>NC_081405.1:409926197-410629322 GCF_030272615.1 Cryptomeria japonica | reverse complement strand
TCCCTCGAGGTAACCCACCACCTCCTCCTCCAAATGAAATGGAGATGTTGCGGCAACAAGTTGAGAATCTCGCCCAACAACTTCATAGTGGTGTTAAGACCAATCAATTCTCACTTAACGACATCTGTCCCTATCCATTTGATAGGAATCTTTATATGCCACCCTTTCCACGCGGGTTCGAAACACCAAAATTCGAAAAATATAGAGGAAAGGGAGATCCCCGTGATCATGTCTGAGAATTTCATTCCGCTTGTCTTGAAGTGGCATATGAAGACACATACCTAATGCGCCTTTTTCCCCAAAGCTTGGGAGGAACAACCACATCATGGTTTTCCCGACTACCAGGTGGCATTAGAACATTTGAGGAACTCATCCAGAAGTTCCTATCTCATTACTCTTATAATATTGAACGCGACATCACCATGACTGATCTATGCAACACCAAACAAAAACCAGGTGAACTATTCTCAGTATTCCTACAACGATGGCGCCAAATGTCTAGCAGACGTTCTCTTCAGTTACCTGAACGAGAACTAGTGGAAATTTTCATTTCCAACTTAAACGAAGAAATGGAATTTCACCTGGATGTCAAAGATACAGATTCTTTTAACGATATGATCACCAAGGGTATAAAATGTGAACGAGCACTCATCAAGAAAGGACTCATCAAAATCTTTAATGAACCAAAAGATGGTCCTTGCCCGCGCTTCAATAGTGATAAACCAAACTTCTGGAACAAGAATAAAAATATCGTCAATGATGGGGTTGTGGATGCTCGAACTATCCAAAATGCACAACCTATGGTTCGATTTGCAGGACAAAATCCTCCACCTCAAAATAACACAAATGTTCTTCCTAATCAAGGTCGCATCACATCTCAGGATGAACCAAGACCTCGTCCACAAAAACAAAAACGCACATACACTCCCTTAGGGGAACCCATTGAAACAGTGATGCGACAACTCATTTCTCAGAATTTGATCACTCTACCTAAGCTATCCAACTATGAACCTCAGGTCAAACAAGCATGGTGGCGAGATACTGAACACTGTGAGTTTCATCAAGGAAGAGGACACAAGACAAGTAATTGTCACCGATTGAAAGATCTCATTCAAGATCTTATTGATCGAGGAGAAATTGAGATTGAAGGACATGACCCAAAAACAACCAATAATGATCATCAGATGTTCAAGAATCCACTTCCATCACAAGATCAAAGGGGTCCTTCCACGTCCCAGCGAGGCACTGATACCACTGATTATACGCAGGCTGCGTATAACTACACTGTAAATCACCTGTATGATGCCAGTGAACAAATTGCAACTATAACCTTTAAAAATCCCAACTCTAATTGCAATGTTGTTACACGTCGTGGCAAGGTCACCATCAAGGCAGCTCCACAAGGCACCACCTCCATCCCAAAGCAGTACAACCTTGTGGAACAATTAGATAAAACCCCTGCGCTCATATCCATTTTAGAGCTATTGCGCCTATCACCATCACATAAGACTATCTTGGATCAAGCACTTCAAAAAGCATCAGTCCCTGCAAACCTTAATACGGACCAGTTTCAAGCCATGGTTGGAAATCTAAAGTCATCACCTTGTCTCACTTTTTCTGAAAGTGACAACTCTTCTTTCCAACAACCTCATAACGCCTCACTCCACATCGAAGGATTTATCAACCAGCATCGGATCAAGCGAGTCTTGATAGATAATGGAGCCAGCCTAAACATTTGTACACTACAGTTGGTCAAAGCACTGGGATATGCAATAGAATCAGTGGATCCTCGCAAGAAGATCACCATCAAGGCCTATGATGATGCAGAGCGTTCATCCAAAGGGGCTATGGTACTACCAATCCGGGTTGGCCCTGTGATAAAGCATATCATTTGTCAGGTTCTGGACCTTCCTCTACCATATAATCTATTATTAGGGAGACCTTGGATACATGCCATGCAAGCCGTTCCATCTACCTACCATCAATGTATCAAGTTCCCACATAATGGTGTAGAGATCACAATCCTGGGTGATGCAAATCCCTTTGCTTTTTGCCATAATATCAGCCATCAACCAGAGATTACTGTTCCTAATAATCGGGAAGCCATTTCCTCCACATCATATGTAAATCCTGCCTCTCTTGCCAGTTCTAACACCCCTATACCCAAGCAAGAAAAGCTAAAGATGAAAGTAGCAGAGGAAGGTCCTGGAGAATACAACTTGAGTCAGCTCTTTTGTGTGGGACAAATGCCCACTTCTCCTAGAACACATGGTAAACCCTAGCAGTTGCTCCAAAAATCCATAGTCACGCCCGCATATGCCTTGACGCCTTTCATCCTTGGAAAGAGTCAAGAGGAAGAAACACAAGATGAGGACCTAGCGGACTGGATCTATAAAGATCCCGTTACCACTGATAAACCGCAAGATATGCTTCCTACGAAACAGTATGGTAAAGGCCTCCTCATTATGCAAAGAATGGGGTATGATGGTCAGAGTGCTTTGGGGTCCTGCAAACAAGGACGACACGAACCACTGCTGCCAGAGTTCAAGCCCAAAGGTAATACAGGCCTAGGCTTTGAAAAAGAAGTCCTGCCTAAACTCAGATTCAAAGGAAAACCCAGCAAACCATTTTGCCCACCTACTATAAAGAGGACGCCTTTCATAATCAAAGCACCATCAAGCAATATTGCCACTGCCCCATCGAGGCTCATGACTTCACCATAACCATTACCAGTGCCAAACATCCCACCAATCGAACCAGTAATCCCATCCACAGCGGAAATCCCATCAGCAAAACCATTTGTAGCCGCAACTATATTGGAACCCACAGTAGCATCTATGGCACCAGCCATTCCAACAGAAGCCACTAAATCAACACTGCCAATGCTTCCAGTGACAAAACCTTTAAACACCATCACAGTTCCTACAGCACCGATTACTTCAAAAGTACATAAACCAGTCACGCCTGCAGTATTCAACTCAAAAGACATCCCAGTATGGTATAGCAATCGGATGCTGGAAAGTGATTCAGAGACCGACTCACATGAGTGGGAATTTGATTCTGTACAGCTTAACACTTCAGATGAGGAAGACACGTCACCACCTCCACCACGCAAAGACATTCCTGTTTACGAAGAAGCACAAATAAAGACCACTTGGGTACCTGAGCTGGAAACATCTTCCACAGACCCTACATCTCATCCTACGCCGGATTCTGATAGGGAGAGTACCATCAACGACCTTCACCACACTGTCTTAACCCTCACTGATACATCTCCCGCACTTAACTTAATCGATGAAGTAATGCCCATTATCCACCCTGAACTCATCGAATGGAACCAACCAAATCCCCCATGTCTTGACCTCTTCCAAAACGATGAGGCTATCATTAACTTTTTAGAATTAAGGGATAATCTACCAAGCGGGGATTACAAAGCTGGATTCACCATTGAACTTAATAGCGCAGCATACTTCGGGGCAGATGCCAAACCCTTCAGCTGCAAAAATATAACATTAAAACATGGATCTTCCAGTGAAAACCACACTGTGGCACTGTTTGATCCAACAAAAGTAAAAAGAAAGAGCGTATCCAACGGTGAAAACCTCTCTGAGGCACTTGAGGATGAAGGGTTTGACATTCTCCCTGCTAGTACACAACAGGAACGATCAACGATTCTTATCGAGGAAACCAAAGAATACAATGTGGGGACTCCTGAAAACCCTCATATCATACATCTGGCATCTCTTCTCACTCCAGAGGAACAGCCTCAATTTATAGAATTCTTCCAGAAGCGTCAGATCAACTTTGCATGGTCATATGCAGACATGCCTGGGCTTGATCCTGATTTAGTCATGCATCACCTCACCGTCGCAGAAGGAGCCAAACCTGTCAAGCAAAAGCTTCATAAAATGCATCCTCAGATTGCAGTGCTAGTCAAAACAGAACTCAAGAAACTCCTGGATGTTGGTTTCATTAGACCAATTGATTATGCAGAATGGATCTCCAACATTGTGCCAGTCGGCAAACCAAAAGGGGGCATCCGCATATGTACTGACTTCAGAGATCTGAATAAGGCATGTCCAAAGGATGACTTCCCCCTACCAAATATCGACATCATAGTGGATCTGACAGCAGGACATGCCATGCTTTCACTCATGGATGGCTTTTCAGGATACAATCAAATAAAGATCGCACCAGAGGATCAACATAAGACAGCCTTCACATGTCCATGGGCACATACTGCTGGAATGTAATGCCTTTTGGTCTAAAGAATGCAGGAGCGACCTATCAACGAGCAATGACCACCATCTTCCATGACATGATGCATACTATGATGGAAGATTATGTGGATGATTTACTAGCAAAATCACTCACAAGAGAAGGACATCTCCATATCTTAGATCAAATCTTTGATAGACTGGAACAATACCATGTTTGACTCAACCCAAAGAAATGTGTCTTCAGAGTGACCTCCGGGAAGCTTCTAGGATACATTGTCTCAAGCAAAGGCATTGAGGTCGATCCAGCAAAGGTTAAAGCAATCATGGACATGCCACCTCCAAAGAATATCAGTCAGCTAAGAACACTACAAGGACGACTTCAATCTATCCGCAGATTCATTGCACAATTGGCTGATAAGTGTCACCCATTCACACACCTGCTACACAAGAACATCCGCTTTCAGTGGGATGACAGATGCCAGCAAGCATTTCAGGCGCTTAAAGACTATCTCATGAATCCACCATTGCTGATGCCACCAAATCCAAGTAGACCATTATTGCTCTATATCTCAGCAACAAGTACAGCATTGGGTGTACTACTGGCACAACATAATGCAGAAGGCAAAGAGTGTGTTGTATACTACATTTCTCGCACACTGGTTGGCTATGAACTCAATTACACACCTATTGAGCGAGCTTGCCTAGCAGTAATCCTGGCAGCCACTAAATTGCGGCACTATCTGTTAACACACAAGGTACAACTCATCGCAAAAATTGATCCACTCAAGTATTTACTCAGCAAAGCAGCATTGACAGGTCGCTTGGCCAAATGGGTGATGATTCTAAGTGAATTTGATATTGAGTATGTGGACCGTAAAGCTATCAAAGGGCAAGTCATTGCAGATTAGTTGGCCGATGCACCACTCATAGGCGATCATCCCCTCATTTCCAATTTTCCAGATGAAGAGATATTCATGATCACAGAAGCACAGCCATGGAAACTATATTTTGATGGTTCATACACTAGGCACGGCTCGGGGGCAGGCATTCTGTTTATCACACCTCAAGGTGATAGCATCCTGAAGTCTTACAGGCTCACATTTCCATGCACAAACAACATAGCAGAGTATGAGGCCTTGATCACAGGACTCAAATTAGCCATACAATGGAAATTAAAAGAACTGCAAGTATATGGCGATTCCCAACTGGTCATTCGACAAACAACAGATGAATATCAGACCAAGGATGATAAACTCATGCCATACAAGCAAATGGTGGACACTCTAAAGACATCATTTACTACTATCACTTTTGAGCAGATACCAAGAGATCAGAATCGAGCTGCTGACGCCATGGCTACTATCGCATCTCTCCTAGATCTTCCACAGAATTCAACACGCTATGAGTTCTTGGTCGAACAGCTTTGGATCCCCGCTTATGATATCCCCGAATCCGAAATGATATGTCACCTTGTCGGTTTCGAATCCCCATGGTACGGTGAGTTCTACACCTATCTTCGCGATCACACCCTTCCTCTCGACTAATCAAATAACCAACGAAAAACCTTCATTCGCCAAACTGCTCGATATACCATTATTGCCGAAACCCTATACCGACGTAGTCTTGATGGTACTCTTCTTTGATGTCTGGAACAAGATGAGATAACAAAGGCTTTGGAAGAGGTACATGAAGCAAATTTGCGGGACTCACTCAAGTGGTCCATCACTAGCCAAGAAACTCATGCGAGCTGGATACTATTGGCCATCTATGGAAAAGGATTCCTACTACTTTGTCAGGAAATGCAAAAAATGTCAAGTTCATGGCGACCTAATACATGCACCAGCACAGGAACTGCAACCAATCACGACACCATGGCCTTTTTGTCAATGGGGCCTCGACCTTGTGGGTAAAATTCATCCATCTTCATCCAATGGCCATAAATTCATTATTACCGCCACCGAATATTTCACAAAGTGGATCGAAGCTGTTCCACTTACCCAAGTCATCGGCAAGCAGATCGCCTCATTCATCCTCAACTACATCATCTGCCGGTATGGTGTACCCATGTCCATCGTCACAGATAATGGTCTTCCTTTTAAAAATCAGGATGTCCGTGACCTTTGTGAGAAATTTCATATCCAACACCACTTTTCCACTCCCTATTACCCACAAGGCAATGGTCAGGCCGAAGCATCCAATAAAAACATATTGAGGATCCTAAAGAAAACAGTCAATGATGCCGGTCGTGATTGGCATGTTCAATTGAATCCAGCCCTATGGGCATATCGAACTAGCATTCGGACCCCTACAGGGGCAACTCCTTATTCATTGGTCTATGGTGCCGAAGCTATCTTACCTATTGAGGTTGAGATACCATCATTACGAGTTTCCTTGCATAAACTCATCGATGATGAAGCATACAGAGTATCTCATCTTCAGGACTTGGAGTTACTAGATGAGAAGCGACAAGCGGCATACAATCACCTCAAAGCCTATCAGCAGCGCATGAGTAGAAGCTACAATCACCAAGTAAGATCTCGTACATTTGAGGTAGGTGATCTTGTTCTTCGAGAGAATCCTCGCAACCAACCAAACAGAGAACATCAAGGCAAGTTTGAATCAAACTGGCTGGGCCCATATGTTGTCACTGCTGTGTTCGGGTCCGGGGCATATCAGTTGGCTACATCAGATGGAGAACCGCTCGCAGATCTAATCAATAGCATGCACCTCAAACGGTTTTATACCTAAGGTGTACAAGGCATCAGGCTCCCTTGCATATCAGAAAATACCAAAAACATTCAAAAAATGTTCTGAAGAAAATACAAAAAAAAAAAAAAAAAAAAAGTAAAGAAAAATCATGCATCCAAACGGTGAACAACCACTCCGGTGGCACCTTGGGTAAGTGCGATGGTGAAAACCTGACAAACAGACGCCACTCGTAAGGGCAATGGCTCCAGTATCTTTTAGGCTCGTTGCGATCACATTCATGCACACATACATCCATCCATCCAAAGCCATGGTTTGTTATTCATCTGCAATTAAGAAGGTACTCCATACGTCTAGCATCCCACCTTTTCATAGTCAAGTCTACAAACTGGGGGCAATACCCTTATCCTAAGTGATGGAAGTGGATTCTACATTGTCTTATATATCATTATGCTCTTCATTCAGGCAATCATCAGAAAATAATAAAAACATTCAAAAATGACTCACAAAACCCAAAAACATTGACAAAACCCATCAAAAATCACCCAAAAACATGACAACACCTTGTACATATTCATCCGATCAGATACAAAATAAACATTGACAAATACTCACAAAATGACCACTTACCACACGGCCACACAATCCACATCAACAATCAAACTGTCTTCAACAAGGATGCATCCTTCCTTATCAAAACAAAGACAAGATGACATTTTCTTTGACAAGAAAATTATGTTAAGCTATCAAATACTTGGTTGATTTGTGAGTACACTCATTCGTTTATCTGTATCAGGATCGTGCAGCATTATTTTGTATCATTTACGCATTATTTCCGATGAAGTTCTGGGGCATGTACTAATGGTGTCTATGAGGGAAGTTCACCAAGCTATGTGATCTTATGCAAAATGCAGTCATAGATCACTACGGCTTGCTGACTATAGCGTATACCTCGACCATATGAGCATGAACCATTACCAAGGATCCTTATTCTTTATTCTTTATGTAAATATACTATTTGGTTGCAGGTACAATGCTCATTCTTTGATTCCTCTTCTTCCAAATTGGATAAAGGTTTTATTTTCTTAGTACGGTATGTACTTGTCTCAGGATCTGATCAACCTAAGATCAAGGAGGACGATCCAAGTCATGCATGAAAGGAGATAATCCTTGTCTGTTCCGCAAGCAATACTCTGGTCGACTTGACCCTTATATCAAGTCGTTTGTATTAACTTGCTATATTAAAATCCATGAAAGAAATACTCAGGTCATCTTGAATCATTGTGTCAAGATGCTTGTATTCTCTTCCAACATTTTAAAGCTCAATGATGAAAATAGAGCACTATGGATCATCATTTCACCTCATCCGTTTATATCTTGCATTCTGTTGCATATCACCCATCCATTCATTCATATGTAGGCTTTTACATGCAAAAATGATTAATAAAAGCTGGTCTTGGATACAATCACGACCGAGTACTCTGATACATCATCAATGCATCATGCAAAGTCTTAAAAACCTTGCATTCCTCATGATCATATCATCCTTGCATTTAGGTGCATCTTGCATTGCGTCCATTCATGTCATTTTTAAACATAAACATTGCATATAAGTTCATTATTGACATTAGTTGCAGTAAAATCATTTTCATCATTGCATCAATCATCAATAATTAGATTCATTCATGAGATCAAATTGTCTTTGTTTGTTTTAAATCATTTACTAAGCATTTCATCCAGTGTAAATTATCCATTATCATCTTATCAACTTATTATTACACACATCCATTTATCCATTTAGTTACAAAGTGCATTCATTCATTCATTAATAAGCATCTTATTATGTTCATTTTAGGATTCATTTCACATCGCATTCATTATCCTCTTTTTAATTGTATTAAGGTACAGTTATTACGAATATTAGTTATAGTATCATCCCATTATCATTTGTACTTACAAACATATTTAAAAGCATTTAGAATCATAAAAAAACATTTGTTTACAAAACATTGGTTCATACCATTTCATATATCCATTTTATGTATGCATTCATTCTACACATTATCATATAAACACTTGTACTTTACATTTGTTTATCCATTTACATTCATTTACCACATCATCATATACACATTTATACTTTACATTTTGTTTCTCCATATTACATTCATCTAAAACACATCTAGATGCATATCCATACATAAAATCATTCATCTAAACCATTGCATTAACATCATCACATAAATCATCTTATCATTGCATAGCAATAGGAAACACCATAAATCCTGTTCATACATCAAAGCATAAGTATATATCATCATGGCATTCCGTACATAAAGCATTACATCACAAATCAAATACATCATACACATATAAACCTGCATTCATATGTCAGTATCTCACATCATAAATCATCATAAAAACATGCATAAAAGAAACATCTCATCAAATGCATACATGTACACATATCCATCTAAGAAATAAATCATCATCATGCATAAACATCCATACATCATCACATGCATAATCATCACAATATGGGATCTCCTCATATATATCAACTCATATATCAGAGTACAATGAAGTCTACAAAATCGGCTACCAAGAGCCATCCAAGATACAGTCCAAAAATAGACAATGATACAATACATGTATGCAAAAATGCTCTCTCAAATGCCGCTCTGACCAGATGCTGTACCTGCCCCACCTCTACCTACTCCACCGCTGGTACCTGCACCACCTGATCCATCTCTCCGTGGAGGCCTCATCGAACCCCCACTCCCTCCTGCATCTCTTGATCTATCCCGCCTCAACGGACCCATCACTCCCCCACTACTCTGCATCCTCTGTGATCGCTCGGATCTCGTCTGTCGCATCTGGGTATAACTGAGAGCTCGCTGACTAAATGGCACCACCTGCTCATATAAACCTCGCCAGTACTCTATCTCAGCCTGTGCTCGCCCAAACTGCCTCATAATCTCCCCTGAAGGCCCCTGTGCTCCTACTCCAGCTTGGACTCTCTCCTGCAGCTCCGCCAATCTCTCCACTGCAGTATCTCTCTCCCGCAGCACCAATGTCAGCTCTGCCTCACGTGCAAATAGCTGCACATCTCTAGTTGCTACCTCCACCTCTAATCTCTCTACACGAGTCTGCAAATAACCTATCATGTGCTCCCGCAGATCCCTAGTAGCTCCCTCCCCCATGTCCATGGCTGCCACACCTGTATCACCCCCACCACTAGGTCCCTCCCCTGCACCACCCTCCCCTGCACCTGTAGCCATCGGAATCTCTCTCTCCATCCCCCTCCCACTCAGCTGCACTCCTCCCTGCATCAAAGGTCCCTGTGATATCTGCAGAGGTAGTCCACCTCTCCCTCTCCGCTGCCTCGACATCCCCAAACCTCCTCCACCTCCTCCACCTCCACCACCTCCTCCTCCTCCTCCTCCTCCTCCATCTCCTCCTCCTCCATCTCCTACTCCTCGACCTCCTGCTCTCCGTCCTCGTCCTCGTCCTCTCTCATCCTCAAATGCTGGGATCGGCTCAGCTGGGTCTGATATCCGCAGGATCGGGTGCGTCGCCTGATACTGTGTATACTCTGCTATCACACCTGCATCCATGACCCTTGGTCGTAAGTCCCATGGCCTCGCCTGCAGTGTCTGAAACTCTGCCAGTGCCTGATCATACGGTAGCACTGGACCCCATGCATACCGCTCTTGGATCACTCGTGCATACTCCCCTGATCCACTCGGTAGTCCCTGCTGCCGTCCAAACTGCCTCATCACCCATCCCGACACCTGTCTCTCTACATGATACGAGGTCCTCCCAATGAGGAATCGGGTCATGAAGCAATACGGTAGTGCCTCCGCATCATCCTCTCATGGCTCACACTCCAAGTATGGCCGCCAGATCACTGCATCCAAATCATCTAATGCTCGCCGCCACCACTCTAGCTTCCCCAAGTGGGGCTGGCTCATCATACCACTATACATAAACATATAGGGCTAGTCCACCACTCGGAATCTCAGACTCACTGGTCGAGTCACTGGTAAATGCTCCCATGCCCACACATGTAGCAACGTCATGCCCACTGCTAGAGACCCTCTCCCTCTGTACACTACCTCGTGTAACTCCTGATATATGTGCGCTAACACGCACGGCCCCCAGGCATATCGGGTCCCCTCTATCACCATCATCTCTATAACCTGTCCCCACCCGACCACCAATCCATGTGACCGCCTGTCTGGACACAGAAGTCCTCCCACAATCCTTGCCAAAACTGCTAGAAGGGGCTCATATAGTGCCGCTATATCCTCCCAGGCAATCGACCCATCATCAATGAATACGTCCTCATCAAAAATCCTCTGGCAAGACACTGTCCCCCAGGATCGATCATATGTGACCAGCTCTCCCCGAATCGGAATCTGGAGGATACGCCACACGTCCTCCAATGTCACCGTCATCTCTCCCTAAGCCAGATGGAATGTGCAAGTCTCACTGTGCCATCGCTCTACTAATGCTGTAATCAGGCCGTGATTCATCCAAATCACGGGCATATGCATCACCTCGTAGAGGCCAGTAGCCGCAATACAATCAATCTCTATCTGTGTCAATCGATCTCGCAATCCCTGTGTCACGGGGTGGCGCTCGCAATACTTTGATCAATTATCTTCGGGTCTCAACAGGTAAGCAATCATGGCCGCCTAGACTTCAACAGGCATTTATCCTAACAAATGACCTAAGTCTCATCGGGCTGCTATAGTTCAAAACAACTCCCACTGCACCTCGCCATCCATCAATCGTTAGTCATCTAGAGATTTATTTTGTCCGAAACTGGGGCATCTCGTTATCCTAAAGCAAAAGCGCTATTTTATCTACAATAGCGCTAAATATACACAATAGCGCTACAACCACATCAATAGCGCTAAAACTGCCATACAATAGCGCTAAAAAACTAAAAGCGCTAAAAACGCTATACAATAGCGCTATTCCAAGCCAATAGCGCTCAATTAACCCTACGATAGCGCTAATTTGTAAAAAGCGCTAAAACTTGCCTACAAAAGCGCTAATTAATCGCAAAAGCACTCAAACTAGCCTACAAAAGCGCTATTGCGGCATAATAGCGCTAATTCATGGAGCAAAAGCGCTAAAAACCTAGTTCCAGCGCTCTTGCTCTGACTTGACTTTGACTCAGCTAAAAACCTACTAAAAATGCATAAAAAGGAAGTTTTCGAATTTGCGTACCGCTAGTCCATAGTCGGCTGGGCGCTGGTACCGGCGGACTCGCTCAAATCGGTGCTCGGTGATCGGAAACGGCATCGTAGCTCCTCCTTGCTCCTCCAAAATGTCACTGTCAGAGCTATCGTTTTCAACTGGTCGCGGTCACAAATGATCCTGTTTTCACCCCTTTCACCCCATTTATACCCCCCCGCTGTCACCGTCACTTCGCCTTGCTCATCGCCGTGGTCCCCGTGAACTTCCCAAGCCTCCCATTTCTCCCTGTTTCCCCCGATTTCTTCTATTTTCCACCAGTATACCTAACTTCTTCTCTTCTACCATCCTGCCAATTTTCATTCTTTTTCGAGAGATCGCCCGATTTTTCGAAATTTTTCGGCCCATCTCTCGAGGGGACATACCACCCATTAAATTTACATTTTATGGGGCATTTCTTCACACCAGTTTTTCTTTCTTTGAAACGATGCGATAAACTGCACCGTCTCAAAGAGGGGCAAATGTAGTCACATAAATCTGTCCATTTTAATTAAATGAATATTTCGTATTTATTTGATTAAAAATCCACTAGCCACCAATTAATTAAATTAATATTTAATTAATTCATCCCCAAACATTCTTCTATTAATTAAATAAATTATTCAATTTATTTTAATTAATTCATTAAATCCAATTCAAATCAATTAAATAAATAAAATCAATTTATTTAATTAAATCCCCTTTTCCTCTTTTAAATAAATTAAATAAAACATTTATTTAAATCATTATCCCCACCCCACTTGCATTTTCCTACAAATGCAACTTGCACACATTTATTGAAATAAATGAATTTTTATTTTTAATAAAATCCTATTTTCCCTCACCCACCAAATCCACTTCCAAAATCTAATCCCCTTCTAGATTCTTCTAACCCCTTCCTAATTAACCTAATCCATCCCCTAATTATTGTCACATTCCTAAGCAAAATGGAGTCACTTCTCAAAAACTCCAAAGTCTTTGAAAAGCATTTAATGCTTTGTGTGTTCAACAAATTAACCCCCAAAGTCTTCCAAGACCACTAATGGCTCTTACATGACCATTTATGTCTCTTACATAACCATTTATGGTTATTTCAATCTTGTCTCCCCAAACATTTATTGTTTTGACCATATTCATCCATTTCACATTTGCACAAGAATTTATCCATTGGATAAAAGCTTTATTCTTTGAATAAAGAGTTTATTCATTCAACCAACCTTGACTCAAAATCCCAAAGTCATGTCAGGCATTTAATGCTTATTCCCTCTCCTCTCAACCTATCTCACATTGACACTTGTCATCTTGGGATTGGGTTGAAAGCCCTCACATGGATTTGAAATCATTCAATCCTGACCCTTGTTGAGATTACTCAATCTCAACCATCCATTGCTCCATTTTTCCTATAAATAGAACCCATTCCTTCATAATCCAGATCCTAAAAACTTGTATGCATTTAGACTATAGCCATTTTAGAGAGCATTTAAGCATAGCATAACTAAAATCTTGTCTTTTTGGTAAAATCAATCATTTTAGCATCAATAGCATAGTAATAGCTTTTCATTTCATGTTTGGAGCTATACTACAATCTCAATCCTCCATAAGCATCCATAGTGCAAAAAGCTGCTAAGAGCTACACTATTTTGGAACTTGGAGAGGAGAGGAACAAGGGAGAAGGAGCTAATATCATGCTATGGGATAGTTGGAGATATCTCATTGTTTTACTTCTTTAGTTAGATTCATTAGCATGTGTTTTTAGTATCTCTCTTGGTATGCCTTCATTTGTTTTGGTTTTTGATTGACTAACTCTAACATCTTGTGTGTTTTGTATTGTTTGATCTTGAACTAACAATTGTGTCATTTAGGAGGGCATCAAGAAGTATATCTAGCAATAGGGGCAAAGCTTTCTTCATAATCTATTCCTTCTTTTTGAGAAAAACCACGTGCTACAAACCTAGCTTTATATTTTTCAATACGACCATCAGCATTATGTTTAATTTTAAACAACCATTTAGAGGAAATGACAGACTTACCTTTGGGTCTAGGTACAATGTCCCAGACATCATTCTTGATGATAGACCCATACTCTTCATCCATGGCTAATTTCCAAGCATGATGGGACATAGCTTCTCCGATATTGTGGGGTTCAGACTCAATTATATTGCACATCACAGAAATGTAGTTGGCGTGATTTTGGAAACTCTTGCTATTTTTGAAGGTTCCTCTGGGAGCAGCAAACCCTTCAGCATCTTGAATCATATTTCTAACCCAAAGTGGTCTCTTCTTGCAAACCACAATATCCTGAGGTATATTGGTAGATTGCATGGGTTCTGATGGGTCATTCTGAACTTCCCGATCTGGAAGGTCAGTAGACTCCTCCTGTAACTCAGGGTTAGCATCAACTATTGAATCTTGTTTTTCCATCATCATATCATTATTGTTGGTTAATGAACCTTTAGATCTTTTGAAAGAAATATCTTCTTCAAAAATTACATCTCTACTTACCTCAACATACCTTTGACCTGAAATGTAGATCCTGAAGGCTTTGGAAGATTCGTTGTATCCTACTAGGATTCCTTTCTTTCCAGATGGATCTAGCTTGGTTCGCTTTTCTTTAGGCACATGAACATACACAGGGCTTCCAAATATCCTTAGGTGACTGATGTTAGGTTTGATTCATGAAAAGGCTTCTTCAGGTGTCACATCCTTTAGGACGCGATGAGGACATCTATTCTGAATATAAACTGCAATTTTGGATGCTTCTGCCCATAGAAAAGGTTGCAAGTCGTGATCATGTATCATGGCTCTTGCAGCTTCAACAATGGTCTTGTTCTTTCTTTCAGCAACTCCATTTTGCTGAGGGTTGTAGGGAACATAGAACTCCCTCTTAATTCCTGCTTTAACACAAAAGTCATAGAAGCTACCTGAGGTGTATTCACCTCCATTGTTAGACCTCAAACATTTAATTCAATTTCCTGTAGTATTTTCAACTAAGGCTTTGAATTCTTTAAATCTATTTAGGACTTCTTCAGACTCTTTAGTTTTAAGAAAATAGATCCATGTTTTCCTAGAGAAATCATCTATGAAGATAACATAATATAAGAAACCGCTAGGAGATGCTACAGACATAGGACCACATAAATTTGAATGAATAAGCTCTAACCTTTCTTTAGCCCTACTATTGCTTTTATGAAAGGGATTCTTTACATTCTTACCCATTGCACAACCTTTACAAGCATCATCATGAGATAAACTGAGTTTAGGCATACCTTTGACCATTTTACCGAGAGTGGGAAGAGCTTGAAAGTGAAGATGACCCAATCTTCTATGCCATAGCTCGCATGATTCAGGGGTCTCATGAATGAGAGCTTGAATTGGATTAGCTACAAGCTTATATAAACTATCACATCTATTTCCAATAATACGAGCAGACTTGAAATTAGATTTCTTAGGCCAAGCGAGTACTTTCCCTTCAGAAAATGCTATTTGCAAACCCTTATCTTCTAAAGCCAAAATGGAAATAAGATTTCTTTTAATACCAGGTACAAAGAGAATATCATAGAGTTGTAAGGAAATACCAGAATCTAGTTTTAAAGAGGTAGTACCGAAACCTTTTACCAAGTATTGAGCATCATCACCGATTACTACATGAAGATTGGTGTCTTTTTCAATCAGATCTAAGAGATGCTCATGAAATCCTGAGATGTGTCTGGAGGCACCACTGTCAAGTATCCACGTATTGTTGTCCATAGGAACATTGCTAGAAAGAGCAGAGATAAGAAGGTAGTCTTCACTTTGTTCAACAACTTCATTTAAGTTGGCTTCCCTTTCCTTTGGGTCATTCTGACAATCTCTAGCATAGTGACCATACTTGTCACATCTGAAGCAACGAATGTGAGAGGAATCTCTTGACTTTTTCCTTGGATCATAGGAGGAGGATCTAAAATCTTTGCTTCTCTTCTCTTTCTTCTAATGACCACCTTTCCTAGATTTAGTTAAGAGAACATGATTATCTTTGAGAGAGTTCTTGAGTTTTCCTCTTACCTCAATTCGAGATTCCTCTTTGATGCAATCAGATTGAAGATGCTCAAAGTTGGGATGATCGGCTCTTCCACCAATGCTATGAATGAATGGTTCCCATTCATCAGGTAGACCATTTAATGCAATCATAACAAGATCTTTATCTGAGATTTGGCAATCAAGAGTCCTTAGCTTGTCCTTTAGTTCATTGAACTTCATGAAGTAGGCTATGATTGACTCTTCTTCTTTCATTTTCATGTGTAGAAGTTGTTGTCTTAGGGCAAGGGCCCTGCTGAGA
Source organism: Cryptomeria japonica (assembly GCF_030272615.1). Taxonomy (NCBI): domain Eukaryota; kingdom Viridiplantae; phylum Streptophyta; class Pinopsida; order Cupressales; family Cupressaceae; genus Cryptomeria; species Cryptomeria japonica. The sequence goes on along the minus strand of NC_081405.1, from coordinate 410,612,834 downwards.
TTGTTGACTTCATACATCCCTTCCAAGTGTTTGATCATTTCTTTGGTAGATACAAACTTTGATATGATAGTGACAAGATGATTCTTGATGGACTCAATTATGATCCTTCTAGCCTTGAGGGAATCTTTCTTGAATAGTTTCAGCTCTTCAGCATCTTCTAGAGAAGACAGCCTTTCTTCTTCTACAAATTTCAGTAGATCATTCTCTTCAAGGATCAATAGAATACAAACTTTCCAAGTAGCAAAAACAATGGCTCCCTCAAGTCTATCTTCAGCCTTCAAACCTGACATCTTTAATCTGAAAACAAACAATAGCTATATGCAACAATTGATTTGCTAAAATCAAAAGTTAATGACACCTTAGCTCTGATACCATGTAGTTTTAAACCCTAGGTATGTTAATCAGATTTATATAATTGATTATGCCCTAGGTTGTAATCAGATTTGCAGTATTTTATTAGGCCAACATAAATTAAATATGCCCTAGATTGTAATCAGATTTGCAGTATTTAATAAGCCAACATAAATCAAAAATAAAATAGTAGACAAACAAGCATACCTTGGGAAAACCTCCAAGGAGGAAAAACCCAGCATGAAAGACCCACAGGTCAAATTATATATTCTCCTCTTAAATGCACAATTACAATACTTAGCTTTTCTGTCAGACCTGATCTATTTGTGTAGCAGATCTGCTCTTTCTATGTCCTTCAAGTTTTACAACACCACCTATGTCATCTTGCACAAATTCGCATAAGTCTGGATGAATTCACCTTCTTCCTTATTAATTTGCAAATCTGATTACAATCTAGGGCATATTTAATTTATGTTGGCCTAATAAAATACTGCAAATCTGATTACAACCTAGGGCATAATCAATTATATAAATCTGATTAACATACCTAGGGTTTAAAATTACAGGAACGACCCAAGTGGGAATGGCTAACGCCAAGTACTCCAACCCACTATAAAATAAATGTGATTTGATGAAAATCAAGTCAACGACAGTGCTCGGGAATAGCTCTCCTCTGTACCTTCAGGTATATCAAACCTTGGTTTTCAAGGCTGGGAGACCTCTTAATTGAGTTTATACTGCGACGCACCAAACGGATCCCTTACTAGTTCCAATTAAATTAGAAGCTACCTGATTCACCTCTAAAAGGCTGATAATCTTTGTACAAAAGAGATAGTAACTCTCCCAAGACACTTGCCATATCATGCCCCCATTAGCGTTTGGAGTCGAATAATACGACATTGAGAATCCATTGCGTGAGACTCGATGGTCGTATTCTGATTAGCTATTGGGTGTGTACCTAAGCTTGCAAGCAAAGTTTTTCTCTCTCAACCAACTTCTTTAGGTACCATAATGTGCTTGAGGTCGCTTATCATATCACGTGTTTTTTGTGTCTTCATACCTAAAATAGAAAATCGGACATTTAAAACTGGAAAATAGAAGCAAAATATCAAACTTCAATGATCAAAAATCTATCCAAACAACATTTTTTACCACTGTTCTGTCTTCAGTCGTATGAGATTGTGTATTGTCGTACAATCCTTCTTGTTTGTTGTATGGTTTAGAAATTTTTGTCGTACAAGTTTTCTTGTTTGTCATATGGTTTAGAAAGTTTTGTTGTCTGAGGCCTCTGGTTTATCATTTTGCTTAGTGGGAATTATCGTACGAACTTGTTCTTTGTCATATGAGATTCGGGATTTGTCGTATGGGCCTGTATGTATTGTCGTCTGAAGCTGCTTAAACTGTCGTACGAATTTTTGTCTCTGTTGGTCTAGATTTATCTTCTTGCACATCTTTTTCAGGTCTGTCATATTTGCTTGGTCAATTCACAGTGATTATAAACACCTGTTATCTGTCATTCTATGCTTGGGTTGTCTTATTGGTTTACTTGGTCAAGTTATCATTTATCAAATTAGATTCTAAAGCTATACACCTCAAGATTTAGAAGTATTCTGGTGCAAGACCACCTAAGGGTTGGAATGCCCTTAACCAGTTTTGGTTTTTGAGACCTTCCAGTGGTCATGTACATACATAAGGACTAGCTCTAGTCCATTTGAGTGGTTATTTAGTGGCAGTTTTTGAGATTTTCCTTATCAGCATAACCTATCCCGATCAGCAAGACTTACCTTGATGAGGTCGCTAGAGTATGGAGTGGAGTCATTAGATATCGGAGGGAGCGGTTTCACATTACCCCGATGACCCAATGAGAAAGCATTAGGAGCAGAGTGCTTCAGAGTATTGTTAGCGAGTATCGGGGTGAGTAGTTTTAAGCTACCCTGATGACCCAATGAGGAAGCATAGGCATGGAGCGGTTGTATCAGGTATCATGTTCTCACCTGCGCTGATGCCTGATAGAAAAGTGGACGGACCAGAGTAAGTCATCGACTATCAGAAGGAACGCTTCAGTGTTACACCGATGGCCCGATGACAAAGCACAAGTGGAGGAAGATGGCATCAGCCATTGGGCTAACATGTTTGGAGGGGACCCGATGGAAATGCCTAGGAAGCGGAGGAAAGCATCAGCCATCAGAAGAAGGGATTCCTTGCTATCCCAACGCCCGATAGAAAAGTGCAAAGCGGAAGTGTGAAGACATTAGTTATCGGTAGCCCCATTTTGGTGTTCCACCGAAGACCCAATAGGAAGTGTGATAAGTTAGAGGTTGTCATCGAACATCGGTAACCTTGTTTGGATGTTACCCTGATGTTCTGATGGAACCTGTGAGATAGTTATAAATGGAAATAGTTGGTAATGATATTTATCTCATCCAATAGGAGAAGTTCAAAATAGAAGAGAAAATGTATAAAAGACCCAATGGGCATCTGTAAGAGGTTGATTGCCTCGGAGAACACATTTTGTTTTTTTTCTGAAATGCAATAGAGAAGTCCATTTTCTAGTTTTCAGTTAGTGTTTAATTTTTGTTCATTTCATGGATGTTGTTAATGTAATTGTTTCTTTTCTCTATTCTGAAGAGTTAATGTTTTGAACTCGTGAATAAATTTGGGATTTGTAAATAAAGCTTTCCCTTTCAGTTTTTGTTGCCTGTTTTCAATAATCATATGGCTTTGACTTGAAACTCCAAAAGATCATTGGAGATTGTCAAGCAAAGCCAGATATGTACAGGAGGTTTTCATTTGAAAGAGACCAGGAAATGGCAATCACCATTTCTGCATACTGAGCCTAAGTGAGCTTGGTCATAGTCCAGCTAGGTGTCAGTAATTTGAAGGAGATAACTTGTAGGAGAAGGAAACTACTAAGAACTGGAAGAAGATCTAGAAGGCTATATGCCTGAAACTTAGACATTGTGTAACCAGAAGGAGTGTCTTTGTCAAACCAAACATGATGGGTGGTTTTGCAAAGAGAGAACACACATGTGTTTGCCTTGCACCCCTACAAGGACATAGTGAGAAAGCTTAATTTGTGAGCTTGAGGAAGGTGAGATAAGCAAACAAAATGTAGGGAATCCCTTAGAAGTCTAAAGGGATAGACTTGGAACTTGAGAAGGGATAGAAGCAACCATCAAAGAAATTTAATTGATGGTAAACTAGGTAGCATCCCTATCATATTGGTATCAGAGAAAGTTTAGACTTGGGAAGAAAGTAGTTGATGTCAGGCACTAAATCTTTAGGAGAAAATAGTCTCAGAATGGTGAATAACATAAAGTTAGCCAAGAAGGTAGAAGACCAAAAAGAAGAAAATAGGCTCCTTAGAGAAAGATTATTACAAGTAGAGAGAAAACTAGACGTAGTTAAAGACAAAACTGAGAAAGTGACAATAAAGGTCAATGAGGGGAAAGGCAAAGAAGTTGTAGAAGAGGATAGGACTCCTGAACCAGACCTTGTCCTACCTGAAGAACCTTTCCTTAAAGCAATTAAATCCTTAGGAGGAAAAACCCTAGAAGGAGTGCCACTTTTTTGTGGAAAAATGGAGCTAGAGGTAGTCCTAGAATGGATAGAGGGATTGGAGAATCACTTTGAGTGTGATGGAATCAGTGAGACACAAAAGGTGAAGGTAGCCAAATCTAGATTGAGAGGGGCAGCATTGACTTGGTGGAAGTTTATCCAAGAAGAGAGGCAAAAAGAGGGCAAGAACCCCATAGCTACTTAGAAGGGCATGTTAGCCAAGGTGAAAGAGGCATACATCCCTAAAGATTATGAAATCCAGTTGCACAAGAGGAGGAAAAACTTGAGGCAAAGAGACTTGGATGTGAGCAGCTACACTGAGGAATTTCAGAAGTTGTGTCTGAGATCCAAGGTGATAGAGGATGAGAGCATCAAGGTAGCCATATACTTTAATGCCTTAAGATGGAATATTCTAGAGGAGGTGAGTTTGTTATGTCCTAACGCCATGCATAAGTGCTATCAATTGGAACTGAAGGTGGAGGAAAAGAGTAAAAGGAAGCAAGAGCAAAGAAACAAAGGAAGAGGCAGAGGAAAAGATGGTAGAGGCCAAAGAGGCAGTTTTGGTGGAAGGAGCAGATCAAAGGTCCCAAGGAGAGTCCAAACTTATAGAGAAAAGTGAGGATTCACATAGCAAGAGTAGCTATAGAGGAAGGGGATCATCTAGAAACCCGAGAAGAGGTAGATCTAGTGGATCGGGAAGAGGGTCCTACTTCTCCATCATGAAGTGTTACAATTGCCAAAAGTTGGGTCACCCTACCTATAGATGTCCAGAGAAATCCTCTTCATCTCAAGGAAGTGAAAGAAGAGTGACATATACACAAGAAGATGCAGAAAGTAGCATGACACAAGATGTGAGCTCAGCTCCTAAAGATGGAGAAAATTTAATGATGAGAAGAGCCTTGATTAAGGAGCCAATCAAAGAAGAACCAACTCAAAGAAGAGATTTGTTTAGAATCAAATGCAAGGTCCTTGGTAAGGTTTGTAGAGTGGTGATAGACTCAGGGTCTATTGACAACATTGTGTCAGAGGAAATAGTAAGTAAACTGAAGTTGAAAAGAATTCCACATAGTAATCCATATAGGGTCACTTGGCTCAACAAGGAGCAACATGTGATAGTGAATGAACAAACATGGGCTGAGTTCAACATAGGTAGTTATAAGGATAAAGTCTTGTGTGACATCCTACCTATGGATGCTTGCCATCTACTTCTTGGTAGACCATGGGAGTTTGACAGAAAGGCCATTCACAATGGAGAGAAGAACTCTTATTCTTTTCAAAAGGATGGAGTTACATACCATATTTAGTCCCTAAGTGATGAAGGAGAGAGCAGCAAAACTAAAGGCCCAAATGCATTACTGGTAGGTGAAAGGAAGTTCATTAACACTCTCAAGGAAGGAGGAGTGGGGTTTTCTCTCATAGTAAAACCAAAGGAAGCAAAGCAAGAAAAGAAGGTTCAAATACCTCATGAAGTGCAGCAGATACTAGACAACTTCAAAGCAATCATAAGTGATGGAGCACCAACAACCCTACCGCCTATTAGAACCATAAGCCATCAGATTGATTTTATTCTTGGAGCATCATTACCCAACAAAGTAGCCTATAAGATGACTCTGGAATAGAACAAGGAAGTGGCAAGACAAGTCCAAGAACTGTTGGCCCAAGGGTTGACAAAGAAGAGCATAAGTCTTTGTGTCGTACCTACAGTGTTAGCACCCAAGAAAGGAGGAACATGGAGGCTATGCACAGATTCAAGAGCCATAAATAGAATCACTATCAGGTATAGATTTCCTATCCCAAGAATTGAAGACTTGATGGATTGCTTGGGAGGTGCAAAATACTTCACTAAGATTTATCTCAAGAGTGGATACCACTAGATCAGGATAAAAGAAGGTGATGAATGGAAAACAGCCTTCAAAACCAATGAAGGAATTTATGAGTGGCTTGTTATGCCATTTGGTCTTAGTAATGCTCCCAATACATTCATGAGACTCATGAATGAAGTGCTGAAAGATTTTATTGGTAAATTTGTTGTTGTATACCTAGATGATATCTTGATTTTTAGTAGAATTAAAGAGGAACATCTACAACATCTTAGTATTGTATTACAGAAATTGTATGATGATCAACTAACAATAAACTTGGAGAAGTGTGAGTTTATGAAGTAGGAACTTGTCTATCTTGGATTTGTAGTTTCAGGAGGAGATTTGAAGATGGACACATCAAAGGTGGAAGCCATCACAAATTGGCCAACACCAAACACAACAAGTGCACTAAGAAGTTTTCATGGTTTGGCACAGTTCTACAGAAATTTTATCAGAGGGTTCAGTGAGATTTGTGCACCCATGCTAGATACCATCAAAGGAGGAGTTAAGACTAAGTTGATGTGGACCAATGAAACTAACAAAGGGTTTGAACTTTTGAAACAAAAGGTAGCCACACAATGAGTACCCATTCTTCCTAGTTTTGATAAGTTGTTCACAATTGAATGTGATGCAAGTAATATAGCAGCTGGTGCTATTTTGAGTCAAGAGAATAGACTTGTAGCTTTCTTTAGTGAGAAGCTCAATGATGCCAAGAAGAAGTATTCATCCTATGATCTCGAGCTATATGCTCTTGTTCAAGCTCTTAGGAAATGGAGGCACTACTTATTACCTAAGGAGTTTGTTGTTTACACAGATAATCAAGCTTTAAGTTTTCTAAATTCACAAGGTAAGTTGAGTCATAGGCATGTTAAATGGGTTGAGTATTTGCAGTCTTATACTTTTTCTATTAAGCATAAGAAAGGACAATGCAATAAAGTAGCATATGCTTTGAGTAGAAGGCTACTAACAGTGCAAGAAGTACAGATTTAGAGTATTGGAGTTGCTTACTTCAATGATTTGTACCCCAAGGATGAAGATTTTGTAGCCATTTACAAGGTTTGTCAAGAAGTTCAGAATCACTTTCATAGTGAATATGATGAATTTACTTTGTAGAATGGTTTTTTCTTTAAAGGTGGATAGTTGTGTGTTCCCAAAGGATCAATGAGGGAAAATCTAGTCCAAGAAAAGTACAATGGATGTTTGAGTGGTCATTTTGGTCTTACTAAGACAATGGAACTTGTTCAAAGGTTCTACTGTTGGCCCAGAATGTAGAGGGATATCAAAAGGTATGTTTAGTAGTGTATGGTTTGTCAGAAAGCTAAAGGAACAGCTACTAATGTTGGTCTTTATTAGCCATTACCTATTCCTACAAGGCCATGGGAATGTGTGAGTAGGGATTTTGTGGTTGGATTACCCAAAAAAAAGCTTGGTTGTGATAGCATTTTTGTTGTTGTTGACAGATTCGGTAAGATGACACACTTTGTTCCTTGTAAAACTACTCATGATGCTAATCACATTGCACACTTGTTTTTCAAAGAGGTTATTAGAATCCACGGATTCCCAGTTAGTATTGTTTTAGATAGAGATGTCAAATTCCTTGGACATTTTTGGAAAAGACTAGGAACTAACTTGTCTTTTGGTTCAGCCTATCATCCCCAAACAGATGGTCAAATAGAGGTGGTCAATAGGGAACTTGAAAACCTTTTAAGGTGTTTGATAAAAGAGTATGGACAAAGTTGGGATCAAGTTCTTCACCAGGCAAAGTTTGCATACAATGATAGTGTCAACAGGTCTACTAGGAAGATTCCTTTTGAGATAGTGTATGGTATGCACCCACGAGGTGTTATGGAGTTACGAGATCTTAGTAATATGTCGCACAGAAGTGGTAAAGCTGATGATGTATCTCAATCTATGAAGGAGGTTCATGACCAAGTAAGGTGAGCTCTCCAAGATTTTTCAAAAAAGTTAAAGCTAGAGTTGATGCCCCACGGAGAGATGTGCAATTTTTAGTTGGAGATTTGGTGATGGTACATTTGAACAAGGCTCAACTTCAAAAAGGAGTGCCCAGCAAGCTACAAATGAGGAGAATAGGCCCATGTAAAATTTTAGCCAAGTATGGCTCTAATGCCTATAATATTGATTTTCCATCTGATATTGCTTTGTCTCCCATTTTCAATGTCACAGATTTGGTTGTCTACAAGGGACAACTTCCCAAGGAGGATGCACGAGTTTCAGATGTTCAACAGTCACTTATCAACCTGCCATCACTTTCTCCTTCCATGCCTCAGGCTGAGAAAGTATTGGATTCTTGCATTCTCAAGAAGACTAGACAATAGGTCTACATTGAAAATTTGGTCAAATGGATGCATAAACCCGACTCTGAAATGACCTGGGTCCCTGAATCAGACTTTGTCAAGTCATAAATTGATCTCTCCTTGCTATCGTGCACAGTCACTTGACTTCTTTGTTTTTGGGGGAGTATGGTACAGGAGCACCTAAGGTTTGGAATGCCCTTAACTAGTTTTGGTTTTTGAGACCTTCCAATGGTCATGTACATAAATAAGGATTGGCTCTAGTCCATTTGAGTGGTTGTTTAGTGGTAGTTTTTGAGATTTTCCTTATCGGCAAGACCTACCCCGATCGGTAAGACTTACCCCGATGAGGTTGCTAGAGTATGGAGTGGAGTCATCAGATATCGGAGGGAGTGGTTTCACATTACCCTGATGACCCAATGAGCAAGCATTTGGAGCGGAGCACTTCGGAGTATTGTTAGTGGGTATCAAGGTGAGTAGTTTTAAGCTACCTTGATGACTCAATGAGGAAGCATAGGCATGGAGTGGTTGTATCAGGTATCGACAGGCAAGGTTCTCACCTACATCGATGCCCGATAGAAAAGTGGACGGACCGGAGTAAGTCATCAACTATCGGAAGGAACTCTTCAATGTTACACTGATGGCCCAATGACAAAGCACAAGTTGAGGAAGATGGCATCGGCCATCTGGCTAACTTGTTTGGAGGAGAGCCGATGGAAAGGCCCAAGAAGTGGAGGAAATCATTGGCCATCGGACGAAGGGATTTCTTGCTATCCCGATGCCCGATAGGAAAGTGCAAAGCGGAAGTGTGAAGACATCGGTCATTGGTAGCCCCATTTTGGTGTTCCGTCGAAGACCCAATAGGAAGTGTGACAAGTTAGAGGTTGTCATCGGACATCCGTAACCTTGTTTGGATGTTACCCTGATGTTCCAATGGAACCTATGAGACAGTTATAAATGGAAACCATTGGTAACGATATTTATCTTGTCCAAGAGGAGAAGTTCATAACAGAAGAGAAAATGTATAAAAGACCCAACAGGCATTTGTAAGAGGTTGATTGCCTCGAAGAACACATTTTGTTTTTTTCTGAAATGCAATAGAGAAGTCTATTTTCTAGTTTTCAATTAGTGTTTAATTTCTTTTCATTTCATGGATGTTTTTAATGTAATTGTTTATTTTCTCTATTCTGAAGAGTTATTGTTTTGAACCCATGAATAAATTCAGGATCTGTAAATAAAGCTTTCCCTTTCAGTTTTTGTTCCTTGTTTTCAATAATCATATGGCTCTAACTTGAAACTCCACAAGATCATTTGAGGTTGTCAAGAAGAGACAGATATGTACAAGAGGTTTTCATTTGAAAGAGACCAGAAAATGGCAATCGCCATTTCTGCATATTGAGCCTAGGTGAGTTTGGTGATAGTCCGGCTAGGTGTCAGTAATTTGAAGGAGATAACTTGCAGGGGAAGGAAACTGCTGAGAACTGGAAGAAGATTCAGAAGGCTATACACCTAAAACTTAAGCATTGTGTAACCAGAAGGAGTGTATTTGTCAAACCAAACAGGATGGGTGGTTTTGCAAAGAGAGAACACATGTGTGTGTGTGTGTCCTGCACTCCTACAAGGATATAGTTAACAAGCTTACTTTGTGAGCTTGAGGAAGGTGAGATAAGTAAACAAATGGTAGGGAAGCCCTTAGAAGTCTAAAGGGATAGACTTGGAAATAGACTTGGAACCTGAGAAGGGATAGAAGCAACCATCAAATAAATTTAATTGATGGTAAACTAGGTAGCCTCCCTATCATATTCACATTCAACAAGTTCAAGATCTAAACATCTCAAAGTGCATCATCACCCTCTTTGATAAATTGATCACTCAAAAACATAGTTTCTCATCAGAATCTATCACCCTTTATCATGAAACTACAACGTTTGGTCAAGATAACCTTGTCCCACATCGTAGGATATATTGTTCCTATTGGACTAGGTTTTTATCAAAATCATCATCATTGCACTCCAAAACCGAAGATCGAAAAACTTGCAAACTTTTAAACACTTGAACCATCTTTTTATGTCATATTGCTCTATCACATTTACATTGACAGTTGATTACTTATCAAAACAACTTTTAGACAATCAAATCCTAGCACAATATCTAACACACGTGTATGCTCATTTTAACCAGAGCTCAGAGACAAAAGATCACAAAAATGGAAATCAAAACATTGGGAATAACTAAAGATTATAAAACCATGGAACATGAAGATGAAATAGAAGTTGAAGAAGAAATAATAGAACAACATGTCAGAGACATCAAAAAAGATCCTCAATTCGATAAATTTATGGAGAAAATATTGGAGGGAGACAAAGAAAAATACTTCCTAATGTTAGCAAGAATTGGTGCTACACTCCCCCAAGATTTTGATGTGAACAAATTGACACAAAAGAAAAGTGACCCTCCCCCTAATAATGAACAATATAAGGATATTTTTGGTCTCAAAATGAATGACACGTCAATTCCTAGTAACACCAGAACTAATGAGGAAACTTACATGCCCAAAAGAGATGAAGCAAAAATTCTAAATAACATTCCATCTAATGAAGATACAAGAAGGGGTAGAGACGATACAAGAAGAGATCAAGATCCTCCTAGAATGCAAAATCATGGTTATGCAAGAACAAATCATGTTGAAAATCCTATCACAAGTCTCACACAACAAATACAAACACTGCAAACACAAATTCAAGATATGCAGAGAGGAAATGTTAGAAGATACTCACTTCAAGAAATCTATCCTTATCCATTCGACAAAAATCTAAACATGATACCATTTCCTATAGGTTGTGAAACTCCTAGATATGAAAAATATGATGGAAGCACTGACCCTCAAGATCATATATGGTAATTTTGCACAATGAGTATGGAGTTTGCACATGAGGATACCTACTTAATGAGATTATTTCTGAAAAGCTTAACTAGACTAGCTATGGAATGGTTCTCTAAACTTCCACATGGAATCAGATCATTCTTGGAATTGGTGGATAAGTTTGTTTCACAATAATTTTACAACATAAAACATGAAGTAATAATGCTAGACCTATGTAACGCCAAACAAAAGAGTGGAGAACCTTTCATGACAATTTTACAGAGATGGAGAGGATTAGCTTCACGATACCCTCGTACAATGCCAGAGTATGAAAAAATGGACATATTCATTGACTACCTAAATAATCAAATGAGTTATCATCTAAAAATGCAAGGAAATCAAAGTTTCAGAAAGATGATTGATAATGGAATCAGAATGGAGGAAGCCATGATAAAGAAAGGTGAGTTGAAAATATACAAAGACGGAGTTCATCCTCCTAACAACACTAATAAAAACAATCACAATGATAAGCCAAAGTTTTGGAATAGAAATCATAATATCGTCAACGATGGAATAGTGGATAACAACAATGTGAAACCAAAACAACTAGTTTTTAATTTATCCAATCACTCAGCAATAGCTCGGCAAAACAACAATCGCCAAAAAGCAACTATCAAAAATTTCTTTCGAAGACAATTTACAAATATTGGTGAACCCCTTGGATCGGCACTAAAGACACTTCTCACAAACAAATTGATTACTTTTCCCAAAGAAAGGAACTATGAATCTCAAGTAAAACCCCCTTGGTGGAATGATAACCATTATTGTGATTTCCATCAAAACGAGGGACATCACACAGATAATTGTCAGTGGTTGAAACATGTCATCCATGATTTGATTGATAATGGAGTAATAACTGTGGATGAAAATACAACAAACGAATCTCATATAGATTTTAAAACTCCAGTTCTAAACTATGAGAAGGGTGAATCATCAACAACAAATAATGGTAAGGGTAAAGCAAAGGTAAACTACACTCATACATATGATAATGTGGTAAATGTGATTGTAGTTAAAGAAAAGAAAAATCAAGTACCTGCTCATGCTATCACAAGAAGCATAGCTAAAGTTGTTTTGTCGGGTCCTACAACAAACATGTCATCCACTACAAAACAATATAATCTAGTGGATCAATTACAGAAAACATCCACCCAAATATCCATCTTAGAACTTTTAAAGCTTTCACCTGCACACAAAGAAATTCTAGAAAGAGCATTAGTAGATACAACAGTGTCTAAAGATCTAGATATAGGTCAATTCCAAACCATGGTGGGACACCTCACAACCCCTCATTGCTTATCATCCCCATAATTCTCCCTTGCATATCGAAGTCATCATTCATAAGATGCAAGTTAAACGTGTCCTAATAGATGGAGGAGTTGGCTTAAACATTTTCTCTTTGAGTCTAGTCCATGCTCTAGGTTATTCAGAAGATGCAGTTGATCCTCGGAAAAAGATAACCATAAAAGCCTATGATGAAGAAGAGCATTCCTCTAAAGGAATTTTGATGTTACCCATCAAAGTGGGACCTTTGCAGAAAGACACAACATGCTAAGTTCTAGACTTGGACTTATCATATAACACACTATTGGGAAGACCCTGGATACATGAAATACAAGTTGTGCCATCAATATATCATCAGTGCTTAAAGTTTCCCTACAATGGGTAGGAAATCACGATCTCAGCAGATTCAAATCCATTTCATTATTGTAGTAATCTCAAATCAGCTCAAGAAATCATTGTTCCTCATAATAGAGAGGCATCATCTTCAAACACACAATCTAAAGAAAAATCATTTACCTCAATTTTTTTAAGTATGGAAAAACAAATGCAGCTAATAGATCGAGGGAATGGAGAATATTCAATATCACAATTACCACTTTCTCCTAAATCCTTTGGAAAACCATCAAGCTCTAAACAAAAAACAATTGTAAAACATCTTTCAATATTTGATGGAGCATTTGTTAGTGTTGGGACCTTATCAAAGGAAACAGAAGACAAAGATGCACTACAATGGCTATACAAGGACAAAGAAGTTTAACAAAAGATCAACAATGTTTGCATACCTATAAAAAAGTATGGAAAAGGATTTAACATTCTCAAAAAAATGGGATACACTGGAATAGGTCCTATAGGGAAAATAAAAGAAGGTATATCAAAACCTATCCAACCTTACACTCAACAGGCTACAAAAAAAAATAGGCTTAGGGTATGGACAAGTTACTTTACCAGAAGACACATATTTTAGCCAACAATGAGAATAATATGAAAATAGACAAGAACAACTAGAAATTGAAAGAGAAGAAACATCACCTAACCAACAAAGACAAGAAAATATGAAATGGGAAAAGAAGCAAGCTTCAAATCAATAGGAAAAACAAACTAAAAGAACCTCCCAAACAGCCTTAAATCTCAATCAAAACAAGGAAGAAACTAATATTACTCAAGGAGAACTCATAACAAAGTTGACAGAACTCCATCTCAGTCTAGAAGAGGTTGAATGTGAAAGAAGAATAGATATAACAAGAAAATTTGAAGAAACAAATCAAATACTATATGGACAAATCTTTAGATTGCAAGTTGTAAGTGATACAGATTCTAACGAATGGGAATGGGAATCCTATCACTCTGAAGCAGTTGAAGAAAATTGCTTTGAACAAGATGTAGGAGTCAATGTAGTTCACATGTATGTAGGGCAAATGTTTGGAACTGGCTCACTTGAATTAGAATCCCATTCGGTTTATTTGGACTTAATCGAGGATGATCAGGAGCTCCTGGTGCTAGGTCATTCTAATGAGAGTACTGTTCTAGACATTGATATACATATCGAAAACTTTGATACATCCATCATGACCCTTAATACTCTTGAAACATCTCAACCTAATGATCCCCTACCTCTAATCCATCCCGAACTTATTGATTGGGAAAATGAAGGACATACTACCATTGATACCTTTCCAAATGACCATGCCATATCTGTATATCTTAATGCAATCGAACTGAACAACTGTCACCAAGAATTTCAGCAACACATATTCCAGTCAAGTGGGTGCCAAATCTCCTAGTCGCAAAAAGGAAAATAAAGAAAACAATATCAGGTCTAATATTGAAAACCATTTCTTGGCAACATTAGATTAGGAAAAAGTAAAAAGAAAGGATTCATCTAACAGCGAAAACCTCCTCGAGGCACCAAACGATGGGAGATTTGACACTTTACTTGCACACTATCAAGAAAGGTCATCTATTTTAATCAAACCAAAAGAGGCAGTTAACATGGGGACAATAGAGCAACCAAAGATCCTACATCCAGCAACTTCTCTATTAGAAGAAGAAATGCAACAATATATAGAATTCTTCATAAGACGGCAAATCAATTTTGCTTGGTCATATGTAGACATGCCAGGGTTGGATCCGGAGCTTATTATGCATCACTTGAATGTCAGTCCTGGAGCTAAACCATTCAAACAAAAGTTAAGGAAAATGCATCCACATATCGCTCTCCTGGTCAAAGTAGAACTAAAGAAATTATTGGATGTCAGATTCATCAGACCTATAGCATATGCTCAATGGGTATCCAACATTGTTCCTATTTCAAAACTAGATAAAAGCATCAGAATATGCACAAACTTCAAAGATCTTAATAATGCATGTCCAAAGGATGACTTTCCTTTGCCTAACATTGACATCATTGTAGATTTAATTGTTGGACACTCCATGTTCTCTCTAATGGATGGTTTCTCTGGATACAATTAGATTAAAATAGCACCTAAAGATCAAGAAAAGACAACTTTCACATGCCCGTGGGGTACTTTCTGCTGGAACGTCATGCATTTTGGACTAAAGAATGTAGGTGCTACATATCAGAGAGCCATGACAATAATATTCCATGACATGATGCATACATTCATGGAAGATTATGTGAATGACATCTTGGCCAAATCAAACAATAGCAAAGACCATATAGGAATACTAGAAAAGATCTTTGATAGGTCCGAACAGTATAAGCTATGACTAAATCCTAAGAAATGTGCCTTTGGTGTCACCTCAGGCAAGCTATTGGGATATATTATTTCAGCTAGAGGTATCAAATTAGATCCATCTAAGGTCAAAGCAATCATGGAAATGGCATCTCCCAAGAATATAAGTCAACTAAGATCACTCCAAGGAAGACTATAGTCAATCAGAAGATTTGTTGCTCAACTGGTAGATAAATGTCAACCATTTACACATCTATTACACAAAAATGTTCATTTCAAGTGGGACCATTAATGTGAGGACACATTCAACAAGATCAAGGCATATCTCATGCAACCACGCATCATAATGCCACCAATTCCTGGAAAACCGTTATTACTCTATGTATTAACCACTGAAGTATCATTAGGAGTTCTGCTTGCACAATGAGATAATGAAGAAAAAGAATGAGCCATCTGTTAGGCCCACTATGGAAAGCTAATGTACTGAGAGGGGAGGGGTGAATCAGTACTTCAAAAATTTTCTTCAACAATAACTTTACTATTATGCATAAACCGAATAGTGCAGTAACATAATATAAAGCTAAAACAAATAGATAACAATCATACATGATTCACTCCATAACACATATATTTTGGTTATGCAGAAACTCTTGGTTAGAGAGAAAAACTATTGTGGGGATGGCACCCACAACTTCACTACTGCAATAATAAAGGTTGCTTGGTTAGAGCTACATGTTTAGCTATTTCTGATAGCTTACCCTGTTAGGAGTATCAAGATCTATTAGATCTACCTTGCTTAAAGGATTTTACAACACTTAAGCTAAATTCTGCACCTGGTTAAAGGCTTTACAATTTATAGACTTGATTAGAGTCTTTTACCCTGTTAAAGGTTTCTCTTACAACTTCAAAATATTACAACAAAATCATTACAAATATCTACAACTTTACATCTAGAATGTTATAGCAGATTCTATGTGCTCAGAATAAGATTACCTTTCTTATAGCATACCTTAGTAACCCATATAGTAACTCGGTAAACCCTTCTGTTTACTCTGTTCTTTGACTGTTCTCTGAAATCCTTCTCGGTGACCTCTGTGTCTTTGTAATAGTCGTAACACTTAGTGCTTTCACATGTCTTGCTTCATATATTTCTATATCTTCCTTTCTGTCATGCTACATGTGTATTTCTAATCTTAATCCATGTTGTATAAATAGATCTCTTATGATGGTGATCCATTCATTGCTTCGATCTTACAAACATGTTTTATCGAATGAATAACCATAAAAAATATTTCATTGGTTAGATGACCTCAAAATCATACACAATCTTTAAGTGCAATTTCCAATGTGATAACGGTTAGATGTTCCTCGATCTTGTAACATGTTTCCATATGTATGTCTAGGTTCAATGAATCTGGTAACATGTTTCACACGGTGTATATCAACTTGGTGTGTCATCTTTGTTGCTCGGTAGACATGGAATGATACTCAGTAGACAACTCGGTGCATACTGGGCTCTATGACTACTTTCTTCTATAACCGACTGGACTGTGCATACCGACTGAATATTTCGGTAGAGATAACCGACTAGAGTATATGGAATAACTTTGAACATAAGAACTAATGGAAACTTGATAAGTAGTAACACCATCTACTACATCAACAAAACATTAGTGGGATACGAGATCAACTATTCTCCAATAGAAAAAGCATGCTTGGTGGTAGTTTTTGCTTCTCAAAATTAAGACACTATCTACTATCTCACTCCATCAAGCTGATAGCTAAAATCGATTCATTGAAGTATTTACTCAGCAAAGCAACATTAACAGGATGATTAGCAAAATGGATCATGATCCTGAGTGAGTTTGATATTGAGTATGTTGACAGAAAAGCTATAAAAGGACAAGTCATTGCAGATCAACTAGTCGAGGCACCACTTTAGGATACTTATCCTTTGCAGATTGAGTTTCCTGATGCTGATATCCTAGCAGTCACAACAAAAACATGGCAATTATACTTTGATGGTTCATATACACAACATGGATTAGGAGTAGGTATTCTATTCATCACACCACAAGGTCGTACAATTCCAAAAACATACAAATTAAGCTTTACATGCACCAACAATACAGCAAAATATGAAGCTTTGGTAACAGGTATCAAAATGGCTATAGAATGGAACATTACACAACTTCAAGTCTTTGGAGACTCTCAGCTCGTCATCAATAAATTAATGGCGATTATCAAAGGACAAAAATTTGATGCCTTATAAAAAGATGGTTGATGATATCAAGAAATACTTTGTAGAAATAACTTTCTAGCAGATTCCAAGGAATGACAACAAAGCAATAGATGCCATGGCTACACTTGCTTCTCTACTTCAGACACAGGAAAATCAACAATGTTATGAATTCTTGGTAGAAGAGTTGTTTTACCTTTCTCATAATTATCCTAATTCCCAAACTATCTGTCACCTTGTTGGGCATGATTCCTCCCGTTATGGTCAAACATACACATACCTAAAAGATAATATCATCCCTCCTGACTTATCAAAAAACCAAAAGAGAAACTTTATTCGCCAATCCTCCCATTATACTCTTGTCATAGATACCCTATTTAAACGAGGTCTAGATGGTACTCTTTTAAGATGTCTCAAACAAGAAGAATCTGAGAAGGCATTACATGAAGTCCATAACGCCATTTGTGGCACTCATTCAAGTGGTCTTACCCTTTCAAAAAAACTCATACGCTTGGGCTATTATTGGCCAACTATGGAACGAGATTCTTTTCAAATAGCTAGAACATGCAAACAATGTCAAATCCATGGGAATTTGATTCATGCACCAGCATAAGAACTTCATGCTTTGGCAACATCTTGGCCTTTTTGTCAATGGGGCCTTCATCTAGTAGGAAAGATAAATCTTTTTTCATCCAATGGTCACAAATTCATCCTTGTAGCTATAGAATATTTTACAAAAAGGATTGAGGCAATACCTCTCACAAATATCACAGAAAAACAAATCGCTGCATTTATCTTGAACTACATGATATGTCGCTATGGAATACCCATGACCATTAGCACTGATAATGGGTGAATGTTCAAGAATCAAGATGTGCAAGAGCTATGTGAGAAATTCAAGATCCAACACATATTTTCCACACCCTACTATCCACAAGGGAATGGGCAAGCAGAAGCATCAAACAAAACTATTCTGAAAATCCTCAAAAAGAGTGAATGATGCTGGAAGAGATTGGCATATTCAATTGAACCCTTCTCTATGGTCCTACCGTACTAGTATCCACACACCAACAGGTGCCACACCTTTCTCTCTTGTTTATGGATCAGAAGCAATACTATCAATAGAAGTAGATATACCTTCTCTACGAGTATCATTAAAAGGTCTTATCCCAGATGAAGAATAGTGAGTCTCTAGATTGCGGGAGTTAGAATTGATCCAATGCCTTTGATCATTTAAAGGTATATCAACAAAGAATGTGCTGATGTTATAATCACAAGGTCAAACCATGAGTCTTTCAAATTGGAGAACTAGTACTCAAGGAAAATCCACACAACCAAGCAGATCGAGAAAAGAAAGGAAACTTCAAACCAAACTGGTAAGGTCTATTTGTGGTCACAATAGTATTTGGGTCAGGAGCATATCAGCTATCAACACAAGATGAAGATCAACTTGAGGAACCCATCAATAGCATGCATCTGAAGAAGTTTTATGTCTGAAAAAGCAGAAAATCCAAAACAGTGAAAAAGCGGAAAAAATCCAAAAATAGTGAAAAAGCAGAAAATCCAAAAAAAATCAAATATGAGAAAAAGTGCAATAAAAACATATGGTGAAAACCTAGCAAACAAGTGCTATCTATCAGCTAGCTCTTCCATCTATTATTTCATGCATCCTTCCGCTTTCATTCTTTTCCATCAGCATTGTTCATATCCATAATAAAGCCTTGTACATACGCAGGCATCCCTGGTGGCTTCTTGTCATGGTTTGGATCATTGGTTATATCATACTAAATTTGTTTCTAGGCTTGGGGCAAAATCCTGAACCTAGCTGGAGGAAAAAAATTTGATCATTTTAAGCTTAATCAAATAGGGAGAACAATAGTTAGGCAACTCTTATCAAGCGAAAAATAAGACATATCCAACATTGAACACAAGATCAAATTATCCCAAAGTCAGTCTAAGCACATTCACACACTTTTCAATAGATGATATCTTTTGGATAATGATTTTAACATGCTTGTTCAACTTTTCTATCTTTATTTTCGCTATCATGATTTTTGAGTGACTCTAGGATGTCTCTTACTAGAGGAACAAGGAAGGAACATGATATTTGTCTTGTCTGTTGTATGTAAATTAATCATTAATATGTGCAAATTTGTCTCAAGACATGATCATCGGATTATCATCAAAGACATTTCTAATTTGTGTATTGAAATGGTTAATACTACCTATTTTACGTAAGCAACACTCAGGTCATCTTGGTTCAATTATACCTCGATGCTTGTGCTACCTTGCCATATCAAAATCTAGGAAAGTTGTGCTCAGGTCATCATGGTTTAATTATACCATCGATGTTTGCACTTACCACATTTTTAAAAAGCTCATTGATGACAAAACGTAATAACCCAGTGACTAATCCAGTCGTAGCTTTGCATTTAGCTTGCATTTAATTCTTGCATGGGAACCCACATGGTCATTTTATCCAAGATTAAATCTATCATGGGAATCATCAAAGTATCATCATAGGTGTATATGCAATCAAATTGATGACTCATCTCTATCTAGATATTATCAACTCAGCAAAAATCTTATATTCCCCCCTACCAACAGAACCAACATCAACATATCTAAATTTCCTGCAACTTGATATCAACAAACTGTCAGTTCTTTATCCAATCAATCTTATCAATCCTATCAATCGATCACATCTAAATCGATCCTATCATGTCTTATACAGGATGTATCTTTCCTAGAACCAGACGTTTTAATCAAGTCTTATACAGGATATATCTTTCCTGAAACCAGACGCTTTGATCATCTTTGTCTTATATAGGAGGTGTCATTTCTGAAACCAGACTGAATCTCGATCTTATCAATCTAATCAATCTTATCTAATCAATCAAGATTTATCAATAATCAATAACCACATCACTGTGATCGTAGAACTTGCACTTTCATCAACCACAGTTGCAAACATCAAATCATTTCTAATCGGGAAATCAATTTCTCAAAAATCCAAACACTCCAAAGGTCAATTATCTCAATTGATCTCCCGAGGGGGCATCATCGTATCGCAATTTATCAATCAATGTTTAAGGCATCCCATTGAACCAATATCATCATCAAAATGAGATTATTTTTTAAATCAATGTGTCATCACACCTCGCTTCAAAGAGGCGAAAAATGTATACACCTAAAAATGGTCCAAAGATAATTAATTAAATAAGCAATTATTTAATTAATCCCCCTTCTTAATTTAATTGAATTCATTCGGCAATTTCATTAAATTCTCCCTTTCATCTACTTATTAATAAATCTAAGGATTTATTCATTAAGTCCATTTCCATAGTCCCCTTTGATTAATTAATTCAAATTAATTAATCTTCCCCCCATTTAAATAAATTCTTCTAATCCTCTAATTAATTAAAACAAATCAATTTATGAGTTGTTGAGAATTAATTAGTCTTTTCCTATTATTTGAATCTCTAAATTCAAATTACCCACATGCCTCCTAACTTCTAACCACCTAACCTAACTATCCCTCTAACCTCAGCCATTCCACCTAACCTTGGGTTTAACTAACCCTATCCTATCTTGTACATCCTAACCTCCTTATCCTAACCTCCTATGGTGTGGATATTTTCTTCTTGAGATACATGGCACTTTGGCCACATGTCTCCTCTCTTGGACAATTGCCCTTTTATGTGCAAAGCTCCTTGACACTTGTCACCATTGATATGACAAGTGTCCCTTCCTCCAACCTCCTCCAGTTTCACCCTTGATATCTTCAAACTCAATCTTGACCGTTGATTCCTGCCACCTCACCCCTGGACTTGGAAATCCTATAAATATCCCCCATTTTGGAGCAATAAGGATCCCATCTCATCATCAATTTAGGCATTGTTACTATAGGCATATCATTTGAGCATCATTGTTATAGGAAATTGCATTAGCTTATTTTGATCATTCTATAGCATAATTGTTGAATCATGTAGCTTAATCAATCTCTTTTCTAGCTTAATTTTATCATCATCATAGCTTAATCATGCATATCATTAGCTTAATTAGTCTCTTGGATCAATCTAGCATAATCAATCTCATCTTTGTATATCATTATCATTTCAAATCCTTCGTCTAGGTGTAGTCAAGTCACTGGGATTGCTTATCCAAATCTGAGAGAAAATCCATACTCACATCTCTTAGGAGGCGATAGGTCGCTTTGTCATGGTTAATCTTCATTTTATTTTTATTTGCTAACCATGCTTGTAATGATCCATTGAGTATTTGTGTTGCAGCTGAAGGATCACACTTCACAGGCACGACAAGAAGAAATCTATTGGAAACAAAAGTCCAGGGAGAATTGGTTGGGAGAAGGAAACAAAAATCATAATAGTACCAGAATTAGAAGAAATATCAACAAAATCACTAGAATAAAAGGAGATAGGGAAATATTTGTGGAAGATCCCAAAGAGATAGCTCAAGTAGTAGTTAACTTCTTTAAAAATACACTGAATAACTAGAATAGCTCTGATCTATCATCACAAAAGAAGATGTTAGAAAACATTCTAAAAAATAATAATAGAGGATCATAATAAAATTCTTATCAGTAAATTCACTTTAGAAAAAATAGAAAGTGTGTTAAATCAACTACACCATGACAAGGCTCCTAGGTCAGATAGGTTCCTAGCATGTTTCTTTCAAATATGTTGACACTTCTTAGGTGAAGATATGTTAGAAGCCATAGAAAACTTGAGAAATTCAGGAAGGATTTTGAGGGAGATAAACATGTTTATCACACTAATACCTAAGAAAGAGATAACAAAAGATTTAGACGATTACAGACCTATATCACTTTGCAATATGATATACAAAGTATTATCTAAAGCTTTAGCTAATAGAATTAAGAAAGTAATGCCACTTATCATTTCAGAGGAACAAATTGGATTTGTTCTTGGGAGATCTATTTTGGAAGGTGTAAATTTTGCACAAGAAACCATACATTCGATTCAACACAACTCAGAACCCTCTATGCTCATTAAAATTGATATTAAGAAGGCTTATCATAAAGTAGATTGGAGGTTTTTATGCAAATGTATTTGGTTTTGTAAAATAGTATATAAACTTGATCTTCAATTGTATATCAAGCCCTAGGTTTTCAATATTGGTTAATGAAACCCCAAAAGGGTACTTTAAGATCTCTAGAGGTCTTAGACAGGGGGATCCAATTTTACCCTTAGTGTTTATTATCATGGTTGAATCCTTTGGCTAGTCTATAAGTAAGGCACATGAACAAGGAAGTATTAGAGGAATTAAAGTAACAAAAGGAATGAGAAGTATTACTCACCAACAGTTTGCGAATGAGACAATACTCTTTGGTGAAAGTAAGAAGATAAAGGGTCTAAAGTTTAGGAAAATATTAAATATATACTCCAAGGCCTCTGGAAAAATGGTAAATGTCAACAAATTAGAAATTTATTTCATGAACACCAATAGTAGAGTAGAAGCAGAGATTTGTTAGACACTAGGATTTGATAAAGGCAAGCTTCCTTGTAGATATTTAAGATTGCCTCTGGACAAAGGAAGCAGAGTAAATAGAATTTGGGAGCCAATTGTAATAATAATGGATCATAAATGGATTCATGGAAAGGAAAATGGCTATCTAATGCAGGTAGAGCAACAATGTTGAAGTCGGTCTTTTCTATAATACCCATGTATCAAATGTCTTGTCTACCTTTATCACAAGGTATGATAGCTAAATTGGAAAAGAAAACGAGGACTTTATATTGGAAGGGGGTGTCAAAAAATAGAAAATTAGCATTAATTAGCTGGGAAAAAATTTACAGGCCTATTGAGGTGGGAGGATTAGGGATCAAAAATTTGAATTGGCAAAGCAAAGCACTAGGTGCAAAGCTGGTATGGAAAATGTATAGAGAGCTAAAGAGAAAATGGGCGAAGATACTTCAAAAAAAGTACTTGAATGGTTTTGATCCAAGTAATATTTTTAGAAGAACAAATCCACCAAGAGGATCCAAGGTATGGAATTTCATTTTAAATTGTAGAAAAATGATTATGGATCAACTTGGGATATTGTTGCAGGTAACAAAGCCTTATTTTGGAGTGACTCACGGGGAGGGTATGTGGTCCTGGATAGTTGTATAGTGTCTCTAAGGACTAAAGAAGTATTAGAGAACCTTTGGGGAAGATATTTCAAAGACTATATAGAGCATCCCAACGGGTATCCAGCACTTGGGTGGAGATGGAAATCCTTGGATGGGATCCCTCTATCGGAGGAAGAAAAGCAAGAACTTAGAAGTGTAATGCCCACCAAATACCCTAGAGAAATATAACCAACTAACATACAACTAGAGATAAAAAAAAAAATTTAAACGTCTACTAACACAACATAGTAAACTATCATTACATCAAAAGTATTAATTAACATCTAAAAGATTATATAAAATATCTTTAACATCATAATTACGCAAGCAAAATACATCACAACATCTACCATTCCCTAGGGTACTTCAATGCCATCACGTAAATAACTCTAACACATAAATGTATCTCCATCTATGATACCATTCAACATTCATTACATTCATTTCCTAATCGATTACTTTCCTTCTTAGCATGAGAATCATTATTCAACAAATGCATATCCTATCATATCCCATTATCCATTTGACTCATTTTAAAACACCAAACCAAATGTTCCTAATCCCTTTCCAAACCTTCTAACATGTCATGTTATCATGAATTATTAATTAGGCATCAACTAACGCAATCTAGTTCATTTCCTTAAGTATAACCATACATCCTACAAGCTACTCATTCTTATTCATATTCTAGAGATATCCATGAACCAAGAATAACATCATTTCCACTGAAACATTCATATATTTTCTTCCAATATAGAATTGCATCCACAATGAATATCATTTTACAACATAGTCATTTACAATGAATTCAGCAATCATGTTATGTTACAATACATCAAGATCTCAACCTACTACAATTCCTATTATATATATTTTCAAGATATTGTTACATATTCTTCCTTTATAATTACACCTTCCTCATGATACAAGTTACATAATCTCAATTCCACTACATAGAATATACTCCACGAATCCATCTACATGAAGAGAATATATGAATCCACATATATGCACAAGAGCATCCAATGAAGAACACCCCAATGGAAGAAGGAATCAAACCACCCGACCATGTGGAACCATAAGGAACCACCCCCGTGCTAGGAGATGACACAAGATCCCAATCACACTCTAGATAAAGGCTGACACCTAGCTACCAAAGAGATGAAACAACTCCAAGACCATAATCATGACATAATCCACCATACAGGACATCCAGATGCACCACAATACAAGCATAAGGAACTAGGATCAACATGTAGGGTAGAGTCTCATCACATGCTTTCTGAGGATATCTTAGAACTTTGTCCCGACATCCGTGATACACATGTGGAACCATCTCAACCTTTGAGGAATCAAGGGAGTTCAGTTTATCCGGTTACTAGATCTTCCCATATCTCACTTTGGTTTACTCAAGGCCATGAGATGGGGCATCATCGCAACACATTTCTTATCTTACTTAGATGAGTTACTATTACCCAGCCTACCTAATATTAGTTATTATATTATCACTTGATTAATACAATAAACCTCCAATGAGCTATCCAGACGATCTAGACCCTGGCTCCAACCAACAAAGAATCCTAGCGGTTTATTCCTCTTGACCTCGACAGACTCATGGAAGCCCACTCTCCCTAATCATGCACCTAGACCTTAGGGTAACAACATACTTAAATGCAAGAACAAGGGCTCTCAGATGCATCATAACCCAGATGGTTATACATCAAATAATAATCTCCAAGAACATGAACAACATATGCCAATATCACAGCCTTACAAAGGCAACCAATTATCCTTAAACATCAAGAATCTCATTATAGAAAAATATTCAACATGAGCCCAAAGAATATCAGCAAGTCATTTCTCATCTTTCTCAGTCCAATAGTGAAATCAATAAATCAAGCGTACAACATCACATGGATAGACTCATTCACGACAATGCACAAGCACAAGAGTGTAAATACCAAAATTTCCAATAACCAAAATCAAGAATAAAATCTCAACGAATACATTAAACATGTATTTTTTCACAAACATGAAGAATACAATCTTTTCAAATCAAATTGCATAAGAAGGATTTAAAATCCCCAACCTGGAAAATAGAAGTTATGGAATGCAAAATTGTTGCAGAAGCGACAAGACAAATCTTCAATCCACCAACAAAACTCACAACCTCAAGCAAATCCAAGCCAAGCTCCAAAATCCAAATGAATAATTCTCAGAAAATTCTCCAGCCAAGCCACCCACACAATAAACTCAAATCTCCCAATAAATAGAAATTGATCCAAAAACTATACTTCTCCAACCAATCAAAATAATCCAAAATATAATATCTCATACCAACCATGCCAGATATTGAGGTAGAACAATATATAATAATATTATTTAACTTACCCAAATATCTCAACCAATAATAAAATAGGGTAGGTAGGGTAAATAATTAAATAATAGATAGATAATTAAACCAAAAATATATATTTCTTATCAACTAGCTCTAAAATTAAAATAATAATAATATAAAATAATATTATTACAATCTCCAAACTCACAGCCAACAATGGGAGAGGATGGGTGAGATAAATAATAAATAAATAAATGGGTAGGAAAAATAAACAATAAACAATAATAAATAATCCCATTAACCAATAAATAAAATAGAAAGGGCTAATATAAAATAAATAAATCAAATGCCCAATAAATTTTAAACCACAAAATAATATAAATAAATAAACAAGCAATTAAATAATAATATCTTCACAACCACAACTCCCAAGAGGGCCAATCATAACAAGGGGTAAGTAAAGAAATAATAACAAATAAATAACCAATAAATAAATAGATGGGTAATAAACAATAAAGCAAATAAAACAATAAATAATTAATTAAGTAATAAATAACCCAACAATAAATAAATGGATAAATAAATAAATAAAATAATAAATTGTACGGATACATATAAATGCTCTAGCCAATAATAATTTAAACTCAATGTCATTAATATCTCCCACATACATATAAAATATAATAGTAAATAAATAATATTTCATGCATAATTATAAATGTCAAATATTATGATCCATGAAAAAACATTAATAAATAATAACCTTCAATAATTAAATCGATAATTATATTTAAATATTAATGCCATCCACTAGTTTAATTTAATATTAATAAATTATATAAACCAATTAATTAATTTATAATTTATTTAATAATCACACATTAATATTAAATATGTATATGAACTATTTTTTTTAATTTTTAATTATAAGCTATGTAAATCCATTAATTTAATTTAACATTATTAAGCTATATAAATCAATTAGTTAATTAATAATTTAATTAATAAATAATCCTAACACTACAAAGCAATCCAACATAGAATAACTCAAGAAACCACTTGACGCTAAACAACAACTCACACCAAGACTCTAAACTAACAAAGGTGATCAACTTAAACCTAGAGTGTAGAATGGGTTTTCATGTCATCTCCGATCAACTTGCCATTGGAATAAAGACACTCTCAGACCTGTGAAGCATGGTGGGGTCGATGTCTGGTACCTGTAAACCTATCACCACTAATATATATACAACAACATATGCAATATATATAACGTAAATACACAGGCAAGTGAAGAGAATCGCAACATCATATTTTTCTCGCAATGAGTGATATGACATTGTCTCTATCACGAATACACTTAGAAGATAGTCACGACACTCAAGCACTATCATAAATATCATCGTATCCAATATAATCATGAATTAGGGTTAGTACATGGTTAGATACCATCGAATCATCATAAAGTAAACTAAGTGGTGCAGGAGCACCTCATCCCTTCAAGGGCCCATATGTGGGGCATTATTTAGTTTATTTTTGTTTTGTTCAAATAAGGTCTATTTAGACCCAACATGATGTAATAAGGCCAATAGTGCCAATAAAATGTAAAGGTTGAGTCAGTTGAGTCATATGTCCTGAAAATTGTCAAATTGCTCACATAGGGCCTAGTGGTCAAAACAAGTCAAAATAGCAATATCAAGGTTATGGGGAGGATTTTGTGTCATTTTTAATGTTAGAATGTGTTATTTAACCTATTTGAGGTATTGGATGATCAAGAAGTACATTAAACCAAAAGTTGTCAAAAAGCAAGAAATGTTATCAATGCAACTTTTCAAAGTTGCTTGACAACATTTGCAAAAAGGTTGGTTTTTGGTGGTTATAGTTGGTTGGTCGGTTGGGAATCCTTATAATGCTATAAATATGGTGAAAAAACTCCTCAAAAGTATGTAATTCTTAGAATTGAAGTTTTTTGGCAATAACAGTAAGTGGTTTCCTTGCACATTTTGTGTTTTTCCTGAACTTTCATTGCATTCAGTCTGCAATTTGTTAGTTTTCACCATTGATATGCATTAAAGGTTCATTAACATGGTTTGAGGATTTAAGAACAATAAATTACCTTTCATTTCCTTTAGGTTTCATGTCATTTGGTGTTGTTTTGGCAAAGATACAATAAGTTCTCTCAAAACTATCAAACCCTGAACTAGGGCAAACCGAGACAAAGAAAATGCTATATCTTTTTGTTCCTGGTTGATCAAGCCACACAAATTGGTGGAAATATGTAATATTATGTAAATTATCATGCCATTATTTTTTTAGGGTTCCATGATAGGTTTTTCACGTGGTTTGAGGCATGAAGGTGATTGAAAACTTGCCTCAGGAAGGTTTGACTGTCACAAGAAAAATACAATCCTTATATGGGGTCAATATCTCAAAATTTAACTGTTGGATCTTTCTTATTTTTTTATATGTTCCTCATACCCAAGTTTTATAGAGTCCCACTGAAGAGATCTGCAAAATATGTCCAACTGAAAAATTATTCATCTCTGAGTGAGTATGTGTCAAAGAGGCCAGTAAGTTCTTGTTTAAAAGTAACCTTTTGTACATGTTGAGGGTTGGATCAGAGTACATGGTGTTTGGTAATTAAGGGTTGGTAGGAATGTTGAGAGGGTGTGTGGAAGTGTTAAGGCTCTATAGAAAGTGATGGTATCCTTCAAACAAACTTAAACTCCCTTTGGTTTATGATTGTCCTCAATGCCAAGAAACCTATCCTAGTTGGTCTAGAAGGTATGATTGAGTTCATAGGCAAGAGCAATATGTGTGGAGTTTTATAGAAGATTATGGTGAACCTTCATAAGGGGAAGTGTTTAATCATTGTGAAACCTCAACAATGTGATGTAGATTCCTAAAAGGTGTAGGGCATGTGTGTGGGTGTGGATGCTCTGCATCACTAAGCCATATCAATATGATCTATTAATGCACAAAAGACAAGATGAATCAGGGAGGTGCACTACAAGAAGAATTAATAGAAAGACAGATTATAGTTAAAAAAGAGAGGATAACTTAATCTGGATAGGCTCTAAAATAGGAGAATACAAAGTGGGAGATGGCTATGCAGATTTGATCAAATCACAACATTAGGAGAGGACAAATATTCCCATTCATTTGTGTTTGGACAAAGCTTGTTTACCAAAGGTCAGGATGTTCTTATGGGATGCATTACAATCTAGAATTATGCCAGCTGAGTGGTTCAGAAAAATTGGATTCGAAGGCCCTACAAGATATCCTCTATATGAGGAGAATGAAGAAGCAGTAGATCATTTACTTATGACCTACCCATATACTTTTATTTGTTGGAATTGGCTATGCAAGAAACTAGAGTGGTAGATAGCCCTTTTAAACAAGCTAATGGATACCTTAAAGGGTTGGCCAAACATATGTAAAGATAGCCTTTATAACATAATGTGGAGGTTGGCTCCCTCTATATTTGTATGGGAAGTATGGAAAGAAAGGAATAGAATAATATTTCAAGGCAAGAAAATGGATGTAATGAATCTACTAAATAAAATGGAGCTAGCTATTGTGGAAATAACCAACAATAGATTAAAGAATGGTAACTTGAGAGATAGTGTATTTTCAAGGTGGGACAGTAAAATTAGAAAAGAATGGTTTGGTTTACAGATACCCCCTCATTATGGAAAATGGTAGAAAGAAAGCAAGTTATTACAGGATCAATGTACATGGACAAGACCTGACTATGGTTCATTTAAACTTAATTTTGATGGCACATCCAAGGGTAATCCTAGGGTAGCTGGGGTATGATGTATTGTACACTTATGGGATGGCTCTATGTGTGCCAAATTGGCCAGACCATTAGGAATGGCCTCAAACAATAAAGCTAAAATAGAGGCACTTATTGAAGGTTTACTTTTTTGTAAAGACCTAGAGATCTATAAACTGGCCATAGAAGGAGATTCATAGATGATTAGTAATGCTATCAAAACTAAGAAAACTTTGAATTGGAAGTTAAACTCAAGATTGGAAAGAGTAGTATAACTTTTAGATTATTTTGAAGAAACAACAATTAACCACATATATAGTGAAGGAAACAAGAAAGCAGATAAACTTGCTAATTTAGGGGTTGATGAAATTACATTAGAGGTGGTAGGTGGTGAAGAAAGAAATCTTGATTGAAGCCTTTGGTTGGATGAATTATTTAAAATTCCCCCAGGTCTTGGTTGCATTTAGGACTAATTAAGTCCTTATATTGAATTATTAGTAGCTATAGTTCTCTTAATTTAAAAAAAAAGGAGGTATCTAGTGATTAAATTATTTTAATAAGAATTGTGTCACATGCTGAGGTTAGAAGTATGGGGAATGATAATGGAAAAGGATATTGGGCCCATATGACATCTAGAAAGCTAACTTTAGCAAGGGTATCTAATTACTAAATAAAAAAATGCCACGCATCTTGAGGTGGGCCCTTTGGAAATATCTAGAAGAGATATTAACATTACAAGTAATAATGCAAAGTAATTAAGCCACGAAATGCTCACCTCTCAGAGCATTTTTGAGATACTCTGCACACAAACCAATCCTAATTTCATTTGGCTTTGTCTGAGGTAAAATATCGATTTGAAGGGTATTTTTAGGAACTGGCCTCATTTAGACTACCATTATTCTGAATGCATAGCAGAGTATGACTGAAAGAGAATGAAGTTGAATATGAGGCTAATACCAGTCGATGATAATAGATGTATGGATTTCAGGGGTGAAGTGAAACCTAAAAGGTGGGGTAGGATAATGAATGTCATTGACGAATTTTCTAGCAGAGTGGTAAGAGAAATCATGGGTGAAGAGTATGTCAACATTGAATTTTAATTCCGGGTAAACTGCGACATTCCTACTACTTTCATTGCTATTTTGTTGGGAATGGGAATTCAAAAAGAAGAAGCTATAACACTATGTAGGAGGGTTTTTAAGGATTTATTAGGTAATCTATATATTGATGTTGCATGTGTGGATGAGAATTTGATGATACCTTACCTTGAAGATTATCCCTTATTAGTTGGAACAGGGGAGATTTGCAACCCTAATGTAGTATTAGCTAAGCGACCTTTATTAATTGTCAAAGATACTACTGCTTTTGAAAGGAGGAAAGAAGGTATTGCCAAAAACACTGATTTTCTTCTCAAAAGGTTGCATTTGAGGGCAGCATCTAGTAATAAATGGTGGGTAGACTATCTCATTGTAGAAAGCTATCAACCTCCAAAATCTCTGCCTAATATAGAAGTGGAAAAAATCCAGATATTAGCACCAATGATTTTAAGGGCCTACAGAGAAAGAGGGGTTTTGAGGAAGAGAGAGGCAAAAAAGGACAAATCCCCGGAGAAAGAGATCATAGGGCCTTCTTCAACTATTGTTGTAGATTTGGATAGCGAGTATATGGATAAAATTCTTATGGAGGAATGAGTTGAGTGCTTAACGGTAGAGTATGATTTTGGGCTTAGATTTTTGTCATAGGAAAATGGGCAAATTTTGGTAGCATGAATATTATAGGTATTGTTGATAATATGATGTAATACTTTACAGTCAAATAGTATCTAAGTTATAGATGCTAATAGGGTAGGGTTCTATATTGAGAAGCAATTGTTGAATGACTTTGGACTTTTAGTACTACTTTTATAGGATTTATAAAAGGGACCCTAATATGTTTAAAATCTTTACTAGTAATGAATATAAACTATTATTATGACATTAGCAGTATTTATATTTTTTAAGTTTTATTTATGCATTGAAGCGTGAATAAATGGATAGTAGGTAATAATAGCATAATGGTTGATGGAATGTTTTGTTTGAAGTTAGAGTATTAGACACAGATTATTGGCAAACTTACTTTTGAAATACTTACTGAAATTATGTGATATTTTAGTAAATGGATTATCAATTTAATAGAAGACTGGTTTAAGAATGTAGCATTGCCAGAATTAGTATTTTTAATTTGGGTTTATTAAAGCTTAACTATAATCCTTGCTTATAACAAGAGATGTGATATGACAAATTCTGAAGTTTTGTGCAGGTGTTTCACAAGGATTTAGGATTCAAACTTCTTTAATTTGTATAATACTCTAATTCAACTTCAGCCTGTTATCTATCAAAAACAAAAAGAAGCCAAAAAAATAAAAACCAAAAACTCATAAAAATAAATAAATAATTTAAAAATCAAATGAATACTTTGTTTAAGTCTAGGTGTCCTATAAGAAAATAGTTCTACATCATCTCCAAATCAAATCTTCCATATATCAACCTCCTCCTAAATATACCCCTTGTCATAATCTCCCATCTTAATTCTGTCATCCTAATCACTCATCCAATCCTAATAATCCCCAAGCATCCCAATCATCATCTCCTAATTATCTTCCTATATCATGCTAATCATTCTCCCTATCATAATCATCCCTAATCCATCCATAATATATCCATTAGAAACCTAATCCTCATCAATTTTATTAATTCAATCAAGGTCCTAATTCTTATCCTAACCATCCTTCATAATCCACATCAAAATCTACTTCTCTTCATTGAATCTCATCATTCATTTGTTTCCTAATCATCCTCTATCCATTATCATCATTAATCCCCATCCTTCATCATCATAATCTTAATCCAATCCCCTTGTCAACCTAACACCATTCCAACGAAATCCTAATTTAATCCATCTACCCATTTATCCAAAATCAAGCACCCAATATCCTTTCTCTCATCTCAATCAAGCCTCCCATCCATAATCCTTAATCAAAATTCATCATTTGAAAATTAAAATTTTAAGGTCTTGAATATTGATATTCAAACACCCATCCTCGTTCATCTTCCAAATATCATGCATCCTCCAAATAATAATCCAACTCTCTCAACCACCATCTCCCTCATAATCATATTCTTCTATCATCCATCGTCATCTAAAAACAATTCCAAAACCTCACCTTGCAAAATTATCATTCATTTCCAATTTCAGTCCTCATCCAAAATGTTGGTTCAAAACAATGGATTTACACACAGCTTAGTACTCAACATAGAGACACAAGTTCCTAATTGAGCAACTATCCAAACCTCACTACCTTTACTCATTTATCTTATCAATCTAAGGACGTACAACTTGAAATGGGACAGGAAAATATATGCACCAAGAGTGTCTGGGAACAAATCTATCATACTTTAAGAAAATGAAAATACTAAACAAATCTTCATACAAAAGGAACTTACTTTGAAATGATAACTCAGAAAGATTATATTAACTTCTACTAGCAAAATATAAATTCTTCCAACTTATATAGAAATAACTATTCTACTTTGTCTTGGTTGCACGAACAGACACAGAGTAACAGTCTATGGCTGCAAGAGCAGACATCAAGCAATTTAACATAACGGAATTAGGTAACTTGAAAGATAAAGTACATAAAAGATAAACAAATAGAATCCTCACCAAGTGGGTTCCCTTGGGTGAGTCTTCTAGAATGAAAGTTATAGTAGAAACTAACTTATTGAGCTTGCACAACCATATTAAGACTTTAGAGACTTAATATCAGATTCTTTATTCAAAATCAATTTAACAACATAAGAATGTTTTTATAAAAATAGCAACTAGCTAACTAGGAAACACAAGAAGGATTTATAACATTCATCCTTGCAACATTTTCCACAAGAGCCACCCCTATCCTACCCCTTTCTCCAGGGGAGTGCAGATAGGGTGGTGCAGAGGCCAAGGGAGCAGTAGATTCCAAAAGTTGAGCAGTCTCCGGTCTCTAGTCAGGCTAGAGGATTCGATCTTGCGTGTGTGAGGACCCTAATACAATCAAAAATTGCTAGGGTCGCAATTTTATGACACTACATTTAGCCCCCACTTTAGCGGGAGTATGAGCATACGCCAATACTGTCAGTAAAGTACAAGGAAACAAGATTGAAATAATTTTACCATGTCAAGGAGGCAAGATGTGCCAAGCCCCCAGTGGACTTAGGATCTTATGACTTCGATTGAAAAATTAAAAGGGAATATCAAGAAGGAAAGAACCATGACTGAAAGTAGCAAAGTTCCCCTTGCTATGAGTCATGAAAGCGAGGATTTTTTAAGATTACAAAGAAAAACAAAGTTCACTAAGTAATTATAAGTATAAAGAAGGAAAATATGAGTGGAGTGAATGCCCCCACATTAAAGCGATTGCGCGCGCCTTATCGAGAGCGATTTATTTAAGGTAGGATACACCAGAGAGAAGAGAGGAAGCATGTTATCGCCAAGATTTATCTCCCAATCAAGGAATAAACCCAAGGATAAAGAACACAAAACATGAGGTACAAGGTAGTTTCACTTTCCTCGGGGTCAGTATGTTGTATGATAACTCATGTATATCAAGTATGTATATGTGTATATAATAATTGTCATTCCCCAAAGAAGGACACCACCTTGGAAGAAAGGGAAGAGAGGATGTCTTTTGAGTCAACATGAAAGAGACCAAGAAAATATCTCAATGCTTTGCATTGTCCCCAAGTAGACATTAAGGGGATAATAGAAGAACAGGGATACACATTGAAGAATGGTCAAAAAAGAGCAAGAAAGGAGAGACTGAGAAAATCCACAGTGCTAATATTGCTAATCTAGCACGACATCCGCCTCCCACTCTGGTTGATCACTATTTCAGGAAGGCGAGCAATACACCAGAGGAGCGACATCAAGCACAGTAGATGGAGATATCACAAGATCCAAACAAGGACTATGCTCATGTTGTAAGTCACTTTGTTCGATTCTAGGAGCTAGGATTAAGGTTTGTGAAAATTCAGTTAATAAATGCTTGTCCACATCAACATAGTCATACTCACTATCAGAAGCATTAGGAGTTGTATTGCCATTATGAATAATTTTTTCACCCATTTCTTCATCAAAGTTTAGAGAAAAAGGAGCAAGAACACAAATAGGAGTAAAACCATCACATGTTTTGTGCAACTTATGATTTAGAAATGTAGGTTGAACATCTTGCTTGGGAGAAAAGGGAATCATGTCAATTGTCGAAGTCTGAGGAGATTGAGTATTTTGAGGGACAACTTCATGAGCTCGAACATAGCATCTTCACCGGTTTTCTCTCGCACAATGATTTCGTCGAGTCTTAGTGGAAATCTAAGAAGGAGGAGGAACATTTGAAAAAGTAGGAATGTTTCTCTCCTTCATAGCTGAAGGTTTAGGTTGAGGTATTTTTGGTTGAACAAGAGGAGAAGAAAGCCTCTTCTCTCGATAAGAGGAAGGAGGTGGAACTGTGCAATAGAAAGGAGGATGGTAGGTGTAGGAAGAAGACCAGGTCCATCATGAGAAGGGGGTATAGATCTAACCTTAGGAGGAATATTGTTGTTCTCCTTAAGAGAAGGTATAGTCACATCCATAGGAATAGGTTGATGATCTTCCTTAGGAGGGAGATTAGTTCTATCCATGAGGGAAAGAACCTCATTTTCAAGAATAATAGGAATATCAATTGTTGGAGATCTAGGTTGACTTAAGGGTAAGATCATATCGTTCTTCCATTTTTTATAAGATTGAAAAAGAGCATCGCTCCTTCATGGAAGGGATTGAAATTGTTTAGGCCAAAAGAAATCAATAGGAACACTAGGGATTATTTTGGATGGAGGAAATAAGCTATGGTTCATGGTTATGATTTCTTCATTGTGAGGAAATTTTAGACACTTGTGGATTGGAGAAGCAATAGCCTTCATGGAAGATAGCCAAGGATAGCCCAACTTCACACGGAATTGCTCAAAAGAGGGTATGATAACAAAGTCAACATCCATGGATTTAGTATGAACTTCAATAGGAAGGGTGATAGAACCAATGGTAGGACAAGAGAAGCCATCAAATAACTTCACAACCACATTAGAAGCATCAAATATTGGTTTATGCAATCGTAAAGTGAAAAGACACTCTTTAGTTATGACATGAACCATGCAAGAGGGATCAATAAGGGCATCATAGGAAGGGATATCCTTAACCTTTGCAACTATGTATAAAGGGAAATCGGGTTCTCTAATGGTCTCGCTAGGGTCAAATATAATACAAGGATCCTTAGGCGTATCTTGTGTTTCTACCATATTAACCAAGTTTGGAACCATAGAGGTGAATTCTTTAGAAGAGAAAGAATTAGGCACAATCCCAATAACATTAGAGGTATGAGAAGGCAAGGGATCAGCAAAAATATTAAGATTTTGATTAGGAGGAGCTACTAATTTATTCCCTTTATCATTCACACTTGCCACAAATATAGTATTATTATCAATCAAGTCTTGAATCTTATTCTTCAATGCAAAACATTTCTCAATATCATGACCAGGCTGACGATGAAATTGACAAAAGGAATTATTATTAAAATAAGGGGATGCAAGTTTAGAAGGATCAACTGGTTCTATATGAGGAAGTTTGATAAAATTTATGTGCAACAACTGAGACATAATACTATGTAAAGATTCACTCAAAGAATTAAATTGTCTCTCTTTGGAAAAATTTAGAAATAGAAGGCACACATGTTGTAGCATTCACATTGTGGTTGTTGATTGTATCATTAAACTTGATGAATATTTTTGTTGGTTTGAACTTTGAAAATGGTTGTTGAACATTCTCCCCCTTATCACTCAGAGCCATGGGAGTGGATTGCTCCATTTGACTCACATTCAGTTGATAATTGTGGAGTGTTGCACACAACTGTGGAAAGGAAGTAAACTCAAACAAAAGAAGCTTTTCCCTGATATATTTTTGTAAATTAGAAATGAAAATTCTTTCAATATCATTATCAAGTACATGAAAAAAAAATTGAGCACACAAATGCCTATATCTACCAATGAAATCAGTCACTTTTTCTGTAATACCTTGTTTACAATGCATTAAATTAGTCGAAGTGATTTTAGGACCAATGTTGTTTTGAAATTGTTGGATGAAAGCATTTGCCATTTGTTGAAAGGAGGTGATAGAATAAGAAGGCAAAGAGAAATACCATTGTAAAGCCTTATCTCTTAGTGTTCTTGTAAACAATTTTGCAAGCAATCTTTGACCATAAGCAAAATCGGTACACAAGGTTTGAAATGTTTTGACATGAGTAAGAGGATCACCTTTTCCATTATAGAGTTCTAATTGAGGTATCTCAACATGTTTAGATGGCACAGCTTTAACAATATTAAGAGAAAGTGGGCAAATTACACCTGGATTGACTCATAGAAGCAATTTATTGTTGTAAGGAAGACACGGTTTGAGCAAGATTGTTAATTATTGCTTTGGTAGAAGAATTGATGTTATACATAGTTGATTGAGAAGGTGGTGTGATCATTTTATTGAAAGAAGGCATGGACTGAGCATAAGGTGGTGGGAAATTATGATAAGTAGGCATAGGTGATGATTGGGTAGGAAAAGGGATACTTAAAGGAGGAACAAAGTTGTTGAAGGAATTTCCCCCTTGTGTCACATTGATTGGTTAAGGAATAATAGGAATACTTATGGAAGACATAGGTAAAGATGGAGGATTAAATGAAGAAGAGGGATTGCCCGCATGACCAATGTTTGTAGGAATGATACTTTGGGTTGATGTAGCCATGATGTGGGAGATAAAAGCAAGAATACTAGTCATAAGGGTAGTCAAAGGAATATAAGGATTGACTTCTGTTGAAGGTTGTGAATAACCTAGGGTTTCATCACAACTCTTGATAGGCATGAAATTAGAATCAACAATATGTACAATGCCACTTAATATATCAATTCCATTCTTATCACTTTGAATCATGTGTTTAAGGCCTTCAATTAATAGAAGAGATTCACTATTAGGGTATTCTTGGGACATCCATTGTTGATAGTTATCAAAATTATTGTCCAATGTGAAAAGTTGATCTATAGAGACTCTAGTTAAAGCTTCTTCTTCATCATGGGATTCATAAATGTGGTGAATAGGGACATGATTAGGATGGGAAGAATTAGCATGATCCTCATTAAATAAGTCACCCAAGTTAGGCTCCATCTCCTTGGTAATTAAACCTTGGGAAGCCTTAATTCTAATGCTTCATCTGACGGGGATAGGATAGGTAGGACTAACAGTAGTAAAACTCATGCACTAGAGGGAATATTTGAATTTTAAATTTTGGAACAAAGCTTACAAAATTGATTAATGCAAAATTTAAGAAAATAATGATTACACAATTTGAACTTTGTTGGGGGAAGAGGATGACACAATTTCCAAAAATGAAAAGAAATTGGAATTTTAAATTTAGGGCCAAGGGAATACCACTTAATTTTAAAATCGAAATTTTTAAAATCAAGGCAGACTATAATGAACCTCTTAATTTTAAAAAATTTCTTGAAATTTGAAATGTTGAATTTTGGAGGTATTTTCGATTCTAGAGGGATCAAAAATCAAAAAAATCAGCCAATCTTCTAGATTTAGGCTATTAAATATAGTCATAATAGTCTCCCGAAATTTCGGGAAAAAAGTCGAGGACCGTGGCGGGAACGCACATGGTCCGACCAACTTTTTTTGAAATTTTCAAGGATGAATATTATGATAATTTCAAAGCTAACCCCAAAAAAATGACGAATTTTACAACCTCTAGATGGGCAAAATGAAGGCGCAAATGTAAAAATAGGACCCTATTAGGATTTTGAAAAAAAAGAGGAATTGAATTGCAAATTTGAAAAATATCAAACCTAATGGATAGGGACAACTTAGAAAATGTCTAAAACTCTGAATGTGAATGAAATTGATTTAAAATTTGCACAAAATCCAATTAAATTTAAAAATTAGGGTTTTATGACTTAACCAATTAATTTTAAAATTAGAATTTTGGGAAAAAGGAGGGAAATTGAAAATTTGAATTGTAGGAATGAAAACAAGTCTAAGAACAATCAGAAATCTGAAAATTAAATGGAAATCCAATTTTTGCACAAGTTCAAGATGATTTTTGAAAATTAGGGTTTTAACACGTAACGTCTTAATTTTGTAAATTTTATTTGCAAATTGAACAAGGCAATCAGGAAATTGAATTTGACAAACACAACAATTTTTAGATCTAAGATAACCTCAAGCAATTTCTACAAATCACAAGTTTAATTTTAACTTTAAAAACTGGGGTTTTTAATGATTTAACCACTAAGTTTGCAGAAGATTTAAACTTTCAAATGAAAATATGCAATTTTGTTCAAAGGAAAGCATGCAAGACATTGGGTTCACCAAAATGTAATGTGGTTAAATGTGTGAATGAGAGATCAAGAGGAAAACTACCCTTTCCCTCCAAGGAGAGATGAGAGTTCCACTACGGATTTCCCTTCAAACAATTTTCACCCAATTACATTGGAAGAGGAGAAGATAATTCACTAGAATCAATCTTCAAAGAAGAAGATAAAATTATGAGTGAAATGGGAATGATAAGCTAGTCCCCTCTTCCTATTTGAAATGGAAAGGAATTGATTGAATTATGTAGTGCAAAAGTGACAAAGAACTAATTATAACTTAAGATTAGAATATGGGATGAAGGTGTGCACCTAGATCTGTCAGTAATATGTCAAGACGAAGTCGCCCTGCGAATTTGAGGAAAATTTTCCTAGACCATGGTGGGAATGTACACGGTCCTCTGAAAACTCCGTGAAACAAAAAAGGGTTTTTCCACCTCTGGAAATGGAGCTCGAATTCAAAAGTATAGCTACACACCTACAACCTACACACAGAAAAGAGAGGAAAATGGGTTGGGATTGGAGGTTTTCCTTTAGGTTGAACCCTATTTTTGGAATTAACCAAGTAATGAAAGAAAGTACTTGCAAGTAGATGTAAATGAAAGACTTAATTGCAAATCACCTCAAGGGAGGTTGTGATAGAAATGTTGATAGAAATGCTTGTGTGGAATTGAATTTTGGAATCAATCTTCTCTTCAATGGTTGAATCCTTGACTTGAATGCAACACCTAGTCTTGAAGGGAGACTTGAGAATGCTCAATGCTGGAAAAGAATGCTTGAATTCTCTTGAACGCTTGATCACAAATTTTTACCTTATTGAACCTTATGCAAATGAGATGGAAAACGCCTCTTAAATACATGTCAATTAGGGTTAATGAAATTGATTTTCATCAAGAGCCGACATCGGGGAAGTTTCCCGCTCACTGCACAACCTACAATGCATGCTTTAAGAAAGGTCCTGCCCTAAAATAGGGTAGGGGCAGGGGCACCACACCCCTATCTTCAAAGGAAAAGGGCACCACTCCTTATCCTTGAGGGGAAAAGGGTGCCACACCCCTGTCCTACCCCTTTCTCTAGGGTAGAGTACAAACAGGGTGGTGCAGAGGCCAAGGGAGAAGTAGATTATGAGGTTTGAGTAGTCTTCAGTCTCCAGTCAAGCTAGAGGATTTGATCTTGCATGTATGAGGACCCTAATGCGGTCAAAAATTGCTAGGGTCACAATTTTATGACACTAAAATATATATAAAATTCCTAAGCATAGAAAAATCTCTACAAATAAAAGTATAAAACTAAGGCTCATCACACCCCCCAACTGAAGGTTTTGCTGGTCCTCCAACAAAAGTTTTCTGACTCTCCTTCCAGGTAAGTAGTCTGAAATCATCAAAATAAGTTTCCCCTCTTATCTTGGCAATAGGGTTCCAATAGAACCCCTAGTCCTTTTTTAAATTCTCCCAAGTCTCCCTCTCTTGTTCTACATAATAATACTACAATTCTTCCTAGTGTGAAATAGGCCACCATAGCATGGGTGGTTGGAAGATAAGGGGTATCCACTTTTCTTGTTCATCTCAGCCCAGGTGAATGTAAGTGGATGCTCTTCTAAGTGTTGTATGATAATTCCTGAGGGAATGAGGCTCTACTAATTTCAAATCTTCAGGCAGACAATTCCATATATGAGCTAGGTGTCCATGTAATGTTCTAGTTGTTGTTTCTACCATCTACTCATATTCACCATAAAATTCTTCCCTCAATGATAGGATCCTCTTCTTAACATCTGGTTCAGTAGTAAGTTGATTCCATGTATAATATATTTCATCGGGATCTTCTATTTCAGCTTGCAATGGCAAAGGAACAATCTGCTCCATGTCTAGGTGTTCTCTATCTTTCTCACCTTTGTTATTCTCATTCTGAATGTAGGACATAAATGCCCTAAGGTGAATGTCTCTTATTGAGAGTAGTGGATTCCACTATGGATTATATGGGATGGCATAATAATGAAGATTAAATTCACATAGAAAATTCTTTTGTTGCAGAGAGGAGGTGTTATAAGAATTGATAAATTCTTCAAGGGTCATTAATGATGAACTCAATCTAGACAACTCCATGCTTATCTTGTAAGAAAGATACAATTCTTTCAAATGAAGGGAGTATACCCTAGGAGGTGGCCTACACTCAATTGCTTGAGGCAATAGAGTACCAATATTGTCTATTCTGTCCTCCAACCTATTTATTTCTACATCTTTATTTCTCAATTTTTCTTCTAACATTTCCTTATCCTTTTTCCATTCTTCCTCCCTCTTTTCTAATAAATTCCAAAATTCAATAGCAACTAAATCCCAAGAAAATGAAGGAGGATTGTGTTCACTTACCATTATCTTCTTCCTTTGCTCCTCTAGATTCACTTTTTCAACACCTTTAGCCAAATTCACTAACCCGGATGTAATAGTCCCCGTCTCAACAATAGGTTCCTCATGATAGGTCTACTGAGGGTTAGGAGTGTCTCTAATATTTAGGTTAATTTGAATTTCTCCAAAATGAGTTGACGCCTCCTCTTTTGCATCTTCTTCTTCTACTACTTCTTTTTCTTCTTTTGTTGCATCATACTGTGTCTCTTTCTCTGTCATGAACTGAGTGATATCATGAGCTACATTCCCAACTTCATAGAATATCGCATCTCCTGGTTCTTCT
This sequence comes from Cryptomeria japonica, assembly GCF_030272615.1. NCBI lineage: Eukaryota > Viridiplantae > Streptophyta > Pinopsida > Cupressales > Cupressaceae > Cryptomeria > Cryptomeria japonica. The sequence continues at coordinate 410,571,200 of NC_081405.1, read as the reverse complement.
TCTCCCAATTTCCCTTCAGACTCTTCTTTAGAATGGGATGTTTCCATTGGCAACAACAATGTAGGAAAATTGAGAGGGGGGTGAATCAGTTTTCACCAAACTTAAACAAATTAACCTCAACTTAAAATCTGATCAAGAGTAGCAATAACAAAGATAAACACCACATCAATAACACACATAACACAGAGATTTTTAAAGATGGAGCATGAAGACAAATTAGTGAAATTGTTGTAGAATTTTTTGAGAGCCTTCTCAAGGTTGATTCTATGCTAGATTTGGAAGCCCAGAATTCTTTGGTAGAGACCATTCCAAGGATGTTGTATGCTAATCAGAATATAGTACTAGCTACTATCCCCTCTAATGCAAAAATTAAGAAAGTTGTCTTCTCCTTTGATGGTAACAAAGCTCCCGACCCAGATGGTTTCCCAATGTTTTTCTTTCAAACCTTTTGAGATATTATTGAGAATGGTGTTTCTAGCGATGTCAAAGAATTCTTTGGAGCCAGATCTTTACTTAAGGAACTGAATGCCAATTTTATTGTCCTCATTCCAAAAAAATAAGGGGGCTAACTAGTTGGATGCTTTTTGGCCTATTAGCCTATGCAATTCCTTTTATAAAATCATCTCCAAGGTCTTGACTTCCAGGTTGCTAAGGATCCTGTCCCTTTTGATCATGCCTCAATAGAATGGTTTCATACTAGGCAGATAGATCTTGGACTCCATTAGCATTTTCCATGAGATCTCTCACTCCTTGACTATGTCTAAGGCTCAAGGATTCTTGCTTAAGTTGGACATTGCTAAGGCTTATGATATGGTGGATTGGGCTTTCTTGAAGAAAATCCTTGTTTCTTTTGGCTTTTCTGACAGGGTTATTTGTCTTATTTGGTAGCTTATCTCCATTATTTCTATGGTGTTCATTGTTAATGGTTCACCTTCCCACTTCTTCAAAAACTCTCGAGGATTAAGGCAGGGAGATCCTATTTCTCCTATTTTGTTTACTATTATGGCAGAGAGCTTGGGCAAGTTTATCCAAAAACAAGTTGTGGATGGTCTTTTGAGAGGATTGAAACCTTCTTTGGCTAGCTTGATATGCTCTTATCAAAAATTTGTTTATGATACTATAATGATGGGGAGTTCATTTGTTGGGGAAGCCGGAGGTATATAAAGTCATCTTTAAATCTTTATGAAAGAGCTTCAAGGCAAATGATTAATAGAGGTAAAAGCTTTATTTTTTTATTCAATACTCCCGAGGAAAGACAGAAGAAGATTTATGACATTATTAGATTCATGGTTGGTGTGCTCCCCTCCATGTATCTGGGTCTTCCTCTAGGGTCTAAAATGCCTGATTCTTTCTGGATTTCTCTTATTGATCATTTCAATAGGAAGTTGGTTGGGTGGAAGTGTGCACTTTTAAGTCGAGCTAGGAAAGTCCAACTTTTAAAGTCAACTCTTTGTTATCTACCCGTGTGAGCCCTTAGTCTATTCAATATTCCTTCAACGTATGATGAGGTGATAGAGAAAAATCAAAAAAGATTTATATGGTCGAGTGTGGAGGATCGGAATAGAATCCCTCTAGTTGTGTGGGAGAATGTTTGTAGACCAAGGAAACAAGGTGGATTGGGGCTTAGGAGCATCAAATATTTTAACTCTATTATCCTTTCTAAATAGATTTGGAGAACTTATGGATGTAGGGGGGAATGGAACACCCTGTGGCATAATAAGTATCTTTCTAATATTCAAAATTTTTAGGATTTCCTTAATTCTCCTCATCTCCCTATGGGCTATCATCTTTGGAATAACGTCATTAAGGTCAGGGATGTTTCTCTCAGTGGTACCTATTGGAAGTTGGGGAATGGTTGAAGCATCCTCTTTTGGGACAATTGTTGGATTGGTAAAACTTCGCTCACCTCTGACCCTATGATTGGAGCTTTTAGATATGCTTGTGTTTCTACCTTTGGGATAAAGTTGGTTGACTACTAGGTTGGTGATAATTGGGTGGATCTCTCTATTATTAGCCCTACCCTAGGGTCGCTGCAATCTATTTTAAACTCTTGTACTTTGGAGAATGTCAACTCTGAACATGAGCTGATTTGGTGGTCTTCTTCAAATGGCAAATTTTTCAGTTGCTTCAGCTTCTTACCATTTGGATCCTCTTGTTTCCTGGTGGTCCAAAGTTTGGATTAAAAATTTGATTCCTAAAATCAATATGTTCTTTTGGCTCCTTTTCCTAAACAAAATTCTAACCACGGATAATCTTTGTAAAAGGGGTTTTTCTATACCTAACAGATGTTATCTTTGCTTGAAGGAAGTTGAGTCTTTTTATCATCTCTTCTTGCATTGCTCCTTTGCGGCTGATATATGGAGTCAAGTGCTCTAGCGATGGGATCTATGCTATTTTTTTCCTAGTTTGGTTAAAGAGTTCATTTTTCATTGGAAAGTGCCTACTAAGAACTATACATTAAACATTTTGTGGTCTATTGTGTTTCCCCATGGGGCATGGGGTATATAGAAGGAGCGAAATAATCATATTCTTAGGGAATCTTATCTTCAGCTAGATATTGTCTTCAAAAAAATTAATCGGGCCATTACTGATAATCTTTCTATCATATGTCCCAGATCGAGTTCCCATAGCACTATAGTTTGCGGTGACTATGAGTCTAGGGATACAAGGGCTTGGGAAATTCATGTCGATGTCTCCTTGACTTTAAAGCCCAATTCTAAAAATAGAACTAGCCAAGGCTAGAGAAGACCACCTCAGGGTTGGGCCAAAATTAAATTTGATGGGGTGGCCAAAGGTAACACAAGGCCGGCAGGATGTGGGGGAGCATTGTGAGATCATAATGGCATCTTGTTTCAGCGGTGGCACTCCCCTTGGGAACACAAACTAACCTCCTTATTGAAGCCATAGGAGCATACCAAGCTCTCAATTTAGCTGGGAAACATAACTTCAAGCTTGTGTGGGTGGAGGGTGATTCCAAAAATATTATTGATTATCTTAAAGGTATATTGAATCCCTCTTGGAATGTCAAAGTTTGAATTAATAAGGCTAGGTCAATCATTACTTCTTTTGATCAGTTCTTCATATCCCATGTCTTTAGGGAGTCCAACTACATGGGGGGGAGTGAGAAGTACTGTTCAAGTGAGCTCAACCAATGAGGATAAATTGTACATTGAACTTTATATGCTTTCTCTTCATGATAGAAGTTGAGGCAGCTAAATTTATGAGTTCTCTTGCCATCATTACTAGTTATGTTTCTACAAAGATCGGTCCATTCCCGCATATGGCATGTGTTTATAGAGGTCAGTGTCATTAATGCAAATTTAACTCACATACTTTGTGGGTCGATATTGACTTAATTTAGGATTTCTTTCTCATTCTAAAATCCATGAGATTCTTCAGTCATAGAGTGAAGAGGAGAATGGGTGGGGCTAGGAAGAGAATTAAACCTCCTAGTTGTATGCAACTCAAGAAGGATAAGAAATTATGGAGGCTCCTGGAGAAAAGGGATGTCACCCCCTATATTGAGATGTTAAAGGGAAGAAATAAGGATGTGACGACCTATTTCAAGAAGCATTGGAAAGATGGCACTATCACTCTGCATAGACGTAAGGTGCTTATTGATGAGAGTTTGATTGCACAGGTCACTGGCCTTTCGGATGATGGAATGAAATATTATAGGGACAAAAACTACACAGAGATGGTGGTGCAAAACTTCCCTAAAAATGATGAGGAGAGGGCCAAGATGGTGAAGAAAATGGAAAGCTACTACGACATCTCTATCATGAAGGAATTATGGGCGAAAATCCTCAAGGTAATCATGGAATATTTCACTCTTGATGGTCATTTCACTAGGGTTTATGGGAATCACTTTGTGCTTCTGAATAACTTATGTCATGGTGTCAAAGTGTCCCTTCATTTTTATCTAATGTCTGCCTTGAGGGCTAATTTTAGGGAATATAAAAAGAGCCCTATTAAGTTCCCTATCCTCCATGAAGGGCTTCTGGTGCTTATTGACTCCCATTTTTGTGCCATCCTTGCCCCATTTGATTATATCCCTAGATATCCTGAGGATGACACTATCACTGGGGAGTCAGGAGGTGAGGATTCCTAATCATACTCTGAGGTGGATTCTCCTCCCCCTCATAAAAAAGCCAAATTTGGGATTTTGCTAAAGGCCAAATCTTCTTTGGGTAAGGGTAAGAATGTGCAGAAGCATTTGGTTGTTTCTTCTTTGTCTACCTCGACTAGCAATGCTAATTATTGTTAGGCCCAATATGGAAAGCTAATGTACTAAGAGGGGAGGGGTGAATCAGTACTACAAAACTTTTCTTGACTAATAACTTTACTATTATGCATAAACAGAATAGTGCAGTAACATAAAATAAAGTTAAAGCAAATAGATAACAATCATACATGATTCACTCCATAACACATATATTTTGGTTACACAGAAACTCTTGGTTAGAGAGAAAAATTGCGGTGGGGATGGCACCCACAACTTCACTACTGCAATAATAAAGAGTGCTCGGTTAGAGCTACATTTTAGCTATTTCTGATAGCTTACCCTATTAGGAGTAACAAGATCTGTTAGATCTACCTTGCTAAAGGATTTTAAAACATTTATTCTAAATGTTGCACCTGGTTAGAGGCTTTACAATTTATAGACTTGATTAGAGTCTTTTACCCTGTTAAAGGTTTCTCTTTCAACTTCACAATATTACAATAAAATCATTACAAATATCTGCAACTTTACATCTGAAATGTTATAGCAGAGCCTATGTGCTCAGAATAGATTACCTTACTTATAGCATACCTCGGTAACCCATATAGTAACTCGGTAAACCCTTATGTTTACTCTGTTATTCAACTATTCTCTAAAAACCTTCTCGGTGACCTCTGTGTCTCTATAACAGTCTTCTTACACACATATACATCCTTAACTCATGTTGTTTAAATAGATCTCTTAAGACAGTGATCTAATTCATTGCTTCGATCTTACAAACAAGATTCCTCAAATGAATAACTATACAAAATATTTCATTGGTTAGATTGATCTCAAAATCATACACAATCTTTTAGTACAATTTCTAATGTAATAATGGTTAGATGTGCCTCAATCTTGTAACACATTTTCATATGCATGTCTAGGTTCAATGTATCTGGTAACACATTTCACTCCATGTATATCAACTCGGTGTGTCATCTTTGCTACTCGGTAGACATAAAAAGATACTCGGTAGACAACTCGGTGTATACTGCATTCTGTGACTGCTTTCCTTTGTAACTGACTAGACTGTGCATACCAACTTCTCTGTGTATACCGACTGCATGATTTGGTAGTGTTAACCGACTAGAGTATATAGTATGACTTTGAATATAAAAACTAATGGCAACTTGATAAGTAGTAACAATCTCCCCTTTTGACATTAGTTGAGATGTTTGACAAAACTACTTTCAAAGTCATAACTCAAAAATCTATATACTTTGAAAAATGACTATACTTGATAGTATATACAATAGTCAATGAAATAGTATAATCAGATATACTCCCCTTATCATTATACTATACATAACTCTGATTTTGCATGCTCAGTTCTATGCTTGTGTGCTCTGCTTACTATCCTTGGATACTCTGCATACGATGCTCGGTATACTCCCCCTGTATACAATACTCCGAATACTATATCAAAACTGTATCACTAAAACTATATCATTCCTCAAATATATAGTATCACTCCCCCTTTTTGACAAACATCAAAAACTTAATTTCCATCTAAGGGTGGTAACTGATCAAAAATGGATTTATACTTTGTCCAGGCATCGATGAGTGCGACAAAGAGTGCATCCTTTACACTTTCCATTAAATAAGTTTGTGCTTGAATATTATCCAATAGGGATATTAAGCCATCAAGAGTGCTTCCCTCTTGTGTAGTAGATAGGCATGTAGTTCAGTTAATCTGTTCTTGAACTGATGAAAGATGAGGAAGGAATAATGTCTAGAGTGTCATTATATCCATCCTGATCTTATGTTCTTCATTTCTAAGTTCCAGTTGTTGAGCCATGAGTTGTTGAAGCTTGGTATAAAAATTTTGAACTGAATTGGGTGCAGGGGTCAACTTATTTGAGAGATCGGTGATCTCTTTCTCAATTGCATCAGTTTTATTCTTAATATCTTTAATGAATATAGAAAATGTACAAAGTTTATGAAATAAATAAAGAATATGTTTGAGTTGTGGGGACAACTCAGCAATGAATTTGACAAGTTTGACTTTGCCAATATCTAGAGCTTTTTGTACCTCTTTGATCATTTTTGCAGTAAGCCCCTTGTCTTTGAGCTTGCTCAAATACTCAGATGCATCTACTTCGGATGTTTCTATTTGATTAAGGAGTTCATCTAGTTGAATGTGGATGGCTACATTGGTTGACACTATAGCTGTAGGTAGAATATCTGATAGCAGTGTCTTCACCTTCTGAAGTACTTTATTCTTCTTTTGTATGGCCATCTATTTTTCTTGTTTGGTCTTTGCTTTGCAGAGTTCACCAAAATCAATGAGTGCTTGCCCCTTTAATTTTGATATATCCACATTGGGCAACACTATTGGTTTAGATAAATCAACTTTGAAGCTATGCTTTTTCACCTTCTTCTCTTTACCTTTGGTCAGTTGGACCAAGACAATAGCTTGAGAGGCTTGCTGACCCTCGGTAGGTTGCTCGATAGAGGCAACACTTTGGTCGGTTCATGTAGTTGTTGTGGTGTCTTTTAGTGCCTCGGTACTGGGTGTCTCAGCTACTACATTTTTGGTGCTCGAAGGTGCTTCAGAGGTCTATTCTTGAGTAGTCTCTTCTCCTGTTGTAGAATTGTGACCTTCGGTGCCTTGTGTTGTATCCTGAGGAGCTTTGGTAGAGACAGGTGGATTGATTGGTGGGTAAGGCTGAACTTGTTCTAAAATGGATTCACTCGATACAAGTTTTGCATATGTAGTGCCTTCTATCATTTCTTGCTCTGGTTCCTCTGTATCCATGACATCTTCATCAATTTGAATAGTGTCAGCTGGGTCTTGCTTGGTAGCATCAGGACCGTGCTCGGTGACATCAGGATGTTACTCATGAAATCAATGATTTCAACTATAGATTGTTCACCAGCATCTTTAGTTTTGAAGATTTCTTGCCATTTTTCTTTTGTCTCATTCTCTACGTCAAAGTATAGCCCATTCATCAGTTTTAAGGCTCTCTGTTTGACAAGAAATTTTGAATTGTAGGTTGTCAAATGTTCCTTTATTTCTGCTATAGACATATCAGGAAATAGATGGACTAGACTTCTTTCTCTGATTTGTTTCTCTGAGTCCATTGCATATTTCCACCTATTATCAATATGCAAGTAAAGTTCATTTGGAAGTGACTTTACTAGTTCCAATGGAGCTAGCCAAAACTTTAGAAGTGTGCAAATGACAGCTTCTTCAATTTGTCTCTTCTCATCATTATTTCTTGTTTCATACTTGACATATCTAAAAGAACCAAATCTGCCATATTCTTTTAGATTGGGATAGAATTTTTCAACACTATGTATATTTACCTTCTTGCTCTTGACAATATGGAATTTGTTTGCATCTTCAGATTCTATAACACTAGACTCTTTTGCCAAAATAAGTCTCCGAGTAGATTTCTTGTAGGTCTTGGTTACCTTGGGAGTAGTAACACTCTTTTGTTTCTTACTCGGTGATGCAACTGATGCTCTTGTATTAGGTCTCTTTGTTGGAGGAGTTGGTAGGGCCTTTGAAGTGTCCAGTTTCTTTCTTTTTAACACTTTACCCTTAGGCAATTCGGTGCTCAGTGTTATTGTTGCCTCTTGAGCTTTAGATTCCTCTTCGATGATGGCAAGAGTGCCTTTGACAAGTGTGGAGGAAGAATCTTCTCTGAATTTCTCTGTTAAAACCTTTATCATCTTTGTTGCTTTTCTTGTAGCTTTGGGTACTACAATGCTCATTTTTACTTTTCCCTTCACCTCTTCATAGGTTCCATACCTCAGCTCGATAGCATGCCTTGGTAATGTAAGATATGCATCAATTTGTTGTTGTGTGATATCAAAGTCAATCTCGTAACCCATAGGTGGCAAAGATTGACTTCTTGGTTCCATAGCATTCACATAATAGTAATCAGTATCTACCTCAAAGCATATATCATCCTTATATTTCTCCACTAGCTGGGGTAGAATCCGGTACCTGTTGTGTATTTTCTCTTGAAATTTACTGAAATAATCATCCATTATATCATTGAAATTATCACCTAGCTTCTTGATAAAGTCATTAATTTGATGGGTGATTGGTCGGTGTAGCTCCCAAACTACTTTAACAACTGATGGAAAGAATTTCTCAAAGTAGAAAAACATGCATACAAGAAGTGAACCAAACTTTAGTGTATTTGCCGAGTTGTTCTTCTTCGGATTCCTTATTGTGTTCAGATTCTCAAACATGTTCTTCAGTAACACTTCACATAAGTCAATTTTCATTCCCTTTTTCACAATTTTCTAAGCTATGTCAACTGCGGCATAGGGTACACTATTTTCCCTTGCAGATTGGAAGAAATAGTAACTGATTACTCTAATGGAAAACTTAAGTTTTGCATCAGTGACATTGTTCAATTTTAGTCCTCTGTAATCAGATTCTACTCTGGTTAAACTGATTAATTCCTTCTGTGATATCATCTTTTGATCTTGTGCATGATCATAGATAGGATAACCGGTGATCACATGAATGATTTTCTTGGTGATTTTGAATGGTTTCTCTTCTAGCCACATGAAATCATCATGAACTCTGCTTAGAACAAACTTGACCCATTGGGGCTTGAACACAAGAGGGTAGGTTAGGGCTTCAGTCAATCCATTGATTCTGATGTGTTCATACTTGCTATTTAATACACCATCAGTACATAATTCATCATAGGTGTCTCTAATCTCAACATGACTGATTTCTTCAACACGGCATTTGGTGAAGAATCTCACATCTTCGACTAACAAGACTCGATCCGGGATGAGTGAAAAGGCGGTTTTGTCATCCGGTTCAGAGGCGACTTTAGGAGTCAAAGTGTATTTCAGTGAGGGCTTCTCTACATTCTTGACAATAATAGGATCTTGGATCTTGGGTGCCATTATAGATTTCAAGTAAAACTTAGCAAACTACCCTTAGGGTTTGATGGTTTACAAACGGTAGATGCTTCACACTCAGCAGATACTAACAATTTGATAAGATCGGTAAGCTAGCTTAATAGTGTGATGAGATTTGATGTAAATACCTTGAATCCACTTAGAATGAGGTTTTATCACCTTGGAATCGCTCTGCTCTGCTCTTTCAAAAACTTGGTAAGTGTAAATGACAACGAAAATGCTTTTAAGTACACAAAATACCTTATCGGGCTCTGTGCGGGTTAGGTCAAAAATATTAAATGCACTCGGTTCACCTTTAACCGATTTACTCTCCTTTTGGTTTTAACTGAGTAACCAAATTTCCTTCATTTACCGACTTGACAGGCTTCCTGTATTCACCGACTTGATAGGTTTCCTGTAAAGTACTTTTGATAGAATTTCAAACTTACTAATGCATCTTAACTATGTAGATTTTGAATTTAGTACATAATAGAAAAGGAACTGTTATGATTTTAACCTTCAAAGAATCCAATACCTTCATACCTTTTCTAATTAATTTGGAATAGGTGCACCTAACTTGGTAGGTAAGGTGCTTTCTTCATTTGATACAATTTCCTTCTTTTTCCAAATCATCTTTAATTTTTCTTTTATTTCTTCAGTGTCTCTTCTAGGTTGATCTCTGCAATCTCCAGCTAAATGTCCAACTTTGTGACAATGAAAACATGTCATACCAAGACTTCTCCATGATCTTTGATTGTTCATTCCAAACCTTATAAAATAGTTGGCACTTATATGTCCATATCTTCCACAACATTCACACCATATCCTTGTATTGTAATCCCATGGTACTGCTGCATATTGTCGATAAGAATCTATGTAAGTTTGGTAACCTCTAGTGTTTGCTCGATGTGCAGACCACATGTAGTTCTTTTTCTGAAGCCAGCACTTCTCAGTACTATGTCCATATCTATTGCAGTTTCTACAAAACCCTTTGTATTTTGCCTTCTGATAGTTATTAACAGACTTTGTCCTACATTGGTTAAATGTGTGACCATATTTATTGCAATTGTAACAATAACCATTGGACTTAGTGATATTCAGTTGCTTACCTTTTCTAATTTGGTACATGTTGGTAGTATGACCTTGATTTCCATAGTAGTAGCAAATAGGCTTCTTTCTTTTGATGTTATTCCTATTTCTAGCTTGCTTTGATGATTCTCCTCTCTTGGTAGTATGAATTCCTTTCTCAGTAGAGTTTTTTCCTTTGTAACCAAGTCCTGCATCTTTGTTGGGTCTTCTTGTATTCAATTGCTCATCCAACATCTTTGATGCTTCATAACTCTTCTTCAGTGTTTCTTTGGATTTCTTCTCTATTTCAAGCTCATCGGTCAACCTTGATAGTTTGAGTTTCAATGCTTGATTTTCATCATTCTTCAGAATTGCTTCATGATGTGCATAACCTAGTTGATCTGTCATATTTTGTTGAATCCCAGTCAACCTTATGATTTCATCATTTTTATCAGATACTAAGACTTCAAGTTGTTGTTTCTCTCTTTCTAGATCTCTTGCTTTATCCTTAGCTATCCTTAATGCATCTAGATTTTCAGACATTTGTGTGCTGAAATGTCCATGTTCTCTTTTCATTGCTTTTAGTTGATCAGCCAATGCCTTGTTCTTTTCTTTCAATGCCCCAATCATTTCTTCAGTCTCTTTAGATATACTATTCTCAGATGATGTCTCAATTTGTTCCACAAACTCTTGAGAATCCTGCAGGTCATCAGATAATCTTCTTCTTACTTTCAGAGATTTTTGCATTTGCCTTTGCATGTCTGCAATCACTTGATTAGTATGATCCAGCTCTTCTTGCAGATACACAATCCTCTGAGATTGTTTGTAGCCTTCCATTGATAAGATCTTTCTCTTTAGGTAGTTAAACCCGTTTCCAAGATTCAAGCTCTGATACCAATTGTTAGGCCCAATATGGAAAGCTAATGTACTGAGAGGGGAGGGGTGAATCAGTACTGCAAAACTTTTCTTGAATAATAACTTTACTATTATGCAGAAACAGAATACTGTAGTAACATAAAATAAAGTTAAAGCAAATAGATAACAATCATACATGATTCACTCCATAACACATATATTTTGGTTACGCAGAAACTCTTGGTTAGAGAGAAAAACTGCGGTGGGGATGGCACCTCCAACTTCACTACTGCAATAATAAAGAGTGCTCGGTTAGAGCTGCCATTTAGCTATTTTTGATAGATTACCCTGTTAGGAGTAACAAGATCTGTTAGATCTACCTTGCTAAAGGATTTTACAACATTTATTCTGAATGTTGCACCTGGTTAGAGGCTTTACAATTTATAGACTTGATTAGAGTCTTTTACCCTGTTAAAGGTTTCTCTTTCAACTTCACAATATTACAATTAAATCATTACAAATATCTGCAACTTTACATCTGAAATGTTATAGCAGATTCTATGTGTTTAGAATAGATTACCTTGCTTATAGCATACCTTGGTAACCCATATAGTAACTCGGTAAACCCTTCTATTTACTCTGTTATTCGACTGTTCTCTGAAAACCTTCTCGGTGACCTTTGTGTCTCTGTAACAGTCTTCTTACACACATATACATCCTTAACTCATGTTGTTTAAATAGATCTCTTAAGATGGTGATCTAATTCATTGCTTTGATCTTACAAACAAGATTCCTCAAATGAATAACTATACAAAATATTTCATTGGTTAGATTGATCTCAAAATCATACACAATCTTTTGGTACAATTTCCAATGTAATAACAATTAGATGTGCCTTGATCTTGTAACATGTTTTCATATGCATGTCCAGGTTCAATGTATCTGGTAACACGTTTCACTTGGTGTATATCAACTTAGTGTGTCATCTTTGCTGCTTGGTAGACATAAAGAGATACTTAGTAGATAGCTCGGTGTATACTGCGTTCTGTGACTGCTTTCCTCTGTAACCGACTAGACTGTGCATACTGACTTCTCTGTGTATACCGACTGCATGATTCGGTAGTGCTAACCAACTACAGTATATAGTATGACTTTGAATATAAAAACTAATGGTAACTTGATAAGTAGTAACAATTCTGAAGGCTCCACAGGTGCTAATTGTGCTAGCAAGAAGCCTGACATCCAAAACAATGAGAAGTCGCCTTGATTGCCCCCTTCGTCGTCTCTACAGAATATAATCAAAGACCTTTATGTGAAGAGTGTGGAACTGAGCGATAAGAGGGATGACTATGAAGATGTTCTTGGTATGGCCAGGGACCATGCCATTGATACTTTCACTATGTTTAAGTGGCTCTTTCAAGAGCTTAAAGAGGTCGGACTCAACTAGAGGGCCTTGGGTAGCAATATGGAAGCTATTCTTGTGGTCACTACTCAGGATAATCAGAAAGGTAACAAGCAATGGACGGAAGATGAAAATAAATATGTGGTGGACTGCATCAATGAAGTAGTTGAGGGCATTGATAAGATGCCAAAAATATTTAAGGATAGGCTCACCCATGTGGAAGAGAACTATAAGAGAATTCAAGCCACTCTCATCACAATCATGACCAGTAGTCACAAGATTGTCAAATAGGTGGTGAATGCCATGAAATCTATGGTGAATAATCTTGACAATGGGAACAAGAGAAAGTTTTGATCAATATTGGTGATGATAATGAGAAGACTCAGGCTAATCAAGGCCTTTGTAAGTGAACCTGGGGCAACATGAAGAAAAAAGCTGCCACTCAGAGCATGAATTATAAAGAGATGAGGATGGTTGTTGACAATATGAGCCTGTTGGAGGCTAAGGTCGATGAGACCCTTAAGAGCCTCATGTAATTGTGTTGTCTTCTTGGTGTTTTGTGTTTCTGTGTTTCTATGTTTTGTGTTCTGGTTTCTTGCTGGTTTTTTGTCTGCCTGTTTGGGCGTTTGTTGGTTTCTTGGTTGCTCTATGTATTGTCCTATATTTTGCAGCCTATTTTGTTTTGGATCTTCAAATGCTTTGATTCTAAGTCTTTTAGAATCTTCTATGTAAAGGGTTTCAGGGCCCCTTCAAAACCTATTTTTTCCTTAATCCAAAACACATATTTTTGATGTGGAAAACCCAGTTAGGGGTAAAACCATGGTGGGAACCTACCCACAATATGATGATACTCAGCAATAGTATGTGTAAATATTATAATGGGGAATGCACATGCATTAAATCACACCTCCTAGAGCTCACGACTCAAAAACAACAAAAGGGCTACAACCCAAGTATGGCTCACTGCCTTACAAAGATTGAACATCAATCCAGATTACATGAACTAAAATAATATCATCTCCAAATGTTTGATCACAATTCCAGTTAAGCACACTGTCTTCTCTGCAACACTCCTCTTCACTTCAACTCTCTACTAAAAAATAAATTTGCTTGTTCACACATACAACACTCTCAAAGAACACAGACACACATCTTACATGATTACTACACTTATTTATAAATCATCAACCTTAATTTCAAGGTCGGCTCAACACATAAGGCCTAACTAAAAAATTACATCACACGATACATAAATCAATATGCGAACCAATACAATGTCAGCAAGGACAAAGCATGTACCCAAATAAAATCCTTGAACACGCAACACCACTGAATATCTCACCAAGATCATCTGCAACATGCAAGAACCATCCCGTCGACCAAAAAGTCGTATAACACAAAGAATACCACCAAAACAATAAAATCTTCAATAACACACACAACGATCAATGTGGACCATCAAAACGCATAGAACATGATCTAGAAACACAAAAAATAATGTGAATTCCTCCGCAACAATTGTAACAACTCGGATCACTCTCCAAACACTCTACAAAATCCGCACAACATAATGAATCTATTCTGGAGCAATACAAACTAGAAATCACAACTCTACAATACAAAACCAATAGAAAAACCAGTCACCACACCAGATCACATAACCTGATCAAATCACCTTCCAGGACACTAAAACTCATGTTGAATCAACTGAAGATACTAATCTTTGAATCCTTAAATCAACATCAGCATATCTACAATAAACCAACCAAACCAACTCTCTGCAACACCAAAGCACAAGAACACAGGAATATGTGAACATGAATGACAACAACACATTCCAACAACTCTAATATCCAACAATCTCCCCCTTTGGCATTGATGGCAACATATGAATGTGAAAAATAATCAATGCAAAGAAAAAAATCAACTCCAGCAATCTCCCCTTGATATCATGCACACATATCTCTTTACCTTAGATAGATAAGACACTTTTTCACATGCTTCTCTCCCCCTTTGACATCAATACAAAAAGCACATAACTCGAACATTATTCACTCACTCTTACTAGATAATCTCTCCCCCTTAGAAACACATTCTAACAATTCTAAGCAACTGGACCACACACTAACTTCTCCCTCTGAGTAGCAGCATCCACTCATCAATCTAGATATCAAGATAAGACTATGAAGTCCATCAGATTGATGCAACTCAATTCATCTAGTCCACATCAAGAGGGGAAACCACCCCTAAGTTCCCTCTTAGATATACAAATGTATCTGTAGGTAAAGGCTTTGTAAAGATGTCTGCAATATGTTCCTTCGTAGATACATACTCCAATATGACTTCTTCTCATTCTCCTTCTCTCTCAATAAATAAAACTTGATTGATATATGTTTTGTCTTAGAATGCAACACCGGATTATTATAAATATTGATAGCACTTGAATTCTCACAATATATAACAGTAGGCTCATTATAAACAACTCTAATATCCTTCAGCATCTACTTCAACCAAATTACATGAGTACAATTGCTAGCAACATCAATGTATTTAGCTTCTACAGTAGATAAAGAGATAGCATTCTACTTCTTACTTGCCAAAGAAACCAACTTCTTTCCCAAAAATAATGCACCACCTGTAGTGCTCGTTTGGTCATCAACATCACATACCCAATAAGCATTTGTATAAGCACTTAAAATGTAATCATCATTCTTTGGATACCACAAACCATAATCAATTGTTCCCTTCAAGTATTTGAATATCCTTTTCACAGTAGTAACATGACTTTCCTTGAGATCAACCTGGAATCTTGCAATAAGACATACAACATTTATAGCGTTTGGTCTAGTCTAAGTCAAATACAGTTGTCCGCCAATCATAGATCTATGCAAAGTCGTATTATCCTTCACAGATTCATCATCTTTTGTCATCTTGCAACCCATTACCATAGGAGTTCCAACAGGTTTAGAATCACCTAACCCAAACTTCTTCAGTAATTCCTTCACATGCTTTGATTGAGATATGAAAATTCCTTTGTTAGTCTATGTAATTTGTAGTCCCAAAAATAATTTCATCTCACCTATCATAGACATCTCAAACTCTTTTTGCATATCATCAGCAAACTTACTCAAACCATCATCTCCTCCAAAAATTATGTCATTAGTAAAAACTTCAAAAATCAAAATATTATCATTATCAATCTTGAAGTATAAATTACTATTAGCAGTACCTTTATAGAATCCCAACTTCATCAAATACCTATCCAATCTGGCATACCAAGCTCTAGGTGCTTGTTTATGTCCATACAATACTTTCTTCAATCTACATACCATGTCTCCTTCATCAGTCAATGAAAATCCATCCGGTTGTTCAATGTATACTTCTTCTTTAAGCTCACCATTCAAAAATACTAACTTCACATCCCTCTGATATACTATGACATTCTTATAGGTAGCATATGCAAGAAACAATGTAACAACTTCAATTCTAGCTACCGGAGAAAATGTCTCCTCAAAATCAATTCCTTCCATTTGTGAATATCCTTTAAATACCAGTCTTTCTTTGTTTCTAACAACTTCTCCATCTTCATTTAGTTTATTTCTAAATACCCATTTAGTACTAATCACATTCTTGTCTTTAGGTCTCAAAACAAGTTCCCATGTGTTTGTTGGCCATTTGGTGGAATTGATTATGTGTTGCATTGATGTTTTGTCATTGATGTCAACACTAGTTGTTTGGATGCTTTACCAATAACCTTTTGGTCTCAATAGGCTAAGTGGTTTCTGGTTAACTTGGATCTAGTATGATCCGGCAGGCTTCAGTATAGTCTGGTGATGGAATTGTCTTGTTCATACTCATATTTGGTCAGTTGGTTTAGGTCTGGTGGTTGGATGCTATACTGCTTGCTTAGAAGATTGGTTTCTAGTTCCGATGAGGGTTTCACTGGTAGAGCTTTTGATGAAGATCTTTGATGAATTGCATAAGTGGTGTTGGTGTAGCTTCTCATGGAGTTTCAGGATGTTGTTGGTGATCATGTTTGATACTTGGCATTTGGAGATCATTGATGTGACATATGGACCTATACTTGGTCTAGGTTGATCTAGGTTATGGACCGGCTTTAATGTAACATGTGGAAAGGACCTATTGATGTATTTTAGGGATATCTTATGTGTTAGATATTATTTGTTTGTTCTAAGGCTGACATGGTTTGTAATTATGTAATTAGTTTATTGTCTGGTGGTCGACTTGATTGTTTGTGTTCTAGGGTTTTGTATAAATAAATGTAAGATCTCAATGTAGATCATCATGGTAAATGTAACAGGTCATGGTCAAGGAATATAATGTGTGAATAATGTAATATCATTCATGTAGAGGACTTGGTCGATCATTGGAGATCGAATTGAATTTATGTAAGAGGATTTAGTCCTCCAGTATTGAGCTTAATCGAAACTGTACTTTGGCATAGGAGATGCTATATTTGTAGTTCAACACTTCTCTAGATTGTAGTCTGGATTAGTCAATGAGGCTTCTTTTGTGATGAGCAGTGTGCTCTACATTGTTGGCCTTCCTACAAGTGTAGGCCCCTCAATTTCAATTCACATACTTATTGCAGAAGTATTATCTGACTGTGGGTAGGCTTCCCACCATGGTTTTTCCCTTTACCGGGTTTTCCACGCACAAATCTTGGTGTTATTTGGATGGCTTTTATTTTGTGACTACTATGTATTCTTAATTGGTTTAACTATTATTCTAGTATTAAAGTTTAAATTGTTAATGCTTCTGGTAATCTGTGACAACTAATTCACCCCCCTCTTAGTTGTCTTTTAGTTATCTGAACTGTCTAACAATTGGTATCAGAGCTTTGTTCCTCTCTCCAGAAAGCTTAATCGCTTGAGGAAGATCCTATGGTGACTAACAGTTCAAGTTCATCCAGTTCTTCTGGAGCTATCTTTCAAAGGGATATTTGAGGCTTCATGGAACAAATTACACAGTATGGAAGATTCAAATGGAGACTCATCTAAGATGTCTTGGCAAGGAGATTTGGGAGATCACATAGAATGGTGTCACACTCTATAATTCGGGATCTAGCACTCCTCCTCCAGCTAACCTGGACAAGGAGCTTGAGAATGATTGTAGAGAAAGAGAAGCCCTCTTGTGTGCACTTTTGGATCAGCAAATAATGTGATTAACAGACAAAACATCTGGAAAGGCTATATGGGATAAATTGGAGACTCTTAATGAAGGTAACCATACAGTGAAGATTGCTAAACTTGATGGTTACCGAGAGAGATATGAAAACCTGAAGATAGAAGAAGATGAAAGGATTATTGCATTCATGGAAAGGGTAAATGAGATTGTTATGGGAATTCAATGTTGTGGCAGAAGACTCAGTGAAGATGAAATTGTTTATAAAGTCCAGAGAACCCTACCACCGGATTATAAAATGAAGGCTATTGCTATTAATGAGTTGAGAATAATGGCTAACACATCTGTCAACAGAGATACTTTGGTTGGGAAACTATCTGCTTTTGAGCTTGAGGAATTTGGACCTTCTAGAGTTGTGAAGAACTAACCTGCTTTTCATGCATCTACATCTACAACTGGTAAGCAAGACTAAAAAGATTTATATGCAAAAGAATGGGAAGATATGAAGAGAGAAGATGATGAGTTTGAGAAACTTGAAGCACTATTTTCTAGAAGAGTACTGAAAGGACCGATAGGAAGTAAGTATGAAAGAAAAGCACATTTTAAATGTTTTGCATATAATAAGATTGGTCATTTTGCATCTAGATGTCTTGAAAGGAATTCAATATTTGAAGAAAGAGTTAAAAGATCATTTAAGCCTAACCCTGGATATCAAAACAAATATAAATACAAGAAAAACAGAGACAAATCATCCTACATAGTGGATGAGGAAGGCATAATTGATTTAGATGATGAACCGGTAGAAGACTCTACTAGTGGATCCGGCAATGGGAAGGAATGGGTATTCTTAGCTATCAAGGAATATGATCTGACACTGGAAGATAATGTACCTAAAGAGAAGGCACTTGCTGCTAAAATTGAAGACAAGGATGAATGGGTAATTGACAGTGGTTGTTCACATCATATGACTGGAGATAAAGGGAAGTTTCTGTCTTTGCAAGAATTTGATGGTGGACTAGTTATATT
This sequence comes from Cryptomeria japonica, assembly GCF_030272615.1. Classification (NCBI taxonomy): domain Eukaryota; kingdom Viridiplantae; phylum Streptophyta; class Pinopsida; order Cupressales; family Cupressaceae; genus Cryptomeria; species Cryptomeria japonica. Next base: position 410,552,565 of record NC_081405.1, on the reverse strand, counting down.
TGGAGATGACAAGGCATGTATGATTAGAGGAAAAGGAACTATATCATTGGATGGTAAGAACAATACTGACAATGTTTATTATGTTGAAGGTTTGAAGCATAATCTTTTGAGAGTAGGACAATTGGTAGACAAGGGATTTCAATTACAGTTCAAGGATGGGAAATGCAAAATCATTAATAGATATGGCTTAGAGATTGCAACCGGTACACAAAGAAAAGGTAATATATTTCTTTTGAACTCTAATGATAAGACATGTTTGATTACATAGATTGATGAGAGTTGGCTATGGAATAAAAGGTTGTGTCATGTGAATTTTGATTGCATTTTGAAGATCAGTTCAATTAAGGCAATTAGGGATATACCTAAGATTATGAAGCCCTATAATCCAGTATGTAAAGAATGTCAAATGGGTAAACAGGTCAAAACCTCATTTAGGAGTATACAAGATAAATCAAATGATGTTCTTGATCTTCTTCATACTGATTTGTGTGGCCCTGTTAGAATTAAAAAATTTCATGGTGAAATATTTCATGCTAATCATTGATGATTATTCTAGAATGATGTGGGTTACTTTTTTGAGAGAAAAATATGAAGAATTTGAAAAGTTTAAAATCTTTAAGGCTAAAGTGGAAACTGAGACAGGATTGAAGGTTAAATGTTTAAGATCAAATCATGGTGGAGAATTCACATCCGGTGAGTTTACTAACTTTTGTGAAAAGCATGGTATAAGAAGACAATTTTCTGCTCCCCGGACACCTCAGTAGAATGGAGTTATGGAAAGGAAGAATAGGACTATCTTAGATGCTGCTAGAACAATGATTATGGAAGCTAATATACCTCATATCTACTAGAGAGAAGCAGTGAGTTCAACGGTTTATACAGTCAACAGAGTACATATCAAAGGAGAAACCGGTAAGACACCTTATGCATTATGGTTTGGCAATACACCTACAGTTAAGTATTTCAAAAATTTTGGTAGTAAATGTTATATCAGGAGATATGATACTATTGGGAAATTTGATCCTACATGTGATGAAGGCATATTTCTTGGTTATTCTAATGAAAGAAAATCATATAGATGTTATAACAAGAGATTGTAGAGAATTGTGGAGAGTGCTAATATCAAAGTAGATGAGCTGAACAGAAGTCAAATTAGATTTTATGAAAAGGAACCAATAGTGGAAATGATTATATCTGAACTGGTAGCACCTTTACCAAAATAGAGAGTTGAACCAGTTACTCTGACAACATCAGAGAATTCTACAGTGACTAAAGAACAGGGAAGAGGAACAGAAAGTCAAAAGACTCCTAGGTATGTGAGACTGAATCATTCAGAAGATCAAATCATTTGGGATAAGAGCAATGGAGTAATGACAAGAAGAAGACTAGAAACTATTGAGGTATGTTTAATTTCACAAGTTGAACTGGTATCAGTAATTGAAGCATGTAAAGATGAACATTGGCTAAAAGCTATGGAAGAAGAATTAGATCAGATTGAGAAAAATAACACATGGACTTTGGTTCCCCGGCCTAAAAATAAAAATGTTATTGGAACTAAATGGGTTTTTAGAAATAAATTGAATGAAGATGGTCAAGTTATAAGGAATAAGGCTAGATTGGTTTGTAAAGGATATTCTCAAAAGGAAGAAATTGATTATGGAGAGACTTTTGCACATGTAGCTAGGATTGAATCTGTAAGATTATTTCTTGCCTATGTTGCTTATAAAAACTACAAGGTTTATCAGATGGATGTTAAATGTGCATTTCTGAATGGGGATCTTGATGAGGAAGTTTATATTGATCAACCTAATGGTTTTTCACTATCAGATGATATAGATATGGTTTGCAGGCTAAGGAAAGTATTATATGGATTGAAACAAGCACCTAGAGCTTGGTATGCAAGGTTGGATAAATATCTTTTGAAACCTAGTTTTACTAAGGGAAGTGCTGACAGTAATTTATATTATAAAATTATTGATGATGACATACTGATTGTTGAAGTATTTGTTGATGACATTATTTTTGGAGGTGAAGATAAGTTGTGCATACAATTTTCTAAGAATGTGGAAAAAGAATTTGAGATATCTATGATTGGTAAAATGAAAGTTTTCTTAGGTTTGCAGATTACTCAAACCGACAAAGGTATTTTTATCTATCAAACTAAATATGCTAAGGAATTGTTGAAGAAATTTGGTATGGGAGATTCTAAACCAATAATTACTCCTATGGTTACAAGTGAGAAATTGACAAGAAAAGATGTTTCTGCATCGATAAATCCTACAAGATACAAATCTATGATTGGAGGTCTTCTCTATTTGACTCAGACTAGGCCTGACATTATGAATGTTGTTTGTATTGTTTCTTGATTTCAGAGTGATCCTAGAGAAAATCATAAGATAGTAGTGAAAAGGATTTTTAGATACTTGCAAGGTACATCAAAATATGGCTTATGGTACCCTAAGGATGATAACTTTACTTTATGTGCATATACAGATGCTAATTGGGTTGGAGATGTTGATGACCAAAAAAGAACTTCCAATGGAACTTTCTTTCTTGGAAAGAAGTTGGTTTCATGGATCAGCAAGAAACAGTCATGTACTTCTTTATCTACTATTGAAGCTGAGTATGTTGTTGCTGCTACTAATTGTACACAAGTTTTATGGATGAAGCAAATGTTGTAGGATATAAAGGTGGATTGTGATGCACCGGTAGTTATTCATAGTGATAACTCTGCTATTATTGATATATCAAAGAATCTGGTAATTCATTCTAAAACAACGCACATATCTATCAAGTATAACTTTTTGAAGGAGAAGGTGGACGAAAATGAAGTTAGACTAGTTTATGTTAACACTAAAGAGCAGATTGCAGATATTTTCACTAAACCTTTATCCAATGAATCATTTGAGTACCTGAGAAATAGATTGGGAGTTTTTGCCCCTCCGGTAGAGACTTGATTGATGTGGCTTGGCATCAGTCCGACATGCATTATCAGAGATACAATTCATTATGGCACTGATGTGGGATGCTACTGCTCAGGGGGAGTAGTCAGCTTTGTAATTTAGAGAATTGTGTTTTTTCTTTGATATTTCTGTCATATTTTTGGCATTGATATCAAAGGGAGAGAGATATTGATGTGAAAAAGATAAAGAAATAAAAATAAAAAGTGAAAGGGGGAGAGATATGAATAAGAAAAGTTATTCAGAGATATATGCGGGTGATATTGTTGGTTTTCTTCCATAGGGGGAGACTTGTTTGGCGTTTCTTGGTACTTAGATGTTTTTCACATCTAGTGTTGCCATCAATGCCAAAGGGGGAGATTGTTGGCCATTTGGTGGAACTGATTATGTGTTGAATTTATGTTTTGTCATTGATGTCAACACTAGTTGTTTGGATGCTTTACCGGCACCCATCTGGTCCTAGTAGGTTAAGTGGTTTTTGGTTAACTTGTATCCGGTATGATCCAATAGGCTTCAGTATAGTCTAGTGATGGAATTGGGTTATTCATACTCATATTTGGTCAATTGGTTTTGGTTTGGTGGTTGGATAATATCCTGCTTGCTTAGAAGATTGGTTTCTGGTTTCAATGAGGGTTTCACCGATAGAGCTTTTGATGATCTTTGATGAATTGCATAAGTGGTGTTGGTGTAGCTTCTGGTGGAGTTTTAGGATGTTGTTGGTGATCATGTTTGAGACTTGGAATTTGGAGATCATTATCATGACGTATGGACCTATACTTGGTCCTGGTTGATCTAGGTTATGGACCGGCTTTAATTTAACATGTGGAAAGGACCTATTGATGTATTTTCAAGATATCTTATGTATTGGATATTATTTGTTTGGTCTAAGGCCGACATTGTTTGTAATTATGTAATCGGTTTATTGTCTGGTGGCCAGCCTGATTGTTTAGGGTCTAGGGTTTTGTATAAATAAATGTAAGATCTTAATGTAGATCATCATGGTAAATGTAAGAGGTCATGGTCAAGGAATGTAATGTGCGAATAATGTAATATCATTTAGGAAGAGGAGTTGGTTGATCATTGGAGATCAAATTGGGTTTATGTAAGAGGATTTAGTCCTCTAGTTTTGAGCTTAACCGGAACTATACTCTGGCATAAGAGATGTTATCTTTGTAGTTCAACACTTCTTCATATTATAGTCTAGATTTATATGTATTCAATGAGGCTCCTTTTGTGATGAGCAGTGCGCTCTAGGATGTTGGCCTTCTTGCAAGTGTAGGCCCCTCAATTGTAATTCACATACTTACTATAGAAGTATTATCTAACTATGGGTAGGCTTCCCACTGTGGTTTTTCCCTTTACCAGGTTTTCCACCTACAAATATTGGTGTTATGTGGATGGCTTTTATTTTGTGACTATTGTGTATGCTTAATTGGTTTAATTGCTATTCTGGTATTAAAGTTTAAATTGCTAATGCTTTCGGTAATCTATGACAACTGATTCACTGCCCCCCCTCTCAGTTGTCTTCCGATCATCTAAACTGTCTAACAATAGTGTTCTTCTCAATCTGATTTAACTCTTCTTCAATAGCTTTTACCCAATTTTTATCTTTACAAGCTTCAGCAACATCTTTAGGCTCAATCTTTGAAATCAAACATGCCTCTTCAGCAACAATCCTTCTCCTAGTCATTACACCTTTACTTTTATCACCAATAATCTAATTCTTTGAATGATTTAATCTTACATACCTGGGGGTCTTCTAATTGTTTGAATTTTTAGTCTCTTGAACTTCTTCGCCGCCAATAGTATATAGATTAACTGACTCTTTTAGATCACTCTACTTTATGCTCTCAGTCTCACTTGCTTTGAATTAACATCTTGATCGTCTGATTCATATCTGCATGCTCTAATTTGCTTCTCATGACACTCATCAACCTTCACATTTTCACTTTCCACTATTTTTCTTGGTCTTTTGTTGTAACACCGGTAGGCCTTGCTCTTAGTACAATATCCCAAAAAGATTCCTTCATCACATCTTGCATCAAATTTTCCTATATCCTCATCTCTTCTGATATAACATTTACTTCCAAAATATTCTGAAATATCTAACTGTAGGAACATGACCAAACCATAACTCATAAGGAGTCTTACCGACATCACCTTTTATATGCACTCAGTTGAATGTGTACACAACATTGCTAACAACTTCTCTGCAATATATATGTGGAACATTTCCTTCAATCATCATAGTCCTAGCAGCATCCAAAATAGTTATGTTCTTCCTTTCAACAACTCCATTCTACTGAAGGGTTCATGGATCTAATAATTGTCTCCTAATTCCATGCTCTTCACAAAAATAATTAAACTCACTGGAACTAAATTCTCCTCCTCTATCAAATATCAAACACTTTAGCTTCAATCCTATCTCTATCTCCACTCTGGCTTTGAATATTTTGAGTTTCTCCAATGCTTCATATTTTTCCCTTATAAAAGTGACCCACATCATTCTAGAATAGTCATCAATCAACAACATAAAGTATCTACCACCCTACAAGATTCTCACTCTAGAAGGAGCACATAAATCAGTATGCACAAGATCTAATATCCCATTAGATGTATATAGTTTTCTCTTGAATGAAATTCTTATTTGTTTTCCCAATTGACATTCTTTGCACACCGGATTAGTAAGCTTCACTATCTTAGGCAGATCTCTAATAGCATGGGTAGAATATCTTAATCATGCAATCAAAATTAACATGACACATTCTCCTATGCCACAACCAACTTTCATCAATCTTAGGGATCAAACAACTTTTCTCACCAGCATTCAAATGAAAGATATTACCTTTAGTTTTAGTTCCTAATACAATTTCTATACCAGAGCTATTCAAGATTTTACATTTCCCATTCTTGAATTGTAAATCATATCCCTAATCAACCATCTATGCAAAACTCAAAAGATTATACTCCAAACCTTCAACATATAAAACATTATCATTATTATGCTTACCATCAAGATAAAAGGAACCTCTACCATGGATTACACAAGCTTTGTTGTCTCCAAATCTTACTACGCTGCCATTGTGCTTCGTTATATTCACAAATTTACCTTTATCACCTGTCATGTGATGTGAACAACCACTGTCAATCACCCATTCATATTTCTCTTCAATCTTAGCAGCCAAGGATTTCTCTTCAACAATGCATCTTGTAGAATCAATAGGTACTAGATCATCTTCCTTGATAGCAATTCTAAATTCCCTTTCTCAGACTCATTATTTGTCACACCTTCATCAACAGCATAATAATACTTCTTTTTATATCTATACTTGTGATTAGGATTCTAAGGTTTATCATAATTTGACACTCTTTAAGCTCTTTCTAAACACCTAGAAGCAAAATGTCCTATCTTATTGCATGAAAAATATTTCAAAGGTAACTTCCCTTCATACTTATTGGCTCCCTTAGGCAATCTTCTAGCAATGAATGCTTCAAGCTCTTCCAATTCTCTTTCATATTCTTCCATCTCTCTTGTTTCCCTTTCATATCTGAAAACCCTAGTTGAACTCTCTCCCAAATCATACTTTTTCTTCCCAAATATAGTAGCTTTAAATGCAATCTCATTTTTTCCATGTGATTCTCCAAGTTCACTCAATTCAAAAGCATCAAGCTTCCCAACCAGCATGTCTCTTGTCCTAGTTGTCACAATCGGGATCTCATCAATAGAAGCAACCTTGTATTTGTAAGCAGGAGGCAAGGATCTCAACACTTTAGCTACAATCTCATCTTATTGGATGATTCCACCAACTCATTTGATGTTTAGCATGATATCATTAACTTTAGCCATAAAGGATGAAATATTCTCATCTTCTCTCATTCTCAGTGTCCATTATTTTCCTTTCAAGCTCTGCAATTTAGCAACGTTCACATGTTTATCTCCTTCATACAAGGTTTATAACTTCTCCCAAATCTCATGAGCAGTATGCAATCCCATCACATTAGTCATTTTTGAATTAGTCAGGGCACTCGGCAACGCTTCTTTGGCTCTTTTGTTATGTTTAGCATCCTTGATCTCATTTGCAGTAATAGGACCATTCAGTGGAACATTGTAGACATTCTTTGTGATCTTCCAATAATCTTCTCCAAGATATTTCAAGTGACACTCCATATGGTTCTTCCATATAGTATAATTAGTTCCATCAAAACTTGGACTCTCCTTTAAAATAATAGTTGTCATCCCAGATCTCCTCAAGCGGTCAAGCTTATTCTAGAGGATCTCACTCAGTTACCAATTGTTGGAAACAACAATGCAGGAAAATTGAGAGGGGGGTGAATTAGTTTTCACCAAACTTAAACAATTTAACCTCAACTTAAGATCTGATCAAGAGGAGCAATAACAAAGATAAACACCACATCAACAACACACATAACACACAGATTTTTGACATGGAAAACCCGGTTAAGAAAAAAACCACGGTGGGAACCTACCCACAATATGTTGATACTTTGTAGTAGTATATGTATATATTACAATGGGGAATGCACATGCATTCAAGCACACTACCTAGAGCTCATTGCTCAAAAATTAAAAAAAGGGCTACAACCTACGGAAGGTTCATTGCCTTATAAAGATCGGGCACCAGTCTAGATTACATGAACTAAAAGAATAGAATCTCCAAATGCCTGATCATAGTTTTGGTTAAGCACATTGTCTACTCTGCAACACTCCTCTTCACTTCAACTCTCTACCAAAATATCAATTCGCTTGTTCACACATAAAACGCTCTGAAAGAATATAGACACACCTCTTACATGATTACTACACTTATTTATACAAATCATTAACCCTAATTCCAAGGTTGGCTCAACACATAAGACCTAACAACAAAATTACATCACAAGATACATAAATCAATATACGAACCAATAGAATGTTGGCAAGGACATGGCATTGACCCAAATCCAATCCTGGAACACACAACACCACCGAATATCTCACCAAGATCATCCACAACACACAAGAACCATCGGGTCAGCCAGAAAGTTGTATAACATGAAGAATACCCCCAGACCAATAAAATATTCAATAACACACATAACGATCAATGTGGACCAGCAACACGCATAGCACACAATCTAGAAACACCAACAATAAATGTGAATTCCTCCGCAACAACTGCAACAACTCGAATCACTATAATCATCATAATCTCTCTTCTGGATCTCAAGAACACCAACTAACAAACTGAAAGATATGCTTGTGAAGTTTACAATCATGAACCACTCGAAGTAAGGACACACATGGACATCCCAAAAACTCTCCAAAATCTACACAACATAATGAATCAATTCCGAAGCAATACAAACTAGAAATCACAACTCTACAATACAGAACCGATAGAAAAAATAATCACCACACCGGATCACATAACCTGATCAAATCACCTTCAAGAAAACTGAAACTCATGCTGAATCATTTGAAGATACTAATCTCTAAATCCTTAAATCCCCATTAGTATATTTTCAATAAACCAACCAAGCCAACTCTCTGCAACACTCAAGCATAAGAACGCAGGAATATGTTAACATCGATGACAACAACACATCCCAACAACTCTAAAATCCAACTGTTTAATAATCTTGGCTTTCCTTTGTACTCTCAAAAGTAGATGGAGATGGAATTTTAGGTGAATTATTTTGAGGAGCCTCTTCCTTTTCAGAATCTGAGCTCAAGATATTAATCTTCTCTCCTTGGGAAATCTTACTTTTGAACTTTTTCCTCAACCTATGGTAGCTTCTCGTAGTACGCTTGCTTTCTGAGGGTTTAACTATTTGTAGATAAGAATTTGGAAAACATCAAAGCAATATCAATTAGTTAACCACAAAAGCTAAATTATAATGAAATAGATCCTAATACATTCAACAAAAGAATTGAAGATAGGATATAAACAAGAAATGCAAACCAAATACAATCTCCTTCAATTGACCTCCATTGTTTCTCTTTCTCCTTCAAATATGTTGTGGATCTCACCTAAAAAGCACAATTGCAAGTGAAAGCAATATTTACAAGCAAATTGACAGCGTAAGGATACTAAAAAAATGTGATTGAAAAAGATGAAGAAATGCAACGAGTTGGTAGGTAAATAGGTATAAAGACCAAATTAGCATGAAAGGAGATGAAAGAAGCAATTTCATTCAAAATTGGCACAATGATTCAAAAAGAGAAAGTTTATGAGAATTTTCTATGTCACTTTTATGACAAATTTCCCATGCAAGGCGTTATGACAACTTTCTATGTCAAGAGTTATGACATGTTGCTATGCAAGTCTTATGACAAATTGAGATAATCATGCTTCCAACTTATGACAAAACAAAGCACAAAAATAGGAGCAACTAGAAGAGAATAATTAGTGGGAAATTAAATTTGAAAATTAGCAAATTAAGTGGAAAAGAGGAATTAGGGAATTGAGAAATTAGGTAAAATAGAAATGAGGAATTAGGTGACTTTAATTAATAAATTCTCATTTATTAATTAACTCACAAAGGGGACACAATTAGTCGATTAAATAAAATATTTAATTGTGACAAGAGAGACCTAGGATAAATAAATAAATTTATTTAACCTAGAGGGAAAAGTTAATAGGATTAAATGATCAAATCATAAAACCCTAGAACAAAAATTAGGTCATGACATGAATGAAACAATTGATATAAGATCAATCATAATAATTGATAAATATTTGATAATTAATAAAGAACCAAATGTTGACTGACAAAGATCAATGACAAACTCATCAAAAATTGAGAGAAAGAACCAAATAGATAAATGAAAGATGATAAGGATAAATGACTAATCGGTCCAAAATTGATGAGAAATGATGACTGATCGAGATCAATGACAAATCGATCAAAGATTGATAAAAGGTCAGCTTGATGAAGGTTGAATGACAAAAAACCAATGATGAATCGGTGGTAAATCGATAAGGGATTAACAATTGATGATTGAAAGAGATCCAAAATGATGATAATTGATCAAAGATGTTTGAAAATGATAAAGATCGAGGACAAAACCCTAATTCGATACCAATTAGGATTGACAAGGTCCAATTGACATGATAAGATGATCACAACCAAAGATTGCAATTCAAAAATGATATTGACAATACCTAATTGCAAATGCAAAAAATGCAATCAAAGGGGGAAGAAGTGCAGAAGAATGACAAGATGTCGACAAATCATAAAGATCAAGTGTGCGACATAGAAGAAATGTTAATAAGATGTGAAACCCCTAAAATAAGGTCACTCTGACACTTCAAGCATTGGCCATTTTTATATGCCTACATTTTGCCCCTCTTTGAGAAAATGTGATTAAGAGAGTTTTTTCAAAGAACAATCAAGAAATATGCCCTAGACAACAACAAGATATATGTATGCCCCCTTGAGGAATTGGCCAAAAAAATCCAAAAAAGAGGCCAATTGATCGACAATAACGCCAAGATTAGACCAAGAGGATTGCAATGACTGGCAAAAGAAATGTTAGTAAGAGGAAATTTGATGAAGAATAGTTAGTGGTGAAGAAAAAGATTGCTTTCAAAAATGCACAAAAAGTAGGTGAGAACCTTTATTTTGATATGGCAAAACGGATGCAGAGCACCATGTCAATGAAGGCCAGGGCGATAATGCAATCCCTTTGCATAAAATAAATACTTTGCAGACAAGGAAGGAGTCAAGACATCCTAAGACATTATGTGTGTCAAGGGTCGAGGTATGTGTATCATCCACAAAGCGAACGTACTTATCATAGACACCCAGAACATACATGTCCCAGAATGCTACAAAACACTCCACAAATAGAAGATAAAAACAAAAAGGACCATGAACCATCCCAGCCACTTTAAATCACTTAGTGCGTCATCGAGCAACATAAGAACATAGTCGAAGCCAAAATAAATCAATAAAAAGATAAGACTTGCAAATTCAAACAAGTCAAACAAACATTTTGATCTTTGTTGCCAAAGTGATAGTGTTGTGATAAAAGGACGATCACAATGTCTTGTTTCAGGGAATGCAATGCCCCATCTAAGACAGGACACGGTCTGGTTTTGAGTATACTACACCCTATATAAGACCCATGATAATGTTGACAAAGGACTGATAATGTTGATGTTGTTTTGATATGGCAATTGAATCAGTTTGAATGGTTGGTTGGTTGGTTGAAAAGTTCATATGTTGATACTTGATTCGTTTAAGCACAATGCTTAATGTGTTTTTGTCTAACGTCTACTTAAATGTATGTCTATGTACAATGGACAGTTTATTGGCGAAATGAAACAAAAGCAATTATTTTTGAATTTTTTATGTTTTCTAATTTTTAGGTTTTTTTAAATTTTTTTTTTTTCAGTTAATTTTATGATTTTTTTAATTATTATTTTAGGACGTTTTTCGATATTTTTGCATTATTTCAGGACGTTTCTCAAATTTTTATTTTTTAAAGATCATATTTAATTTTTAGTGATTTTTTTAAGGATTTTTAGGGATTTTTAGGGATTTTTTTCAAGACTTTTATTTGCTTTTTAGGGATTTTTTCAGGACTTTTATTTGATTTTTATTGATTTTTTCAAGACTTTATATGACTTTTTTTTGGAGTTTTTTATGGCTTTTCCCCTAGGATCTAGAAAGGCAAGGAATATAATGAATGGATAAATAGGCTTGTTGTAATTTTGGTGGATAGAGGATCGAAGACAAAGGCCATTTATGATGAGGCAAAGCAGATTCAATTTCAAGGACTATCATGCAGAGGGATAAAGGATTGGATATGATAATGTAAAGAAATGGCATGGCATGAGGGACATGTCAAGAGATTTTTGAAACCATGTTTTGTATTTTATGTCCTTATGTTAGATCAAGATCAAGGGACAAAAAAAAGTGGATGGACGGTGATAAGATATGGATAGGATAAGCACAATCAAAAATGGATAAGGGACATGGATTGAAGGTTGCGATTGGCTATGGGATAGTGACAGAAGGTTGCAATAAGCCAAGGAATATGGATAGAAGGTTGGAACAAGCCAATGGATAAAGACCAAAATCTATGATAGACTGAAAGTTGCAAACAAGATGCATTATATCCATGAAAATCCTTAGCCTTGTCAAGATCAAACATGGAAAAGGGATATGGACATGAGGGACAATAGGATAATTAAGGGTATGATAGGGTATGATAGGATATGATAGGATATTATAAATGAAACCTACCCCCAAGTGTGGTATGCAAGAAGTTCATAGATTACGCATCACGCATGTTTATCAGGTTTTCATTATGGTACTTGCCCAGGGCGCCTACTTGCCAGGTTTTCACGAGTGGATGAATTATGTTTCTTTACTCTTTTTCTTCTCTTTTTTTGCTTTTTTTATTTTAATTGTTTTTTATTTTTTGCATTTTTGACTTTTTAGCAAAAAAATGGACACATGATAGGATATGGAAGAAGGACTCAAGCATCTTGTTGTTCGAAGAGAAGCCTTGAAAACTGGACCATGAATATTAAATGAATTCTCAAAGACATTAGAAGGATCATGACATGGAAATTTTTGAAATCAATGAACACTAAGAGGGGGGTGAATCAATGTTCTACAATTCACAAATTTATTAAACTGATTCTTAAACCACCAAATGCATAAGAATAAAAGTAAAGTGCAGAAACATAAACCAATCAACCATAACACCAAAAATTTTACATGGAAACCCGAAAAGAGAAAAACCATGATGGAATTTGAACCCACAATATTATTATACTTTGATCAAGAGTATGATAATATTACAAAAAGATGAATGCACTTGCATTTAGGCTCACTTCCTAGAGCTCACTACTCAAATACAAAAGAGGGCTACAACCTGGAGGACTCACTATCCTACAAATGATTACAAAAGAATATAATAGTGTTTGAACTAAAGAATAGCATCTACTAATGCCAAATACTAGTTTTGGATAGGCTCAAGAGTTCTTCTACCACTGTTTTGTCTCTCTACTCTATTTTGTTGCTCTGTCATATACCGGAGCACTAAAACATCTAATTACATTCACCAAAATTTTCACATTCACTCATACAGTCTTCTCAAACTCATGTCATCTCTTAAAATGCTCAAATAAATTGGTTTTATATATCCACATCAACAAAATAGATATATTCCCACGTTGGCTTCCAAAAATTGCATAACACACATCATGAAATGTGTAACCAACAAGTTGGCTCAATTCGTCCACAAATCCATATGCAGACCTAAACAAGATGATAACAAGCTTCACATATGTTGGCCCAATCTCGAACTTGAAACCAATCACTGAAATCATCCCAAAGATTCTGAATCACATGTTACATAAAAATAGCTCTATTCTTCCTGAATTACCGAACATTGGACCTTCAATCTTGCTCATGAATCATCATTGGATATCAGGATTACTGAATAATCTACCTTGAAGCTCGAATCATCTACCTCTATTACCACAACCAAAGGTATGCAACCAAAATCAAGATCTGTACAATATACTCATACTTTGTGGGTTATTGTATTCCACCCTCCAGACTTATGCCTAATGAATAATGCAACTTACGGTAAATCAAATCTACGCACATCATATATGATTTCTGAACTAATTTTCCATCAATGACAACTCCTAAGCATTTCTCATTCATCAATCTTCACCCGAATAGTGTCTCTTGGCAATAATCTCTCCCTTCGGCATTAATGGCAACACTATCAAAATTGTCTGCAAAACTTTAAAATTTAAAAAAACTCCAAAACTCTACAAACTCAACAAGCTCCCCCTAATGATTTGAACCATTTTTCACTTTGCTCTCTCCCCATTTGAGAGCAATGCCAAAGATAGGAATCCACAAAAATTTATATACAAGGATATATAGAGTTATTTACAAAAAATTGAAGATATCAGCAAAAATTGTTTTTAGGGACAGCGGGTGATCATCCCAATGTTGGCATGATTGACATAACTGATGCAGATGAGTTGATGACTGTATCAGTAGAAGATTGATGATGACATGATCAGTTATTTGTGTTGTCATTGATGGAAACCTATGTTAATTAATGTTTGATGATGGTTACAGATGAACTTTGATGTCTGACTTGTTGGATAAGTAATTTGGTCTATCGGATTTAGAATTTGTAAGTATGACAGGGTTTACCGACAGGATTGAGAATTAGGACTTCAACTAGTATAAGAAAATATTTACATGGAATCGGTAAATCGGTGATGGTTGGAGACTTGTGGTTTGAGACATAAGCTTTTATGATGGATTTGTGTATGTGACCGGAATTGCGTCCTATGTTGATTACCAAAAGGCATGTTTTTTAATTTCTGATGGAGTTGTGCTAGGTTTTTAGTTGGGTTTTAGGACTGGTGATGAATTCACTCAACCAGTAATGATTTTTGTTATGACGGTGATCGACGGAGAGTCTATATGAAGTTGGTAACATGGAACAACCCATGTGAAAGATTTAATTATTGTTTTGGCGCAATTCAAGGAAGAATTTCTTGGGAATCAATGAAACGCTTAGTAGAGTGTTTTGAGGATAGAGATCAAATTTCCGTGATGGGTTATGAATAATCAACGGTTGATATTGAATTGTAATTTGTTGTAATCATTTGTATTATAAATTCAAGATGTAATTAGGATTTAGTGGCCGACCTAGTTGAGATGGCTATTTAGGGTGACACAACTGATGTTTCATGTGTTGGTGGCATTAGGAGAATGAGTTAAGCCGCCACAGAGAAAATAGAGATCTACTTGAGTGTTGCAGACTATGAAGCATAACTAGATCTAATTTAGCAAGCTAAAAATGAAAAGTAACAGATCATTTTTCACTGTTGTTCTCTAACAATTACAGCAGCATAAATCCCTTAACCGGGTAGGTCCTAACAGGCCTTTGTCATCTAAAGTCCCCTAATAGGGTAGCTCACATAAGAGTGTTTAAATCCTCTAACCAGGTTGATCCTAATAGATCATTAAGCTCCTAGTTGGAGTGATAGGCAAATCCCTTAACCAAGTGACTCCTAACAAGGTCTACTCCTAACCGGGCGTATTGTAAGCTCCTAACAGGGCTAAGCTCCTAACAGAGCGTACTTCGAAAGAGTACAAATTATTCTGGGTACCAATCCCCACCATGTTTTTTTCCCATTTGGGTTCCCACGTCAAAAATCTTGGTGTTCATGTGTGGAATGTATTTTCATAGTGTTTATGATTACTATTGTTTATCAGAGATCTATAAGTGGTTACCGGTAATGTTAATGAATTGATAGATGAAGTATTCTGATTTGATAAAAAGTCAATATGAGCATGTGTTGATTAGATATCTAGTTGGTGAATATTCTAATTAATAAGATTGCATAAGTGAGTAACAAGTATATGAGATCTGCTAAAGGGATAGCTTCATTGGTTTTAGATCTGTTGTAAATGGTATTTTGATTTGAAGTTATAAATTGTCTTAATACTGATTCACCCCCCCTCTCAATATTAACCAGATTCTCATAGGATTACCACCCAACCCTTCCTCAAATTATCTAAAATATTGATCACACCACTAAGAAGATAAGTGTGCATCTTTGTTCCTCTTCGATCTATCAGAACACTCTTGCTCAGAGTAATCATTACATCTTGCTTACCAGTGATCAATGTATCTATCTGAGGAGTGATAAGACTTCTTACCTCTCCCACTCTACCTAAAATTTTGTCCTTCTCCTGATTTAAACTCTTAATCTTATCAAGTATAATCATAACTGGAGCTTCAAAATTTCTAGCTGGGACTGATTTAGGTACATAGGATTGAGATATGCTAGCTAGCTGCCCTTCACACTCTTTTATTTTCTTGTCAATGTCAATAGTAAACTTAGGTAAATTTAGACATGACGTGTATATTTGACCACTGTCATCTAATGCATCTTGTATATTCTTCATAGAAGATATCAAACTCACCCTATCTCCCTCAATCATCTTCAAAATTATTCTCAATCTCATAGTATTAAACTGAGTCAAAAAATTTACGTCTGCTGCTTTCTCCAAAGACACAAAATGAGATTATACTACATTGAGCATGCTTCTAATCTTATTGGAGGGAGTATCAGTTGTATCCTATTTGAATGATGGAAAAATTTTCTCTAATAGATCTGTGGCCAACATTATCAACTCTTTGTCTACAGTGTGAGACTTGAGTAAGTCCTCACTTGATTTTTCTTGAGAAAGAGTCGCTAGCTTCAGGGCTTGGATAGGTGATAGTGAGCTTAGATCTATTGGCCCTTGAGTGAAATCATCTGATTCAATGACAACCTATTTTTCTTTGTCTGCTACAGTGTCTCTTACCACTGTCATCGGATCCTAATCATCCTTCTCTGCCACCTCTGCATCTACAACTTTTGCAGCATCTTCACCCTTCTCTGCATCAACCTCTCCCTTATCTTCATCATCTTTTCCAATCTCCTCGGCTTCTTTTTCAAAGTCAACCTCTATCACTGGAGGATTTTGTTCAACTTCACCATAGTCATCAACTTTTTGATCATCAACATCATCAACTGTTGCATGCACAATGGTCTGCTCTGTTGGAATGGTTTTCTTAGTTGTTTGTTCTTTTTTCACATTAGGAACCTCTATTTGTACTTCCCTAATGGAAGTTTCTTCATGTGTCTTCTCTTTTGGTTGAGTATCATCTTGTGTTGAATTTACATCATATCTATGCTCTTTAAAGAATTGTTTCAAAAGTGCTTCAGTCTCTTTGACGACTTCATCTATTTTTCTGAGAATAATCTTATTAACTCTCTTTTTTCTTCTGAATCTATCCATTGCAAGCTTAAGCAATCTATCAACTTCAACTTTAGAAATTATAGAAGACAAATTGACTAATACATATTCTTTTATTCTTTCATCCTCTACACTAGCTATATGCCTCCTGGCATACAAAATATCATACAATCTCTTCAGAATCATAGATGACAACTCTATCAAGTCTTTGCTATAAACATTCATATATTGTACAACAACTTCCTCTATAGCTCTTTGATCATTATCATCACATTTTTCATAATATACAGGTACATTCTTCAAATTACCTTCCTTTAGCACTTCATCAATTATTTTATTTAATGTCATTGGGGGCAATAAAATAGAAGTACCTTCTATCTTGTCAAACTTCAGAGCTTCATGCAGCTCAAACTTGGGCTTCCGGCTTGATCTAGCTCTATCGGATGGCTCAGCTTCAGTCCTTGGCTTCTTGGTCGGATAGGCTCCATCAGATTCGAGCTTCTTCACCACCCTATCATAAGTAGTTGTCTTGTTCACCTCTCTCACCACTTCATTAGACTTTGTCTCTACATCTTCTACAGTGGCTGCAACATATTCCCCTTGTGGCTTCTCCTTCTTCTTGTTCTCAACTCCACCAGTTGACTTGGCTTGTGGCTTTGGTTGAGGGATAGGCTTCTAAGTAGCGGAGGTAGCTGCAGACTTGGTTTTTGGTTTGCTTGGGAGGAGTGGAGACCACTTTTTTCTTCTTAGTCTTTACCATGTCCTCCTCCTTCAAAATGTTTTGATCCCTAGCCCTTTGAACAACTTCCTTTGTTATTCCCATTTCTTTTGCAAGCTCTTCAACTTCTTTTTTGACCTTCCTCTTTCTTGCGAGCTCAGTGAATTTCTTGTGCAAGTCTAGATCATTCTCCTTATAAGTGTCAAACCTTTCTTCTTTCTCATGAATAAGTTTACTCAAAAGGTGTTGAACATATGCATCCAATGTGTTTCCATCTACTTCATACCCCATGGGCATGATCCAAACAGTTCTTGGTTCAACTTCTTCCATGTGGCATTGATCTTTGTCTACCATAAAGTGTTGGCATTTGCATGAATATTGCATTAATGAAATGTTATGTTGTCATTGATGTCAATTAACTGGTAATGATGTTGTTATAATGTTGTTTTGTAACCCGTAGGAAGAGCTAATGAAGGGAACTGCAATCGGTAGGTGAGTTTGTGGAGGAAACCGATATTGCTATGTAATGGAGAGGTGAATCAGTAAACCCTACTTGTTGATATGTTAAACCCTAACTGATGAAGTTTGGTGAATTGGTTGTATTGGTTTGTGGTCTGATGATGAGTGGTAATGATTATGACACGTATGCATGTTGTATGAGAAGAGTTTCAAATGGTTTTTGGCACATAGAGATAACGGTTTTTATCTTGGGAATGAGCAAGTTCATTGCATGTAATGTAAACCATGTGATGAGTTATAGAGTTTGATGAAGCGGTGATCAAGGAGTGGTCGAGGTTATCTTGAATGATGTGTAGTGATTGTTATGTAATCCAACGGTCATACTTGAATCAATTTGTTTGTAATCTCTATGAGAGAATTAGGTTTGTGATGTGTTACTAACCTATTGTTTTAATTATAAGGTTGATGAGTTGTTTTGTTGAAGAGTTGGCAATTTGTAGTTGAGAGTGAGAGTGTGGTTGTCGAACTAGATGATGTATTTGCAGTATGTGTAAAGGCAGATAGGAGCATGAAAAAGATCTGAACAAGCAAGTGTAGTGTTATTCAAACAGATCAAAAAATCCTTGTTGTTTTCTAACATTTATAGCAGTTAAATCCCCTAACCGGGTAAGCTCTAACAAGCTTAGTGTTATGAAAATCCTCTAACCAGGTGATCCATTAGCTTGGATTTTAAATCCTCTATCGAGGTTACTCCTTACAAGGTATTGCTTCTAATAGGGCATTATAGTCAATCCCTTAACCGGGTGGTCCCTAACAGGATCTGTTCTTAATAGGACTTATTGTAAAGATTTAATAGGCTTGGCTCCCAACAGGGCAAACTTTAGAAGCATTCAAAATAATTGTGGTTATTCATCCCCACCATGGTTTTTCCCATTTGGGTTTCCACATCAAAAATATTGTGTCAAGTGGTGAATGTTTTTGTGGTTATGTTTACTATGGTTGAATTTCTTAACTGCTAAATCCAATTTGATATATTATGTTAACCGACAGCAAATCTGAAATAAGGTTTTACTTATTTCAGTTAAGTATTTGGATGTTTTACAGTTTCAGGGATGATTTACTGTTAGTCTGTTATAACAGTCAACTAGTTTACTTATTGCATTGAGAGGTTTTTTTTGAGATTGGTGAAAGTTTATGTTAGTTTTCCATCTACTGATTCCCCCCCCCTCTAAGTAGTTGACCGGATCCTTATTATTTCATCATAACATCAATTGGCATTAGAGTTATTCAGGTCCTCTAAGGTCTAAGCCTAACAGCTTGAGGTAAAGATCTTTTAGAACATGATGAAGAAGGAAGGTCTAAAGTTTAATAGAGAGAACTACAGGATATGGAGTGATAGAATGAAAAGTTATATCAAGAGTCTAGGAAGTCAATATTGAGAACATGTTGGTACTCAATATGTTGCACTTAGTGGGATTATGATTGATGATCAGAAGAAAGAGAAATAAGAAAACAATCAAGCATTAGAGGCTATTATCAGTTCTTTGTCTGATGCAGAGTATGTAGATGTCCATGGTCTGGAGACTACATATGAGGTATGGAAGAAACTTGAAGAGATCTATAGCAGTGATGAGCATGTCAGGATTACCAAAGAATGGAGTCTAAGAGGAAAATTTGATGACATGCGGATGGCTGAAGGTGAGAATATACAACAGTATGGTCAGAGGATCAAAGAGATAGTTGGCGAGATCAAGAGTGTTGGTGGTAAAGTGGAAGATGCCACAATGATTAGCAAGGTGTTAAGAACCCTTCTACTAGTCTACACTATCCGAGTTGCAGCCATTCATGAGCTAAAGTCAATTAACAAAACTAAGGTAACCCTTGACTCCATCATTGGTAAGCTTACTGCTTTTGAATTAAATGGTTATGATGGTAGTGTTCAGAAATCTGAATCTGCATTTAGAGATTCAGTTTCTAACCCATCTATGAGGAAAAGTAGAGATGTCAGTCACAGCTATGAATCTAGATCCAGCAGAGAAGTTGATGATGAAGACAATTTTGTTGATCTTGAAGCACTGTTGGCCAAGTGGTTGCCCAGAGGTACCGATAAGTACAGAGGTAAATTACCTTTGAAATGTTTTGCATGCAACAAAATTGGACACATTACAGCTAACTATCCTAATGGTGACAATGAGCAAAAGCATGAGAAGTTTAAGAAGTACAAGGGAAAAGGAAAAAGAGATTGCCTCATTGCAGTTGATGGTGGTATGACTGATGAGAAATTTGAGGGAGATGCTAATGAAGATATTGTTTTTGTAGCCATTTAAGAAGAGACATCTGATTAGAGACATTAGTTTCTTGCATGGATAATTCTGATGATCATATCATTAATAGTGATTGTTCACATCAATGGACTGGCGATTGGAGAAAATTTCTTTCTTTGAAGGAATTTGACAGTGGAGGTGAGATTTGGTAATGACTCACCCTGCATGGTAAAAGGTAAGGGAGCTATTTCTCTTAATGGAAAGAGCAATGCAGATGATGTCTATTGGGTTGAAGGACTAAAGCACAATCTTTTGAGTGTTGCACAGCTCAATGACAGAGGATATCCATTGGAGTTTAAGAATGGAATGTGCAAAATCTATGGGAGCAAAGGTGAACTGATTGCAACTGGCAAGCAGACTAAAGGTAACCTGTTTCACCTTAATCCTAAAGTCAACAACTATTTAATTTCTAAAATAGATGATGGTTGGCTTTGGCATAGGATATTTTGTCATATAAATTTTGATAACATTGTTAAAGTGAGTAAGTCCAAGACAGTGAGAGGTTTGCCTCAGTTGGATAAATTGGTTAATGCTCTATGTAAGGAATGTCAGTTGGGAAAGATCACATCCTCAACTTTTAAGAGAAAATCTTTTTCAGCAGAACATTTGTTAGATTTGGTTCATACAAACCTATGTGGACCAATAAGGACCAAAAGTATTTAAGGTGACAGATATTTTATGATGTTCACTGATGATTGCTCAAGAATGATGTGGGTCACATTCTTGAAGGATAAAACATAAGCATTTAGTAAGTTCAAGGCATTCGGGGCCTTAGTTGAAAAGGAAAGTGGCAAGAAGATAAAGTGTCTAAGGACTGATCAAGGTGGTGAATTCACTTTTGTGGAATTCACTAGATATTATGAAGAAAATGGTATCAAACGGAAGATTTCTACATTGAGGACACCATAGCAGAACGGTATTGTAGAGAGGTACAATCGATCAGTTGTTGAAGAAAGTAGAACAATGTTGATACAAGGAGGTGTCGCAAAAACTTTCTGGAGAGAAGTTGTCAGCACAGTTGTCTACACAATGAACCGGATATTGGTAAAAATAGGTAAGGATAAGACTCCTTATGAATATTAGTATGGTAGATCACTTAATGTCAGTTATTTTAAGATATTTGGTAGTAAATGTTTTATTAAAAGAGGTGACTATGTTAGCAAATTTGAGGCTAAAAGTGATGAAGGTATATTTCTTGGTTACTCCACCAAGAGTAAGGCCTACAAATGTTATAACAACTAGACACAAAGAAATATTGAGAGTGCTAATGTTCGAGTGGATAAGTATGCTGAAGTCTCAGGGGAAACCAGTTTGGAGAAAAAGGATGAAGATCCTTGCATTATGATTTTGGAACCAGAACCAGTGAAACCTGAAACTGATAAAGAGAATGTTGTTGTACCAGTTCAAATGGAATAGGTAGATCCATAAGAAGATGATGATAATGAAGAAGAAGAACCTAAAGATAATGATCATGTTATTCTGAGGTATGTGAGACTCAATCACAATCCTAACCAGATTATTGGAGATAAGGATGTTGGAGTATTAACCAGAAGAAGAATTAGAGAGAATTCTTGCATGATCTCCACTATTGAGACTAGAACTGCTAAGGAAGCATTTGGAGATGATCATTGGGTCAAAGCTATGGAGGAGGAGCTTGATCAAATTGAGAAGAACACATGGACCCTAGTACCCAGACCGGTGAATAAAAATGTGACAGGTACTAAGTGGGTATCCAGGAAAAAATTGAATGAAGATGGTGTAGTAGTCCGAAACAAAGCTAGATTGGTTTGCAAAGGTTATGCACAAGAAGGAGAAGACTATGGTGAGACTTTTACACCAGTTCCTAGAATAGAAGGTGTCAAAACTTTACTTGCATTTCTAGCATATAAGTCATTCAAAGTATATCAGATGGATATGAAGTCGGTATTTTTGAATGGAATACTGGAAGAGGAAGTATACACTGAGCAGCCAAATGGTTATGCTTTGACTGATGAAAAAGACATGGTATGCAAATTGCACAAGGCACTATATGGGTTAAAGCAAGCATCGAGAGCATTGTATTAGAGGCTTCATTCAGACCTGATGAAGATAGGTTTTCAGAGAACCAGTGAAAACAACAACATATATCTAAAATCTGAAGGAGATAAGATACTGGTTAGTGAAGTGTTTGTGGATGATATCATATTTGGAGGCAATGATGACATGAGCAATGACTTTGCAAATGAGATGAAAAATGAGTTTGAAATGTCTCTAGTGGGAGAGATAAAAAAAATCATAGACTTGCAAATACAACATATGAAGAGTGGTATTTTCATCACACAGTCTAAATATGCGAAAGAGGTATTGAAGACATTAATAACTTAATGATGAGCGAATAGTACCAAACTGATACTAAGAGGGGGGGCGAATTAGTATAGACAAAAATTTAGTCCAAAACCAATTTGACAGCAGACACTTCAAACAACTGGCAGACAGTGACACCGATTTGAAACAGAGTGCAACCGGTAAAGCTAAGAATGTCTAAGACAGGCATTAACCGGTTACTCACTTTACCTTTTCACTCAACTCGAGACTACACTACCATTTCACCCTTATGCATAAACAGGTAATCTATCATCAGATCATAATAATAGCTAGTTCAACATGTTTTATTGACAGGCATAAAACACAAAACTATCATATGCTTGACAGACAATAGCAAAGCATCACAAGATAAAAGCATCACACATGACACACATATTTTTCACATTGAAACCCAACTAGGAAAAACCACGGTGGGGATGAATACCCATGAGCTTTTTTTGAACTCTTTAGAAGTCCACTCTGTTAGGAGCCTTGTTCGGTTAGAGACATTACAAAAGGTTATGCTAGGAACCGATCCTATTAGAGATCACCCGATTAAGGGATGGCTACAATACCCGATTAAGGGTTAAACCCTATTAAAGGTTACCTTGTTACAGGATTTCAAGAGCTCAATAACTAAAGGATTCCAAACTCAGTAGCTTTGAGTTACCCTATTAACGGATTTTCAGCAAGCCGGTTAAGGCTACCCTGTTAAGGGATTTTCCAACTATTGTGGTGGTTAGAGATCAACAGGTATTACAATGATCTAGTAATAGTACTCAATGCCAATGCAAGTCCGCTTAAGCTCCTCTTCACCTTCTACACTTACACTCTGCAAGTATCACTTCTCTCCTTTTGGTCTGGCAAGAATCACGTATCCCTTCTCTTGGATACACACACACAACTTTTGCCAACAACCTCAGAAAGAGACACAACATCGACCTTATAGGAAAATAGATAGGTTGGCAGCATAAACCCTAAACCCTAAACCTGTTAGGTTAAGGAATTCAAATGGTTCAATCCTGACCATTGAGCACACTGCATTAAATGCAACAGATCTTGATCTAAACTCAAGACATTATCCATCGTCCATTTCCACCAATTTTATGGCAGCTGATAACCCATCACATGTTATCACCGTTTTATAGACTTCACACATTCCTGAGGTAGATAGGAACAATCTCCCTCATGCAAGATCCTTTACGCACACAGGCTTGCATGGCAACATGATCTGTTCTTCTTTATAATGCTAATTCATCACACAATATCATCGATTGAGCCACACGGGCTTGAAGCACATTAACTGGAAACCTTAAAGTTGAGACTACCAACAAGTAGTCATACAATACTTCCATATGCTAGTTCCCATAACTATGTGTCAGTTCATCATGAACAAGCACACCGCTTCACTTTGGCACAAATACCAATTCACAGTGTTATACTGGTTCTCACATATGCCGGTTCACACCTCTTCATCATATTGACATCAATGACAACATATAATGTCATTATGTCCTCATACCGGTTCACATTCATTATGTCCTCATACCGGTTCACATAATGCCAACAATCTCCCCCTTTGGCATTGATGGCAATATACAAAGATATCTCTCTGCTTCACATCTTCTCCCCCTTTGACTACAATGCCAAAGTGGAGGCACAACTACCCTGTTCCATTATGTTGCACCCCCTGAGGAGTAGCATCCTTCAACACATCAATCCAAAATAAATTTGACTATGCAATACCTGACTGATGTGGAGCATATGTTTTAGTTCACCTCTTGAAGGGGTAGTACCCCTAATTCACCTCTTAAGTATGTAAATGTAGTCTTTGGGAGAGGCTTGGTGAATATGTCTGCTAACTGCTCCTTACTGGAAACATGCTCTACTGCAATCTCTTTGTTCTTAACCTTTTCCCTCAAGAAATGGTACTTGAGCTCAAAGTGCTTGGTTCTAGAATGTAAAACCGGATTATTGGAGATATTAATTGCACTGGTATTGTCACAAAATATACTTACCGGTTTAGATACAGGAACTTTGAAGCCATTCAATACATGCTTCATCCAAATTGTCTGAGTGCAGTTCATGAAAGCTGCAACATACTCCGCTTCCATTGTAGATTGAGAGATACAACTCTGCTTTTTACTCATCCAAGAGACTAGTCTACCACCAAGGAAGAATGCACCACAGGTTGTGCTCTTCCGGTCATCTACATTACCAGCCCAATTAGTATCTGTGAACACTTTCAGGTTAAAATCATTATTGTATGGATACCATAGCCCATAGTCAATAGTTCCTTTCAAATACATAAGAATCCGCTTGACTGCAACCAAGTGGGATTCTCTTGGACTTTTCTAGAATCTTGCAGTAATGCCAACTGCATGTGCAATATCCGGTCTGCTATGCACTACATAATGCAACTTACCAATCCTTGATCAATATTCCTTCTCATCAACCAATGCAGAGTCATCCTCTTTGGATAGTTTACAACCTGTCACCATCGGTGTACCAACTGGTTTTCTATCTTCCATGCCAAAGGTCTTCAACACCTCTTTGACATACTTGGATTGAGTGATAAAGATTTCATCCTTCATCTGTTGGATCTGCAATCTAATGAAGAACTTAATCTCGCCTATGGGTGACATCTCAAACTCTTTCTTCATCTCATCTGCAAATTCATGACTCATCTTGTCATCTCCACCAAAGATAATGTCATCAACGAATACCTAACAAATCAGGATACAATCTCCTTCAGACTTCAAGTAGATATTGCTATCTTCACTTGTTCTCTCAAATCCAATCTTCACAAGATGGGAATGTAGACATTCATACCATGCTCTAGGTGCCTGCTTTAGCCCATATATGGCTTTATGTAGCCTACATACCATGTCACTATCTTCAGATAGGGAAAACCCATCTTGTTGCTCTATATACACCTCCTCTTCAAGTACACCATTTAGGAATGCAAATTTTACATCCATTTGATATACTTTGAAGCCTTTCAAAGCTGCATATGCAAGAAGCATACGAACTCCTTCCAATCTGGCTATAGGAGCAAAGGTTTCTCCATAGTCTTCTCCTTCTTCTTGAGCATATCCTTTGCATACCAATCTGGCTTTGTTTCTAATCACTATGCCATCCGCATTCAGCTTATTTCTGAAGACCCATTAGGTACCAATGACATTTTTATGCTCCGGTCTGGGTACCAAAGACCATGTATGTTGGCATTTTTGATGATTCGTGTTGTGATTGTCATTGATGGACACACACTTGCATTAAGATCCTCTTTATATGTGAGAGTTAGAGCACATCCAGTATTTGTTCCAACTGGTATGTTGTATTATAGTCTTTAGACTATTGATGTTTTGCAAAATGTGTTTACTGGTCTGAAGTGGCATGTCGACCCCAAGCGGTTCGTGGATACCAAGTGGTGCGAGGGATTAAAGAGGCATAACATATTTTTACCAGTCTTCATTTTGACAAACCGGCAACCGGTATTTTGTATAAACCGGTAATACTCTGTGATGAGTTACCAACCGGCATTTTGTGATGAGTTACCATCCACCGATTGTTTGACAATGCCGACTCTCTAGCGGTGCTTTTTGTGTCGTGTTACCTATGTCCAGATGCATTGAACCTAGGAAATTGTATTGTAATCCTACTGGACCTACATGAAATAAGATTCCTTTATAAGGACATCATGTCTAGGGTTCTAAGGTTGTTGTTGTTCAGGTTGATGTTGTTGCTAGGGTTCAAGGTAGGTGAAGAGTTAGAGAGAGTTTGAATGTATAGAAGACTGAAGTAATGCTATAATGCATTAAGATCGAGCTATCAAGGATCTAACCAAGCAATCTATGCTATTTGATAGATCACTCACTTATTGATTACTCACATCTTTGACAAGTCTGTAGCCCTTAACTGGGTAGGCCCAAAAGCCTCTTGTAAATCCTCTAACAATGTGATTCACATCTGTGAATCTAAAATCCTCTAGCAAGGTAGTCTTTAATCAGACTTATCTCCTAACAGAGATTGAGATTCTTAATAGGATTTGTTCTGGTAAAGAACATTGTAAGACGTTAACCGGTCTGGTTTCTATTCTACAAATAGTTACTTGTGAGTTCCATCTCACCATGGTTTTTCCCATTTGGGTTTCCACATCAAAATATCTTGTGTTATGGTGTTTGTGCTACTGTGGCTGAATGCATTATTAGCTATTTGGTTTGCATGTTTGTTAACCAGTTTGTCTGCTAAATTGTTTTACCGGTTTACTATCAGTCTTGCAAAGTGTTTAAGTGCAAAGATTTTTGGGATACTAATTCACCCCCCCTTCTTAGTATTCATCAATTGGTATCAGAGCATACCTTTCTATAAGTTTAACCACTTGGAAAGAGATATGGGGGAATACACCTTGAGGGAACTTACTCAACGGCTCACTCAGTTTGAGCAAGCCTATGATGATCTTATGGTCAAATACAAGGCATCTCAAGCAAAAAGGAGAGAACATGCAGAAAAGCTGATGGAGCTATCTGAAAATAGTTCTGCAGATGAAGCAGACATGGAAGCCATAATTGCAGAAGTAAACAAGTTGAATGAATCAAACTCCAACCTAAGAAATAAGTTGGAACGACTGACTATCCAGATGTGTCAAGAGCTTGAGAACTGGAGAAGAGCTGAAGACCTAGTGAAAGAAAGAGATCTTGAGATCTCCAAGCTGAAACAAGAGATGAGTGCCCTAAATGCTAAACTCCATGCAAGCAAGGTTGAAAAGGAAGACATGCGAGGAGAACTGAACACTGCCATCTCTGAGAATGAAAACCTGTTGGAAACAAATGCTTCTATTTCCAAAGAACTCGCTGAGTCAAAGGAAATACTTGCTAAGTTCAACAAGAGTACTGTCAAGCTTGAGCAAAAGCTTGAATCTGCCAAACTAGTCAAGAATACCAATGGACTTGGCTATTCCGGTCATGAGGAAGGTGAGACCTCTAGTACAAATGCTGGAGCATCAAAGAAACAACCGGCATCAAAGGATAAAGGTAAGCAAAAGTTTAAACATGTTTGCTTTAACTGTCTTAAAGAAGGACATGTTGCAAATGTGTGTAGGAGTAAGGCTTACAACAATTTTCCTTATTTCTTAAATGATAAGCCTAGATCCTATAGATTCAATGGTAATTGTTATGCATGCAACAAGTATGGGCATAGAGCATTTGAATGCAGGTCTGTCATGAATGACACTGGAAGATATCCTCAGAGGATCCAAGGAGTTGGTCCTGAACCTTTTGTGAACTGGAATCACAACCAGTTTAATATCTTCAATCATCAGCCAAGAAGCGGTGGCTATCAAGTAGAAACCAGATGGAGAGCAAATTGTATGATCTATCATGGTCATGGTCACACTTCTGCAACATGCAAAAGGAAGAATGGAAACATAAACAATGGACCTTGGAGAGCACCTGGATTGGTCTGCTATCACTGCAACAAACCGGGTCACATTGCCAGATTTTGTAGATCAAGAAAGAACATATCTGATGATATACCGGTCACTCCGGAAGGAGACATTTATGTTGACACCGTTCAAGCAGATATGAACAAAACCTGGAAGAAGAAACCAGTGGTGTTACAAGAGGAACCGATTTCTGCACCTAGTGTGGAAATATCAAAACCAGCAAACTAAGCCTCAGAAAAGCTTAGGGGGAGAAAACAATGAAATATTTTGAACCCCCAGTTTATACCAGTAAAAGACCTTAATCGGTATGTGATACCTATCGCTTGGCAGAAGACCGGAAATGGTTAAAAAGGCAAATTAGGGTATACGCTCTAATAGAGGAGAATTAATGGCGGTAGGTGAGAGATATGTTTAAAGGAATTTTTCAATTCATTTCTCACTATCTGATTTCGAGCGAAGAAAAGTTTTTCAAAGAGCAGAACGATGAAAAGGCGATTTGAGCTGAGATCTTGAGAAATTGACAAACTGCGAAGGAGATTCAAATTCAAACTGCAAGCAGTCAAGTGGAGAACATAAAGCGGTGATTCAGAAACTGACAGAGTGTGGAGTGAAGGGGAATCGGAAATCCCTAAATTCACGTGTTTTAAAAAGGTATTTCTTGAAGTTCTTAAAGTTTCTATCATGGCTTCCACATCTCATACCAGTTCTAGTGCATCCATTGTGTCTGAAATTTTATTCAACGGAAGTCCAAGTATAATGCTCTATCACAAGTTCCAGCTGGTGTGATAGTAGAAGAGGGAATTTCTGACTACATAGACTGCAAGATTGAAGACCTAGGGTATCTAGCTATCCACTCCCAGTTAGGTTTGTTTTGTGGCAAGGATAAGAAAATCAAACCAGAGTATAATATCTTAGAGAAGAAGAAACTCCACAATGTTGTCTACTTCCTGGAAGATTTTACAGAAGATCACATAAGGATCATTTTGAGCAGAGTCCACGGTGACAAGATGTACCTAGAAAGGACGCATGTTATCATGCCGCAGGAAATTCATGCAATCACTAGTTTCTTAAACATAGGAGAAGTGCAAGCCCTAAGGACAATAAGCAAAACTGAAATGACAAGGCTCACCGGTTCAGTGAGTGACTCACGAGGCATGACAGTCAACTCCATCAAGGATGATCTGGTTAAGTATGCCTGCATGGTGATAGGCTACCGGACATTCTCTGCCAGCAGAATTAACTCTGTATCTGCTGCAGCGATAAATGCTGCTTACCAGATGATTAAGGAGGATGCATCATTTGACCTATGCACCGGTATGCAGAGGCAACTCCTGTCAAATCTGAAGTCGATCAAATAGGATAATGCACAAAGGTTTAAGTTCAGACAACTACTAGTCAGGTTGTTCTTTTACTTTAAAGGATACTTTCCAAGAGTAGGAGATGTCCAGTGGTCTCCTGACCAACCGGTAACCAAGAAAATCAAGGAGAGCATTCAAGCAATTGGAACCAGTTACCCTGATGTTCTGAACAAGCATTTTGATGAGTTCAGATGAAAAATGAGCCAAAGGATGAGGATCTTAGGTGATATCATAATGAAATATGAAGATGACATCTTCTTCACCATCCAAGTAGATAAATGCATAATGGAGGTTGTTGAGCCTAGACAGGAAGAAGTAGAGCCAATGGGCTATGAGGTGATGTATGATATGCTGGAAGGGTATGCCTCTACCCTTATTGCCTCACCGCTTGATCCTAAGGTGAAGAGAATCGGCACCTACCTAGAGAGGATAGCACCAGTTGAGGAACCACCAGCAAAGAAAGGAAAAGAACCTGCAGTAAAGAAGGCAAAGGCAGTGCCTGCAGCGTCCGCACCGGTTACTGCTGCAACTCCAAAAGTGACCAAGTGGTCACCAGCCAAAAAGAAACCAGAAGAAGCACCAACTAAAGTCTTCGAGAGGAAAAGGAAGACAAAGAGAAATACACTAGACTTTCAAGAGACTGTGTCTGAGGAGCAGCCAAAGAAGGTGAGACAGACAAGAAAGAAAACAAAGAATGAATAGGCATGATCTGCACCGGTAAATATTGATATCTCCTCATATAAACCTTTAACACATTGTCAAAGAACAATAAAGAATATTAGAAGAAAATTACTACATGATTTAGTAGACTACTATGATGATTTTAGTGATGAGGAGAAAGAAGAAGTGCTACAGGAGATTATTGTTTATTTGTGTACAAATGACCGGTCGCCATCATAGATTAAATCTCAGACACCGAATTCTTTGTATAAGGCATTAGATAATAAATGGCACATTGCCATAGAAAAGGAACGGGAAATTAAGGAGAAAGTTTTTGCTCAGTACTTTCCCGACCTATCAAATTCTGAATTATTTGATGTTATTGACCAAAATAAAGGACTCTTCTTCACTAGAAGAAGAAGACTCTGGCTGTTAGAAGGAAGAGTTGATGATGTCAAAAAGGACACTCATCAGTATATGGTAACTATTGTCCAAACTCACAAAGTGCGTCTAGCCAACAGGCAAGCTGAGAAAGAACCGGTTATATCCAAACCAGATGAAGCATTTCATGAAGTAAATCTAGTTGTTGAACCAATCGACACCATTGATGTCGATGCTTTGGATGCTGAGGATGTTACCCAGGAGATACCATCTAAGGCAATAGGATAGGAGAATCAGGTTGAATAGGAGAAGAAAGTCGAGGACAGATAGGAAGTGGCGAAGGAAGAGGCCAAGCAGAGGAAGAAGGATGAAGAAGAGAAGCGGAAAAAGGAAGAAGAAGAGAAGTGAAAAAAGGATGAAGAGAAGAAAAAGAAGAAAGATGAAGAGGAGAAAAAGAAGAAGGATGAAGAAGAGAAGCGGAAAAAGGAAGAAGAAGAGAAGCGAAAAAAGGATGAAGAGGAGAAAAAGAAGAAAGATGAAGAGGAGAAGAAGAAGAAAGAAGAAGAAGAAAAGAAGAAAAAGGATGAAGAGGAGAAAAAGAAGAAAGATGAAGAGGAGAAAAAGAAGAAAGATGAAGAGGAGAAGAAGAAGAAGGAAGCAGAGAAGAAAAAGAAGGAAGAAGAAGATAAGGAATAGGAGAAGAAAAAGGAAGTAGAAAAGAAAAAGGCTGAGGAAGACAAGGAAGCAGAGAAGAGGAGAGAAGCGGAGAAGCAGAAAGCAGAAGAGGACAAGGTAGGAGAAGTGGCAAAGAGCACCTAGATGGAGACTCTGAAGGCAACCAGGAGTCAAGATAAACCAGTTGATCTCACCAGTCCTATAGATCTCCAGTCTGCAAGTGAAACGGAGCTAATGTAGAGCATCAAGGTAGCTCAAGAGCACCTTGAAATCATTCAACAGAAGAAGGAGTAGGATGTAATCCAAGCAACTGTGGATATGCTTACTGGTTTGATACCCGATACAAATCTTCCAAACACCGATTCATCACTAGCTAGACTTAAGCTCCTATGCACAGTAGTAGATGATCAGGTGCAGAGCCTTGAAGAGGCAGTAGAGGCTAACGTCAAGAAGGTGCATCAAAAAGCTCTTAATATAGCTCTGGTGAAGAAGTTGAATGAGCTCCGAACTGAACTAAAGAAAGAACAAAAGGATATAAGGGACGCTCTAGATGAGAGGAATTTGCTACTTAGCAAAATCTGTCAACCCCATCTGTTCTATGATGATGTGCTAGCTCAGAAGCAAAAGCTTCAAATAGACTTACAATCCTACATGAGCACATTCAAGATGCCTTATGATTCCTTTGCAACTTATGGGCAAACCGTTCACCGGTTTCACATCTAGTCAACCAAAATGGAGCAAGAGATCAGCACACGGTCTAGAGATTTGCGGGAGCTACAACTGGTTCTACTTCCACGTCTGCAAATTCTTTAGAAGTGTTATCTGAACCTAGATGCCTTGATAGTTACATAGGAGATGAGCACAGTTGATGCCATGGAAGAATAGGTCTCCCAGATGCAAACAGAGAAAGAAGTAGCTACCTCCCTACTTGAGTCCTAGTCTCTATCGATGAAACAATTCTTGCAGGACTATAAATCTATTTTTGACAAGTATTATTCCTTCTTGTCATAAACTTTTATTATTTTAATATCCAATGGAAACAGGGTTGTTCAGCGGTACTTTGTCATTGTTGGCAAAGGGGAAGAAGTACTCTATCTATTTTGGAGAAGTATAGGGGACAAGTATCTGGATTTAAAAAATTTCTATATGCTTTGATAAATGCTCTGATATCTCAAATTTTATGCTCTATATGCAAAATTGTTATACATCATATTGTTAAAGGGATAGTGTATATGCTTAGCAGGAGCAATTTTGCTAATGGCATGTTTTTGTTGTAAAACACTTAGATGTCAAAATTTTATTTTCCTAAGTGTTGCCATCAATGCCAAAGGGGGAGATTGTTGGCATTTTTGATGATTCATGTTGTGATTGTCATTGATGGACACACACTTGCATTAAGATCCTCTTTATATGTGAGAGTTAGAACACAACCGGTATTTGTTCCAACCGGTATGTTGTATTATAGTCTTTACACTATTGATGTTTTGCAGAATGTGTTTACTGGTCTGAAGCGGCATGTCGACCCCAAGCGGTTCATGGATACCAAGCGGTACAAGGGATTAAAGTGGCATAACACATTTTTACCAGTCTTCATTTTGACAAACCGGCAACCGTTATTTTGTATGAACCGGTAATACTCTGTGATGAGTTACCAACCGGCATTTTGTGATGAGTTACCATCCATCCATCATTTGACGATGCTGACTCTCTGGCGGTGCTTTTTGTGTCGTGTTACCAGATATGTCCAGATGCATTGAACCTAGGAAATTGTATTGTAATCCTATTGGACCTACATGAAATCAAATTCCTTTATAAGGACATCATGTCTAGGGTTCTAAGGTTGTTGTTGTTCAGGTTGATGTTGTTGCTAGGGTTCAAGGTAGGTGAAGAGTTAGAGAGAGTTTGAATGTATAGAAGACTAAAGTAATGTTGTAATGCATTAAGATCGAGCTATCAAGGATCTAACCAAGCAATCTATGCTATTTGATAGATCACTCACTTGTTGATTACTCACATCTTCGACAAGTTTGTAGCCCTTAACCGGGTAGGCCCAAAAGCCTCTTGTAAATCCTCTAACAAGGTGATTCACATCTGTGAATCTAAAATCCTCTAGCAAGGTAGTCTTTAATTGGACTTATCTCCTAACAGAGATTGAGATTCTTAACAGGATCTATTCTAGTAAAGAACATTGTAAGACGTTAACCGGTCTGACCTTAACTGGTCTAGTTTCTATTCTGCAGATAGTTACTTGTGAGTTCCATCTCACCGTGGTTTTTCCCATTTGGGTTTCCATGTCAAAATATCTTGTGTTATAGTGTTTGTGTTGTTGTGGGTGAATGCATTATTAGCTATTTGGTTTACATTTTTGTTAACCGGTTTGTTTGCTAAATTGTTTTACCGGTTTACTATCAGTCTTGCAAAGTGTTTAAGTGCAAAGATTTTTGGGATACTAATTCACCCCCCCCTCTTAGTATTCATCAATGTACCATTTTTCTCTATCTGGTCAAGTTCCTCTTCCATTGCCTTGATCCAGTCTTCATCTTTATGTGCTTCTTTAAATGATTTAGTCTCAAATTCAGAGATCATACATGAATTTTCTCTGACCTTTCTTCTTGTAAGGATTCATGCATCCTTATCTCCTATGATCTGATTAGGATCATGATTCATCTTGACATACCAAGGAATGTTCTTGATGGATTCCTCTTGCTTTTCTTCTTCATCCTCATCTCCATCAGTATCAGCATCTACATTTGCCGCTGTAGGAACACTTTTACTGGTACTCGGTTGACTGACAACCAGTTCCCAGAAGGTTGCAACCAGTTCATTTACTACTTGCTCACTATTGATTTCCTCAGTTTTCTCAGAGGTTTCATCAACTCTTACATTGATGCTTTCCATAATTCTCTGAGTCCTATTGTTGAAACACTTGAGAGCTTTGGTCTTGGTGGAATATCCAAGGAATATTCCCTCATCACATTTCACATCAAATATGCTCTGGTGTTCACTCCTCTTGATGTAACATTTGCTACCAAACACTCTAAAGTAGCTAACCACAAGTGTCTTACCGGTCCAATACTCATAAGGAGTTTTATCCTTACCTTTCTTGATGAGTACCCGGTTCATTGTGTAGACTGCAATGCTCACCGCTTCTCTCCAAAAGGTGTGAGCTACCTTTCCTTGAATCAACATGGTTCTAGCTGCTTCAACCACAGTCCGGTTATTCCTTTCTGCTAGGCCATTCTGCTGTGGAGTCTAGGGGGCAGACAATTGCCTCTTGATGCCATGTTCTTCACAGTACTTGTTGAATTCACCGGAAGTGAATTCCCCTCCTTGATCAGTTCTCAGGCACTTGATCCTTTTACAGCTTTCCTTCTCCACTAAAGCTCTGAAAGCTTTGAACTTTACAAAGGCTTCGAACTTGTCTTTCAATAATGTGACCCACATCGTTCTTGAGTAGTCATCAGTGAGAATCATGAAGTACCTATCACCCTGCACACTTCTAGTTTTCATAGGACCACATAAATCAATATGCACAAGATCAAGCAAGTTGTCAGTAGTGAAAGATTTACCTTTAAAGGTTGAGGAAGATATTTTCCCCAATTGACACTCTCCACACAAGGTATTATTCAGTTTTCTTAGCACCGGTAACCCTCTAACTGCCTTGATCTTACTAGCTTTCACAATGTTATCAAAGTTTACATGGCAGAGCCTCCTATGCCATATCCAGCTATCATCAAATTTTGCCATAAGACTTGTACTTATATTTGCATTCAGATGAAATAGGTTACCTTTGGTCTGCATGTCAGTGGCCACCAATTCACCATTCTTTCCTTTGATTCTGTAAATTCCATTCTTGAATTTCAGAGTGAGGCCATTGTCATTCAACTGGGCAACACTCAAAAGGTTGTGTCTGAGACCATCAACCCAATACACATTGTCAGCACTACTCTTTCCATTCAGAGAGATGGACCCTCTACCTTTGACCATGCATGGTGCATCATTGCCAAAGAAAACCACACCACCATCATACTCCTCCAAGGATAGAAACTTGCTCCGGTCACCAATCATATGGTAAGAACAGCCACTATCAATGATCCACTCATTGGAATTATCAAACCGGGAGACAAGAGCCTTCTTGTCTGACACATCTTCCTTGACAACAACAAACACAATATCTTCATTTTCTTCATCCTCTGATTCTTCATCTGTGACACCTTCATCAACTGCCACAAAACAGTTTCTCCGGTTTCCTCCTTTGAATTTCTTGAACCTTTCCAATTTGTCCTTGTTGTCGCCATTAGGACAGTTTACAGCAATATGTCCTATACGGTTGCAAGAAAAGCATTTCAAAGGTAGCTTACCTTTGTATTTGTCAGTTCCTTTAGGAAGTTTCCTGGCAAGGAGAGCTTCAAATGCCATCAAAATCTCCTCATCATCCATTTCTCTGCCCTGTCTTGGTTCACCACTAGCTTCTTTTCCTTTTCTGGATGGTATAGTAGAAGCTTTAAAAGCTGATTCAGTCTTTTGAACACTGCCATCAAAAATATTTAGCTCATAGGTTGTCAACTTTTCTATGATAGATTCTAAGGATACCTTAGTCTTGTCTATTGATCTCAGCTCCTAAATAGAAGCAACCCTTATTGCATAGACCGGTAATAGGGATCTCAAGACTTTGCTTACCATAGTGGCATCTTCTATTTTACCACCTGCACTCTTGATATGTCCACCAATGGTTTTGATCCTTATTCCATACTGTTGAATGGTCTCACCTTCAACCATCCGCATATCTTCAAACTTCCCTCTAAGGCTTTCTTACTTGGGATTTACCTTATCCTGAACATCAATAAACTCAATGTCAGATAAACTACTAATTAGGGCTTCCATGACTTGCCCATTCTCCTACATCTCTCTTTTGGTCATCGGTAAGGGTACCGGTAGGAGCAGCATAGACAGTCTCAACATAGCTCCAGTGTTGAGCACCCATGCTTCTGATGAATATCTTCATTTTGTCTTTCCATATACCGAAATTTTCTCTATTAAACTTTGGACCTTCCCTCTTCATCATTAAACTGGGATCTTTACCTCAAGCGGTTAAGCTTATAGCACAGAGGACCTAGAGAATGCTCTGATACCAATTAATAACTTAATGATGAGCAAATAGTACCAAACCGGTACTGAGAGGGGGGGTGAATCGGTACAAACAAAAATTTAGTCCAAAACCAATTTGACAGCAGACACTTCAAACGACTGGCAGACAGTGACACCGGTTTGAAACAGAGTGCAACTGGTAAATCTAAGAATGTCTGAGACAGGCATTAACTGGTTACTCACTTTACCTTTTCACTCAACTCGAGACTACACTACCATTTCACCCTTATGGATAAATAGGTAATCTATCATTAGATCATAATAATAGCTAGTTCAACATGTTTTATTGATAGGCATAAAACACAGAACCATCATATGCTTGACAGACAATAGCAAAGCATCACAAGATAAAAGCATCACACATGACACACATATTTTTCACATGGAAACCCAACTGGGAAAAACCACAGTGGGGATGAATAACCACAAGCTGGTTTTGAACTCTTTAGAAGTCCACTCTGTTAGGAGCCTTGTCCAGTTAGAGACATTACAAAAGGTTCTGCTAAGAACTGATCCTGTTACAGATCACTCGGTTAAGAGATGGCTACAATACTCGGTTAAGGGTTAAACCCTGTTAAAGGTTCCCTTGTTAGAGGATTTCAAGAACTCAATAGCTAAAGGATTCCAAACTCAGTAGCTTTGAGTTACCCTGTTAAATGATTTTCAGCAAGCCGATTAAGGCTACCCTGTTAAAGGATTTTCCAACTATTGAGGTGGTTAGAGATCAATAGGTATTACAATGATCTGGTAATAGCACTCAATGCCAATGCAGATCCGCTTAAGCTCCTCTTCACCTTCTGCACTTACACTCTGCAGGTATCACTTCTCTCCTTTTGGTCTGGCAAGAATCACGTATCCCTTCTCTTGGATACACACACACAACTTTTGCCAACAACCTCAGAAAGAGACACAACATCGACCTTATAGGAAAACAGATAGGTTAGTAGCATAAACCCTAAACCTGTTAGGTTAAGGAATTCAAACGGTTCAATCCTAACCGTTGAGCACACTGCATTAAATGCAGCAGATCTTGATCCAAACTCAAGACATTCTCCATCATCCATTTCCACCAATTTTATGGCGGCTGATAACCCATCACATGTTATCACCATTTTACAGACTTCACACATTCCCGAGGTAGATAGGAACAATCTCCCTCATGCAAGATCCTTTACGCACATAGGCTTGCATGGCAACATGATCTGTTCTTCTTTACAATGCTAACTCATCACACAATATCATCGGTTAAGCCACACAGACTTGATGCACATTAACTGGAAACCCTAAAGTTGAGACTACCAACCGATAGTCATACAATACTTCCATATGTCGATTCCCATAACTATATGTGGGTTCATCATGAACAAGAACACTACTTCAGTTTGGCTCAAATACCAGTTCACAATGTTATACCGGTTCTCACATATGCCGGTTCACACCTCTTCATCATATTGACATCAATGACAATATACAATGTCATTATGTCCTCATACCGGTTCACATTCATTATGTCCTCATACCATTTCACATAATGCCAACAGATATTTGGAATGAGTGACTGTAAACCAGTTGGGACACCAATGGTTACAGGTTGTAAATTGTCTTTAGAAGATGAAGCCACATCTGTTGATGAAAAGGAGTACAAGTCAATGATTGGGAAATTGCACTATGTTATTCATAGCAGACTGAATATAGCTCATTCAGTTGGTCTAGTTGCTAGATTTTATAAGAATCATAAGGAAACACAGTTTATAGCAACCAAGAGGATATTCAGATATTTGAAAGGTACTATTGACTATGGATTATGGTATCCATATGCAGGTAACTTTGATTTGAAGTTGTATACAGATGTAGACTGGGCAAGTAATGTTGATGATAGGAAAAGCACAACCAGTGGAGCATTCTTTCTTGGAGGAAGACTTGTTTCATGGAGTAGCAAGAAGAAGAGTTGTATATCATAGTCTACTTCTGAAGCTGAGTATGTTGCAGCTTATATGAATTGTACCCAGGCTATTTGGATGAGGCACATTCTAGAAGGATTCAAGTTGAAGATTTCAGAACCGGTAAAGATCTTATGTGACAAAACTAGTGCCATAGGTATTTCAAATAACCCCGTTTTGCATGCACGAACCAAGCATATTGAATTGAAGTATCATTTCTTGAGGGAAAAAGTGCAGAGTAAAGATGTGATATTGGAGCATGTTTCTACCAAGGAGCAGCTTGCAGATATCTTTACTAAACCTCTACCTAAGACTACTTTTGAGTAACTTAGAAGTCAGCTAGGGGTTGTACCCCTTCATGAGGTCAATTGAGAATGATGTAGATTACATCAGTCCCAGAGCTACTTGCAGAATTTTACAGCAGGATTGGTGTAGAGTGGAGTTATTCCATAGGGGGAGCATCAAGTTGCAGGTTGATGATGCTTAAAAGTGAAGTTTGATATTGCATGTTTTACTTTCACTTTGGCATTGTTGTCAAACGGGGAGAAGAACTATGTGATTATGGGGAAGAAGAATTATATGATTGACAAAGAGAAGGTCTATAGCCAGCTACCAGTTGAAGACAAGGTGAATACATGGTAAAATGTAAACCAGGATTCCTATTCACAATCATAGCACTCAAGGGTATTGATACTTGTATTGCCATCAATGCCAAAGGGGGAGATTGTTGGAATTTGTATGAAGATTGCATTATTGAAATTTTATGTTGTCATTGATGTCAATTAATCGGTAATGATGTTGTTATAATGTTGTTTTGTAACCGGTAGGAAGAGCTAGTGAAGGGAATTGTAACTGGTAGGTGAGTTTTGTTTATAAGGTCAATGAGTTGTTTTGTTGAAGAGTTGGCAATTTGTAGTTGAGAGTGAGAGTGTGGTTGCCGAACCAGATGATGTATCTACAGTATGTGTAAAGGCGGATAGGAGCATGAAAAGGATCTGAACAAGCAAGTGTAGTGCTATTCAAACAGATCAGCAAACCCCTATTGTTTTCTAACAATTACAGCAGTTAAATCCACTAACCGAGTAAGCTCTAACAAGCTTAGTGTTATGCAAATCCTCTAACCAGGTGATCCATTAGCTTGGATTTAAAATCCTCTACCAAGGTTACTCCTTACAAGGTATTTCTTCTAATAGGGAATTATAGTCAATCCCCTAACCGGGTAGTCCCTAATAGGATCTGTTCTTAACAAGACTTATTGTAAAGCTTTAATAGGCTTGGCTCCTAATAGGGCGAACTTCAGAAGAGTTCAGAATACTTGTGGGTATTCATCCCCACCATGGTTTTTCCCATTTGGGTTTCGACGTCAAAAATATTGTGTCAACTGGTGAATTTTTTTGTGGTTATGTTTACTATGGTTGAATTACTTAACTGCTAGATCCACTTTGATATATTATGTTAACCGTCAGCAATCTGAAATGAGGTTTTACTTATGTCGATTAAGTATTTGGATGTTTCAGAGATGTTTTACTGATAGTTTGTTATAACTTTCAACTGGTTTACCTATTGCATTGAGAGGTTGTTTTTTAGATTGGTGAAATTTTATGTCAGTTTTCCATTTACTGATTCACCCCCACCCCCTCTCAGTAGTTGGTTGGATCCTTATTCTTTCATCATACCATCATAAAGCATATAGTATCTTCATATTTTTCAACAATGTCTTTTGGGATCCTCTCTCTTCTTTGCATCATAGCCTAGAATGATTTGAAATAACCCCACAAAGTAGATTTTTGTGTTACTTTATCACCCAATCCTTACAAACCTTATTTAATTTGGACTACCACTAGTTTATCATAAGCCTAGTGTACTTTTCCTATACCGAGGATTTCATTTAAAAAGTAAAATACCAAATAAACAATCAAATAATAGAACTTGAAAACATGTTTCTTATCTTTTTTAATCTTCTTTAGGTTTGTCATTAATTCACTAAGAAGAACTCCACACAGATCATATCTCTTGTCCTCCTTGAGTATCTGATAGGCTACAAATATTACAGTACCGAATACTCAATTTTGTCTGATAGAATGGTACAACTTATATCTTGTCATCATTGAAGCAAATATCACACCATGTTCAATGATATCACTTATTGTCATCGATCGGTTGTCATGCTAGGATCTGGTAACCTTTGTCAATGTTGTGTTCTTGACATTTCTCAGATCGGGGATCTCACCAATTGCATTTAAATAGGTTATTACTTGAATGGCTTGCTTTATGATCTTTGGGGGTCTATCTAGCCATATAAACTCATCATGGATTCAACTCAAGACATACCTGACCCATTCAAAAACTAGAAAGTGAACAAATCGGATAAAACTCTTGTCTTGTACTAATTTGAATTCAGGCTTCAAATTCCCCATCTCATCCATCATATGTTGGCAATTGACACTCTATTGGTTGGTTTCACTATGTTGTCATTGATGGCAACATGATTTTGTGTTCCAAATTCATATGGTGTATCGATAGGCACTTCATAGATTCTACATCGGCACCAGCACCGGCAGGTCAGAAAGATTTCTTGGGTCACCGACAATGCAGGCCGACATGGTATAGTAAAGGTTATCGGTATTGGAGGCTGACATATCTTAGATCCGGCATCGGCAATTTGTTTTTATGTTTATACATTTATGTTAACTGGCCGACATGTAATCTAATATTGTATAAATCTTTGTAAGTCGACATAAGGCATAAAAATTGTATAGGGTATATAGGTCAGTTTGATAAATCATTTTTGTATAGACATGAGATAAGAGATTATGGATATGTGAATGTAATATGATGCAAAATTATTTAGAGAGATTATGTATGTGAGGAATATATTGTAAGGGTTATTCTGGTAAAGGGGTTTAGGGTTTCAAACCGGAACAGACAGAGATTAAACCAGAACTGTATCCCGACGTAGAAGATGCTATCTTAGTGGTTCACACTTCTCTGGATTGTAGTCTGGAATTTTATGTAGTCAGTGAGACTCCTATTGTGTTTAAGCAGTGTGCTCTAGGCTGTAAGCCTTCTTGCAAGTGCAGGCCCCTCATATTTTGTAATATCTCTTCATATGGCCAGTGGATTGATATTGTGGGTCACAAAACCCACCGTGGTTTTTCCTCTTTGAGTTTTTCCACATATAAATTTGTGTGTTATGATTCTAATTTATGTGATTGGCTTATTAGTTGCTTTACTTCTTTCAATTATGTTTATACCGGTATACCAGTTGGTGTATGCATGGTTTAATAAGGCTAAAATCTATAGTTTCGATATAACACCGATTCACCCCCCCACCCCCTCTCAGTGTTATTGGTTTCCAACATCATATGCTTGGTGTATAATGATACCATGTTTTCATTCCCAATCTCTTCGATATTATAGTGAATATATGTCCTAATATCCTTGTTATGCAACACTCCATACGGTATAGAGAAAAATGCTCCATTAGGATCATCTTCGACCAATTTGAACAGATGTTTCTTGAACACTGGCCTTTCCCTTTCAGTGATCTCTACTACCAATGGAGTTGCTATACCAGATGATGATGCCATTTCAAAAATAGGGTATGCAAAACATCTCAAACATAGATAAATACCTTTTCAATTTCAATCGGATGCTAGGAATCACTATCGAATTGCTTCAAGCTCTATTATCATTGCTCAATCTTGTTCACCTTGCTCTCCTTCTCTTTCTCTTCATTCACAATGTGAAGAATGAATGATAGAATGTCCTTTTTGTCCTTTGAAAACCTAACTTTAAGTTGTAATAAATGCACATCCCTAAAGGTTTTCTGGATACCCTGTTTTCCAAGAATTCATCACTAGATTCTCTGATAGGCATGTAATCTTCCAGCTATCAACTGCATAACTAATCTCAATTATCTGCAACCTTTCTTAGGTGGTTACATATATCCAAAAGGGGGTTCTAAAGATATGCTTGAAAATCTTCCCCCTAAGGTCAAATGCCTTAGTTACCAGATGAGGTTCCAACACCAAAATCAGGTGTGGAGCCATTCTATGTATTTGAATCTTCCTTCTTAACCCACATCTTATTATGATTCTCTCTGACCTCTTCAACCTTTGCTTTTCCTTTTTCATCTGATTAGTTCTTGTCTACTAGAGCATTCTTGCTCACATTCTTCCTTCTGCAATATTTTGCAATGTGACCGGATTTGTTACATGCATAGCAAACAAAATTTCCATGCATAGGCCTGAAGTTTATCTGATTTGGTCTCATCTTGCATTGGTTAGAAATGTGTCCAACTATTCCACAAGCATAGCGTCTCTTATTTTAGAAATTATTCATCACTGCTCCACACATGTTTGACTTATGACCAAAGTTATTGCATTTGAAATTGTTATCACAAAGGATGCACCCGCTTCTGCAAAGTAAATCAGTACCAATAATTATGCAATCATGTGCAACATGGAAACGAATCTCGAGTTGTGGGAAAACTTAGAAAGAGAAACGAATCTCCAGGTTATG
Organism: Cryptomeria japonica; assembly: GCF_030272615.1. Classification (NCBI taxonomy): domain Eukaryota; kingdom Viridiplantae; phylum Streptophyta; class Pinopsida; order Cupressales; family Cupressaceae; genus Cryptomeria; species Cryptomeria japonica. Next base: position 410,509,826 of record NC_081405.1, on the reverse strand, counting down.
GGTTGGATCCCTTTGAAATGCCTCCTAAAACTAATGATGGATATGGAAAAGAGTAATAAATGATTGGATTAAGCTGAAAATTGAAACTATTCTAGGAGGTGATGCACCAAGTTGATTTCTAAAATGACAGCATTTCTTCCTCAAACCACCAATTTGCACAATGAAAATCCCAATTCATTACACAAATATTTCATGCAAAAGATCTTTAATTCAATCAATTTGACATGAAAGAGACCTTTCTCAACCAACAAGACTAAATTAACTGAACACAAAGGATAACATGTGATCTTATGTATGATACAGAATTTGAAAGGCTATAAAGCATAGCATAATAAAATACTCTCAATCATGCACAAAATAAAATGAATCCCGAAGTTGAAGGCAAAAATTTGAAAGCTTTATTCGAAAATCTGTCATAAACTGCAAAAATGAGCTACAAGAAGACTTCTCTGCAATGAGCATGAGAATAATAATCGAGAACTAGTGAAAAAAGATAATTTTTTTCCACTCTATACAAAAAGGCCTACAAGAGGCAAAGAAATCAGACTCCCAATGAACTGAAGTCAACTCCAACTGAAAATATCTCCTCCAAAGTCTGATCCACGAGCAAAAATAAAAAGCCATAGAAATGGGCTTCAAATAATGCAAAAGTATGTGAAACACATCTCAATCTCTTGGTCAACTCCTAGTTGACCCATGTGGCACTCAAACTGAAGCACTAACTCCTAAAAATCATGAGAAAAACTCATGAAAAAGCCCACTCCAAGCTCAAATCCGACCTCCAAAACTGTCAAATAACTTCTCTCATGAGTTTTGATTTTATCATGTATGCATAATAGGGAGAAATTTTAAGATAAATATCTAAGGCACATATGTAATAAATACTAAGAGGATTCATAATTTCATCCAACTTAAGTATTTATTTTACAAATTTTCTCTATTGTGCCTAAATGCTAAAACCGAACTCATAGATACCCATTATGATGTCAATACTAATTATTTTCACATATATATAGGGATATAAAGATTAAAAATATCATTATATAAAAATGTAAAAGTAATTAATAATTATTATTATTATTATTATTATTATTATTAATGGCATATGTCTTTGCTTAATAAAAAGGCCATATTGATATATTAATTAAATAATACCATGTGGGAAAATGGCATTATACTCGTATAATATAAGTCTTTAAAAATACTTGGGGTTTTTAAGCCTCCCCATGTCTATTACAAGACATGCATTGATTTTAATAAATAAATAAAAGAGTTCATTCCATACACAAAAGAACTCGAGCAAAACCCTAACTTCACTTCTTTCTTCCCCTTGTATTTTGGGAGAAACTCTGCTTGTGGCCGACATGCACATCTTTGATCATTTGAACTAGGGTTTCAAACTTGGGCATTTAACAGAGGTTTATGAGCATGGTATGTAGCCGCTTTCTTCATATTTTTTGTGCCATTATTTCTTTGTTTAAAAAGTATGCAGGAGCTTTTGTTTTAAAATCATGTGCACCATCTAGGGTTTTATATAAAACTATCTACACATGCACTCTTTGCATGAACTCAAACTGTGGTTGTTATTATTTTTAGATAGTGACTCCTCCTTATGCGTGGGGATTCTCTGGAGATACTATTTCTTTGAGACATCATATAACTGCATCTTCTATTCATTGCTTATACGTCCTCTGTGACTAAATTTATACCAAATTTGCAAGGGTTTATATGTATTAAGAACAATAGGGTTTCGATCATTATGAATGAATGATTATGTACAGCCATTTGGCGATTTTGGACCTCTTTTAACTGTTTTCTCAAAACATCAATGTGCTCTATGGATGCTCTTCCATTCTATGGTCTGCAATTTGGTTTATTTCATATGGATATCATTGTATATAGTCTTCTTTTATTTCTATGTTCACTGATTGTTTAGACTATATTAAGTCTTCATGACTGAAACCTTCCAACATCTTTATAACTGTAATACTCTAACACATAATAGTTATTTTGAAGGTTTTGGTCATTGCATTTTTAGTCTGGGACAGACTTTTAAGTTTAATGGCTACACTTTAATCTTTGAATATTACTGCATTATGATTGCAATTCTCATGATGATCTCTGTTTCCAATTGGTACCTAGTTGTTCTTCATTTTTCTGAGACTGTGTGTAACTCTTAAAATTTTCTTTTGAGATGCTTTGAACACTCCAGAAGGCACCTTCACAACTCTATCTCTATTTCTTAACAAGTATTGCCTCTATTATGACAGTAAGAGCGGGAAACCTCTATGGCTTTGTTATGGATAACTTTATAGTCTGCTCTTTATGATAGACTATGGCTTATGATATGACTACCCTAGTACTGCAACAAACATAATTTCACCATTTGGGTCCCTTTTGAATTATTGTGCATGGTGACTATGATGGCCATCTTGTATTGACTGAGATCAATGATTATTACTGTCTTAAGAGAACCAAAATGCAGTTTGCCTTGTCTTCATTTCTTTTGATTGCCTTAGGAACTACTAATGGCTTGACAGTGCCTGCCTATAGGGCTTAAAGGTTGGCCTATATCCTTCATAGTTGGGTGTACTCCCTACTTGACTGTAATTAATCATGTCGTCACACCTTTCTGTGTATGTCCCAATGCACCTTATGTGAGGAGTGGTTCTTTGTATGGGATAGTGACTATGTATTTCTGAACAATGGAAATGCTCCTTTATGACTGCAGTAGTAAAGGTTTACTCTCTCTATGTAGACAGTCACAAATATGATTGTTGATGACCAATGTTTATGGATATATTGTCCAATCTCTTTTGTTGTAGTTGTTCATAACCCAGCTAACTACTCTTATTCTTATTTGCCCATGTTGGAGATAAGATGATTCTACCTGACACACCCTTTAGCTTCCATTACCTGACAGAGAACTGTGGTTTGGTATTTTCACACATATGGTTGCTTTTAAAAGGACTGTGACATTCATTACCTGTGTCTGGATCACAATTGTGAGTTGTCTTGAGGCTTTATTTCTTCTGACCTTTGTGACTATATTTGCATGATAGATTTCATTACCACTGCTATATTCTTCCTTAGACCTTGTAATAATGATGACTGTCTTATGTTTTGGTTTAACTATCATCTCTTTGTTAAAGACTTTTTGCGATTATTGTTATAAGGTTGTGCACTATCCCCTGGGATCTAAGATCATTTTTCTTGCATCACATAGAAAAGTTGCTCTAATAGTGAAGACTGTGATCTTCATTATATCATATCTTATAATTTTTTATTTCTTGAATCCACTGTTCTTATATCATGACTATCCCAAGCCTATCAATGACTGCTTTTAGACTATAAGAAGGCATTAAATTTCCTTCAAGCTTACTACTTTTGGGTTGTGATATTCTCTTCATGATGTGGATTATGTTGTTACTGTTACTATAGGACATTGGTTGCTCCCAAACGTATTGTTACTGTGGGACATTGGCTGCTCCCAAATGGTGATCTTTGTTATGACATCTTTTTCACAGCTTAACTTGAAATATGTATATGACTGCAATATGCCTTTGAGGGTTGAGATTCATTATCTTGGTTTCTTTCTATAACAATGCATTGATCAACACTTTTTCCACATATCATGCTTTTTGGAGGTTGTGATTTGTTTTTTGGATCATCTAATCTCTTTGTATTGCTCTACATACTTCTCTTTTACTGTCTTTTATGCAAACCTCTTGCTTGTTGTGTGGCTTTAGTCACTTTGTTGACTGTTGATTGTAATTTTATTCGTTGTTGCATATATTGCCATTGGATTGCAATTCATGTTGTCATTGAATGAAAACATATGGGACTACGGATACAATTGCTTTCTATAGTTAACAACTGATTAGTGTCACCCTATGAGTGATGACTGGTATGCTAAGCTCAACCCTTGTGGGAGCTTATTTTATCCCACATACTTGATATTCATGAAATGGAAACATGTCTTTGTTGGCATGATGACATGATAATATTGTATGTTGTCATTGATGTCAATATGTTGAAGAGTGAACCGGTATATTGAAGCAAACAACTTGCAAGAGAACCGGTATATGTGAAAAAGTGAAGCGGTATGTTTGTCCAAGTGAACCGGTATGTTGGAATGTGAACCAGTATATGGAATGTTTTGTATCAAGGTTTCATATGGTATGACTACCGCTTCAAGATTTCCGGTTGAAGTGCTCTATGCTTGTTTGATTCAACCGATGACATCATGTGATGAGTTAGCACTGTAATGAAGAACAAATTGTGTTGCCACGTCAGCCTTGTGCGTGTGAAGGATCTTTCATGAAGGAGATTGATCCTATCTACCTTGAGAATGTGTGAAGTCTCTGTAAACGGTGGAGAACGCGTGATGGGTTATCAGCCTCCTAGAAGTGGTGAAGAACGAACGTTGGAGAACGTCTCGAGATTTGTTCAAGATTGTTGTAATCAATGCAATGTGTTCAATAGTTAAGATTGAACCGATTGAATTGCTTAACCTAAATGTTTAGGGTTTAGGGTTTATGCTACTGACCTATCTATTTCCTATAAGGTCGATGTTGATTTTCATGTTGAGGGTGTTGGCAAATGTTGTGTGTGTATCTAAGTGCAAAGATACATGATTCTTGCCAGACCAGATAAGAGAATAGATACCTGCAGAGTGTGATTGTAGAAGGAAGGAACTAAAGCGGATCTACATTGGCATTGAAGTGTTGTTACCAGATCATTGTAATACCTGTTGACCTCTAACCACTTCAACAATTGGAAAATCCCTTAGTAGGGTAGCTTTAACCAGCTTGTTGTAAATCCTTTAACAGGGTGACTCAAAATCATTGAGTTCTTAAAATTCTCTAACAAGGTAACCTTTAACAGGGTTTAACCCTTAACCGGGTATTTTAGCCATCCCTTAACCAGGTGATCCCTAGCAGGATTGGTTCCTAACAGAACCTATTGTAAAGTCTTTAATCGGACTAGGCTCCTAACAAAGTGGACTTCAAAAGGGTTCAAAGAACAGCTTGTGGGTATTCATCCCCACCGTGGTTTTTCCCAGTTGGGTTTCCACATGAAAAATATGTGTGTTATGTGTGATGCTTTTCATGTGATGTTGTGTTATTCTCTGTCAAGTGGTAAAGCATGTTGAATCAGTAAGTCTTTACATTTCTGTTGATGTGTTACTAGTGTATGCATATGGGTGAAATGGAAATATGATGTTAGATTGTGTGGAAAGCTAAGAGTTACCGGCTTATGTCTTTCACATTCTTACTGTGTTGAACTGGTAGTGATCTGGTTTAGACCGGTGCTATTGCTTGCCTGTCAAGTGCAGTGTTCTCAGTCAAACCGGTTCAAGGAAAAGTGTTTTTGTCAGTACTGATTCACCCCCCCCTCTCAGAACCGGTTTGGTACTAATTGTTCATCATTGATTCATCAATCTTATACCTGCACAGTGAACAAACAAGTTAGATAAAATAAGAAGCTCATGAAGCTTCTAATGATTTGTTACTTCAATCTCTTTGATTTTCTTGCTTTCTCTGAACTAATTTTTCTCCATTTATAGTCTGATATGCATGCATATAAGTATATTAATAGAGGAATAAACATCCTGAGCTCTGACACACTTGTTCCTCACCTCTGGCAAGCACTCTAAGAGCACTAGGAGCATGAAGACAAAGATGCATCTTCAACAAACCAGCGGTTCATCATTGAAAGGCAATGACGGATCTTTCTCTCTCTCTTTTTCTATTTATTTATAGTGGCTTGGAGGGGCTTGGTTTTAGCCTGTTACCACTTGGGTCATTCCCTCTCACCAATGCCTATGCGAAGTGCCAGGCAGATCAAGAGGCAGACCCTCTAAAGGTAAAAGCACACACACAAAATGTAATAAGACATAACAAACATGGTATTTTTTATCCTTTAGGAAATGAAATGTTCTCTACACTAAGGCAAATAGTTTTGCTTCAAAATTTCCATGATATGAGTTCATTGATCCATTTGCATCCTAGTTAAGATGAGGTTAATTCCACTTTAATTTGAAAAGGATTTGATCAATTTAAACCATGATTAAATGCAATTTGTTGTTTATTTTAAACCCTTTACATGCATGAAATGTGAAATTTTTTGTTGTTCTTTGATCTAAATCATAATTAAGACTATGTGATAATTGTAGGCTTCATTCAAACCTTCTAATTAAACTATATGAAGAATTGTTGTTCATTGCATGTTAATAAATCTTGCATAAATCATTGTTTAGACTCCATAAAGACCACATTCAACAATAGATCCTCACATAAAACCTACATGCAACAACAAATTAGTTCAAAAACCTGCATGCAACAATAGATTAGTGCAAAAAACCTGCATGCAACAATGAATTAGTGTAAAAAACCTGCATGCAACAATAGATCAACACATAAAATCTACATGCAACAATAGATCAACACATAAAACTTGCATGCAAATCGATTCATAGAATTGTTAGATTTTGCATGTTCACATTGGGCTCACCAAGAAATGTAGCTAGGAATTCAAGAAAACATCAAAGCAATATCAATTAGCTAACCACAAAAGCTAAATTGCAATGAAATAGATCCTAATACATTCAACAGAAGAATTGAAGATAAGATATAAACAAGAAATGCAAACCAAATACAATCTCCTTCAATTGACCTCCATTGTTTCTCTTTCTCTTTCAAATTTGTTGTGGATCTCACCTACAAAGCATGATTGCAAGTGAAAGCAAGATTTGCAAGCGAAATTGACAGTGTAAGAATACTCGATAAATGTGATTGAAAAAGATGAAGAAATGCAACGAGTTGGTAGGTAAATAGGTATAAAGACCAAATTAGCATGAAAGGAGATGAAAGAAGCAATTTCATTTGAAATTGGCACAATGATTCAAAAAGAGAAAGGTTATGACAACTTTCTATGTCACTTTTATGACAAATTTCCCATGCAAGGTGTTATGACAACTTGCTATGTCAAGAGTTATGACATGTTGCTATGCAAGTCTTATGAGAAATTGAGAGAGTCGTTCTTCCAACTTATGACAAAACAAAGCACAAAAATAGGAGCAACTAGAAGAGAATAATTAGTGGGAAATTAAATTTGAAAATTAGCAAATTAAGTGGAAAAGAGGAATTAGGGAAGTAAGAAATTAGGAAAAATAGAAATGAGGAATTAGGTGACATTAATTAATAAATTCTCATTTATTAATTAACTCGCAAAGGGGACACAGTTAGTCAATTAAATAAAATATTTAATTGTGACAAGAGGGACCTAGGATAAATAAATAAATTTATTTAACCTAGACGGAAAAACTAATAGGATTAAATGATTAAATCATAAAACCCTAGAAGAAAAATTAGAAATGAAAGGATGTCAATTAGGTCATGACATGATTGAAACAATTGATATAAGATTGATCATGATTAAATGATAAAGATTTGATAATTGATAAAGAAGCGAATGTTGACTGACAAACATCAATGACAAATTGATCAAAAATTAATAGAAAGAACCAAATTGATAAACAAAAATTGATAAGGATCAATGACTAATCGATCCAAAATTGATGAGAAATGATGAGTGATTGAGATCAATGACAAATCGATTAAAGATTGATAAAAGGTCGACTTGATTAAGGTTAGATGACAAAAGACCAATGACGAATCGATCGCAAATTGATAAGGGATTGACAATTGATGATTGAAAGAGATCCAAAATGATGATAATTGATCAAAAATGATTGAAAATGATAAAGATAGATGGCAAAACCCTAATTCGACACCGATTAGGATTAACAATGTCCAGTTGACATGATAAGATGATCATGACTGAAGATTGCAATTCAAAAATGATATTGACAAGACCTAATTGTAAATGCAAAAAATGCAATTGAAGGGAGAAGAAGTGCGGAAGAATGACAAGATGTCAACAAATCATAAAGACCAAGTGTGTGACATACAAGAAATGTTAATAAGATGCGAAAACCCTAAAATAAGGTCATGCAAACATGTTAAAGTATGACACCGCAAGCGTTGACCATTTTTAGATGCCTACACTATTTGCTTCCGTTTTTGCCCAATTTGCTTCCATTTTTGCCCAATTTGACTAGTTTTAGCAACCTGTTTCTTCAATTTCTACGTTGCTGCAAGGATTTCAAATTTCTTCACTTTTTGTTTCTCAACAATGGTTGTGTGTGGCGTTGGCTCTCTCAAAGTAATACTAGGAGGTTCAACCTTCTTCCCTTTCTTAACCATTGTTTCTTGTGCTTATTTCTTCTTTTTACCTTTAGTTGCAAGCCCTCGTGCCACAGGGGTTTTCTCTGCAATCTTTGGAGTAGCATCCTCATCTTCACTAAAAGAAGTTTCACTGGGAATTTTAGCAAGTCTAGAGGATGAAGCACCTTGTGTTTCTCTTATACTAGGCACTTGCCTTAACGGTTGAGCCCTACCCATATCAAGAAAGTCTTTCCACTACATTGCAGGATTTGTTTCCACTAGGGTTTGTTCAATCAATAACTGAATTAAACAATGCTGAGAAATTGACTGAGGGTTACCTTTTTTTACTTGAACCACCATCTGTTTCAACATGTTGTAAAGAAAATTGGGGACATTCATGTGTCGGTCATGCCTCAAATGACTTAGCAATTTCAAATGTACAGAGGGCAAATGTGAATGTCTTACTTCACAAGTGATATACATAATTACATAAGTGACTCAGTGAGCCCAAAGAGGTGGAAGCGACATCCTGCTCGTTCCTTGCTTAGTGACATGCAGCTAAGGATCGCCATGCTCTGTGAATTGAGCTCAAGCTGACCTAGCATCTTTAGTTTCAGGGAAAGGTTCTCCATCCATAGGTAGACCTGAAACTTGTGCAATGCATTCCTCTGTGACATGAATCCTTAATCCTTTTACTACAGCCATATCATCCTTTAACAATTGTATAAATTCTAGAGCAACATTGTCATCATAGGCATTCAATTTTAGAAAATAGTCTAGCCATCCACAACCTCTAAATAGAGGTTCACAATCATGATCATTTAATATCAAACTATGATCTGTAGGTTCTCGTCTGATTGGAGGACCCCCCATTTGCTAAAATAGGTATCTATACCATCAAGAAAACCCTTCTACTATACTAAAATTCAAAATATGAATCTCTTTGTTTCCCCAAGTCTCGAGAAGAAAAAGCGAAATAAACCAGAGTCTTAGCTAAAAGAAAATTTAAATTTTGCTAAAATTTAAATAGTATGGACTTTAAACATTGGGGTGAAGTAAAAATTGACTCGAAAACCGACTTGAGTTATCATGTCTATTCAGATTTGTACAAACCTAATAATGACAATATCTTTGTAACATAATCTATCACCCCCCCAACTGAAGTTAGACGCAGGTGTCCACACATGCGGATAGGTAGGAGAGTGGTATGAAATTATAAATATTTACAATCAATACATCAATATGTTAGGAAATGCAAAACAAAAAGAATGAATCATGAAAGCAAGTGAAAATTACTTACGTGATTTGAAGATATTATGTTGACAGGCTCATAAGACTGTTGGTATGTGCAAAATGAAAGGATTGTATTTTCAAATGTTTAAATAATGAGTGTGGTGATGGAACTGAAAATGGAAGAAAAGAAATATGAGTGAAATGGAGGTGACATGGAATGGAACGAAGAAAAGAACTCCACGTGGACATGGAGTTATTCATTATGATTATTGCAAATTGTAGTTAAACTAATGGTGGATCCAAATGATCACCAGCAGTGGCTGCAAGAGAATTTTGAAGTCCTTCAAATTGTTGCAGAAATTCCTCCTTATTATTGGGCTTGTGATAAAGACAAAGATGATGGCCATTGACTAACAGTTTGAATCTGGCATTATCAATAGTTGCCAGCTTGATTACGCCATTAGAAAATGCATGTTCAATTTCATATGGACCAAGCCACCTTGAATCGTATAACAAAGCCCAGTCACCTATATGAAAGGCTTTTGTTTTAATCTATATATCATTCCATTGCATACAGTGTTGTTGAACTAAAATTTTATTTTACAAAGAAAATTGTCTCAATTCATCAAGTTGATTGAGTTGTAGAATTCTTTCCTTTTATGCATCTGATAGGTCTATTCCTAGGTTCATTGTTGTTTGTAGGGTTTTGTGTTCAAATTCTATGGGCATTACTGCCTTTTTTCCATACTCCAATTCAAAGGGTGTAAACCCTATAATGGTTTTCCAAGATGTTCTATATGCCCATACTGCCTCTGGAAGGACATCTGCCCAATCCTTTTTATGTGTGGCAACATTTTTTATTAATATTGCTTCAATTTCCCTATTGGTCACCTCAACTTGGCCATTGGCCTATGGGTGATAAGGTGTAGACTTTTTATGCCTGATGGTATATTCTTCTATCATAGCAGCAATCAGATTAGATGTGAACTAAGCACCCTGACCTCTACCCATTTAGTAAGATAGTCTATAAACACTAAGATATATGATTTTCCATTGGATGGGAGGTCAATTGGACCTATGAAATGTATTCCCCATTTATCAAAAGGTGTGACAACAACCTATGGATGCAAGGGCATCTCATCTAACCTAGTTGGATGACCCATCCTCTGACATCTATTACATTTCCTTGTATATTTAACTGCATCCTTATCGAGAGTAGGCCAATAATAACCTGTATTGAGTATCTTCATTATTGTTCTTTTGGCTGCAAAATGACCACCACAAGGTTCATCATGACAAGCATGCAGAATGTCATATGTTGCATCTTCCCTGAGGCACCTCCTCATGACATTATCTGGTCCTATGTAAAATAAACATCCATTGACCTAGGTATATGGAAAACATTTCTCAATAAGGATTATTCTATCCTTTGGGGAGAAATATGAGGGTACTTTACCAGTAACCAATTAATTTGCTATATCAGCATACCAAGGTATGTGGACATTGATACCAAAGAGATGTTCGTCTGGAAAAGAATCATCAATGGTAGGTTCTTAAAGCTGGTGTGTAAGCCTAGACAGGAAGTCTGCCACTACATTTGCTTTACTTGTCTTATCTATGATAGTAATATTAAAATCTTGCATTAGAAGTAACCATCTTGCAAGTCTGCCAGAAACGGTTGGCTTATTCATAAGGTACCTTATTGTTGTATGATCAGTGGAAACATATACTTGGTATCCTGTTATATAATGTCTGAATTTATTAAGGACATATATTATTGCTAACATCTCTTTTTTTGTTGCTGTATAGTTTAACTTAGCTCCTTGTAGATTTTTACTTATGTAGTAGACTGCATTTTCAATGGCTCCTTTCTAGGCCAGTACTGCTCCAACTGCATGATCAAAGGCATCAGTATAGATATACAAGGGCAGATTCCATTTAGGTCCTTGAAGGATTGGAGCTTGAGTAAGTATAGCCTTGAGATGTTGGAAGGCTTTATCACATGTTGGTGTCCACTGAAAATCAACATCTTTCAACAATAGACCATACAAGGGACTTGCAATGGTGCTGAATTTTTTGACAAATCTCCTATAGTAGCCAGCATGCCCCAAAATACTACGTACATCCTTTTGCTTAGTGGGAATTGGAAGAGTTTGAATTACCTCAATCTTGGTAGGATCTACTTGAATTCCCTTAGCTAAGATGTAGTGACCTAAGACCACTCCTGATTGCAACATGAGAAATCATTTCTCATTGTTGAGTGAAAGATTATGATCCTGACATCTTTGTAGCACTTTGGATAAATTATCAAGTGCTTCTTGAAACTCATCTCCATATGTGATAAAACCATCCCTATAGATTTCCATGCAATTGTGGGAGATGTCTACAAAGATGCTTAAGACTACCCTCTAAAAGGTTGTTGGAGCATTACACAATCCAAATGGAAGAACAGAGTAGGCATAGGTTCCCCAGGGACAAGTGAAGGTGGTCTTGTCTTGATCCTCTGGTGCTATCTGAATCTGATTATAGCCACTAAACCCATCAAGGAATGAAAAGTATTTCTTCCCTGCTAAGGAATCCAAAACTTGATCAATGAATGGAAGCGGATAATGGTCTTTTTTTATAGCTTTGTTTAATTCTCTATAATCCACACATACCATTCTTCTTTGAAACAATCACCAAAGGTTATACCCATTCACTATCCGAGATAGGGTAAATAAAACCTGCATACAATAGTTTTTGTAATTCAGTCTTGACAATCTCTCTAAGAGCTAGATTAACTCTTCTTTGTGGTTGTCTGATTGGTTTAGTGTGCTCTTAAATATATATTCTATGAGTACATAGTTTAGGATCCAACCCTACCATGTCAATGTAGTCCCAAGTGAATGCAGTTTTCTTCTCCTATAACAAGTGTTTCAGTGAATGCTCTTGTTGTGTAGAGAGATTGCAGTTTACAATGAGTTGCTTCTCAGGGGCTACTTCAATTTGTTTAGTCATTTTCTTCATTAAAGCTACATTCACACTTGGTAGCTTTATTTCATGAGGCAACGAAGTATGAAGGAATGCTAGAGTAATCAAATTTGAAGTAGGCAATAGTCTTTGTGATAGACACCCAGAATTGTCCGAAGTACCTTCTCCTATAGCATCATCTGCACATGTATTATTTAACACCTGTGTCAAGACTTGATCTTCATCATAAAGTTGGAGGAGAGGACTTCTATCAAGAATCATCAACTTTACCACAGACTTATTATCTTCCTCGGGCTCATCACCTAAGTGGGGCCAAATGAATTGTTCTAATTCTTCATGTGGTTGAGCGGGTGGATAAAGTGTCAATTTCTTTGTACTGTCTCCATTGGAAATAGTCATATCTCCTGACCTGCATCCAATATAAGCATCTGCAGTAGCCAACCAAGGTCTTCCTAGAATTACTGGATATCCTCCCAAGGTAGCTTTGGGAGATAAAATCATAAAATCCATTGGATACTCCCAAGAGTCAAGAGTTACCACAATGTCAGTTCAAAACAATGGATGTTACACACATCTTAGTACTCAACTTAGAGACACAAGTTCCTAACTGAGTATCTATCCAAACCCCACTACCTTGACTCGTTTATCTTATCAATCTGAGGACGTACAACTTGAAATGGGACGGCAAAATATATGCACCAAGAGTGTCTAGGAACAAATCTATCCTACTTTAAGGAAACAGAAATACTAAACAAATCTTCGTAGGAAAGGAAATTGTTTTAAAATCATAACTCGGAAAGATTATACTAACTTCTACTATCAAAATGTAAATTCTTCCAACTTATACATAAATAACTATTCTTCTTTGTCTTGACTACGAGAATAGACACGGAGTAACAGTCCATGGTTGCAGGAGCAAACAGTGAGCAATTTAACAGAACAAAATTAAATAACTTGAAAGATAAAGTGCATAAAAGATAACTAGACATAATCCTCACCAAGTGGGCCCCTTGGGTGAGTCCTCTGGAATGAAAGTTACATCAAAAACTAAATTATCGAGCTTGCACAACCATATTAAAACTTTAGAGACTTAACTACTCCAGCAAGTATATCATCTTCTTTATTCAAAATCAGTTTAACAACATGACATTGTTTTTTTTATCAAAATAGCAACTAGCTAACTAGGAAACATGGGAAGGATTTATAATATTCATCGTTGCAACAGTTTCCACAAGAGTCGCTCCACTTCCAATATCTAGGTCGAGGATTTTATTTAGTTTGTGAAATCTAGGAGAACTAAGACAATTAGGACTTTGTTCCATCCTTAAACATCTGCAAATCTTTCCTAAATATGCTCTAACATCCAACATGACTATTAACAGAACTATTAATGAATCATGACTGTTTCAAAGATTCCTTAATGAGCTTGGATAGCTAGTGCACGAGTTGCAACAATCCTTAACCCCTTCACACCTTGATGTCAAGTCTTGTCCACAAAGTCATGCTACTATAAATGAAGCCCTGTTTCATCACAAAGAATTTTTCCACGAAACTGCAACACCAAGATTAGAGCAAGCATTCCCATCCACATTTCATGACCATCCATTGCAACACATTTATCAATCACACAAAGACAGTAAATATTTATACTTGCATTCATAAAGTTCATGGTTTTGTCAAAATAAAGGTCTCAAGCTATACGTAACATAATTATCAAATAGGTCCATAAAGTCAGATAAAGTGTGATATAAATCCCATCAACAAATATATAAAATTCCTAAGCATAGAAAAGTGTATGCAAATAAAAGCATAAAACTAAGGCTCGTCACAAATCCTCCTCTAACCCTACTCCAAAACCCACATTCAAACATCATGGATTGGTTTGAAAAAATGTGTATGGAAGTTCAAGAATCTATGTCAACCACCATTCCTCAAGCCATACCTCCAGCTCAACCAACCTATCATCCATGCCCATCACACTCATCCATACCTCCAAGCTATCCAATCTCCACCTATTCATGTCTCCCACACAAAACCACTTACCAAGTAATTCCCATAATCTTGCATCCATCTACCATATCTCCATCCATTCCACATCAATAAATTATGTCCAATCCCAACCATTCTCTCATTTCTTATTATATGTCTACCTTTGGCAAGGAAAATATATCGTATTCCTCATCCATATATCCATATTATCCCTCACCCACATATTCATCCCATCCAACACCTATATCTCCATCTTCTTTCTCATCCACATCCCAATCCCCAACTTTGTATAACCCCTTTATGACCTCCACCCATAACCGAAGTCCCTTACATTATAATCCTTGAAACCATAATCATATTCCTCCAATCCATAATCATAGTCCTCCAAACCATAATCCTAATCTTTCATATAATCATAATATGCCATTTAATCCTAATACCCTACATGATCCTAATCCTCCACTTAATCCTCTAATCCATAATCCTAATCTTCTACCAAATCCCAAACCTTCACATAATTCTAATCCTCAATCATCCACATCATCCCTATCCTCCACAGCTATTGTGGATGCTATTGTCTGAGGACTATTAAAAAGGAGGCTAAATCCCCATCCATAGATAAAGTTGTGCAATCTTCCCAAGTCATGCATTCACCTACATCCTCTCCAAATCAACACAAACCTCAATCCCCCAACCTTTGTGAGTCTATCATCCCTTCATCTATCCAAGTTGAAGAATTATCATCCTCCTCCATCACACCATCCCCACAACCCCCACCATGTCAATAGCTTGTTCCAAAGCATGCTATTATAGATTCCACTCCTCCTCAAGATCAAAGCATATCTCCATCTCATGATACCTCTTCATCTCAAGATCCAAATATCTACTCTACTCCATCTATAGATCCAATTATCCCTCCTAATCCCCCTCAAAACCTCATTCCTAATAAAGATCAAAACATTCCTTCATCCAATGATATCATTCCTAATCAAGGCCAATAATTCCCCCTTAATATCCCTCATGATCCCCTCCCAAGTCAAGATCAAAGTATTCCTTCATCTCTGTGTCATGATCCCAATCCATCTCAAGATCCTAATATTCCTCCTAATCCCCCACATGCTACTAACCTCCCACATGATCTCGAACCTCTTCAAGATCTCATCACCTCTATCCAAGATATCTATGAATCCCATACCTATCAACTTGGTTCCTCCACCTTCATCCACTATAATTTCCTCCAAGAACTTATAATTCCTCACACCTCCCATCCCCCTCAAAATGGATTCGCATCTTGCTTCCAAAATAATAAGTATCCACTTGGTAAAAGATTTTTCAAAAAACTCATTATCAAGGCAAAGGATTAGGCCTCCATGAATAAGGAATATTGGAACCCCTTCAAGTAACCAAGTTCATTTAGCCTTGGCTACCAAGCTCATACTCAAGATGTTGGTACTCCTTCCAAACCTTCCAAATTTAAAATGCATCCATCTAATTCAAAATGCCACCATTCCCCATCTTCCAAATCCATTTTGGGCCCTTATGTCCTAAATTATATTCCTTCCTCATCCACATCTATTGTGGGTTCTTATGTTCCAAAACTAAATCCATCATCCCTTCCATCCATCTTGGGTCCCTACATACCTCCATCCACCACATCCATTAACTTTATCTCAAATTCCACCACCCCGTCACCTCAAATCCTTAAGCAAGATCAACAAAAGAAAACATCCTTGAATTTCTTCCAACATTCTCCCTTCATCATCCCATCCATAAAATTCCCAAGTCATCCATCCTCATGCACCCATACCATTGTTATTAGAAGAAAATTAACTAACAAATTGAAAAAACATAAAGCCAATGATCTAAGGATCAACATGTCCCATCAAAAATACATGCTAAAGAAAAGAGAAATGTGATCCAAAAACAAGCAAAATCCAAAAGGCCACAAAAAGAAAGCAAAATTTATTGAAAATGACATGAGATACAACTAGCCATTTCATTCTCATAATCCACTATATCATGTATCACTGCAATTAAACACTCCTAATAGATTTTGTATCTTTTCAATGTTTCAAAGTACTCTACCTGAAGCCATATGTTAATCCAAATTACATTTGCAATGGATCTACTATGTGTTGACGATGCCTCCAAAAAGAAGGAATTGTATCTAACACGAGTAATGCCTTTAAATTTCAAATTCAGTAATATTTCCCTGTATTTGCTAGTTTTGTTTGGATTTTTGTAGGTACGCGTGTTTCAATTGGAGTATATCATAATGGTTAAACCTTTGAATAATTATCGATTGAAATTCGGGAGGCCCCAATTGACAGAGCAACTAATGTACAAGTGTTGGGGTCCATCGTCAAAATAGACTTTATTGAAGTGGAGGAGGAACTATGTGCAATATCAAGTCATGAACAACTCTTTGACCATCCATGGCTAATCTTTCCCTCTCAAGTTATCTCAATATTCTTGTCCAATGCATCGGGCCTAATACAAGATGTGAGAATAGTTCACAAGCTAGTATTTTACTATATTTGGGAGACCTACAGCTTTGAGGATTCCTTTTCTAAAGCCCTTCATGAAAATGATTTGTGTAAGGTAAGAAATGCTCTTACTGATAGTTTGTTCAAGATTGCAGGTCTCCAAACTTCTCCACCAACAATTTTTGTTTACTCTATCACTAAGCATGGCCTTCATAAAGCATGCAGCATCAATGTAAGTAACTCACTTCAAGCTTATAGGGGAGAGTTTGGTGGGGAGTTTATAGAGTGCATTGGAGAGATATTTGACGCTCTTATTTTTTTATTAAGTCACCACCCAACTCTAATGAACCCACATCCTCAACTGATTCTAGATGTTGATCTTGCGCAACCTAGTTTGATAAGTGTAAATGGGTCTCTAGTTCTACCTCAATTATACTTCTAAAAGTATATATATAGTAATCTTTTTGTATCAGGCTTCTATAGAGCCATTTTGCTAAGCATGATAAAGCTTCTCCCTGGCCACCTTAAGGCCTTTCTAAATTATAAAAGTATTATTCTAACCATTAAAGGGCCTTTAGTAATTTGTACACTATTATATTAATATATATTACAAGTGTCTTGCAAGTTGCACCTTTTGCCTTAAAAAAATATCTTTTGACAATAGAAGTATTATTTTGCCCATCAAAGGGCCTTTTGTACTTTGTATACTTTTTTATAAATGTATTAAAAACTTAACTTATTAAACTTTAATTGATTAAAATTAAATTAATTATTTAGTTAAATTTACTAATGTTAAATAATTTTAATAATATAGGCTTAAATTATTTTAAATAGGTTAACATAGTTTTATTTAAATGATTTATTAAAGGTATATTATTCATTGGAGTGCATTCTCTCATTGTAACACAAGATTGACATTATTTTGTTCTAAGTTGCACTCTTGCACTCTAATGTCATGTGTACTTTCTCAATCTATTTACTTTGCAAATTCCAAGTGGCAGTTTCTCATTGTAGCATGACACATCTTCACAACATATTTTCATATTTGTGGATTGGACCTGAGTGTTTTCCATGATTCTCATTAAGCACAATCTATGATGTTGATTGTACATGTCAATGAAACTTTGTGAAATAATTTTGAGTGTCTATGCCAACATTTTAAGGATCTATAAAAATCTAGATCACACAAAAATTGGATATGTAATGATCAGCTATAATTAATGATTGAGTGCTAGGTTGATTTCAAAAATTTTGCTGTAAAAAATGGTGAATTCAACTAAAATAATTCTTGTCCATAAAATGGTTTTAAGTGTTGTCTTCTAATAAGTGTTTTGTGAGGTAAATAAGAATGATGTGGTATTATTAAGGATACTGTAAATTATCCTCCCTTGAGTAAAGAGACCATTTTTCTTAGAATGGATGGAATTGGAAAGAATTTAATGGGTAGACTATAGTTGGAGAGAGTCTCTTATTAGTTCCAGCCCATAGACTATGATGTTCTTTGATAAATGTCAGTGGGTATGGGTGGTGTGATGGCCCTCAAATAGGAACTATGGATTTTCAATAGCATCATGTTCTTTCATAATGGCTTGGTCCTACCCAAAGACCATGGTAGAAAATTTTCCCATCACTAAAATTACTTCTTAAGACCTCCAACTAATATTTGGAGGTTGTTGATGGATCCCTACAAGAACTTAGGCTAATTGTTTTGATATCCAAAAGGTGCTTGAAGTAATCAATCTCATTCATGCATGCCTTCAAGTTTAGTAATTTGAGACATTTGCATTGCTTTGTTCATAGTTGTAAAGTGTGATCTTCCCATATCCACTAATGCTTCAAACACAACTCAAATTCTCGATTGCTCTCCTTTGTCACCTTTGTAACGAGATGAAGAAAATATAATAGGCACTATAAACTTTACAATTCATTGTACTCATAACATCACTACCAAAGTGGTATTTGTAGTCACATAAATCTGTCCACTTAATTAAATGAATACTTAGTATTTATTTGATTATTTAACCATCAATTAATAATTAATTAAATTAATATTTAATTAATTCATCTTAACCCTCTTCTCCTATTAATTAAATAAATTATTCAATTTATTTGATTTAATTCACTTAACCAAATTCAGACCATTAATTAAATAAATAAATCATATTTATTTAATTAAATATTCTCTCACATTTAAATAAATTAATATTTATTTAAATCCCCCCAAATCCCACCTCTCACATTTAAATAAATTAACATTTATTTAAATCATCTTTATCCTCTACCCACTTGCATTTTCCTACAAAAGCAAGTTGCACAATTATTTTAAATAAATAATTTATTTAAATCACCTTTATCCTCCACCCACTTGTATTTTCCTACAAAAGCAAGTTGCACAACTATTTTAAATAAATTATTTATTTAAAATCCTATTTATCCTCACCCACTTGAAACCTTTAATGGTTTCCCTTAAAGTATTCAAACTTGATGGCTTTAAAGTCTTCAAACTTGATGGCTTCCTTCTATAGTCTTCTTAAGACTTTAATGGTTTTCCTTAAAGTCTTCAAGCCTTTAATGGTTTCCCTCAAAGTCTTCAAGCATTTTAATGCTTTATCTTCATTTTTCTCATTTAAATAAATTAATATTTATTTGAATATTTATCCAAATGCAAATTACACCATTTAATTGAAATAAATGATTTTATTTTAATTGAAAATACCAAAATTTCTCCCACTTGCATTTTCCTACAAAATCCACTTGCATGCCTAAACCCCTTCTAGAATTTTCTAATCACTTCTAAATAACCTAACCCCTTCTCTAAACTTTGTCACATTCCTAAGCAAAAGGGAAGTCACTTCTCAAACCCTCAAAGTCTTTGATAACCATTAAAGGCTTTCAACCTTCAACCACTCAATGGCTCAAAGTCTTTGATAACCATTGAAGGCTTTCAACCTTCAACCACTTAATCCCCAAAGTCTCCAATAACCATTAATGGTTACCTCAAACCCTCCCACATGGTTAAAACATTTGTTTTGACTCAACCTCTACCCAACCCAAAGGTCTCATCAGGCCATTAATGTTTTGACCATGATTATCTTTGCACAAAGGTTTATCCTTGGATTAACTCTTAATCCAGTGGGTAATCTTAATTTGGACTTGACCCTTAGCCTCTAAATAACCATGAGGTCTTCTCAGGCCTTTAATGCCTCCAACCTCTTCTCTCAACCCAATCCTATGTTAACACTTGTCACCATTTTATTGGTGCCAATTGTGCACATGGATCCCCAACTTTCAAACTTAGCCCTTGATTAAACCATTCAATCTTAACCCTTCATTTCCCCATTTCTTCTATAAATAGAACCCTTCTCCTCAAGCAAAAGGAAGCATTTAGAGTATTGTTGTTATACTGGCATTAGCATAGAGCTTTTTCATAGCATCACTATCTAATCTTGCATAGTATTTGCTTATCATATTCAACCATCTTGAATCTCCATATGGCATCCATGGCTAGTGCTAAAAGCTGAGAGCTACACTCATTTGGGACTTGGAGAGGAGAGGAACAAGGGAGGAGCAACTATGAGCATCTTGATTAGCTATTTTATTCTATGTTTATATGCTTTCTATTTCATGCTTAATATCTCTCTTGCTATGCCTGTTTAGGATAATCTTTTGTTGCTAACACTAACGTTTGTTTCTTGTGCTCTTGTGTGTGTTGCCATCAAACAAATTTTCTAATCCTTTTTGCAGAGCATCATTTGGTGAACCCGACGTGAATCCAAACACCAAAAAGATCAACTTTTGTTTTTAACCAATAACATGTTTGAATGTTGAAAATGTCACACAGGTTGCGCTTTTGACACTGTTTTGGTGCGTTTGACATTATTTTGGTCCTATTCACCCTGTTTCAGTGCTTTTTCCTTCTCTGTCTTTCCCTTTCTTTTAGTGCGTTTGTGTTAAATAGTGCCTCTGTTCAAACGCAGACTAGCGCTATTGTAACAAAACATTGTACAAATCACCTTGTAACCAAAAAAAAAGGCTTGTAGAAGCCCACCAAATAGGCGGATTTTACTAACTATTTTTCTCTTTTGTGCAGATTTAAATTAGATTAAAAAGTAGATTTATATTTTTTACTAACTTGTTTTTTGAAGTTGGTTTTAAAAATGAATTCACTTTTTATTTTGGTTTAAAATTAACTTCACATTTCAAATTTGGGCTTTTAAAAAAGAATCACACATTTGTTTGGGGCTCTTAAAAAGAATTTCATTGTTCCAAGGTAAAAAGAACCACAAACTTATACAAAAACAACTTTATTTTTTTTGCAAGTTAGGAAACAAACTTCGTTTTGGTGCTTAAAATCAACAAGGCAAATTTTATTTCTTGCATCAAGATAAAACTCACAATCCACACTTCCATTTTTGGTGCAAATAAAATTCACAATCAACTTGTCTCATTTTTAAAGCAATTTTACTTCATGCAAACGTGTTTTTCATTAAGTTGACCAGGATTTTCAAATTTTAGTTTACTCAAACAATTGCCTTTGAAAATTAAAAAGAACACCATGATTGTTGGAGCAACTTCTCCAAATAGTTAGATCACATTGCAATGATAGATTAAAAAGAACAAGTGTTTTTCGTGTTTGGCACACTTGTGCAAAGAGTTGGTCAAGTGGTCCTACTTCTAACACACACTATCCTCTCCCTTGGCTTTCGTGGTCCTAGGTGCAAGAGAAAAGTGTTAGTAACACTCAAAATTTTATCTTTTTAAGAGAGGCCTGCCAAGAGACACATCACTCTTGGGAACGACCTCGAGTGCTAAATCCTTCGAGCCGTTATAGAAATCAGGTGTGAGCGAAAGCTGTAGCCTTGGGTATAGCTGTTCCTACAGTGTAACTGGCCGAAAGGACAAATGGGCCCCACCACCAGTTACAAGGCTCTTAAGTGAGTCACTGCAAAATGAACTTATGTCCAAAAACATCGAACATGACTAAACACCTTTAAATAGTATCCCACCCGTTCTATTGATTGAGGATATTTGAGATATAATTTAGTGCAAGAGCATAGATGGTTTTGCTCCCAAGATACTCACCATACATATTTCCTTGAGTAGAAACATAGCTTTTTGAAAATTCACTTGTGGCTTGATAAAAGTGGTGACTCCCCCATCATAGGGATCATCTATTTGTTATGCTCGTGCAAGACTTAGTATATCACATCCTTACCTGCCACGGCGGGATTCATAAGGTATGTAGAACCAAAGTCGAAGAAATATCAAGATGTGGGCTAAATTTATCACAACTGGCCATTTGACCTTAGGGATAAAAAGTGTTTGAAGTGTGTTCGTTTTAAAGACCAAGTGCAAATTGAGCTGACTTCAGGCTTTGGAAATACACCTTAAAATACATCTAAAGGAAGGGTCAAAAACAAGTCCAAGGATTGGGTTGATCTAGACCCATACTCATTTGTGCCTTTGAGGCAACATTCTTGTGTTTGTGTGCTTGCTTTGTTTTCTTGTCAAAGAAAAATCAGAAAATCAATCCCAAAAACACAGTATTCATCCAACATTTCTCAAAAACAAACAAAAATACCAAAAACAAAGTGCAAACAACAAAGAGACAAATTTTATGACCATTCTTCACATCTTGCGAAAGAAGAAGTGTCATCAAAATATCAACTTGAAAAGGAGACCATTAAGCTCAAAGGCTTTGATCAAAAGGAGGAAATTCTTCTATCTCAATAGACAATTTTTTGTCTCACATAGAGTCTTTCTACATCGCATGTGTTTATACCTTCAAGGTAAAACAAACGAGTTTGATTCAGAATCATTGAACCACAGAGCTTTTATACAATATAGAGCTCTGAGTTATTACAAAAATCAAGGAGGAAAGATTAATCCCAACTTCTTCCCAAACATCTGTATCACCTACAACACAGCTCGAGAAGTGCCACCAACGCCTGAAAGGGAAGAAGTAGAGTTTGTTCCATTTGTTACACAAAGTTTTTATTGAAGTTGAAAACAAAACATCCATCATCTCATTCATACATCATTATTCCATCATCAATCCATCCCAAAACTCTCAAAACATTAAGAGGTTCTTGTCCCAAGATTCCTTTTTTAGATATTGCTTGAAATCAAACACATCACATCACTTTTTAGATTGTTTCTACATCTAGGATGAGCTCATCCTAAGAGACACATCTACGCAGGGTAAAACTAGTTCATGAGTAAATCCTCTAATTACTAGGTAGTCAAAATCTGTAACACATCTCAGATTTCTCTACACCTTATCACATCCAAAACTTATCAAACAAACAAGCAATTCAAAGAAGGAATTTCGGTTACATCCACCTTAAAGGTGATAGAGATCCACGTGCAACACAATTCACCAACCATCAATCTCTCATTTCAACAAAAACTCATCATCATTTTCACACAACTTCAACAAAAAGCTTATAAACAAAATGGCCCAAACCCGATCACAGTCCAAGCAATGAGAAATAGAAAGGGAAGAAGAAGAAGAGGAAAATCTCAATGAATTTCAAGAAGCACTTGGAGGAAATGCAGATGACGAAAACCCAAGTACTCCCACTCCTGCAACAATAGAAAGGGCTCAGCATAACCCTCTCTTTAACAGATTGTTTGATGAAATACTCAGAAGCAATGCGGATGCTCACTTCTTAAAACTCGCTCAAGAAGGAGCCAAACTCCCCTCTGACTTTGATCTTGCCCAATTAAGACAAGCATCAGAAAGACAAAATCGCCATGAGGAGGAAAGAGGTAGAAATCACATCAGATATAACATTCCTCGAGGTAACCCACCACCTCCTCCTCCAAATGAAATGGAGATGTTGCAGCAACAAGTCGAGAATCTCGCCCAACAACTTCATAGTGGTGTTAAGACCAATCAATTCTCACTTAACGACATCTGTCCCTATCCTTTTGATAGGAATCTTTATATGCCACCCTTTCCACACGGGTTCAAAACACCAAAATTCGAAAAATATAGAGGAAAGGGAGATCCTCGTGATCATGTCAGAGAATTTCATTCCGCTTGTCTTGAAGTGGCATATGAAGACACATACCTAATGCGTCTTTTTCCCCAAAGCTTGGGAGGAACAACCACATCATGGTTTTCCCGACTACCAGGTGGCATTAGAACATTTGAGGAACTCATCCAGAAGTTCCTATCTCATTACTCTTATAATATTGAACGCGACATCACCATCGCTGATCTATGCAATACCAAACAAAAACCAGGTGAACTATTCTCAGTATTCCTGCAACGATGGCGCCAAATATCTAGCAGACATTCTCTTCAGTTACCTGAACGAGAACTAGTGGAAATTTTCATTTCCAACTTAAACGAAGAAATGGAATTTCACCTGGATGTCAAAGACACAGACTCTTTTAACGATATGATCACCAAGGGTTTAAAATGTGAAAGGGCACTCATCAAGAAAGGACTCATCAAAATCTTTAATGAACCAAAAGATGGTCCTCACCCGCACTTCAATAGTGATAAACCAAACTTCTGGAACAAGAATAAGAATATCGTCAACGATGGGGTTGTGGATGCTCGAACTATCCAAAATGCACAACCTGTGGTTTGGTTTGCAGGACAAAATCCTCCACCTCAGAACAACACAAATGTTCCTTCTAATCAAGGTCGCATCACATCTCACGATGAACCTAAACCTCGTCAGCAAAAACAAAAACGCACATACACTCCCTTAGGGGAACCCATTGAAACAGTGTTGCGACAACTCATTTCTCAAAATTTGATCACTCTACCTAAGCTATCAAACTATGAGCCTCAGGTCAAACCGGCATGGTGGAGAGATACTGAACACTGTGAGTTCCATCAAGGAAGAGGACACAAGACAAGTAATTGTCACCGATTGAAAGATCTCATTCAGGATCTTATTGATCAAGGAGAAATTGAAATTGAAGGACATGACCCAAAAACGACCAATAATGATCATCTGATGTTCAAGAATCCACTTCCATCACAAGATCAAAGGGGTCCTTCCACTTCCCGACAAGGCACTGATACCACTGATTATACACAGGCTGCGTATAACTATACTGTAAATCACTTGTATGATGTCAGTGAACAAATTGCAACTATAACCTTCAAAAATCCCACCTCAAATTGCAATGTTGTTACACGTCGTGGCAAGGTCACCATCAAGGCAGCTCCATAGGGCACCACCTCTGTCCCAAAGCAGTACAATCTTGTGGAACAATTAGACAAAACGCCTGCGCTTATATCCATTTTAGAGCTTTTGCGCCTATCGCCATCTCATAAAACAATCTTGGATCAAGCACTCCAAGAGGCGTCAGTCCCTGCAAACCTGAACATAGACCAATTTCAAGCCATGGTTGGAAGTCTAAAGTCATCACCTTGTCTCACTTTTTCCGAAAGTGACAACTCTTCCTTCCAGCAACCTCATAACGCTTCGCTACACATTGAAGGCTTTATTAACCAACATAGAATCAAGCGAGTCTTGATCGATAATGGAGCAGGCCTGAATATTTGTACACTACAATTAGTCACCGCATTGGGATATGCGGTAGAATCAGTGGATCCTCCCAAGAAGATCACCATCAAGGCCTATGATGATGTAGAGCGTTCATCCAAAGGAGCTGTGGTACTACCAATCCGAGTGGGCCCCGTGGTAAAGCACATCATTTGTCAAGTTCTGGACCTTCCTCTGCCATACAATCTATTGTTAGGAAGACCTTGGATACATGTCATGCAAGCCGTTTCATCTACCTACCATCAATGTATCAAGTTCCCACATAATGGTGTAGAGATCACAATCCTGGGTGATGCAAATCCCTTTGCATACTGTCATAATATCAGCCATCAACCAGAGATTACTATTCCTAACAATAGAGAAGCCATTTCCTCCACATCATATATCAGTCCCGCCTCTCTTGCCAGTTCGAACACCCCTATACCCAGGCAAGAAAAGCTTAAGATGAAAGTAGCAGAGGAAGGTCCTAGAGAATACAACTTGAGTCAGCTCTTTTGTGTGGGACAAATGCCCACTTCTCCTAGAACACATGGTAAACCACAGCAGTTACTCCAACAACCACTAATCACACCAGCATGTGCCTTGATGCCTTTCGTCCTTGGAAAGAGTCAAGAGGAAGAGACACAAGATGAGGACCTAGCGGAATGGATCTATAAAGATCCCATCACCATTGATAAACCGCAAGTTACACTTCCTACGGAACAGTATGGCAAAGGCCTCCTCATTATGCAAAGAATGGGATATGATGGTCAGAGTGCTTTGGGATACTGCAAACAAGGATGACATGAACCTCTACTACCAGAATTCAAGCCCAAAGGTAATACAGGCCTAGGCTTTGAAAAAGAGATCCTTCCTAAACTCAAATTCAAAAGGAAAACCCAGCAAACCATTATGTCAGCCTATTGCAAAAAGGACACCTTTCATTATTAAAGCAGCATCAAGCACCATCCCAACTGCCCCATCGAGGCTCACAACCCCAACGCAACCATCACCAATGCCATTCATTCCACCAATCGAACCAGTAATCCCATCCACGGTAGCCATCACATCAATAAAACCATTCGCAGCAACAACTGTATCTGAACTCGCAGCAACAACTGTATCTGAACTCGCAGCAACATCTATGGCACCAGTCGTTCCAATAGAAGCCACTAAGTCAACACTGTCGATACTTCCAGTAACAAATCCTTTAATCCCCATCAAAATTCCTGCAGCACCGATCACTATAAAGGTACATAAACCAATCACGCCTGCCGTATTCAACTCCAGCGACATCCCAGTATGGTATAGCAATCGAATGCTGCAAAGTGATTCAGAGACCGACTCACATGAGTGGGAATTTGATTCTGTACAGCTTAATACTTCAGATGAGGAAGACATGTCACCACCTCCGCCACGCAAAGACATACCTGTTTACGGAGAAGCACAGATAAAGACCACTTGGGTTCCTGAGCTGGAAATATCTTCCACAGACCCTACGTCTCATCCTACGCCTGATTCTAACAGGGAAAGTACCATCAACGACCTTCACCACACTGTCTTAACCCTCACTGATACCTCTAACGAACATAACCTAATCGATGACATAATGCCCATTATCCACCCTGAACTCATCAAATGGAACCAATCAAATCCTCCATGTCTTGACCTCTTCCAAAACGATGAGGCTATCATTGACTTTTTGGAATTACGGGATAATCTACCAAGCGGGGATCACAAAGCTGGATTCGCCATTGCACTTAATAGCGCGGCATACTTCGGGGCGGATGCCAAACCCTTCAGCTACAAAAACATAACAATAAAACATGGATCTTTTAGTGAAAACCACACTGTGGCGCTATTTGATCCGACAAAAGTAAAAAGAAAGAGCGTATCCAACGGTGAAAACCTCTCTGAGGCGCCTGAGGATGAAGGGTTTGACATTCTCCCTGCTAGTACACAACAGGAACGATCAACGATTCTCATTGAGGAGACCAAAGAATACAATGTGGGGACTCCTGAAAATCCTCATATCATACATCTGGCATCTCTTCTCACTTCAGAGGAATAGCCTAAATTTATAGAGTTCTTCCAGCAGCGTAAGATCAACTTTGCATGGTCATATGCAGACATGCCTGGGCTTGATCCTAATTTAGTTATGCATCATCTCACAGCCGCAGAAGGAGCCAAACCTGTCAAGCAGAAGCTTCGTAAGATGCATCCTCAGATTGCAGTACTAGTCAAAACAGAACTCAAGAAACTCCTGGATGTTGGTTTCATTAGACCAATTGATTATGCAGAATGGATCTCCAACATTGTGCCAGTTGGCAAACCAAAAGGGGGCATCCACATTTGTACTGACTTCAGAGATCTGAATAAGGCATGTCCTAAGGATGACTTCCCCCTACCAAATATCGACATCATAGTGGATTTGACAGCAGGACATGCCATGCTTTCACTCATGGATGGATTTTCAGGATACAATCAAATAAAGATCGCACCAAAGGACCAACATAAGACAGCCTTCACATGTCCATGTGGCACATACTGCTGGAATGTAATGCCTTTTGGTCTAAAGAATGTAGGAGCGACCTATCAAAGAGCAATGACCACTATCTTCCATGACATGATGCATACTATGATGGAAGATTATGTGGATGACTTACTAGCAAAATCATTCACTAGAGATGGGCATCTCCACATCTTAGATCAAATCTTTGATAGACTGGAACAATACCATGTTCGACTCAACCCAAAGAAATGTGTCTTCGAAGTGACCTCCGGGAAGCTTCTAGGATACATTGTCTCAAGCAAAGGCATTGAGGTCGATCCAGCAAAGGTTAAAGCAATCATGGACATGCCACCTCCAAGGAATATCAGTCAGCTAAGAACACTACAAGGACGGCTTCAATCCATCCGCAGATTCATTGCACAATTGGCTGATAAGTGTCACCCATTCACACACCTGCTACACAAGAACATCCGCTTTCAGTGGGATGACAAATGCCAACAAGCATTTCATGTGCTTAAAGACTATCTCATGAATCCACCATTGTTGATGCCACCAGATTCAAGTAGACGGTTGTTACTTTATATCTCAGCAACAAGTACAGCATTGGGTGTACTACTAGCACAACATAATGCAGAAGGCAAAGAGTGTGTTGTATACTACATCTCTCGCACACTGGTTGGCTATGAACTCAATTACACACATATTGAGTGAGCTTGCCTAATAGTAATCCTGGCAGCTACTAAACTGAGGCACTATCTATTAACACACAAGGTACAACTCATTGCAAAGATTGATCCACTCAAGTATTTACTCAGCAAAGCAGCATTGACAGGTCGCTTAGCCAAATGGGTGATGATTCTAAGTGAATTTGACATCGAGTATGTAGACCATAAAGCTATCAAAGGTCAAGTTATTGCACATCAGTTGGCCGATGCACCACTCATAGGCGATCATCCTCTCATTTCCAATTTTCCAGATGAAGGGATATTCATGATCACAACAGCACAACCATGGAAATTATATTTTGATGGTTCATACACTAGGCACGGCTCAGGGGCAGGCATTCTATTTATCACACCTCAAGGTGACAGCATCCCGAAGTCTTACAGGCTCACATTTCCATGCACAAACAACATAGCAGAATATGAGGCCTTGATCACAGGACTTAGGCTCGCCGTACAATGGAAATTACAAGAACTACAAGTATATGGCGACTCCCAACTGGTCATTCGACAAGCAACAGATGAATATCAGACCAAGGATGATAAACTCATGCCATATAAGCAAATGGTGGACAATCTAAAGGCATCATTTATTACTATCACCTTTGAGCAGATACCAAGAGATCAGAATCGAGCTGCTGACGCTATGGCTACCATCGCATCTCTCCTAGATCTTCCACAGAATTCAACACACTATGAGTTCTTGGTAGAACAGCTTTGGATCCTTGCTTATGATATCCCCGAATCCGAAATGATATGTCGCCTTGTCGGTTCTAAATCCCCATGGTATGGTGAGTTCTACACCTATCTCCGCGATCACACCCTTCCTCCTAACCAATCAAATAACTAAGGAAAAACCTTCATTCGCCAAACTGCTCAATATACCATTATTGCCGAAACCCTATACCGACGTAGTCTTGATGGTACTCTCCTTCGATGTCTGGAACAAGATGAGATAACAAAGGCTTTGGAAGAGGTACATGAAGGAATTTGCGGGACTCATGCAAGCGGTCCATCACTAGCCAAAAAGATCATGCAAG
Organism: Cryptomeria japonica; assembly: GCF_030272615.1. Classification (NCBI taxonomy): domain Eukaryota; kingdom Viridiplantae; phylum Streptophyta; class Pinopsida; order Cupressales; family Cupressaceae; genus Cryptomeria; species Cryptomeria japonica. The sequence goes on along the minus strand of NC_081405.1, from coordinate 410,480,130 downwards.
CTGGATACTATTGGCCATCTATGGAAAAAGATTCTTACTACTTTGTCAAGAAGTGCAAGAAATGTCAAATTCATGGTGACCTGATACATGCACCAGCCCAGGAACTGCAACCAATCACAACACCATGGCCTTTTTGTCAATGGGGCCTTGACCTTGTGGGTAAGATTCATCCATCTTCATCCAACGGCCATAAATTTATTATTACCGCCACCGAATATTTCACCAAGTGGATCGAAGCTATTCCACTTACCCAAGTCATCGGCAAGCAGATCGCCTCATTCATCCTCAATTACATCATCTGTCGGTATGGTGTACCCATGTCCATCATCACAGATAACGGTCTTCCTTTCAAAAATCAGGATGTCCGTGAACTTTGTGAGAAATTTCATATCCAACACCGCTTTTCCACTCCCTATTACCCACAAGGCAATGGTCAAGCCGAAGCATCAAATAAGAACATATTAAGAATCCTCAAGAAGACAGTCAATGATGTCGGTCGTGATTGGCATGTTCAATTGAATCCAGCATTATAGGCATATCGAACTAGCATTCGAATCCCTACAGGTGCAACTCTTTATTCATTGGTCTATGGTGCAGAAGCTATCTTACCTATTGAGGTTGAGATACCATCATTACGAGTTTCCTTGCATAATCTCATCGATGATGAAGCATACAGAGTCTCACGCCTTCGGGACTTAGAGTTACTTGATAAGAAGCGACAAGCTGCATACAATCATCTCAAAGCCTATCAGCAGCGCATGAGAAGAAGCTACAATCACCGAGTTAGATCTCGTACATTTGAGGTAGGTGATCTTGTTCTACGAGAGAATCCTCGCAACCAACCAAACAGAGAACATCAGGGCAAGTTTGAATCAAACTGGCTGGGCCCATATGTTGTCACTGTTGTATTCGGGTCCGGGGCATATCAGTTGGCTACATCAGAAGGAGAACCGCTTGCAGATCCAATCAACAGCATGCACCTCAAATGGTTTTATACCTAAGCTGAACAGAGCATCAGGCTCCCCTGCATACCAGAAAATACCAAAAACATCCAGAAAAATGTCCTGAAGAAAATACAAAAACATTCAAAAATTCAAGAAAAATCATACATCCAAACGGTGAACAACCACTCAGGTGGCACCTTGGGTAAGTACGATAGTGAAAACCTGGCAAACAGACGCCACTCGTAAAGGCTATGGCTCCATTGTCTTTTCGGACTTGTTGCGATCACATCTACTTCATACATACATCCATCCATCCAAAGCCATGGCTTGTTATTCATCTGCTATTAAGAAAGTACTCCATGCGTCTGGCATCCCGCTTTTTCATAAATCATGTCCAGCTTGGGGGCAATGCCCTTACAATCTAGATGATGGAAGTGGATTCAACATTACTGGTGATTCATTAGCAAAAACATTCAAAAATGTCTCATCAAAAAATCCAAAAACATTCAAAAATGTCTCATCAAAAATCCAAAAACATTCAAAAATGTCTCATCAAAAATCCAAAAACATTCAAAAATGACTCACAAAATCCAAAAACATTCAACAATGTCTCGCAAAATCCAAAAACATTCAACAATGTCTCGCAAAATCCAAAAACATTCAAAAACTATTACACAAAATCGAAAAACACACAAAAACATGGCAACACCTTGTACATATTCATCCACGCAGACACAAAACCAACATTAACACAGTACTCACACAATGACCACTTATCAATCGACCAAAACAATCCACATCCAACAAATCAGACACTGTCTTTAAACAAGGATGCATCCTTCCTTACCAAAACAAAGACAAAAGTGATGTTTTCTTTGACAAGAAAATTATGTTAAGCTATCAAATTCTTGGTTGATTCGTGAGTAATTCATTTGTTTATCTGTATCGGGATCTTTCAGCTTTGTTTTGTATTATTTGCACATTATTTCTGATGAAGTTCTGGGGCATGTACTAATGGTGTCTACGTGGGAAGTTCACTAAGCTACGTGATCTTATGCAAAATGCAGTCATAGATCACTACGGCTTGCTGACTACAGCGTATACCTCGACCATATGAGCATGAACCATTACCAAGGATCCATATTCTTTATTCTTTATGTATATATTGTTTGTTTGCAGGTACAATTCTCTTTCTTTGGTTCCTCCTACCTCATCCAAACTGGATAAAGGTTTTATCTCTTATTATGGTATGCACTTGTCTTAGGATATGATCAACCTAAGATCAAGGAGGACGATCCAAGTCATGCATGAAAGGAGATAATCCTTGTCTATTCCGCAAGCAATACTTTGGTCAACTTGATCCATTATATCAAGTTGCTTGTATTAACTTGCTATATCAAAATCCATGTAAGAAATACTCTGGTCATCTTGAATCTTTATGTCAAGTTGCTTGTATTTTCTTACAACATTTTAAAGCTCAATGATGAAAAATAAAGCACCATGGATTGTCATTCCATCTCATCTGTATATATTGCATTCCATTGCATTCCACCCATCCATACATTCATAATAGCTACATATCATGCATACATAGTCATCATAATGCATACTCTATTTTACTCATCTTCTTCCATAGGACTCGGTCCTAGTCCTCCATATCTTCTATCTAACATCGAATCCCCCCTCACCATCCCTATCTTGATCATCAACATCATCCTAATCCCTTCATCGCTTCCCATCCTCACTCATCCACAAAATTAAGCCAGTTACTCTGTCTATACAGATACATCGACTCCCACACACCTAGACTATCAACAGATACTCTGATCAAGTATCTTCGGGTCTCAACAGGTAATCGATCATAGTAATCCTAGACTACATCAGGCATTTATCATAATGACCTAGTCTCAACGGGGTTGCCATGATTCCCCACAACCATCCATCACATGCACACACTATCATTTGATCAACCAATCAAACACAATCCAATGGACAATTACATCAATTGTCTACGTCTCAACGAGTATTTTGCTTCATATACCTTGACTTCATTGGGCAATTACATCAATTGTCTAAGTCACATCAGGTCACTTTGATTCACTTACTCAGACTTTATCATGTCGAAGCAACCAACTGACATCAATTGTCATGTTTTGACTTGACCGGGGCAATTAAACCGATTGCACCAGATTGTCCAACCAATTTTGATCAATTGTATAGCATCCATCCAAACCCCACACTACATCTACTATGTATCTCTTGCATGACCTCAGGGTACTCATTGGCTTGTTGTTTCTTCATATTCACTCCATTTTCTCCCATTCTTTCATCATTAGTTCTAATTTCTTCTATTCTACCTTCTCTCCACTTTTCATTCTTTTTCGAGAGATCGCCCGATTTTTCAAAAAAATTCAGCCCATCTCTCGAGAAGCATACCACCCATTAAATTTACATTTTTGGGGCATTTCTTCACACCTATTTTTCTTTCTTTGAAACGACGCGATAAACCACACCGTCTCAAAGAGGGGCAAATGTAGTCACATAAAAATGTCCACTTCATTAAATGAATACTTAATATTTATTTGATTATTTAACCATCAATTAATAATTAATTAAATTAATATTTAATTAATTCATCTTAACCCTCTTCTCCTATTAATTAAATAAATTATTCAATTTATTTGATTTAATTCACTTAACCAAATTCAGACCATTAATTAAATAAATAAATCATATTTATTTAATTAAATATTCTCTCACATTTAAATAAATTAATATTTATTTAAATCCCCCCAAATCCCACCTCTCACATTTAAATAAATTAACATTTATTTAAATCACCTTTATCCTCTACCCACTTGCATTTTCCTACAAAAGCAAGTTGCACAATTATTTTAAATAAATAATTTATTTAAATCACCTTTATCCTCCACCCACTTGTATTTTCCTACAAAAGCAAGTTGCACAACTATTTTAAATAAATTATTTATTTAAAATCCTATTTATCCTCACCCACTTGAAACCTTTAATGGTTTCCCTTAAAGTATTCAAACTTGATAGCTTTAAAGTCTTCAAACTTGATGGTTTCCTTCTATAGTCTTCTTAAGACTTTAATGGTTTTCCTTAAAGTCTTCAAGCCTTTAATGGTTTCCCTCGAAGTCTTCAAGCATTTTAATGTTTTATCTTCATTTTTCTTATTTAAATAAATTAATATTTATTTGAATATTTATCCAAATGCAAATTACACCATTTAATTGAAATAAATGATTTTATTTTAATTGAAAATACCAAAATTTCTCCCACTTGCATTTTCCTACAAAATCCACTTGCATGCCTAAACCCCTTCTAGAATTTTCTAATCACTTCTAAATAACCTAACCCCTTCTCTAAACTTTGTCACATTCCTAAGCAAAAGGGAAGTCACTTCTCAAACCCTCAAAGTCTTTGATAACCATTAAAGGCTTTCAACTTTCAACCACTAAATGGCTCAAAGTCTTTGATAACCATTGAAGGCTTTCAACCTTCAACCACTTAATCCCCAAAGTCTCCAATAACCATTAATGGTTACCTCAAACCCTCCCACATGGTTAAAACATTTGTTTTGACTCAACCTCTACCCAACCCAAAGGTCTCATCAGGCCATTAATGCTTTGACCATGATTATCTCTTAAACATTTGCACAAAGGTTTATTCTTGGATTAACTCTTAATCCAGTGGGTAATCTTAATTTGGACTTGACCCTTAGCCTCTAGATAACCATGAGGTCTTCTCAGGCCTTTAATGCCTCCAACCTCTTCTCTCAACCCAATCCTATGTTGACACTTGTCACCATTTTATTGGTGCCAATTGTGCACATGGATCCCCAACTTTCAAACTTGGCCCTTGATTAAACCATTCAATCTTAACCCTTCATTTCCCCATTTCTTCTATAAATAGAACCCTTCTCCTCAAACAAAAGGAAGCATTTAGAGTATTGTTGTTATACTGGCATTAGCATAGAGCTTTTTCATAGCATCACTATCTACTCTTGCATAGTATTTTCTTATCATATTCAACCATCTTGAATCTCCATATGGCATCCATGGCTAGTGCTAAAAGCTGAGAGCTACACTCATTTGGGACTTGGAGAGGAAAGGAACAAGGGAGGAGCAACTATGAGCATCTTGATTAGCTATTTTATTCTATGTTTATATGCTTTCTATTTCATGCTTAATATCTCTCTTGATATGCCTGTTTAGGATAATCTTTTGTTGCTAACACTAACGTTTGTTTCTTGTGCTCTTGTGTGTGTTGCCATCAAACAGATTTTCTAATCCTTTTTGCAGAGCATCAATATTAATTATGCCAAATGTATAAGTTATATTTGTCACTTAAAATTGAGCTTGCATGTTCTACTCATCTTTAGAAAGGCCTCATAACATTGCAACTCATTAGTAATACAATAAATGGTTGTTGTATTCTTCAATATTCATTTGAAGTAAAGATTATTGTGTTAGTGTCTATTCAAGTTACAAATAATAGTATAATATATTTCATAACCATGGAGAGTAATTATATTGTTTACTCTATAAATAAGAAATATGGCATAATAATTAAAATAACTATAATACAGAATTTCATTTTATATAACATAATAATATATCTTTTAAAAAATTAGAACTAATGCATAATAATATTTCACTATTTGATGAACATTTGATGGACGGGTGTAATTAAATTTTGAAATGAAACATCCCAAGTGAACTCATACCTCCAAAATCACCCTACAACCATTAGATTTACAAAGACCAATGGACCAATGGTTGAGATTTTCTTAATTGAAGGTATGGAGATACAATCCACATTAAATTTTGCTTGAAGTGACAATACAATATTGTCATGTAATAATTTTGGAGTCAACAAATAACACATTTCATTCACTTTGATATTCAAGGAATGTAGAATGTATTAGAAGTTCTAATAATCAAAATTATCTTTTGACATGGCCTTATTAACACCAGTCTCCCAAGCAAACCAACACAGGAAATTGCTAATTGTTATTAAAGATATTATTTTGAAGTGAAAGGGAGCAAGACGAGATATTGTAGTGCAGCAAAGAGCACCAAAGAGATTGTGGGATGCAACAAACTCTCTCTCTCAGTCCCCCAAGCAAACCAACATAGGAAATCACTAGTTGTTATAAAGATATTATTTTGAAGTGAAAGGGAGCAAGACAGAGATTGTAGTGCACCAAAGAGCACCATAGAGATTGTAGGATGCAACAGACTGTGTGTCTGTGTGCGCGCGCGCGCGCGTGCGTGTGTGTGCGTGCGTGTGCATGTGTGTGTCCCTATGCCATGTGCATGTGCATGTGTGTGTGCATGTGTTTGTGAACAAGAGCAGTAACAAGGGTGAAATGAAAATGTAAATTTAAACTAGAATGAGTAAAATAAGACCAAATAGTAGTATCGTTGCATCATGGGTGGTTGGGTTGGGATGCATGATGTTGCATAAGGTTTTCCTTTTCCCAAAATTTATCATGGTCATTGCCCATAATCATGATGATACTAAAAAAATAGTAGTCAATAAGTAAAGTTACTCACTACTACCTAAGAAGTTATAAAACTATTAGGGTTTCTAGTCAAAGATTTTGGAGACATCCACATTAACCTGATGACACTTGCTAGTGATTATGAAAGTCTCAATAGTCAAAAATTTATTTCCTCAATAAAATAAAAGTGGATGGTTACATAATCCAAGAGAATCATAAGTCTATAAAATTGATTCTTTTAAATCATGGGCTCAAGAATATATTTTCATGCTAGCATTTTGCCTTTGGATTGGATAGTAATAGGGAACTGCTCCTAAGAAAGATATTTCTTTTGAACAACTATCCACAGAAATAATGGAATTGCACAAACAAAGAACAACGAAGATGCCAATCAAGAGCTACAATATTTTTTATAAAAGAGCTAAGAAAACATCTAGTATAAAAAAAACCAAAACACCATAGAATAGCTTTAGGGAAAGACAATTGACAAACTAAAAAATGAATGTTGTGAAATGAATGCCTTTTGGTCTTTGAGGAAAGATCTAGGTGAGCCAAAAAATACTACACCTTATGATGACATCCCCGAAGATGAAGAATTTAGCAAATTGTCAAATACAAACCATCCCATTTGCCATGAAGAAAATAGTGATTAATAGAAATCGGGTTTGAATGAGACCATAAAACAACAATATACTTTAGGGGTAAATATAGAGAAAAAATTGGGTTATGAAGGTGGTGATTTGGTGTCCAAAGGATAAGGTAGTACTTGGGTGGTAACACAAGCAGAGACTTTAAAACCTAGTGATTTTTCAGGCATTCAAGTTAATAATATACTAAAGGGCAAACAAGGATAGATGATTCGTTTAAATTTGTTCCAGCTTCAATTTCAAATCCTTGCATTGACAGTCAGACGCAATCACAATCAATGCTACAACAAAAAAATAACCACAATAGGTCAACATTAGAAGAGACCATACAACTACAAGACCTTAGTGATCAACACATTCTGAAGAAAAAAAAGATTATGGCAGCTCAAAGTCCAATTACCTCCATTGCCATCTCAAAGGAATTATTTTCACAAAGCACCCCATTGGCAAGATATGGAGGGTTATGGGGCACTATATCCAAACCAACAACACACCTAGCCATAGAAGAATTATTATAACTACTCTTCAAAGGTTCACCACACGACATCCACACATCCCAACTCCAACTCCATACCTCAACATAGTTGTCCACCATCAAGCACCCCTTCCTTGTGAAGTGAGCAATCAAGTTGGTGCAATACCCACCCCACACATTAATATTGTTGACACAAAACTCTTCTTCCTCATGAAGAGGGCAGTCCTTTAAATAATTCCCCTCCATTGGCTTTTATCATGTCAGTAATAGTGATCTAACAACACACAAGTTGCACAACTGCAATGCATGTGCTAACCTAAATCCAACTCGTACACAGTTGTCGTGAGTAGATTTGGTTCAACACAAAACCTACCTGAGGAAATAATTTGGTGATAACATGCTAATGATTTCATGTTTCAAGCTTTCTCTTTATCTATTGTATGTGTTTAAATGATCCCAGCACAAAAATCAATATCATAGAATGTTCATCAGCCTATAGTGTGCATATATGTTTCACATAAGCACAAGAATGAACAGAATTTTGATTTTACTATCCCTCATTGGTTGTTGGCACAAACGACTGAGAAGATGCCCAATCAAATACTCCAAAATGGGGCTACACTGAGAGATCAGATGTTGGAATGCCTTTTTGAAAAGCGAATTTAAATATACAAAACAACATTGTGACCTGGGGGGTGTGAAAATAGCAATTAAAAATCCCCCATTTTGAATTGCAGCAGGTAGAAAACCTAAAATGGCACTAAATACCAAAATTATGGAGCGTTTTTCACATTTACATGATGCACTAAACAAAAGAAGATTTGATTGGAAAAAACACCCTTAGAAACAACTGAATAACAAATATCCTCAAAAGTAACTAGTATTCTCACCATTTTATACAATCATGAATTAACCCAAAGAATCAAAAATCCTTGAGCTTGAATGGTCATTTATACCCATCTTAATATGCAGATTGTCCATGTTTCCAATGTATGTGTTAGGTTCCAATAATAAGGCATTTTAGCCAAAAACTTCCTCATTTCTCATCTCAAGGTTGCTTTGCGGAAAAATACCTCGATGTCACCTGGAAAACCACCCCTAAAACCCTTCTTTCATTCATGAGAAAAATGGAAGCTAGCAATAGCCATTCAATGTCTTTCTCTTAACTGTTTCGGTTGGAAAAGCGCTCCAAATATCCTTCTTTTATTCATGAGAAAATACAGATTACTCATCGTCTCTTTGTTCTTTCCAGTCAAGGAACCCGCCATGCCCAGCAGCATTTGTGAATCTGTATACAGGACCAGCCACTGACCCAAGAAAAATGTCAATCCTGATATTTTAGGCGCTAAAAATAATTAGTAACGGCACTTGGCTAAAAGAAATGGCATCCAGAGAAACCCATCCACTTTTGTCACAGTAATTTTATAGAACTGAAAGAGCTAGTCAACTGTCCTATCAATAACGTTAATCTCAAGTTTTCAACGAGTGACAGTGCGGAGAAGACCTTGATCCTAAAAGATGACAAAAGAAGAAAAAGGATCTTACAGTCCAATGGAGGATGTTAATATTCCCAAAGGTTCATAAATGGAGAAAAAAAAACTATGGAGCAAACAATTCTACCTTGATAACCCCCAATTACTGGGTCGTCAGAAAGGAGGAGTGGAGTGTCAAGATCAACAAATCTGCACGACATTTATAAAGAACCGAAATCATTTTTTTAATAAAAAAATGACCCGTACATAAAATATGAGCTTATCAACAAGGAGGAAAACATTATTGGGATAACCGCAATATTGATTTGAAATTTGCAATTATAACAAGATAACTCCATCCATGCCAAATGATGAAAAGTGAAGAGTCTTACTTGAAGCAACCAAGACCAGCAGCGAGATGTGCAGCGAATCCCATGGCTAGCCTGGTCTCAACCATGCCACCAATCATCAGTTGAAGGCCTTCTTTTCTTGTTAACTCTATAATCTCCAAAGCTCCAAGTACTCCAACTTTGGCAAGTTTTATATTTATAACATCTGCAAGCCTCTCGTGTACTATCTTCTGGACATCCAACAATCCTCTGCAACTTTCATCTGCTGCAACTGACACTCCATATACCTCCCTTGCTACCTTGCTTACATGCCCTAGCCCATCCCAGTCATCTCTCGCCACTGGTTGCTCAAACAAAATGGGAGTAACTCCCATATCTATAAAATACAAAGAAAGCACATTGGTATTTTAAGATCTTTATTAGTAAAAACATAACTATAGCGGAATTTAAAAAGGAAATGACCTTAACAAAGAACTGATATACAAAAAATTTCAATTTTGATTGGAATAAACCATAGCAGCAAAAATTGTTTTGGGGAAAAAATCGGCAACCCAAAAGTATAAAGGTTTTTTGAAAAAATCAGAGTTTAAAAAAATCGTAAATTTTTTTAGAAAAAACTTAAGAGCATTTCCATAGCATAGAGATATAGCGAGAAAATAAAATAGAGTTTAACCCATGATTTGTAGAAAATAGATTTTGATGTTTATATTCATATTGTTGATTACATAGGCAAATATTCAGTTAATTTTTTAAAAGGCAACCACCAAATACACCAACTAGTTGTCTAAGTCTGAGATCAAATATTAGATAAGTCTATGAAGTAACTGAGATCAAAATTTATTAGACAGCAATCCAGCTACTATTAGGAATTTAGTAAAAGTGGAAGCCATTTTGTAGTGATACAAGACTTCCATTGTGATTGAGGCAAGGATATTTCTAGGGGTAGTTCAATATTTGAGAAAGCTTATCAAATCACATTCCACAATTGCAATGCTTTATATTCCCTAATGACAATTGGTAAGTCCTTTATGTGGGGTAGAATTCAACAAAAAGCATTTGTTTGGTTGAAGTAAAAGATTAGCAAGCCACTGGTTTTGGCAATACCTAGCTTGCAACTGCTATTTTAGGTGGAGACAAATGTTAATGATTATGTATTGGTGGCTGTTTTATTATAAGTATGAAAGCTTATTTGTTGTCATTCAGATTTATTTCATATAATGAAATTGAATGTCTTTGTCTGAGCAAAAATTAAATATATCAGTTATAAATTATAAGTCATTGAACTCGCAAGCCTTGTGCCTTTGCTGGGCCGTTGGGCTCGTGGGTTTAAAGTTTTAAACAATTGAAGTGTGGGCAATGATGGCCCTTGAAGAGATCCTTTGTAAGTGGTCTCTCTAGGCTCAGACCAAGCTAAAAACCTAGGTTTCCTCCATCAAAAACATATATATTATTATTATATTAAAAATTCAATATGTACCTTATAAAATTTACATTATTTTTAATTTATAGTTTATTATATAACTATTAATATATATTAATAGTCTATATAATTGCTTAAGTTTTAAAGGTACTCTATAGATTAATTATAAACTATGAAGGTTTGCTCCTTCCCCATCAAAGTGCCATCTATAATAGTGCATAATAGTTATAATTTTAAAGTTAGCGTATAATATTAATTATATACTTGTTCGCATCAAAATCCATTGGGCGGGGTGTGCAAAGAGCTCGAGTCATATCGAAGCCGTGATTTTGAGCATATTTGCTAGCTACTTCAACACTCTCATATGACCCCCCATGATTTGGGATGATTGAGGCCATTTCAAATTTGATTAATGATTGCCATTATTCCTCTCGCCCCTCTATTTAGGGTTTGCCCTATTTCTGAGCAATTAGGTAATTTCACGAGTTTTTCTAGAGTTTAGCGGGTTTTTGCAACAATTTTTTTCACTTTTTTTGGGGGGATCTGACTTAGTATACTGGGTAAACCGGTTATCAAAAAAGGAGGTATATCGGCCATAAACCACCAACATTGACTGTCCTTGTACAAATATTCCTTTTCATCAAAAGTCCTTTAGTCACTATAGACATGGTATTCATCATTATTAGCTGATGATGAGCTAGAGGTTGGTGAAGGTAGTGGTGGTGTCACTTCTCCATGATCAAATACCTGTTCCCACTTTAATGGTTTCCATTTGGCAAGAATCTGAAATTTATGCAGTATGTTCCAGTCTTGGAGATTATTGTCATATATTAATTGTGGGGAAAAGAAGAATTCCCATATTAGTCTTGTCTTAAGAATAATCCTTGTGACAATCTCCTTCTAAGTGAATATTTAGGATCTGGATTTACTTGGTCTGGTCCAGCATAAGTGAAGAAATCTAATATTTCTTGTGTTATTGGTGCCGAACAACTAACCAATTATGTGAAAAAGGGTCTTCTGATCAAGTCTAACAATGACAGATATTGGTGTTTTGTTTTAATTCTCAGAATTGAAAATTCACCATAATTTTCATTACTTATAACTGGTTCGAAATACACCCTAAATGTGATAGTGTATCTGCTGCATAGAGTGCCTAATCCAGATATTTCTTGTTAGTAACTTTTAGGAGCATTATTCTTTGGACACTCTGATTTATTGTCCGGAAATAGACATCAAATTCCTTGTTGATCAAGAATCCTGGATTAGAAGAAGGATTAGCTAGATTCTGCATGAATACTCCGAGTACTTTCCTTCTGAGATAATCAGCGACAACATTTTCTTTCCTTGGGATATGTTGAGCTTCATAGTTGAATTGATTTAAATATTCTTGCCATCCAACATATTTCTCTCGACCATCCTTTCTACCATGGTCCTTTTCTTTGAATGTCAAGAATCTAGTGCAATCAGTTCTGATTATGAATATCTTTAAGTGCATCAGTTTCAGGGCAAATTTCTTCAAATTCTTAATAATACCATAGATTTATTTATTAGAATAAATCCATTTTCTAACTTCTACTGGGAAAACATCACTAGCAAATTATGCAGTAAATTCTTTTCCATCCTTAACAAAACAAAGGTGTCCACCCCATGCATATTCTGAAGCATTTCTATACAAAATAAAGTCTTCAATTGTCGGAACATGTAATACAAGTAGATTCTGAATCTTCTATTGTATCTTCTTAATTGCTTGGTCATGGCTTGGTCCCCATTGTGGTTTCTTCTTCGTGAGAAGTTGTGGTAATGGTTCTCTGTCAAAACCTGCACCTGGATAGAAATTATTTACATAATTTAACATTCCTAAAAATCCTTGCAGCTCCTTAGTATTAAGAGGAGGCTGAAATTCAAGGATCTTATTTTTAATATGAGGTTGAACCTCAAGTTTTCCAGCATTAACAATCATTCCTAAAAATTTACAAGAGTCTGAGCACCATTGAATTTTAGAGAGGGACAAAGACAACCCCTAAATTTAAAGCTAGACTATAGAAGATTTCTAGATGAGACTAATGTTCATCAAAGTCTTTACTAAAAATAAGAATATCATCTATATATACACATAGGAAATCTTCACAGCCACAAAAAATTTTATCCATTCTTTCTTGGAAATAAGGAGCATTCATTAAACCAAAAGGCAACACTGTCCATTCATAATGTCCAAAAGGGCAGCTGAATGCAGTCTTATATTCTTCTTTCTTCACTCTGATCTGGTAGAAACCTGATTTGCAATCAAATTGAGAGAAAGGGGGGGTTTAACACAATTTAAATGCAAAAAATCGTTTGAAATTGGGTCAACGATTTTTCATGAATCGGGATTTTTTTGGGGAATAAATCAGCTGGCTCCACAATTCATGATTAATCGGGTATAAATAAAAAGAAAACACATGGGTATTTTAAGATCCCTATATAAGTAAAAACATAATTGTAGGGGGATTTAAAAAGGAAATAGCCTTAACAAAGAACTGATATACAAAGTTTTTCAATTTTGACTGGAATGGACCTTCTAGGAGATGCAGGTTTAACATAAGCCCCATACAGAGCGAGGCCCAAACTATGCTTCTACATCTAACTAGTGAATTGAGTATTACACACCAACCACTAGATCCACTCTACTTTGTCCATAGGATCGTAACCAACATAGTGAATTTAGGAGCTACAAGGAACTATGTTAAAATATGCAGCATGCAGCATCTGCTGATTAACATTGTCAGATGAAATGGACAAACATACACCAAATCAGAAAATCTCAAGAATTAAGATTTACTAGTCTGCAGAAGAGACTACTCCATGAAGGCATTGTTAATAAAAATCATCCTAAAATGGTATATTGCAATCTATTTTCTATATGTTGACACATAATATAAGAACATATATTGAGGCTCAATTCACAGTACAGGTAATATAAAAAAAGTGAGGGACTTGCTTTGTTGTAGAGTGCTCAAGCATACAGATGGGAACAAGGAATTGTTTAGTGGCTGTTTGTTATCGTTAGGCTGTTTGTCACGACCCTACCATAAGAAGAACAGGAGCAGCATGAGGAAGTCGACTTGATGCAAAGCCTCGCGATTTCCCAATCAGAAGTCTATACCAGCAATAATATCACTCAACAAAGGAATGAAGGGTTAACACCGATCAGGATTAGTTAGGGCAAGGATTAACTAACTCCAAGTGGTGCGACTGATGAGAAGTCAAAGGGCATAAAAATAAGGCACAACCACTGCAAGCAGTTACCCTTGTGGAAGAGACATGCCTCTTCAAGTCGTGAGAAGGTATAAAGGACAAGGATCAGCATTTGAAAAGGAGCCATCATTGGCTAAGAATTAAGTACAGCAATCGGCGAGCAATAAGCAGACTCAGAAATCGTGTAAACAGCAGCAATGTAATTGGAATCAGATTCTCATTAACCTGATTCAGACCTGCTGTAATCAGCATCTAATAATCTGAATAATCGTTCTTGTGGTATATATTTACTTATGCATTAATTGTCAATATTTATTTCTTATATACGTATATTGTAATGAACCTTTGTTGTACCTGCCTTGCCTTTCTGATAATTAGGGCCTGATCTATCCACTGAAGGTTAGATTTAGGGCCACAAAAGGAAATTACGGTTTCCTGCAGCATTTAGATATTTTATTTTATATGTCAGCAGTAATATTAGATCGGTGGCATAATTATTGCAGCACAAAATACATACACGACCCATTCTAGATTTTGAGGATTTTCCAAGTTGGCTGGGCTACCCATCCAAACCCATCCTGTCTCTTAGGGCTGATAGGGCCACCTGAGGATGGGCCCAGCATACCCCTAGCTTGCACTCATTATCTTGAATGTACTAACAAGCAGAGGATATCAGGAAGATAACAAATGCATACAAAAAACATAGATTCATGACTATATTAGTTGGTTAACATTTATCCATTATATATAAATTTGTAGGGATTAATTCATTATATTTGTGCCTAGTTGCAAAAACATGACTATCATTAATTAGTATTCCTTTTCTCTACATATCAGTTGTGTCTGAGAATGAATGAATTATTTTTATTCTTTTATCTATCACTAAAGTGTATTTTAATGAAGCATTCTAAACCTGATATTGCAGGTTACCTATCTAGCGTGAAGATTAAGTTCATTTGGTAAGACATTTTTAGGCATGGAACCGATTTAGCAATTAATCTAGGTCATTAGTTAAATTATATTAATTATTGTTATATGAGGAATGAAAACAGATTTAATACAACTTGCACAAAACATACTTCAGCATTTCGACACTTAAGCGGATTGGCCTGGGAGCGTACCAGCCTACTGGTGATGGGAAGGAATGCTTACTAGGTGCTAGTTATTCATCACTGGGAAGAACCAGCGACTAGCCCTTTTACATCATCTGCTGACTAATGCATTCCCAGGGCAATCCTCATGGTTGTCTAGGCATCATAAATTATGAAAACTGAAATAAATATTATTACTGAGTAACGAAGTTACCTATTGGATGTTTCTCCTTGTCCTTCTCTCCTTGTCACCCCCTCTCTTGTGTTTCCTTGGGGTGCGGTTTTATACCTCTTTGAAACCACACGATTCCCTTTGAAACATGGTGTCTATTCCAGAGGTGGCTTGGGAATGGATGCATCCTTTCATTACTAGTTAAGATAAAACGTATTTTAAGTGGTAAAAATAATTTATGTATTGAATATATATATATTTATGTACATGTATTGTTTAATGTTTCCAATCATTGCCTGCTGTCTACACGGGAATATGACAGTCCTCCCCCCTTACATTGCTTGTCCTCAAGCGATGTGGAGATTTGGGTGGTTGAAGATCTCTTCACCCTCCCAGGTTGCATCCTCCTCCGGCAACCCTTTCCATAAGATCAAGTATTCTACAATGTTTTTACTCTTTATTCTCCTTTCTCTTACATCTAAAAGGGCTTCTGGCTCGAGTGTTAATTTTCCCTCATCATCTATTGGAGGTAACTCCTTGCATGGGGATATCTGCTGCCCTAATGCTCTTTTTAATCTAGACAAATGGAATACATTGTGGATGCGGCTGCCTGGAGGAAGCTCAAGTTCATACGCTACTTCTCCTACCTTCCTTGATATTGGGTAGGGTCCGTAGAACCGTGGCTTCAGCTTCTCTACCCCACTAGATTTCAGCGAAGACTGCTTGTAAGGCTGCAACCGTACGAAGACTAAGTCCCCTATCTCAAATGATCTTTCAATATGATTACGATCAGCGTATATCTTTTGCTGATTTTGGGCTTGATGTATGTGATCTTTTAGAGCCCTTAGGATGTCCATGCTTTCCTGAATAAAATCCTTGGCTCGTGGTACTTGACTTTCTGGAGTAATTAGTGATCCAAAAGAGGTGGGTTCATAACCATAAAGTGCTTTGAATGGGCTCATTTGGATAGACATATGATGTGTAGTGTTATAACAGTATTCTCCTAAATGTAACCATTTGATCCAAGCTTTTTGCTGCCCAGTGACATAATTTCTTAGATATCCTTCAATCCATTTGTTGATGATTTCAGTTTGTCCATCGGTTTGGGGATGATAGCTAGTACTCGGAGTGAGACTAGTCCTCGCCATCCTGAAGATTTCTTGCCAAAATTGCCCCATAAACCGGCTGTCTCGGTCACTTATGATATTTTGGGGAAGCCCATGAAGTCTGAAGACTCCCTTAAAAAACACTTATGCTACTTGAGATGCTTGGAATTTGTTTGTTATAGCAAAGAAGTGTGCATATTTGGTGAGACGGTCCACAAACACATATATACAATCTTTTCCTTCGGCCTTGGGTAGGCCGGTGATAAAATCCATCAAAATGCTTTCCCACTTCTGGCCGGGAATGGGCAATGGTTGTAGCAACCCAGCTGGGTGGTTGAGTTCTGCTTTGTTCTTCTGGCACTGTGTACATTCTTGTACATATTTTTGGACTTCTTTCTTAAGTCCTTTCCAAGAATACCGTTCTCTGATTTGTTTATATGTCTTATAGAACCCTGGGTGTCCTACCAATGGATTATCATGGTACTCTTTAACTATTACTTCCTTGAGTTTAGAGTTGGGCACCAAGTACAACCTATCCTTATATAGGATAAGCTCCTCCACAACTTTGTATTCTGCATGACTTGGTGGGTCCCTCAAGATCTCGCTAGCAAAAGTGTCCTTGGCATATTCTGCCAAAAGATCATATTTCCAATCAGCATTTATAGAAGTTATGGTATTTATTTGTTGCTTCCTTGATAAGGCATCTGCTACCACATTGGTTGTTCCTTTAACATATTCAATATCAAAGTCATAAGCTTGTATCTTGCTGACCCATTTTTGTTGCCTATCATTTAGATCCCTTTGGTTTAAAAAGAATCTTAGGCTGTTATGGTTTGTCTTTACATGGAATTTGGTGCAAACTAGGTATTGGCGGAATTTGGCTAGGGCATGCATGATGGCTAACATCTCTTTATCATAGACGGGGTAATGCTTTTCTGTTTATGTCAGCTTACGGCTTTCGAAAGCTATGGGGTGTTTCTTTTGCATGAGGACAGCTCCAATCCCTTCTCCGGAGGCATCACATTGTAGTTCAAAAGGAAGGGAAAAATCAGGGATAGCTAGGACAAGGCATGAGCTCATAGCTTCCTTCAGACTTTCAAAATCTCTTTGGGCTGCTTCGCTCCAAGTGAAAGCCCCTTTCTTAGTTAGATCGGTGAGAGGGGCTGCCACTTTGGAGAAACCCCGTACAAAACTTCTGTAGTAACTGCATAACCCCAAGAACCCCCTTAATTGTGTGAGGGACTTAGGTCTAGGCCATTCTCTGATAGTGGTTATCTTTTCCTCATCCACGCTAACCCCCTCCGCATTAATCTTATGCCCTACATATAGGGTTTCCTCCATTCCAAACTCACATTTGGATGCCTTAGTATAAAGTGACTCTTGCTCTAGGATCCTTAATGTGTCCTCAATGTGTTTGAGGTGCTCCTCCCAAGTTTTGCTGTAGATCAAAATGTCGTCAAAAAAAACTAGTAGAAATTGCCTTAGTTGCTTGCGGAAAGTATGATTCATACATGACTGAAATGTTGCTGGTGCATCGGTTAGACCGAAAGGTAGAACCAAGAATTCAAAATGTCCATAGTGACACCGAAAGCTGTTTTGTGTATGTCCTCTTCCCTCATCCTAATTTGATGATATCCTGATCGAAGGTCGATCTTGGAGAAATATCTGGCCCGTGTAGTTCATCAATCAGCTCATCTATCCTTGGGATTGGGTACCTATTTTTGATGGTTTTCATATTCAGTGCTCTGTAGTCAATACACATTCTTAGAGTGCCATCTTTCTTTTTAACAAGTACCACCGATGATGCGAAAGGGCTGGAACTAGGTTGGATGTGTCCCATAGCAAGTAGTTCCTTAATGGTTTTCTCAATTTCTTCCTTATATTTGTGAGGGTGGCGATAAGGGGTAGTGATGACTGGTTTTGCCCCCTCTTCCAATTCTATAGTGTGTTCAAACCCCCGTTTGGGAGGCAAACCTTGGGGAATTTCCCCAAACACCCCTTTATATTTCTCCATGATGGGTTTGATGTCCATATGCGTGGATTTCTCATGATTATTGCTCTTATCTAGTATCATGCATTGGGCCACCCATTCTCCTCGTCCTTTTCTAAAAATTTGCTCCAATTTCTTACAAGAAACCACTTTAGGGCTACCATCAGGTAAGCCTTTGAGAGTAACTTCCTTCCCTTCATTCCGAAATCTGATTATTTGGTTTGGGAGATCAAACATAAAACATCCCAATGAATAAATCCATGGAGTCCCCAATATGATATCTATGTCCAATGGTACCACGTAGAGATCTTCCCTTACCGGATGGCTACCTATTATGAACTCCAACTTAGGTACCAACTTAGTGCATTGGACCCTTGCCCCTGTGGCTATTGCTGCTTCGAACCCCTTAAAAGTTTGTGTGGGTAATTTATGCTGCTTGACAACCCTTTCATCAATGAAGTTATGGGAGGCTCCACTGTCCACAAGTGTGACTACTTTCTTCCCTTTAAGCGAACTCTTGATTCTAAACAGGGTGTGTTTAACAACATGGGTGATAGTGGCAACTATGGCCTGATCTTCCTCCCCCAGTCTCATCCTTTTGCTAGGTGGCTCTTCCTCATCCTCATATGGTGAGGCTTCTATTCTGTGAGCCCGGCCTTGACATTTATGGCTCCTTCCTTCTTAGGGTTTTAGACATGTGAAACAAAGTCCCTTCTTTTTAAGGTCCTCCAAGGTTGAACACATATGTCCCTTTTCTCTCTTTCCCTTGCAATAGGTGCAAGACCTTACAATCCCTTCTTGATTGTGTTTACTGTCCTTGGCCGGAGGTTTGGAGGAGTTGCCAAAGGGCTTGGTCTTGTCCTTGGGTGAGCTTTCTTCAAATTTCATAGCTTTTTGTATAGCCTCATCTAATGTTTGGGGTTCATGGGCACTCACTGTGCTTTTGATTGATCCCCTCAAGCCTTCTATGAATAGGTAAGTAAGCCTTTCTTGTGTTAGACCCGATACCATCACTGCTAATTTCTGGAATTCTGTGGCATAGTTTTCAACAGTCCCCTGCTGCCTTAGTTGGGTGAGCTCTCGAAAGTACCACTCAGGATGCTTTTGGTCAAATCTTTTTATGAGCTTTTGGGTGAACTCCTCATATGTGTTTATAAGTTGATGTCCTTGAGTGATAAGGCCATGGTGCCACCACTCATGGGCAACTCTGGATAGATGAAGTATAGCAAATTTAATGGCATTGGATTGAGTCATGGGGCTGAGGGATAAATAGGTATCCAATTTTTGGACCCATGACCTAGCTGATACCTTGCCTTCCCCATCATAGTTGGGGATAGTCACCTTATTGAGCTTGTTTTGAAGCTCTTTGTGGGCTGGAGGATGTCTTTTGTTCCAGCCCAATGTCTTTAGTTTGGCATCACAATAGTCTTTGAAGGTTACAAGATCTCGTAGTTCGGGATCCAACCCACGGTAGTCTGCAAGGATTTGATCTACATTTCCCATGGGCATGTCATGGTTATCATCACTTATTGGCGCTTCCTCGGGTAGGAATGAAGGTCGAGTGGGCCTTGAGCTGGTGTCCTTTGACGAGGTGGGGTGGTGGTTTTCAGAATGATTGGATTGGGCTTCTTTGGTGTTATGGTTGCTTATGTTTTGGAGGGCCTGAAGGACTAGTTGGTTATTCCTCTCATTCTGTTCAATGAAGACCTGCATGGTTCTTTCAATTTGTTCCCTCAGTGCTTGAGCGATTTGCTCCATGAAGGCCCTAAGTTCAATACTAGCTTGTTCACTCATGTTGTTGGCACCTTTTTTTCTCTCTCTTTCTAAGGCCCTACGGGATCTTTGGCTTTGTTGCATTAACTATTTCCATAGGGTGGCAGGAAGGAGGCTCTGATACCACTGTAATGAACCTTTGTTGTACCTGCCTTGCCTTTCTGATAATTAGGGCCTGATCTATCCACCGAAGGTTAGATGTAGGGCCACAAAAGGAAATTACGGTTTTGTTGACGTGTATTTTGTACACAATCATACACAGAATAAAATACCCAAAGGCATCTTATCCTCTCTTGAATAAAGTCTCTAACTGCTGAAGATATCGCAAGAAGGATCAATTAGGGTGACTCCAATGTTCTTTTAAGTAGGGTCTCTACGTGTGGATAAGCACCAGTGGTCGTTGTGATTGCTGTGTCATCAAGGGGCCTTACGTTTCCGAAGTAGAATTTCCTAAACTAAGCAAGCTCTTAAAAAAAATCAAAAGAGTAGGGTTTACAAGAGATCTAGTCTAATCTAACCCTAAGAATGACTCAATGTGGACGAGACTTGGCAAGATTCTACCAACTTCAATATTGCCATAAAATAACAACTCAATTGAAATTGATGCGATCTTCTAAGGTAACAAATGATTTTTCAATTCATCAAAGATCATGGACACTACCACAAAGGTACATATCCAAGATACAATAACGATTGAAGGTTTAAATGATTCAAGTTTCTCCAGTTGACCACGCAAGGCATTCCTACAATCAGCAAGAAGCTAGTGGTTTGGAAATTGAATCTCACCGACGATCAAGTCCAACACTTCGTCCTTCAAACTAAAACACTACTTTGATTGAGAATGATTCAAGAAAATGAACAACCATGAAGATAACCACAAGAATTGCAATAAAACACCATAACTTCAATATTTTATTGATCTCAAAGCCATCATGTACAACAATTGTTTGAAATTCCTTCCTCAAAGCTCAATCTTGCTACAAAATAACTTGCTTCTATTAAATTGCTAATCTCTAATCTCTCTCTAATTCTCTAATACATCATTCTTACAAAATGAAAGAAATGAGGGTATAAATAGCATCCTCAATTACAATGAACGGTCCAGATCAAAAAGAAAATCAATGGCCAAGATTATGACACCTAAACCCTAATTAGGGTTTATTACAAATAGCCCCCTTTTTACTAAACAATATTAAATGCATAGCCAAATATTAAATTTGGCACAAAAATCTAGGAGACATAGACCAATGACAATTAAGGTGCCATGTCATCTATAACAACCTCTCATCTAGAATCTTATTCCCTTTCCAATGTTCCTTTTTAGCATATGCAATGAATCTAGATACGATTCCTTCGATCTCAGCAATTGGAATCTCGAGAAGATTCCTCATTCTTTCTTCCAAGTGGATGACCTGATCAAATGCCTTGAGAAGAGCAGCGTCCCATTTAGGTTCAAGTTCTTTGGTCTTCTCAATCAGGAGCATGGTAGCAAACATCTGGTCTCGTTGCTCATCAGTGATAACATTAGCATCCTTGCAAAAGATAACCTTGACCCTTTCTTCCAATTCCTGCAAATCCACATCCGTCTCAACTTCGATCCTCCTGCCAAGAATAGAATGTAGTACTTCAAACACTCTATCCTGGATCGGGTGGATAACCTCTTCAACATGATTGCATTTAGTACTGATGTCCTCGAAGAGAACTTCCTTCATCTGGAGTAAGGTTGACCACTGAAGCAAACTATGAGGTCCTCCATCCATTATCTTTTCCTGCACTAAGACCTTCCTTGATGTTTGTCTGATTACTTGCAAGACAGGAATGATAACATCTTTAGTATGAGCAAAGGCAGCTACCGTTATCATTAAGTTGTGGATGATCTCAAGAACCTAAATAGCTCAGTGAATAGTCTGCATCATCCTCGTTGCAAATTCCATGGCAACTGTATGAGATTTGTCAATCCAAGAGCTCATAAGTTGGACCAAACTCCTAACTCTCTCTGCCTCACCAATTGATTGAAGGGGAAGTGCCTGTACGGGTGATACCGTTGGATCCTGACGTCCCAAAGGCTGATTGAGATGGCTGAAATATGTTCTCCATGCACCGACCTCTCTCTCAAGCTTTCTATTTTTCTCCATTTCTTCCCTAAGCTTGTCTTTAAATGCCTCAAATGAATCGGTGGCCTCATCTAGTGTCTGCTCGGCTGTGAATGGACCAAGCTCAAATGTCTCTACATCATATTCTTCTACGAGGATCTCACCTTCATACTTGTCTACTGCCGATGTAGCTATCTGCAATTTCCTGGATCCTGTTTCATCTCTGATCATCTTGGACATCTTAGTAGCCTTCCTCTTCTCTGTCACTTCCTGAGAATTCCCAACAAGGCTCTTTAAATCAATCACGTTGTCCTCGTCCTCGATCACAATCACCCTTGTTAGTCTTTCCTTTAACCAATCTGGGATGGCAGATCTTGTTTCTTTAACCTGTATCTCCTTAGGCAATGTTTCTTCTTCTTTGGGAGGAGATGTCACTTCATTATCTTCCCTATCTTCATTTAGCTCATTAGCTTGGAGAGATCCACTTGGTGACCTTCGAGGTGCCTGTCCTTCTTTATCGTTCTGTACCATTGATTCCATAGACTCCTCTATTTCAAATGTCCTCTTTTCTTGTCGAGAAGATGTGTCGGATGAACGATCTCGGTTGGCCTCTTGCTTCTTCTTGGAGGATTCTCTTTTCTCAGGTCTCTCTTTCCTCTTCGAGCCTCTTGGATGGAGATTGCCTTCACTTACGCTTCGAAGGTTGCCTTCGCTTGTGTTTCTGGGATTAGGATTACCTTCACTTACACTTGCCCCTCCTTCAGCTGGTCTCTCTTCCAAAGTAAAAGTCATAGCTATGCCTTGCTCTCTCAACTTCTGATGCTGCACATCAACCCATCTGCGAGTACAAGACAAGACTGGAGCCATCAAAGCATCTAGATCCACAACCTCGGGTTCATTCCAATCTAACCTCACTGATTTGCTTTCTCGATCATAGGATGATTGGAGATGTCTGCCACTGTCCTGAGCTTGGTCGGCCACTCTGTAAATCTTGCATTTCCTGATGAAATCCAAAGGCAATCTAGAATGCATCTTTCTTTTCACTTCAAGATCATCTAAGAGATTCATCACAAAGTCTTCTATCTGAAATTCATGCTTATATTTTCTACCGACTGTCTCCTCTATATACCCATATGGATCAAAGCTCTCTCTCAAGGCAAAGAATGAAAAAGAATATAAAGCTAACTCCTTCTCTGCATCATCCATTGCTAGAGCATTAGGACATACCTCAACTGAATTCCCTAATATGATAGGTACAGGAACTCCATTTCCATGTCTGTGTCTGAATGCCTTCGCATAAGCTGCCAACTGTCTTGTTACCTCAAGTAACACTATTCTGTCTGTCGGATATCTCAGCAACATGTATGGAGGTGAAGGACATCCATGAACTCTAATATAAGTAAATTTCGGAAATTGGATAAACCAAGCACCGTACCTCTTTACTAGCTCTTGTGCATCCTATGATAGCCTATTGTGAATCCCACCTTGCAACGTCTTGGTGATGTTCATCGTGAAGGTATCATTGACTAACTTGTAGTTACTTCCTGGCGGATGATGCAAGTGAACATAGGAATCACAAACTCTGACCTCGCCGGGTCCTCTTCCAATTACTCCTCTGTGAGGTAGTCCTGCGTACTCAAAGCTCCTGATCAAGGCATATATGACGTATGAACTCATGTGGAAAGACTTGGTAGCCTTGAGTCTCCTTAACTGTACGTCCAAGCAATGGCTAATCATTCTAGCCCAATGAATTGTTCCTTTTCCCTGAACTATCACTTGGATGAAGTAGAACATCCATTTCTCAAAATAGAAGGCTTGAGGGGCTCCTGTGACTCGGTTGAGCAGTGTTATCAAATCTCTGTACTCCTCTTGGAAATCGATCCTATGTGGTGTGTTCGGAATCTTGCTCAAGCGAGGACGACTCTTGAGTAACCAGTTCTTATTGATGATGCTTAGGCAAGCCTCTGGATCATCTTCGTACATGGACCTGGCTCCTTCTATGCTTTTGTAGACCATATCTTTGTGCTCTAGAAGATGGAAAGCCTCACTTATAGCTTCTTCTGAAAGGTAAGCCAAAGTGTTTCCCTCCTTGGACACGATCGTTCTTGACTGTGGATCATAATGGCGAGCACACTCGATCATCAACTCATGGCACTGGACTGCTGGAGGGAAGCCGGCCGCCTTAATGATGCCACTTTCAATTATCCTCCTGGCGACAGGTGATGGCTTGCCAATGTAAGGGACCTCTCGAAACTTCTTTGTACTGAAGTTTCCCAAGTTGGTATCTCCAATGTTGCTCCACTTAGACACGATCTTGGTCTCCAATTCTTCGTTCTTTTGATCTTCCTTCATGAGAGCTGGACGACTGGTGGATGCTCCTGCCTTCGGGGTCGCCATTGTAACACCTACACAACATTTCATAATAAGAAATAGATTTTGCAATGTATAAACATAGATTAGATTAAAGATTAAATTTAGGAAACTTCATGATAAGTCTTTGAGTTATCATTTCCTAAATACGATTTGAGCTACAGGAAATTCAAAATTTCAAAATTCAAAATTTAGAATTGAGACTACGACGATTCAAAATTCAAAATTAAGACAAAAGAAGACTTCGCCATACCTTTCTTGAGAGCTAACTCTAAAAAGATGCAAAATTATGAAAATCACCTAGGCAAAATCGAAGTTTGAAGTATCAACGTGATCCTCCTCTAGCGAAGGCGCCTCCTTAATTAATTCCACCACCTTTGGGGGTCTCCAACGTCTTGATGGCAAATTCGCTCCACTTGAACACAATTCGCACTCCCCTTGAATGGAAATTTTGCACTTTTTCCTTGATGAAATTCGCACTTCTCCAAATCGCATGCAAATGAACGCTTAAATGATGATTTGAAATGTTTGAAAGTACCCTCCTTATATAAGCGCTCATCTCCTTAATCTCCCATAGGCCAACCTTTGAAATAAGGTAAATAATAACAAAATTTAAAATAAAAGGAGGCCGACTTTTTGCAAAATATTTAAAATGAAACCCAAGCGCTCTTTTATTTTTTTAATTTTTAATTAATTAATTAAAAATGCCCTTGTAATTAATTATTTCGATTTTTAAAAGGCAAAATTAATTAATTAAATGCCTTGTGCGCTATTTTTAAATGCTAATTTTAATTAAATATTTCAAATTTTATTGATTTTTAGCATTTAATGTAATTTGAAAATGATGTTAGCGCCAAAACATGGGAGATGTAAGGGGTACAAACCACATCGCTCTGGTCCCTGGGAGAGGGACAGGAGCGATTTAGCATTTTGCTCTTGAATTTCTCACCTTTTACGTTCAAAACCACTTCCTCTACGTTGAAACCGGCATCTTCATTGGGAATCTTGAGTTTGATCAATTCAATGTTGTAGATGAATGCCTCTTAAGATCATTATCGCCCTGGTCCCTTGGTGAGGGACAGGAGCGAACCTTTGTTCCTTGGGCTTATCCTTGTTCATATCAACTTGCAATTGTCTTCACAGTGTAAAATAGTTCCCTTTATTCCTTCTCGAACGTTTGAAATGGGAGTGGCAAGTCAAAATTACACACACTTGGACATTTCGCTCTTGTCCCTAGGAGAGGGACAGGAGCGAACTTGGGTAATTTCATCACTTTTGCGGTCTTTGACACTTTAATTTCTCTTCGAGGCATTCCAAACATCATTGCCCCTTTGTACCTTGGCTTGGAGTGGTTTAAACTTGGAGGGGAAGTCAAAATAACTAAGATTTCGCCCTGGTCCTTGACTGAAGGACAAGAGCGAACTTGCATTTGTAGGCTCATTCATACTTTGCCAATGTTTAAAACTATCTTCAATGGATCCGCTATGCTCCCCTTCACTCATCTTTGACATGGAATTTGCTTCATCTTGGCGAGAAACTTGTCTAAGGAAGAAATCGCTCTGGTCCCTGGGAGAGGGACAGGAGCGCCTAGGACAATATGGGCTTCACTTGGTGTCTTGCAATCTTCAAATTATCTTCAATGGATTCGTTACGCCTCCTTTGCTTGCCTCAAACTTAACACTCACTTGATCTTCGCCCAAAACTCGTCTTATAAGGAAAATCGCTCTGGTCCCTGAGAGAGGGACGGGAGCTATCACTAAAATTCACCCTGGTCCCTGGCAAAGGGACAGGAGCGATTTTGCTTCTAGGGCCAATTTTCCTCATGATGGCACTTTCAAGTTATATTCAACTGATAAGATGTACTTCCTTTGTTCTTCTCAAATCGCGAAATCGTTCAAATCTTTCAAGGACAAGCCGATTTTGGATTTCAAGCTCCGGTCCTTCAGTGAGGGACAGGAGCAAACTTGTCCTTCTAGCACATTTCCTTGTTTGCAAGTTTCTTCAAATTATATTCAATGGACAGAACATGCCCTCCTTTATCTCTTCCAATTCGAAAATCGTCTTGGTCCTGCAAGGACAGTGAAATTTTGAGAGACAAGCTCCGGTCCTTCAGTGAGGGACAGGAGCGATTTTGTCCTTGAGGGCAAATGTTCAACTTTTCTTCGCAAACAACTAAGTCTGGACGCTCCATCATGTTGATTTCACCTTTCATCATGTCTTTAATGCTTTAGTTTGATCAAAATGAGGTTAAAATGGGCTAGGCAAGTCACTTCGCCCTGGTCCCTGGCTGAGGGACAGGAGTGATTTGGCCTTAAACTTCAAAAATTTGCCATTTTGAGTCTCAAAACTCTTCTAAACTTTCAATTCGTGTTCAACTGCATCTCCTGGCGACCCTGCACATGACAAATGAAACACATTAATAACCAGGATGCATAAAATATCATTTCCGCCCTGGTCCCTGGCTGAGGGACAGGAGCGAACTTGCTTCCACAGGCCAAAATATCAAGATTTTAAGGCTTTAGTCACTTCACACGGCAAAATTAGGCCATTTCCAATGCCTAGGATCAATTATTAAAATTTCCAAAATTTGGTCAAAATCATTCAATCAGACAAAGTTCCATAATTCCATCATCAACACTTCAGCAAAATTTGGACTTGCATTCAAAATTCCGACTGAACCTAGACAAACTTTCTTGATCCCTAACAAATTCACCCTATTTCAAAATTGCATCTTACTGGAGGAAGCTCAACAATTCATCAAAATGGACTGGACTCTGGCCTGAAAACACTAAAACGGAAACCCTAAGGCTTGACCCTAGTCCAGACGACTGACTCACTAACCCAAAACCCTAAAAAGCAGAGAGAAGGACGAGCAAAACGAGCAAAAAGAGGGGGGTCCCCATTTTAATGGGGCGATGTGTGAAATGGTCACAACAGGTTTCCTGCAACATTTAGATATTTTATTTTATATGTCAACAGTAATATTAGATCGGTGGCATAATTATTGCAGCACAAAAAAAATACACGACCCATTCTAGATTTTGAGGATTTTCCAGGTTGGCTGGGCTACCCATCCAAACCCATCCCGTCTCTTAGGGCTAATAGGGCCACCTGAGGATGGGCCCAACATACCCCTGGCTTGCACTCATTATCTTGAATGTACTAACAAACAGAGGATATCAGTAAGATAACAAATGCATACAAAAAACATAGATTCATGACTATATTAGTTGGTTAACATTTATCCATTATATATAAATTTGTAGGGATTAATTCATTATATTTGTGCCTAGTTGCAAAAACATGACTATCATTAATTAGTATTCCTTTTCTCTACATATTAGTTGTGTCTGAGAATGAATGAATTATTTTTATTCTTTTATCTATCACTAAAGTGTATTTTAATGCAGCATTCTAAACCTAATATTGCAGGTTACCTATCTAGCGTGAAGATTAAGTTCATTTTACCCTTTTGTACATTACAGATGTGCTTAGTTCATTTGGTAAGACATTTTTAGGCATGGAACCGATTTAGCAATTAATCTGGGTCACTAGTTAAATTATATTAATTACTGTTATATGAGGAATGAAAACAGATTTAATACAACTTGCACAAAAAATACTTCAACATTTCGACATTTAAGCGGATTGGCCTGGGGGCGTACCAGCCTACTAGTGATGGGAAGGAATGCTTACTAGGCGCTGGTTCTTCATCGCTGGGAAGAACCAACGACTAGCCCTTTTACATCGTCTGCTGACTGATGCATTCCCAGGGCAATCCTCATGGTTGTCTAGGCATCATAAATTATGAAAACTGAAATAAATATTATTACTGAGTAACGAAGTTACCTGTTGGATGCTTCTCCTTGTCCTTCTCTCCTTGTCACCCCCTCTCTTGTGTTTCCTTGGGGTGCGGTTTTATACCTCTTTGAAACCACGCGATTCCCTTTGAAACATGGTGTCTATTCCGGAGGTGGCTTGGGAATGGATGCATCCTTTCATTACTAGTTAAGATAAAAAGTATTTTAAGTGGTAAAAATAATTTATGTATTGAATATATATATATTTATGTACATGTATTGTTTAATGTTTCTAATCATTGCCTGCTGTCTACAAGGGAATATGACATATATGTATGATTGGATATAAATTGCATGTCTGATTAATAAATCTGTTTGTAAACCCCCATCATGTATGGAAGGAAGGAGGCGTAGGGAAGAGGAAAATCATGAGGATTGCCATCTAAGTAGGCCACCCCGAGTGGATGTCCATTTTGCCTGCCACCAAGGTCAAGAGGGCCAAAGCTCTGCTCTTGGGCTTAGATAGGACAATCAAGAAACCTTCATTACGATCTCCTCTCCGACTCTACAATGATGGCCATTGATTTTAGGAGATGAGGCGTGGAAAGGGAAAGCAAGTACAAGCACCCCACTAGGTAGGCGACCCCAAGTGGTGTCCATGTTGCCTGCCACCAGGGCCAAGAGGGCCAAGTTCTGCTCTTGGGCTTAATGTGGGATGGCTTCAAGTGTACCTATCATGCTTCTTCCCTCAAACTCTAATGTGTTCAAATAATATTGTAGATATTATATGAATATTGCATGTTATGGTCTAACCCTAATAATTGGAGATATATATCTATATATGCATATGTTCCCTTGGTTATGGTTGCAGGATTCAAATCCAAGATCATATTGTATAAGGTGATATCTCTCTTGGTAAAGATGTAACACTAACCCTAAATTGTTGCAAATGTGATTCTAGGGCAAATCCCAGGGCAAAATTGGAAGGGGACATTACAGAACATATATATTGGAGGGTCAATTCATAGCATAGGTAATATAAAAAAAGTGAGGGACTGGTTGCTTTGTTGTAGAGTGCTCAAGCATATAGAAGGGAACAAGGAATTGTTTAGTGGTCATTTGTCATCATTAGGCTGTTTTTGATATTTTTAGATTCTTCGCCAATGTCCAGTTTTACCACATTTGATAGATTTTCTCTAATCCTGAAATAAGATCACCTCAACTTCGAAATCTCAATTATTTAGGATTGTAATGATAAATAATTGTACCTGCAATTTTACCATTCATTTTATGCCACTTTGTATCACTGTCCTAATGTAATGTCCCCTTTTGGGAGGACACTAAATTTTGCCCAAAAAACTTGTAGAATTGTTGTAGGTTGTCTATTTTCAGTCTGTTGTGCTAATTTGGACAGATTTAGTTTGATGTTGTTTCCCTCTTTAAATGGATAGGTCTGCTGTTTATATCAATCTGATCTGCTGCCTATACTCAGATATATATATGTGTGTGTATGAGAATCCTTTCTATTCCATCAAGTCTGATTCTCTGGTTATTGATTTAATATTTCCTCTTCTTTTCCTTCAATGCCTGCTTTATTACTGTTCGCAGATTTGTATTTGTGATCTGATCTCTTTGATAAATGTTCATATCATTCTTCCAGATTTTCTTATAATTCTGACTTAGGTCTGCTCCTAAATCTGCTTCTAATGCTTCATATATTTTTTCCTATTCCATGGATCCCTACTTCTCAAATGAAAACTTCTCCACTTTATATCCTCCAATGTGAGGGAGAGTCACACCTCTTCTTCATGTATGCCCTTTGGCAAGAGACATCCCCATCCTTTGAAAGGGACACAACCTTTCACAATCGGTACTGCACTTCTTATTTAAACCAGATCTGCACCTCTGATTCCCAAATTCTACCCCTTCTCAAATGAGGTTCGCTTCTCCCTTTTATAAATTATGTTTGAGGGAGTCATAAATTTTCCTTCCATGTCTTTTGACCATTCATTAACTTAATTAAATTTTAATTATATTTAACCATAATATTTTATATTTTAATTTTAATTTTATTTTTATTCTTTTGTATTTTAATATTATTATCATTATTTATTATTAAATTATATTTCAAAGCAGGGACATTACACCTAAGTGCTTGATCCTAGTACACAATTTTGACTAATTTGGTGCCCCCTTTCACCCAAACTCCTAATTGACCCAAAACAGAACTTAATCATTCAAATATTTAACAGCACTCAGGTTATCAATTCCTCTCCCAGGTTCGAATCAGTCCATACCTTGGTTCCATACCACTCACATATTCAACCCCAGAAGTTTGAAATTCAAATTTTCAATCATAGGTCCAAGACAATCCCTTAGCAAATAGCTATCATATGCCAACTCTGACACCAAAATTATCAAATTGTATCTAAGTCAAGTACAAAAGAACATCAGCCCTGGGTCATTTTATCATTAAGAACCAAGGTCATCTACCACTCATCTCTCTCAATGACTCACTTCTAGCATTGCTAATCTCGGAATCACTCTTACCTCTGCTATTACGGTGTTTTCGATCAGCTATTACAATTGCTTCACATCTTTGTCAATGTATTCCGAAAACCCTATTTTCACACTAGGCCATTGCACCACCCTTAAAAAATTTGTTTGGGTTCCAAGTTATCTTCGTGATTACAATGTCATTTGCATTCATTGCATGTCTTTTCCTACTTTTATCAAAAGTGTTGAATTGATCAACAAGGCTTGTCTAAGACCAAGATCCTCACATAACAAGCTCTAAAAGGTTTTAGTCAATATTAACAATTTTCATTGCAAATCTTGAAATCTGAGGTGAATCTTGGTTTGCGGGTACCAAAGGTTTGCAGGCATCAAAGTTGAATCTGTAGTCAAAGATCATTTCTGCAATTTAGGAATCAAAACCACAAACCCAGGTTCGCACACAGTCATAGAACTCGCAAATCATAGTTTTCCCAATTTGTTTGTCTTAGATCCAGCATGAATCCACTTGTTACCATCAAACTAATCTCCATTTCATCGATATCAAGATACATATTTCTTGTTATTTCATTCTATTTTCATACCCCATCATGTACATGCTTCTATCCCAGCTCTTTCTCCAACTCTAATATGAATATTATTGCTCATTTGTATTTATTTACCCTAGATATTTATGCAGGTATGTTTTATTTTGTTACAAGGAAAGACACATATCATACATTACTTATAACGATCTGGACCCTACTTACCCCAGTTTATAGGGGGTACTTTTTTTTTATATCAGCCTATTTTAACATCTTTGTTTGAAAGTTATATACTGATTGGAAATTTGGACATTGGATCATTATACAAATTGTATATTGATTAGAAATTTGATGCCATTTTTTTTTTTAAAATGGTACATGGAAAAAAAGTTTTATTCACTTTAATCTTTGATTATCACTATGATAAAAATAATCTAAAATATTATGCTTCTTTATAAGGGATTTGACATGATTTCTATAGAATTTTCAAAAGACCATTACTATTAATTAGTCTGCCCTTAATTGAAGGTCTAAAATTTGAGTCTTAGATTATCTGTGCATTTCAATATGGCATCAAAGACGAGCTCGGTGAGCTCAAGCTGATGTAATTTAAGGGGGTGTTAGAAAGGTAATCCACACTCCAAAAAACAGAACCAGTGAGAGGTTTCGTAGTTCTGTGGTAGATATTGAAACACATAAAAAATTATAAAAACTAATATACATGAAGAATTGTGAACTATGTTTGAAAACACTGCTACAGAAGCAACATTAAGAGAATTTTTGGTTGGAATCAAACAACTAAACGTTAAACAAGAAGCCAGGCAAACCAGAGCCATATGCCATTTTGACATACAAAAAATAGAGAATCCCTTTATGCAATTCAACAACTGGATTCTATCTTTTCCCCTTTATTGTTTTAATTGTGTACCCTTAGTTTTGACCTCGTGATGTAACTGGGGAACAAATCCAACCTTCCAGTGAGATGCGGAGATCAACGAAGGCAACCTTCGAGCATCAGATGGATTAAAGGCAATACGTCCATTCTTTCTTGAGTTAATACATGGTATGGAAAAATGCAAATAACTTTAAAAATATCTTAAGTTTGGATGACTTTCCAAAGGCGTCCATAATGGTGGTAAATGTTAATCTGTGTGTTGCATTGATAGAAATCATTTACTATTATTCCTTTTACTTGAAAAGGAAATTGAATTTGTATGAAGCAAAGAAAGGTACAAACCATGGAGTCGTTGGAGAACTTGAATTGCCTCAGCAGCTGTATATCCTTCATTTGCATCGAGGATGAAGGAGCAACTTGGATGGCTATTACGAATAGCCTTCAGGACTTGTATATCTGCATCGAGGTTCTTACCCACCTTGAGCTTAAGCGTTTGAAACCCCAACTCAGCATACTTGGCAGCCAGCTGCGCAGCCTCTGCTGGTGTCACTATTGGTATCTGCATCATCAACAGCAAATCCCTTGAAATTACCACCCACAAACAAAAGACAAATTGAAATAATGGGCCATGGTGGGTAGTACCCAGCTGTAATATCTGTTGTTATGGAATCATAAGCACCACCAAATATTTGCCAAAGAGGAAGTCCGATGCTGTTGGCCACTCCATCAATCACAGCCATTTCCACCCCCGCTCTTACCTTGAAAGTCCAAAGAGTAAAAAGGTTAACATGAGGTTTTCACAATTCCTGAAAATGCTGTTTAAAAAACTTTGTTTTATTTTAGCATAAAATTGACACCGCACGCTGATCCATCAGCATTATGACAGAAGAAAAGATGTTTTGAAATGTAGTTTTATAAATAATCCATACTATGAAGAAGAGAAATAAAAAGAATTAAGGAAGAGTTGAAAAGATTAGATGACAATTACCAAGATAGAATTTTGTCATATTGTAAAGTGAAAAAAGAAAGGGGGCCAATAAAACAATTTAAAGCAGAGGGCAAAAAAGCCATTGAAATTAAGAGAAGAAGGTCAAATCCTCCCGTTCAAACCCAGCTATGCTTAATTTGTATGGCAGTAGAAAAGGTTAAATGAACATTTACAAAAAAAGATTTTATATGAATTGAAATGCGGAAAAAGTAAAAGAACATAAAAATTAAGGAAATAGATCAAATTCTCCTGTTTAAATTCGAGCTTTCTTTATTTTTTCCCGGCATGTCTCTCTCTCTCTAGTTTAAATTGTTGTTCTGTCTCTCTATTAAATTAATTTTATTGCACTTTTTTGCTGGTTTCAGTAATTATCTGGCTTCTTGTTAACATTGTGCACTGTTTATAAACTTATTTCTATAATTAGCATATATTTTCTTTTCTTCCGTCTTTATAATGATAGTTCATTCGCCATAATCTGGAGCATCGATACAAAAATAAAACACAGTTTTTTTTGGAGACACTTTTCAGAAAATACAATACTTAATGAATCTGAACTTGAGCAAGGAATGGGAGAGAGACAGAGAGAGAGAGAGACAGATGCAAAGGCATGGCCTGGAAGCAGGGTGTGAACGTGGCGAAGGAGGTCTCCCAGGGATTTGGAGGGAAGGGTTTGTAAGATTTCCGCTGCGTAGTTGGCTTTTTGGAGGGCCAAAGACTGATCCTCTGCCGTCACGCGCGGCAGGATCGGAGATTCGCCCCATCCTACGCCTCCTCCTCCTTCTTCTCCTCCTTGTTCCTGAACTTGTAAATCCACTCTCACTGCCACATTATTGACTTCCTCCACTCGCGAAGACGCAATGGTGAAGGGAGCGAGCAGCGGCACATTGAGCGGCCTTGCCTCTGCTTTCAACACCTTCACTCTGCACGACTCCTCTATTCTCTTCCACGCTGACAATGACGCACCATCTCCATCGCTCCTCATTCCCTTCACACTGCTGGAGCAACGAAAGGATGCACTCGAACACAGCTTCGCTTCCCCCCCTGAAATCAAATTTACTCGGCTACTACAATTCATGATTCGATTCGATTCGATTCGATTCGATTCGATTATATGAAAATTTAGAAAAAAAAAACTGAAATGAATTAGCCATTAATCGTCATTCCACTTACTTATATTCGGAAAACCTCATGGTTTGATTCCTTTCCATGGTTTACGCTGATCACTCTGATGCCTCATTTGGCATTTCCGTTTTGTCATTAGGTAACGCAAGACACTTTTGTATACACCTTATCTATGTATTTAATTGTTAAAAAATTCATCGTATGAAAAAATATCAAAGGGCTTTTGAAATTTTAGACATTTTTGTTTTGTCAGTAACGCAAGACACTTTTGGATGCATTTTATATGCGTGTTAAAAAAAAATTTGGATCAACTGAAAAGAGGGGATTTCTGTTGAGATCACATACATTAATGTATTCTATATTTGCTAAGTTCTGTCCATATCACTTTAAAACAAAAAAATATGCATAAACTTCTAAATCACTACCATAAAATTTTATTTTTGTAACTTTTTTGGTTTTAATGTATGGTTCTATATATTTCTGAGAATCTATGCATGTAATCTCACCTAGAAAATTGTTCAATATATTAATCTAGAGATTTAGTGAATCTATGCATGCTAATTCAGCTAGTAAATCCATCACTCCCTTTTACTAGCACTCAACCAAAATTTTCAAACAGACCATTTACTTTGACAATGTCATGTTATTAGGATGGTTTATTTGCTTGACAATAGAAATCTAAAATCTAAAATTTGATTATAACATTATTTGTTTGAATATAAACAATGTATTGGGAATTTTCTTACATAATTCAAGGCCGCTAAAAAATAGCGCAGCCCGGGACAAAACCTCCTCACATTCAGGGCAACCTGCAACCTACAAGTTTAGTTTAGATTATTCTTAAAATTACAACAAACTACTAAAAAATTTCTAGTGAAATCTGTATTCATGGATAGTATGTTAATTTATTGTTGCCCTGCCTGTTGCCTCTTTAATAGTCCCTCCCCTCTTTTTGGCACAAGCAGCCTCTTTTGAATTATTGGCTTCTACTGAAATCTTTGCTTTAGGTATTTCATCTTGCTTCAATTTGTATCCACATGTCCCTTGTATGCAAAAGAGTCTGGCTAAGCCGAATAGATGTGCATTTCACCATTTACCATGCAACATTGTGAATTAAAAACAACACACATGCCATATTGTCCAATGCATTCAAGACACGTAGACGAGCGAATTTTTCAGATCCATAAGGAACAAGTAATTTGTTGAATAGTCATTTCTTGTCTGTTTGTGGCAAAAATATTTGTCATGGCACATACTCCAAAAAATACTTTTCAAAGCACTATTATCTATTCTTGTATACTTTGTGTAAGGTCAAATTCCTTAATATTATATCCATTGTTTAAGCCATGATGATAGCCAGCAGTTGCATTTACTTCGCAAGTTAGCTATTATTGAATTAAAATATATGTTTTCATAATTCATTGAAAAAAATTACGGTAAAGTCTATCTTTCACTGGTTGTAATATCTCCACTTTTCCCTAGCCTTAGATCATAAGAATCTCATTCTTAAAACTTTTGAAACTTTATAACTGTATGCATTATCTTTATCCACAATGAAGGGAAGAGCATTATTTTTCTACTTTATTGTCTTCTTGATGCTTGCATTCAATTGCCTTTTTTGTTATACTACAATAATTTACTGCCTTGGTTATAATGGTGTCCTCCATATGACCATCCTAAGCCATGAAATGTACATTAGTGCACACAACTCTTTAAACCAAGGTGTGTATCCTTATTTTAAGTAGTTCACCCGTATTATTCCCTTTAGAATATTTTTGTATCATTCTCTAAGGCATTATCCCTTCACTTTGTGGACAATAGATGAAACCCACAATTTTGTTATGGGACTTGTCACACACTACATATCCCATGACATGTACATGATTGTCCTATCTAAGAGCCTATTATTTGCCACCTAAACACAACACTTCATGTTTACCCTTTAGAGATCCTTCTTTCATTATGTATTGAGTTGCATCATGCATTGAATAAAAGCATCTATTATAGGGAAGATGTTGGGCATTACTAACTGTTGTAGCACGAGGTTCCTGATGCAATCTGGACCTCTTCTTCCCAGCAAGAAAATCTCTCATTAATCTTATTACTACAAACGTTGTTACACACATAATAAGTTTTAAAGGACAGTCATAAGAATGTACTAAATAGTCATGCAAGTGTTTCAATTGCCCTACAAACCTAAGTTAACAATGGATGAGTGAAACAAATCAGGAACTTGCAAAGACTTTGGAGAGCATATGGAGAAAGGTTTATATAAGTGTCATGAAGACAAAAGATTGTGACAGGTATAGGAAAACATTGCAATTTGAAGTGTATAGTGAATAGAGTTTAAGTGAAGAAGAGAATAGTTGGATAGAGGTCCTTGCCCTACTCATTTTGAAGGTGAGGTTCATCATTGTGTACAACAACGAAGACAAGGAAAGGTAACAACCTATATGAGTATGAAGACAATAATCATGTCCAAAAGCATGAAAAAGTAGGGCCATATAATTTATGGAAGAAAGTGTCGTGGAGTCAAAGTATGAAAAATTGTTGTTGCATTTTTGTTTTCAGTGTATCAAGAAGCTCTTCAAGGCAGAAATCTTAAACAATTGCCTTCATTGTGTCCATGGTGGGCCCTTATTTCTATTGTTGTAATATTAAAGTTGTTGCAAGCTATCAACATTGTTTGAAGTATATGGATCCTATTGTGCATGTTGAAGTTACAACTATAAGAAAAGCATACAAATATAAGGTAATCAAATTTAAGTTTCATATAATTGAGTTTCAGACAACTTGCATCAAGTAGAGAGCAAGGAAATGCTAGACACTTCTCAACTTATGTCTACAATGAAAAGTCATGCATATAGGAAGTGTTGAATTAGTAGCTAGCTCAAATACCCGTCTATTGTATTTTAATGTTGTCAATGACAATTAAAATACACATGTATTATCTCTCATACAATTCGAACTATTTTGGGTTGGACCCAAACGCATGTAATGTGAAGGCAAATGATGTAACTTAGGGTTGGGATCAAATACATGTAACTTGTTGTAGCGTCCTAAAATTGCGACACTTGCAATT
Organism: Cryptomeria japonica; assembly: GCF_030272615.1. Taxonomy (NCBI): domain Eukaryota; kingdom Viridiplantae; phylum Streptophyta; class Pinopsida; order Cupressales; family Cupressaceae; genus Cryptomeria; species Cryptomeria japonica. The sequence goes on along the minus strand of NC_081405.1, from coordinate 410,442,538 downwards.
TCGACTGCATTTCGGTCTTCATGATGGTGACACAACATGCAACCTGAATGGAGACCCCGAAACCTATTTTTGACACCAAAAACTGCATTTTCTAGCACCCTGGCCTGAACCTCCTTTGCACCCTGTTGTCCCGGGAGGTGGGACCAGAGCGCCCGCCCAGCGCCCTGGTCTCCCAGGACCATAGCGCCCAGCGCCCTGGTCCCTGGGCCTATTTTGGGCCCGGTCTCCTATGGGGTCTCAAGTCTTTTTGTTTGCAATTTGGAAATTAACTTTCCTGGTCGGCCTAAGGTCGGGAAAATCAGTCTATTAACCCTAATTGGCAAGTATATAAATGGCATTTTCCTCTCCCATTTGGGTAAGAAGGACATATGTGTACAAGCGTGGAAACTATACTCAAGCATTCAAGCATTCAAGCATTCCTTCAAGTAATTGATCATTTCAAGTCTCCATTCAAGGCTAAGTGTTGCATTCAAGACAAGGATTCAACCATTGAAGAGGAGATCACTTACTACATGCTACAACATACAACAAACAACAACATCTATACCTTCGCACATAAGGATACAAACATCCTTACAACAAGGTATTAGTACTTGTTTTACATTACATACATTTACATTTACAGCATTTCTCATTTCTTGGTTAATTCCAAAACTGGGGTTTGACCTAAAGGCAAACCCCTAATCCCTAACCCCCCAATCCTCTTCGCTTTTCTGTGTGTAGGTTGCAGGTACGCGGCTGAAATTGAAGATCTGGAATCCTTGTGCAGAGACGAACAGATCCCCCTTCGTTTCGCAGATTTTTCGGAGGACCGTGGCGCCGGGCGCCATCGTCCCGACAAATTTTGCTCAAATTTGCAGGACAGCGCCGTATCGACATTTTACTGCTAATTCCAGGTCCGCAGCTTCATCCTATATCCCTATCTCAGTTTATAAGCGAATCTTTGTCACTTTCTATGCATTCCTAGCTTAATTCTTCTATCAACATTCTTTACAAAAGAGGGTAGCCTTGCTTTCTTAACCCTTGAAACTCATTTAGCATCCAATCTTGCATTGTGTGGGATTGGATCTTGTGGGTTTCAACCCCTCTTTTGAATGTAAAGTCTCTCCCTTAAGTGAAAACCATCAACCCTAGCAACCTCCCTTCTCTCTCCTTGGAGTTGGAAGAGGGGAGAGCAACTAGGGTTCGATCGCGATTTTTCGCTTTACATTTTGGTGAACTCGACGTGAAAATCCTTTCTGATTATTCATGATTAGATCTGAAAATTGATTCCTTGATTACATTTCCATGTTTGATCTTTTGCAAAATTTTAGAGGTTGATTGCATAAAAACCCTAAATTTTCTTTTTAGTAATTGAACTTGTGAAATATTTAATTGTTAATGCTTGTTTCAGATCTGCCCTTCTATTACAAATTATCAATTCATATCTGTGTTTTAATTTTGAAAATTAAGTGGTTAAGTGTCAAAACCCTAATTTTTGAAACCCTCTTGATTCAACCTTTGTCCAACAATTTCACTGATCAAAACATCTCCAAATCCGTTGTAACTTTGGATTCCGGCATAAAATCACAATATCTTTCATCCCTGAAAATTTGGAAAAAAGTTGCGAGGACCGTGTGCACTCCGAGCGCCATCGTCCTCGACATTTTTTCCTAAATTTCGATAGCTAGATTTTACTATATTTTCCTGCTAAAATCCAGAATTTTGGCTGATTTTATCAATTATAACACTTTCAAAATTACAGTCAAAGTTGGTCTTGTGATTGCTTGGTTTAAGGCTTCTAATCATTCAAAAATCATCGAAATTGAAATTTTGTGTCAAAATTGTGTTCTTACTGTCCTAAATCTGAAAAGTGTGTTTGCATTCATTCGAAATTTCAGTGCTTTATTCAAATTCTTGCAATTTGTGACTTTGGAAATTAAGTGCTTAATTACAACAACTTTAATTTCCGCTTTCAAAATTGAATTTTGCGTGAAATTGAGTCAATTTTTAAATTTCAAAACTTGCATTGCTTTTGACATTCCCTCTAAAATCATAGAATTCAAAATTTCAGTTTCCCTCTCTTTTTCAAAATTCAAATTTTGCATTTTTCGACAATCTTGGTAGGGTTCAATTTTGAGATTGCAACTTTAATTTGGCCTACCTACAGATCGTAAAATCACTCAATTTTTTCAGATTAGCTTTAAAATCATCATACCTTTCATCCCTGCAAATTTTGAAAAAAGTTGCAAGGACCGTGTGCACTCCGAGCGCCACGGTCCCGGACATTTTTTCTGAAATTTCGGGAGACTGTCATGATTGCATTTAACAGCTTAAATCCAGAAGATTGGCTGATTTCACTGAAAATTGCTACCTCTAAATTCAAAATCTTCTCTCTCTTTCTAGTGCATGAGTTTTACAACAATAAGCCCTACTTCCACTATTCCTGTTAGATGAAGCCGTAGAATTAAGTCTTTCCGAGGTTTAACTACCGAGGAGATGGAACCTAATTTGAGTAGTCTTTTTAACGAGGACATGGGTAATTCCTCTAATCCTCCTAATGATGAAGAAGCTCTCCATGAGGTTTCTGTAGAACAACTTTCGAAATTGGATAATCAATTTGATGATTTTCACCAATGGATGTCTCATGAGTATCCCGATAGTCAAGCTCTTCCTTTAATTGAGGGTCTAAAACATATGCTTCAAAGTGATAAGAATGGAATTGATATTTTGCGTGGTATTGCACACATTGTGGATTCAAATGTGATGCCTATAAAGAGTTGTGCTGAAACTTTAGGTTATACACAACCTCCTACACAAGTTAATCATTCTATTCCCTTGACAACTTCTATTGCTAGCATACCTACCTTTACATCAAACATAATGACTACTTCTATACAAGACATTCCGCCTATGATTACCAGTCATGGGGGCAATCCCCCTTCTTCAATTAATCCTCTTCCTTCATTTAATCCGACTTCTTCATTCATTCCTTCAATGAGTGTCCCTATTACATCTCCACAAATGAACATGACGCAAGGGGGCAATTCGTTCAACCATTCCATTCCTCCTTGTAGTGTTCCTCCTGTCCAATCATCTCCTATGATTAACTATCATAGAGTCCCACCACCTTACTCTTTACCTTCTTTCAATAACATAACACCTCCATCTCAATCTAACACATCTAATATGAATTCTTCGACTGAAGCGACCATTAACAATCTTGCACAAACTGTCTCTTCTTTACAGCAACAAATTGCCTCTATGAATCAATCTAAGTTTAGTGTGCCCACATTTGATGTTGCGAGCCCACTTTCTCTTGACATTGTTCGAGCTATCCTTACTAAACATGTTGAAATCCCGCATTTGGAGCTTTATAATGGTAAAGGTGATCCTCTAACACATGTTAAGACTTTTCAAACAATATGTACTGATTTTGCTTATGACCAAAGGTTGCTTGCAAAACTGTTTACTAGAACATTAAGAGACAAAGCCCTACAATGGTATTGCTCGTTGCCTTCTTATTCTATTACTTCTTTCGAACAACTTGCAAATGCTTTCATTCAACAATTTCAAAACAATATAAGTCCTAAAGTTACTTTGATTGATTTAATGCATTATAAACAAGGTGTTAAAGAAAAAGTGACTGATTTCATTGGTAGATATAAGCATTTGTATGCTCAAATTTCTTTTCTAGTGCCTGACAATGATATTCAAAGAATCTTTATTTCTAATTTACAAAAAGATATTCGAGACAAACTTCTGTTTTCTGAGTTTACTTCTTTCCAACAGTTGTGTGCAACTCTTCACAATTATCAACTGACTATGAGTTAAATGGAACAATCACATCCTATGGCTCTAAGTGATAAGGGTGATAGCAGTCAACAACCATTTGGGAAGTTTAAACGGAATAGAGATTCCATCAAATTCAATGAAAACATCATCAACAACAATGTGAATGCAGCATCAGGTGTGCCTCCTATTTCTAAATTTTTCAAGAAAGAAAGAAAGTATACTCCTTTGAATGAATCATTGCATAGTATTATGATAAGTTATTGGAACAAAATGTGCTTACTCTTCCTCCTATAAGGCAAATTGATCCTGCAAAGATTACTTCACCTTATTTTGATAACAAATCTTTTTGTCAATTTCATCATCAGCCTGGGCATGATACTGAAAAATGTTTTTCTTTAAAGGGTAAAATTCAAGATTTGATTGATAATAATACTATCTTTGTTTCTGGAGTGAATGATAAAGGCAACACATCTGTAGCTCCTCCTAACCAAAATCTTTAGATTTTTACTGATCCATTACCTTCTCATACCTCTAATGCGATTGAGGCTAATGATTCCTCTCTTTCATCTGATGGTCTTGTGTCTATGACTCCGAATGTGATTAACTTTGTAGAGCAGCAAGAAAACCCTAAAGAACCTTCCATCACATTTGATTCTAGTGAAATTATCAGGGCACCTGATGGTCCTTTATACATAGTTGCAAAAGTCAAGAATACACCTTGCCGTGGAGTGCTTATTGATCCTTCGTGCATGGTTAATGTTATTACTAAAGAATTTCTTTTTACTTTGCAATTGAATCAAGTGATCTATGACAAAACAGATGTGATTGTGAAACTATTTGATGCATTTTCTTCTCCTGCAATTGGTTCTATTACATTGCCTATTGAGGTCCATAACAAATCCCTTGATGTAAACTTTTCTATTATTCCTTCATCCGAACAATTTCGTGTGAAGCTTGGCTATCCTTGGCTATCTTCCATGAGAGCTATTGCTTCTCCTATTCATAAGTGTTTAAAATTTCCCCATAATGGTGAAGTTGTTACGGTCAATCATAGTCTCTTTAAACCAGCTGAAAGAACCTCTAGTGTTCCTATTGATTACTTTTGGCCTAAACAATTCCAATCTCTTCCTCCGCGAAGTGATCATCTTTTCAAATCTTATCAAAAGTGGAAAACAAATATGATCCTATCTTTAAGTGAACCTAGAACACCCAAACTTGATATTCCTATCGTTCTTGAGAAGGAAGTTCTTCCTTTGAAAGATAAAACTAATGTCTTTCCTCATGAAGATTCCCAACCCGTTCCCATGGATGTGACTATGTCTATGCCTAATAAACCTTCTAAAAGTAGACCTATACCTCCTCGTCATGATGGATTTGGTCTTCTTCCTAAACCAAAAATTCCTCCTTTATATGGAGCAGTTCCTCCTCCTTCCTTTTATAGAGAGAAGAGACCTTCTTCTTCTCCTATTATCCAGCCTAAGAGACCACAACCTAAACACCCAAGTGATAAGGATGAGAACATTCCTCCTCCTCAATCTTATCCACTTCCTACTAAGACTAGATGAAATCGTTCTGCACGTGAACGTCGACGAAAGCGTCGTCTTAGAGCTCAAGCAGCTGCTTCTCAAACTTTGCAATCTCCAAAAACACCTTCAACAAGCATTATTCCATTTTCTCCAAAATCTCCTAAACATAAGATGCATGATGGTCTTGATCCTGTGCGAGTTAAAGATCCTACTTTTATAAATCTTGATGATGATATAGATGAAAATGTTATTCATGATGAACATGTTACTTCTCTTGCTTCTGACAGTGAATATGAACTTGTTGATGTTGATAACCATTTATCTAATGAATTTTCTAAAGCACTTATCCTAGCTCCTGGACAAGAACAACGTGGCTCGGGACATGAACATAGCCCTTGTTTGGATCTTGTGATAGCTCCATCTGCTGTGTTGGATGTTCTTCCTCTAGCGTGTTCCCTGCCTTCCTGAAACATTGATCAGCAAGATCGGGGGGTAGATGACGTGCTAGACTAGTTACATTAGCATAGTAGATTCTCTCCTCCTCTCTTTTGTTACTTCTTCTATATGTTATTCTCATTCTTCTATTTGTTGTCCTTAGTGTTGTCTACTTGAGGACGATGCAAAGCATTGAGATCTCTTTTGGTCTCTCTCATGTTGACTCAAAAGACACATGTGTTCCCTTCTTCTAGGTGACCTTCCTTGATTGGGGAATGAAGAACAATTATGCATACATACATATGATATATATACATGAATTATCATATAGCATACTGACCCCGAGGAAAGCGAAGTCACCTCGTGCTTTGTGTTTTGTGTCTATTATCCTTGGGTTTATCTCACACTTGGGGGCTAAATCTTTGTGATAACGTGCTCCTTTCCTTTCTCATTTCTTATGTGTATCACTACGTTAAAACAATCACCCCCGTTGAGGCGTGTGTGATCGCTTTAACATAGGGGGGCATACACCCTGTCTATCCTTTCAAGATACTTGAAAATTTCTTGGTGAACTTAGCTTTGCCTTGAAAATTTTTGGTATTTCTTTTGCATGACTCATAGTGAGGGAACCTTACTACTGACAGTCATGGTTCTCCCTCGTGATCTTCCCTTTTACTTTGTCAATCGAAGTCGTAAGATCCTTAGTCCACTGGGGGCTTGGTGTATCTTGCCTCCTTGACGTGGTGAAAGCCTTTCAATGTTGTTTCCTTGTACTTTACCGGAAGTATGAGCATACATACTCCCGCTAAAGTGGGGGCTAAATGTAGCGTCCTAAAATTGCGACACTTGCAATTTCGACTGCATTTCGGTCTTCACGATGGCGACGCAACACGCAACCTGAATGGAGACCCCGAAACCTGTTTTTGACACAAAAAACTGCATTTTCTAGCACCCTGGCCTGAACCTCCTTTGCACCCTGCTGTCCCGGGAGGTGGGACCAGAGCGCCCACCCAGCGCCCTGGTCTCCCAGGACCATAGCGCCCAGTGCCCTGGTCCCTGGGCCTATTTTGGGCCCGGTCTCCTATGGGGTCTCAAGTCTTTTTGTTTGCAATTTGGAAATTAACTTTCCTGGTCGGCCTAAGGTCGGGAAAATCAGTCTATTAACCCTAATTGGCAAGTATATAAATGGCATTTTCCTCTCCCATTTGGGTAAGAAGGACATATGTGTACAAGCGTGGAAACTATACTCAAGCATTCAAGCATTCAAGCATTCCTTCAAGTAATTGATCATTTCAAGTCTCCATTCAAGGCTAAGTATTGCATTCAAGACAAGGATTCAACCATTGAAGAGGAGATCACTTACTACATGCTACAACATACAACAAACAACAACATCTATACCTTCGCACATAAGGATACAAACATCCTTACAACAAGGTATTAGTACTTGTTTTACATTACATACATTTACATTTACAGCATTTCTCATTTCTTGGTTAATTCCAAAACTGGGGTTTGACCTAAAGGCAAACCCCTAATCCCTAACCCCCCAATCGTCTTCGTTTTTCTATGTGTAGGTTGTAGGTACGCGGCTGAAATTGAAGATCTGGAATCCTTGTGCAGAGACGAACAGATCCCCCTTTGTTTCGCAGATTTTTCGGAGGACCGTGGCGCTGGGCGCCATCGTCCTGACAACTTTTGCTCAAATTTGCAGGACAGCGCCGTATCGACATTTTACTGCTAATTCCAGGTCCGCAGCTTCATCCTATATCCCTATCTCAGTTTATAAGCGAATCTTTGTCACTTTCTATGCATTCCTAGCTTAATTCTTCTATCAACATTCTTTACAAAAGAGGGTAGCCTTGCTTTCTTAACCCTTGAAACTCATTTAGCATCCAATCTTGCATTGTGTGGGATTGGATCTTGTGGGTTTCAACCCCTCTTTTGAATGTAAAGTCTCTCCCTTAAGTGAAAACCATCAACCCTAGCAACCTCCCTTCTCTCTCCTTGGAGTTGGAAGAGGGGAGAGCAACTAGGGTTCGATCGTGATTTTCCGCTTTACACTTGTAATTATATCTTGTTATGGATAGGACAAGACCTATGTATAATGTAACTTGTAGAGAGGGTAGGCCCAATTTGGGCAATAAAATCAAATATGTATTTTGAGTGATAATGTAATTGGGTTGGGCCCAAACTCATGTAGTGTGTGGTAAAAGGCAAACAAGCAATAACATGTTAATAGGTCAAGACCTATTTGGATGATATACATAATATTATTATTAAATTAATAAGCAAGCCGACTTAGGGTATTGGCACCAAAGGTTGGATATAAAACCAATAACAAATGAAGTCATCTTCATTATCACATGCAATCTCCTCTCCGATATTGGTGATCTCTCTCTCTCTCTCTCTCTCTCTCTCTCTCTCTCTCTCTGTCTGTCTCTCTCTCTTGTGCGAACTTCCTTCTCATCTACAACTAACTTAGATAAGGTAGATAAAGTCATTTAATCTCCCTGATTGGCTTTAAAGGCTCTTATATTTGGGTTAGCTAATTCCCTATTAGCACCATTTTTAATAGGTTTCCTAGTACTCAGTGGTTCATACAGTCCTCTTAGGAGTTGGACCATCTAAACCATGGTGCGTCTGATCATATTAGCTTGAAACCAGTGTGCCTTATATTAGCTTCAAACCTAAGCCCCCTATTGGTAGCTGATGGGGACATAATATCATTCGTTGTACATATCAATGAGGTTTGTTTTACATCTAGATAATAATTTTTTTTTAAAGAAATAAATGTTCATCGGAATTACAATGGAGACTAAGCTTTCCATCGACGATGAAATCATTGGACCAACAACGTTCTCGTCAATGCAAAGTTTCTGGAGTCGTCAAAATTCTGACTCAAACTACATAAACATCCGACGAGGATGCTGTATATCCGATGACACTTCCTTGTCAGACGGTCATCAATGCATATTAATGGACCGACGACACAACCGTCAGACAAACAACATCCCCATCGATGCAAAGTTTCAGACTTCCGTCGAGTTTCCAACACCGTCTAAACAAACATCCGACAGGGATGTTGTATGTCCAACAAGTTTTTTGACTGAAAGAGCATTCATGCCCACCGTCAGCAGAGTCCATGGGATTGTCGTATTTCCAATGGTCAGAGACATCATCGATAAGTCTGACGATGAGTTTTCGACGACTACTTTTGTCGGCACTCCGACGAAAAGTAGTCGTCAAAAATTGTCACCAAATGTACTAGTGCCTATCTCAGTTTATCTTGGTTTTTGCTGTGATTCTGATCCGCTATGATCATATCGTTGGATTTAGTTTTGGATGGTTATTCGGGTTGGCTACATGCTTGTCATGTTCAGTTGGTTTATGATTTGGTGCTCCGGAAGCTATCATTTATGTTCCCAGTTGATATTCCTAGTACTAGTTAGCTTTACCAGTTGGCGATATTTGATGATTTGGCTAAGTAATTTTGGTCTGGCTTATGGAAATGGTTTATATCATACTAAAGGTGTTCTTGGTCGTGTCCTAATTGTTTGGTGGCTTCGCATTTGCTAGCATACTAATATGGTGGTCCTATTTGGATCCAGTTATATATTTTGTGTTATTGCACTTAGGGTTTCTACTGATTGGTGAAACGTGTTGGAGATTGGTCTTAGCATGATTTCTGACAGATATAATTGTTTGGGAATTTGAATTAGGTTTCATGTTATGTACTGTAAATCATAATATCGGTATGGTGGTATCGTGTGATGTAACTTTTTGTAATTATGGGTTTATGGGTTTAGGCTTTAGTTGACCTTGTCAATAAGGTTGATGATCTTGTAGTGTCATGAAATTATGACCCTAGAAATTTTAACCACATTTGAGGTCCTCACCTTGGCGACGACATCCTCCTTCATAACCAAGACCTCTTTCTGCACTTTTACCCTTGGGTTCTTCCTTGCTCAGGACCTGTTCCTGCCTCCAGACCTTGTCTGAGCCCCAAAATAGGGCAGGACAGGGGCGCCACACCCCTGTCCCCAAGGTGGCCCTAAGAAGTGTATTCCCGGTCCCCTATGCATAATTTGACCTTCAAGGTTTGCACTCCTCTTTGTCAACCTTCGGTGAATGAAAATCAATCCTCTAGGCATGTATAAAAGGGAGTTGGTTTTATCATTTGCATGAAGCGAAGTTGATCATAAGCAAGCATAGGAAAAAATATACATCATCAAGCATTCAAGTCTTCTTCATTCATCCATTGGAGCAATATTGTAACATTCATTTGCAAGCATGCATGTGTGTTAGGGTTTTGTCATGTTACATGCCATTTCATACAACACATGTGATTACCTTTAAGAAGAAAAGCAATCATCATCAACAAATTGCAAATCTACAAGGTATACATTTCCATTGTTTACATTCAAGCATTTGCAATTACTTTCTTTCAAGGTTGATTCCTCGATCGGGGTTTGACTAAGGCAAACCCCTATCCACAACCCTTCTCCCCTTATTTTATGTGTGTAGTTTGTAGGTGCGCAGCTGTGATTGCAGGTTTGGGCTTCATTTGCAGAGATGGAGAAACCCTTTTCATTTCACGAGTTTGTAGGAGGACCGTGTACACTTTCGCCATGGTCTCGACGAATTTCACTCATTTTCTCTCTTTGTTCCACATAGTCAACAAGTCAACTTTCCTATTTACAGAAGAGGACAAAACACACTTCAACCCTCACAGTCTACTTGGAATTCACATCCTTGCCTCCCTTGGATTTGGATCTAGTGGATTCAAGCCCCTCTTTTGAATGTAAAGTTCCTCCAAGTGAAAATCATCCTAGTGACTTCTTTTCTCTCTCCTAGGTGGGGAGTCACTAGGGTTCAATTTTCCGGTTTACATTTTAGTGAACCCGACATCTTACACATTTATTATATTTTTTTATTATTAGATCTGATTAATTGCAATTTGAATTTTAAATTTTTATTTCCAAGTTTGATCTATTTGCAAATTTTAGAGGTTAATGGCATAAAAACCCTATTTTTTCATTTTGAGAAATTAATCTTGTGAAGTGTAAAATTTTAATTACTTGTTTCAAATCTGATTTCTATTTCAACATTGCAATTTAATTTTGTCTCTTTATTCTGAAACTTTAGCGGTTAAATCATAAAACCTTTGACCTTTGACTGCAAGTTTGACTGATCTTAAGATTCTTCTATTTTTGACCTTTGACTGCAAGTTTGACTGATCTAGACATCTCCAAATCAGCTATTTTTTGGATTCCACATTAAAATCACAATTTCTTTCATCCCTAAAAGCTTTGGAAAAATTTGGTCGGACAGAATGCACTTTCGCCACGGTCCTTGACTTTTCCCTGAAATTTCGGGAGACAAAATTGACTATATTTTTATGCTCAGATATAGAAAATCAATGTACTTTATCAATTTTAACACTCTCTAGGGTCAAACACAAATTCAAAATTCATCACATTCAAATCTTACATTGATTTTCATAAAAGGTCCTAATTTTAGATCTTCTTTTCCAACAAATTTAGATTTTAACTAAGAGACTTTCAATGACAATTAATAAATTGGATTTACTTGCTCTTTCGCATATGATTATATTGTTTTTTGCATAGATTTACTACAATCATGTGTCAGATAAGAGTTTCTTCCATTTCCTATTGCTCCTCTTTATTCATAGCACTTGGTCTTGTTGTGTTATTACGATTCCCAAATTCTTTTATTTCAAATTAATCTTAAAGCTTTCATGTATCATTTATGTTGCATTCTGGTGATGTTGTTAACAAACTACATTTCATATGTTAATCACTTTAAAGCTTTTGTAGATACTAAACTTGGAGATCCTAACCTTAGTACCTCTCCTAGGGTATCTTGTGTGGATGAGATGAGACCTAATGCTTTAACCAATGATCTCTCTAAAAAAGAGCAAGCATTGGCAAGTAACACGAATCCATCTTCTTCTCATGCACATACCCTTGAGCAAGGGGGCCAAAATCACAACATCAACATTCTTACATCTTTAGATCCTCCTTATTCTCCTAAAACATATCTTCAACATCAAAGTATATGTAGGGAGGATGATGTCATGCATTTTATTCATGACCTTTCCCCTCGCATAGAAATAACTAAAAATGATCTTTTAGATGATGAAGATGTTCCTCCCCAGTCTTCCAAAAAGGATAAGCTTGACAAAGGAAAGGAGATTGTCATTTCACATGATACTCCTTCTTCATCTACAAATCCTTTTCTTCCTCCTTACACATCAGATTTCAAAGAAATTCATGATCACGTCCCTCCATCTGGTCAATTTCAACATTCTTATAGTCGTGGCTTTCATATAATTACAAAACAAGGTTTTAAAGGACAAAGAATTGGGAAATTTGAGCATGGAATTCGTGTCCCTATAAATCCTCCCACACAAACTACTACAAGAGGCCTAGGAAATGGTATCCCTCTTTCTATGGATGAATTCCTTAAGCTCCAAAACTTTAAAGATTATCTTCAAAAAAATAAAATCAAAAGAGCTTGTAAGAATGCTTCTTCTTCCAAATGTCCTTTTTGTTCATTTCATCAAACCCATGATCACTATGCTGATGATTGCCCTTATTTTCAAAAATCTATTCAAGATGGCATAGATAGTGGCAAAATTAGAATCATGGATAATGAAACTTCTTCTCCTAACAAATCCTCTCCATTATGTCAAAATGATATTTACCATCGAGACAGATTAGCTGCAAGAATCTATTAGAGATTGAAATATGACAAGAACATTTCCTTTCCTCCTCAAAATAAAAACAAAAATCTTAAGCAAGTGAAAGGTATTGAATATTGCATTTTTTCATGATTCATATTCACATTCTCTTGGAAAATGTTATGCATTTAAGAAATTTGTTCAATTGCAATATGATCTTGCACAAATTTGTCTCACAATAGATCTAGCTATATTTCTTGGTAAAAACATAGTGCCTTAGCACTTCTTTTCCCTTCATGTTTATCTTCACCCTATGATATAACTAGCCCATTTAACAAGAGCTCTTTATCATTTGTGGTGGTATTGTTTCATTTTTACATACTTTGGGGTAGCAACATGGAGTCCATTTTCCTTTTTCTTTATATACACTTGTCTTTGTCTTTGTGTATTATTCATTATTAGATCTCCTTTATTGCATTGGGTTATTCTTATATGAGCAGATAATTTTTCTTTGGTTTTCCACGTTGCTTAGAAAGGAGTTTCTTTAATAAGTAATGCACCTCTTCTGTTTCTTTCATTCTCTTGGAAAACATATATTTTCTATGGTTGCGATTATTCTCAAGCATGATATGCCTCCTTGCATGGAATGATCTCTCGAGAAGTCCATATTCCTTCCTTTAGAGAATTTGTTCCATTAGGAAGGCATATCACTTGAAAATAAACACCATTGGAAAATGTGTAGCCCTTTTCCCCTTGTCCTTCTTACTTGGGGGGCAAGGATTTTCTCTCCTATTCCTTTCTTTCTATCTCGTGTATCACTATTTTCTTTAGGGGCTGCATTTTTCATATATGATTATCGTTTCTATATGCTTAATCTGCCTTGGGGAATATCTAATACTTTTTTCTTCCTTTCAAAGATTACCACTTCTTGAGACGTGCATTTTACATATACTAATGTCTTTTCTTGCATGCATTTATGAAAGTACATTGTGCATTTGATTATGTTAATCTATCTCTAGAAGATTGTGTAAGTTCTTCTCATTGTCCCTACACTTGGGGGGCAATGATCTCTCCCTTTTTCTTTCTCTAGGGATCCACTTTGCCCTATGTTATGGATGGTGTGAGTTGTAAATTACTTGATGTCACTCCTTGTGTGAAATTGTTGGTGGTTTTCTCAAGGGTTCTTTCTCATATAGGAGGTGTAGATCCTTGACTACAATCTCTTTCACACTTGGCAATGTACATCTATGATAAATTCACCCATCCCTTTGGGGGCTAAAATTGAGTCATCCCTCATCAAGAATCTCTTTCACCTAGGAATAGGAGGAAGGATTGAATTCTTGTTCTCTCATTTTCTTTGTTCTAGAAGATGTTATATTTGTCTAAGACAACTCCTTTTGGAGGAATATGCCTTTTGAACAAATATTTCTTCTTCTCTAAGGATCTCCTTTACACTTACAACAAGATATCTCTTTTCAACTATCTTTATCCTTGCGTGAAGAGTATTCCCTCTCTTGCTTATACTTATGACATTGTTGCATAATAGGTATCTTCTTTGTGATAAATGTAGGTATTCTTGTTCTACTTTCCTTAAGATATCAACATTAACCTATGCTGACATCTTAAGGGGGGGCACCAACATTGCTCCTTTGTACTATACTTCTCTCATTGTACAGTGGGACATTCTTGGAAGTAGATGGTGACCTCTTAGAGTAAGGTGTCATCACTTTTCTTGTATAGTGGGACATTCTTGGAACCCAAGGGAGGCCTTTTAAAGAAAGATGTCGTCACTTTTCTCTTGTACAGTAGGTCATTCTCAGAACTAGAGCACAGACTCCTAGAGTGAGATGACGCTACTTTTTCCTAGTATAGTGGGCCATTCTCGGAACTAGAGCATAGACTCTTAGAGTGAGATGTCTTCACTTCTTCTTTTCTTGTATAGTGGGTCATTCATGAAACCAAAGCACATACTCTTAGAGCAAGATGACACCACTTTTCTCCTATGCAAGGTAATTATTCTCAAAACTAGAGCACATACTCTTAGAGCGAGATATCACGCCTTTCTTGACACTTGTATTATACATTTTATAATAGGTTGTAGCATATTCGGGCATAGACTCCTATGAGGTGCTTTGAACCTCACTTGCACACACGCACTTGAGGTTGGGTGGAACTAACAGTGTTTTCACTTTCCTCCTTTACATGGATCACCCAGAGAGACTTTGGGGGCTAGATTTATGTTTGCTCCACCAATAAGAATAATAACTATAGTTAAAGTCTCAACCTAAAGTTTGGACATTCACTCTATGAAGTTACTATCTCCATAATTGAAGTTCATTTGATTGTCAACCCAGGGGTGTATTACTTGAAATGGGTCTGCATTATATATGCACTAAGTTCCTGCGATAGCTATCCCACATTACTGCATCAACTAAGATCTATTTGGAAAAGGCAAGCAAGAATTAAAACAACTGAATGGCTACAGGAAAACTCTGCATTAACATAACACTCACTTAAAGAAATGTTAACTAAGCCCAAAGCTATCAAACAAGAATTACTCTGTTTTCTATGGTTGTAGGAACAATCAAAGGATCTATTTCTAGTGGTTGTAGGAACAGTGAATGCTAGGACGTCTATTGCGATAGAAAAGAAAAACTAGATTTAACAAAGGCACAAGATCACTCACCAAGTGGGCCCCCCTGGATGAGTGTATCCAGGCTTCCAAAAATAACTCTAAGTGCTCAAAATGACATAAATTTATTCATTTCTTTTCAAAAGTCGATACATCATTGAAAATGAAAGAAAACTAAAACACTTTGCAACTGTATTTCTAAATTTGTTCTTCATTCCTCTCTTCCCCTTCTTTCTCTCTCTAACCTCAAAGAAGAGGCGAGGAAACTTATTTAAAAGAAAATTACAACAACTTCCTACAATTAAGATCGCGTCGATGAGAAGAGGTGGATAACATCCATGGTAGAGAACAGTCAGAGTTAAGCCACTAAAAACATGGATCTACACCAACCCACAACCAAGAATATAGTGTGGCGGTATTACAAGGTTGATGCTCACTAAAGTAAGACATAAATGAGTCGTGCACGCCCTACTACTCCTTTGTCATTCCTCATGCCCATTATCCTCTTCGTTGATTTGAACTTTTAGTCGCCCCTTGAATATCTCAAACTGCCTTCTCGACGTGACAGGATAACCTTCTCCGCAACATCTCATTTATTCCTGCAATTGAAAAGAGAGAATATTACAAGCATATATATATCCATTTTAATTAATCATCACTTATTTATTTCACACATGATATCGCCTATGACAATCTGTATGGCAACAAGAACAAATCACATGGCTACATGAATAACTGGCAAAGACACAACATGATTTAATGTGTTCAGTTAACATCTGAAATGCATATCTAGTCAAACTTTAATACATCATTACCATCTCATTATACAAATTAAAAAATGACAAGAACTTATGAGTTCTAGGAATAAAAGGAGCTAATATCCCAGCTCATCATACCCCTCAAGTTAGTGTCTTGTCAATCCTCAAACAAGAGGAAAGTTTCTAATTTGGGCACTAATCCACAAGTCACCAATAGTTCCCTATCCTATCCCTCGTGTAGCCAAATTCCAATAAAATCCCTTCATCTTTTCTAGTCTGACCCATCTGGTTTCTTTTGTGGTTGCCTCATAGGGTTTGTTTGCAACCCTACTTCCCAACAATGGCCACATGAGGATAGGAGGTTGGAAGATCAAGGGTAGCCAACCATTATTTTTCATCCTACCCAAATGGATGTATTTAGGGGCTCTCTATATAGCTGCATGAAAATTCGGCAATGAATGAGGCTCACCTTGTTTTAAGTCCCCTAGAAGATTATTCCAACACTGAATCAGACAGTCAACTACAGTTGCACTTTTATTTCCAATCAAGTGTTCATATTCCTGGAATCTTTCCTCCCTCATTGGTAACACTCGACTCCTTACATCAGGACTTGCTAATAATTTATGCAATCATAATAAAGAAGTTTTGGATTCTTGGCTATAGCCCCAAGTAACAATGGACAATCAAATTTCAGATTTCTATATGCTTTGGCCTAAGTCCCCATGCTAATTTCATTTTGCGTCCATGACATTAATGCTTTAATGTGGATGTCACCAATGTATAACAAAGGATTCCACTCATTATCAGAAGTAACAACATAGTTATGAAAATAGAATTCACACAATAAATTTTTAACTATTGTTGGAGAGTTCTGATAAGCATTATAAAATTTAGAGAGAAGTCTCAATTGGGAAGGAAGACATTGTCACCAAGGTGAGGACCTCAAATGTGGTTAAAATTGCTAGGCTCGCAATTTTATGACACTACAACATCAAAAGAGAGTAATATCTAAAACTTGATGACTTTCCAATTTTGAAATCAAAGAGGGTATTATGAAGAACCTTGGCCACCAAGGAAGAAAAATCAAAATACCTATTTAAAAAAAAAGGGTTTTGTGAAAATAACCTCTTAATTTTTTAAAACTAATGGATCTAAGATTGCAATTTTGAATTTGAATTACATTCACAATCAGATCTGAAACACTTAATCTAAAATTTAGACAACCCACAAGCTCAATTTTAAAATTATATGATTGTTCAATTAATTAGGCAAATAACCTAAGAAAAAATCTGAGCGATGCTGAAGACTTCATTGAGTCATTGAAGAAAAAAGTGAACAAATCCAGAGAAAAGAGAAAGGAGCTTATGGACAAACTCAAAGAGAAAGAAGACCAGAGCATTGATAACCAAGTCTTAAAAGACAAGACAAATGAATGTGAAAAACTTGCTAGAGATAATGCAGTCTTGAAGAATGAAATGCAATCCATTGTGATGAAGCTGACAAAGGAGATTGAAGACAAAAGTTGACAAAATTCTTAAAGAAAATAAAGAAATATTTAGAAGAAAAACTAGAGTAAATAAAATAATGATTGGGAAGAATGAGGATGTAAACAAGGAGAGAGGAAATTTTGAGGGAAATAATTCAAAAGTATAAGTATGATGTAGTTTTTGAGAAAACTCAATAAAGTATTCAAAAGTCTATTCCTAAAGTCCTTGAGATGCCACCCATAAGAGATGAGCCAAAAATTGAAAAACCGGATGAACAAACAACTAAACAATTTACTGTTGCAAATGATATTAATGATGGTCAGAAGATTGCAGACTCAGGTGAAGTAGCTCAAGATCCTCTAGTGATGATTGTTGAATCAAAGAGGAAAGCTAAGGAGGTTGGTAATGAAAAGGAAGAGGATACAAAGAAGGAAGAGAAGGAGAAGGATGAAGGCAAGGATGAACATGTTTTGGTGGCAAGAGACACTATGGAATTCAAAAAAGGCAAGCAAATAATAAGCGATACAAATCTCATTCAAGGACCTATCATTCATAATTCCTTATCTCCTATTCAAGCACTCAAATTTGAGGCAATCACCCAAGCTAAAGCCAGTGAAGACTTATTGAAGTCCCATAATGAGGAAAAAGAGATTATATCCTTAGTTACAAGTGTTCTTGAGAAAATTTTGCCTCTGCCGGTGTCACTATTGGTATCTGCACCATCAACAACAAATCCCTTGAAATTACCACCCACAAACAAAAGACAAATTGAAATAATGGGCCATGGTGGGTAGTACCCAGCTGTAATATCTGTTGTTATAGAGTCATAAGTACCACCAAATATTTGCCAAAGAGGAAGTCTGATGCTGTTGGCCACTCCATCAATCACAGCCATTTCCACCCCCACTCTTACCTTGAAAGTCCAAAGAGTAAAAAGGTTAACATGAGGTTTTCACAGTTCCTAAAAATATTGTTTAAAAAACTTTGTTTTATTTTAGCATAAAATTGACTTCACATGCTAATCCATCAGCATTATGACATAAGAAAAGATGTTTTGAAATGTAGTTTTATAAATAATCCATACTATGAAGAAGAGAAATAAAAAGAATTAAGGAAGAGTTGAAAAGATTAGATGACAATTACCAAGATAGAATTTTGTCATATTGTAAAGTGAAAAAAGAAAGAGGGCCAATAAAATAATTTAAAGCAGAGGGCAAAAAAGCCATTGAAATTAAGAGAAGAAGGTCAAATCCTCCTGTTCAAACCCAGCTATGCTTAATTTGTATGGCAGTAGAAAAGGTTAAATGAACATTTACAAAAAAGATTTTATATGAATCAAAATGTAGAAAAAGTAAAAGAACATAAAAATTAAGGAAATAGATCAAATTCTCCTGTTTAAATTTGAGCTTTCTTTATTTTTTCAGGGCATTTCTCTCTCTCTCTCTCTAGTTTAAATTGTTGCTCTGTCTCTCTATTAAATTAATTTTATTGCACTTTTTTGTTGGTTTCAGTAATTATCTGGCTTCTTGTTAACATTGTGCACTGTTTATAAACTTATTTCTACAATTAGCATATATTTTCTTTTCTTCCATCTTTATAATGATAGTTCATTCGCCATAATCCGGAGCATCGATACAAAAATAAAACACAGTTTTTTTTGTAGAAACTTTTCAGAAAATACAATAGTTAATGAATTTGAACGAGAGAGAGAGAGAGAGAGAGAGAGAGAGAGAGAGAGAGAGAGAGAGAGAGAGAGAGAGAGAGAGAGAGAGAGATGCAATGGCATGGCTTGGAAGCAGGGTGTGAACGTGGTGAAGGAAGTCTCCCAGGGGTTTGGAGGGAAGGGTTTGTGAGATTTTCGCTGCGTAGTTGGCTTTTTGGAGGGCCAAAGACTGATCCTCTATCGTCATGCACAATAGGATTGGAGATTCGTCCCATCCTACACCTCCTCCTTCTTCTCCTCCTTATTCCTGAACTTATAAATCCACTCTCACTGCCACATTATTGACTTCCTCCACTCGTGAAGATGCAATGGTGAAGGGAGCGAGCAATGACACATTGAGCGGCCTTGCCTTTGCTTTCAGCACCTTCACTCTGCACGACTCCTCTATTCTCTTCCACACTAGCAATGATGCACCATCTCCATCCCTCCTCATTCCCTTCACATTGCTGGAGCAACGAAAGGATGCACTCAAACACAGCTTCACTTCCCCCCCTGAAATCAAATTTACTCGGCTACTACAATTCATGATTCGATTCAATTTGATTATATGAAAATTTAGAAAAAAAAACTGAAATGAATTAGCCATTAATCATCATTTCACTTACTTATATTTAGAAAACCTCAAGGTTTGATTCCTTTCCATGGTTTGAGCTGATCGGTATTATCACTTTGATGCCTCATTTGGCATTTCCGTTTTGTCATTAGGTAACGCAAGACACTTTTGTATACACCTTATCTATGTATTTAATTGTTAAAAAATTCATTGTATGAAAAAATATCAAAGGGCTTTTGAAATTTTAGGCATTTCTGTTTTGTCATTAATGCAAGACACTTTTGAATGCATTTTATATGTGTGTTTAATTGTTATAAAATTCATAGTAGGAAAAAATATTAAAGGTCTTTTGAAATTATTTTGTGAGGATGTTGGAATGTAAGTGCATGGTTAGTAAGTTAAAATAAATATTAAATTCATATTGCATTGATTTTGCAATTTTATTTATAAGATAGATATACATGCAAGAAATTGAATGTAATAAAACCTACAACTTAGCAATAGAATCTAATAAAACATTTATTTTAAATGAATAATTAATCAATCTTAATCTATTAATCACTATTTCCTATGCTCTTTCCTTATCACTATTTTAATTGTATTATATATTTGATTATGATAATCAGTCAATCTTAATTCATGATTCAATCATATCATATACAAAACTAAATATTCTATCATTTTCATCTATAACATGGTAGTATTTTTTATTTAATATAACTTAATTGAATCTAACGATGATTCCAAAAATTCATCGAACATGGCAATAGATTTTGGAAAGTCAAATACTCTAAACCTTAGAATAGATAAACTTGATGATGATGGCTTTAAGGTTTAGCATTATAGTTCAATTTAATGTTCAATTAGGTTTAAGGTTAGTGTTTAATTTGCGTTAAGGTTTTATAAGTATAAGTGTGCAATTTAGGTTTGGGTTTAGAGTTAGGCTTTAATTTGGTTTAAGATTGTTAGAGTTATCATGCATTAGCTAATAATTATTTATTTAATTATTAGTCTATTATCCTCTACACTTAAGCTAAACTTAGGCATTTAATAATATTGTAGGTATTTAATAATAATTCTAATTATTAAATACACATTATCCCTTTAGGGTTGCACAATCTCCTTTTATAAGGATTGTATTGTACTTTTTTATTCATTCCCTCTCTGAATGATAATCTTTTTCTTCAAAGCCATTATTGTTTTTTTGTCTCCATTCTTCTCTTGTGACAGGTATTTTGCTTGCATGTGTTCTTGGGATCTCTGAAGTTGTATTTCTCAACTTTTTCATGGTATCAGAGCCTACATCCGCTGCTACTTGTTCCTAATTTTTCAGAAGAATTTTTGGAGGCTAGGGTTTTAGAGTTTTTTATTTGCATCTAGGGTGCTTCTTTGTTTCTGGGCATTTTGGGCTCAAACAACCTCATCGTTGATCTCTGAACACCCCAAAACCCCCATTTTCATATAAAATTTGTCCAATTTGGACAACTTTGGCTCTGGGAGTTTATTTTTATTTTTTAGCCCTTTACTGGGCACAAATTTCGAGAAAAAAATCAATAAAAAATAATAAAATTTATTTTGCAGTTTAATGGCTTGCAGGCCGACACAAAAAAAGTGGGGTATTTTTTTTTGGGGCTCGCACAAGGCTGACAGTCCTTGCGTAGGGCTGTCAATACCCTGCACAGGTCATCGGGTATCGTGGGCAGTACCGCCAGCGGTCCCACCCCCAATAGCTAGTGCAGGAGCACCCTTCAAAGGGCTCCCACCATTTTCTTTTGATTGTGTTCATGCTTCTTTAAGAAGCCATTGTACATACAATAAGAGCCATATGCTCATTGGGTTCTAGTTGAGGTCTTAGGGCATAAGTCAAGATTGTGATTTTCTTGAAAATAGAGGGTATGTGTGCCTTTGAGGTGTTTAGGGGTCCTTCATAGCATGATGGTGTCCTTAGGTTAGCCCAAAGTGGGCCTAGGAGTTAAGAAAAGCAACATTGAGAAAGTTGCAAAAGTTGCATGACAACTTTTAAAAATTGTCAAGCAACTTTTCCACCATGAGGTCAAAATATTTAATGTAGCATGGAAAACCCTAACATGGGCACATGGATCAAGGAAAAGGTGCTATAAGTAATTGCAAACCCTAAGTTAATGGGTTGGATGTCAGATGTTGTACGACCCAAGAAAAGTGACTTGACTGTGACTGCAATTTTGTTGTCAGTCGGCACAAAAGGAGTAAAGGAAGATTGTTAATGGAATGATTTTCATGCAAAACTATGTAGAGTGTCTTGTATGGTGTATCTACTTTCATTGTGAGCAATTAGATTAGGTTTTGTTTTGCAGGTTGTGTGTGTTTGTAAATAGTTTGTAAACTTGCTTCTCATTGTCCAGTTTTGGATTAGTTTGTGTCAATGGGCTCATAACTCCATTCTCCATTGTGGAATCACCATGAAACCATGGGGAATGAGAATAAAGACCCTGTACTATAATCCAAAACAAGAAGGGTCCTTGAAAATGCAAGGAGGCCATTTAAAGACCCACTCCTAGGTGAGACTGGACAGTGCCCGACTAGGAAGGGTTAAGTTGCAGAGGTCTTGGAGAGAAAGGAAGTTCAGAGGAGGAGGCACCCTTTGGAGGAGTTGTAGAGGGGTGAGTGGAGCACCATTGGTATGAAGGAGGAGCTTCCACCAATCTAGACAAGGTGGCAAGAGCACCAAACCTACACTATGACCCTGGCAGGCCTAAAAACCCTCTTAAAAACCCTTAAAAACCTTAAAATCCACTGAGGGCAGTGTACGGACACTTGGAGGCCTAAAACCTGAAAAATCCTTGAGTCCTTTCCAATTGAATAGCTAGTCTTTTGGGAGGTTTCACAAGCAAATGCATCATTTGCAAGAGTGAGCCCTAAAGGACCGAGTAGGAGGCCTAATTGGTCACAATCCTTGTAGCCCTATTTTGTAGGCAAAAAGACAAAATTATGAAATCGGTAAGGGGTAGGAAGCTTGAAACCTCTTGGGGGCACATGAATGGGTGGAAAAACCATGTATTAGACATGTCCTATCCTTGCTAAGACCTAGGAAGGTGTGGAACAAACCAAACCCTTATTAGCCTAAGTAAGGATTCTTTGAGTCTCATGAGTAGGTGAGACCTTAGGAGTGAAAATTCAAATTGTTGGTGGGTGGATTGGGCAAGGTTAGGGGATTCCACAAGAAGAGGAAGTCCTAGAGACCCTAGGGTGTGGTTAGAACACCTAGTGATCCAAGGAAAGGATCCAAGAGCATAGACTAGGCTAGTCTATCCCAAACCCCGTCCCATCAGATTGGTATCAGAGCAAGTTAAAGATTTGGTGGACTGTGTATGTCTCTATATACTGGTGAATCAGTAGGGGAGAGAAGAATGGTCACTAATGCAGAGCTGGCTAGGGAGGTAGAAGAGCAGAAGGAGAAGAATAGACTCCTTGAAGAAGCTATGAGTGAGACAAGGGATAAGTTGCAAGAAGTGGTGGATCAGAGGACACAAGGACCTTGGGGTGAAGACACCAAGGATAAAGGCAAGAAAACTATAGACATAGATGACATTATACTTGAACTAGATCCTTTGTTCAATGAAGAACCTTTTGCAAAGGCTATTAAGGCTTTGAACACCAAATCTTTTGAAGGATTGCCACATTTCAGTGGAAGGATGGACATTGACACTGTCATGGAATGGATTGAAGGCATGGAAAACCACTTTGAGTGTGAGGGAGTGACAGAGGCTCAAAAGGTTAAGGTTTCCAAATCAAGATTAAGGGGAGCAGCTTTAACATGGTGGAAGTATCTGCAAGAAGAGAGAGTTAGCATGGGGAAGCTACCTATTGCCAATTGGAAGGCCATGGTGAGCAAGATCAAGGAAAACTACTTACTAGAGGATTATGAAGTCCAACTTCATAAGAAGAGATGGGGATTGAAGCAAAAAGACCTTGATGTGACCTCCTACACCGAAGAATTTCAAAATCTTTGTCTTAGATCCAAAGTCCAAGAAGATGAATCTATCAAGGTGGCTAGGTATCTAAGCGGCCTAAAGTGGAACATTCAAGAGGAGATAAGCCTATGGACTCCTACTCCTGTTCAAAAATGTCATCAGCTTGTTGTCAAGGTGGAAGAGAGGAACAAAAGGAAAGGAGACTCTAATAACAAGGGTAGAGGCAGAGGTAGAGAACAAATGAGTCATCGAGGTGGTTACCAAAGCAAGGCAAATGAGCAAAGGAACGAAGGAGAAGCCAAGTTGACTGAGCATAGCAGTGAAGCCAATCTCTGAGGGGGCCATTCTAGAGGAAGAGGTGCACAAGGTGGTCCAAATAGGGGTAGAGGTACCGGCAGGGGTAACTCTTACTTTGCAACTATGAAATGTTACAATTGTGGTCAATTGGGACACCGACCTATAGATGCCCAGACAAGCCTACCTCATCAAATAGTGGAAAGAGGGTTGCTTATGCACATGAAGACTCTTCAAGCAGCAAGACACCTGAGGTGGACCATATTGAATCAAAGATTGGAGAAAATCTAATGTTCAATAGGGTCTTGATAAGACAGCCAGTTAAGAATGAACCTAAGCATAGGAGAGCATTGTTTAGGGTGAGATGCAAGATCCTTGGTAAAGTTTGCAAGGTGATAGTTGATTCAGGGTCAATTGATAACATAATATCAGAGGAGGCAACCAAGAAGTTGAAACTCACAAGGATAACCCACACTAACCCATATAAGGTGACATGGTTGAATCAAGAGCAGAGTGTGCTAGTCAATGAACAGACTTGGGTAGAGTTCTCTATTGGAGGATACAAGGATTAGATCCTTTGTGATGTGTTACCCATGGATGCCTGTCACCTATTGCTAGGTAGACCCTAGCAATTTGATAGGAAGGTGATCTATGATGGAGAGGAGAACTCCATTTCCTTTAAGAAGGATAGCAAGACTTTCAAGATTCAGTCCTTGACAGAGAATGAAGAGGGAACTTCAAGAACACCTAGTGTCTTATTGGCTACTGGTAAAGAGTTATTACACTTGCTATATGAGGAGGAGATAGTGAAGTGTGCCATCTTTGTGAAGCCAAAGGAGGAAGAAGACAAGTTGCAGGCAGAAGTACCCAAGGAGGTGAAGCAAATGTTGCAAGAGTATAAGGACATAGTGAGTGATGGAGCACCTGCAACACTCCCACCAAGAAGGTCTATAAGCCGTCAAATAGAATTTGTTCCTAGAGCATCCCTACCTAACAAAGCTACATATAAGCTCACACTTGACCAAAACAAGGAGGTAGCAAGGCAAGTGCAAGAGTTATTGGAACAAGGACTGATTAAGAAGAGCATCAGCCCATGTGCAGTCCCGGTAGTGCTAGCATCAAAGAAGGGAGGCAAGTGGAGACTTTGCACTGACTCAAGGGCAATCAATAGGATCACCATAAGGTATAGGTTTCCTATTCCTAGAATAGAATATTTGATGGATTGTTTAGGAGGTGCTATGTAGTTTACCAAGTTGGACCTTAAAAGTGGTTATCACCAGATTAGAATCGAGGAGGGAGATGAGTGGAAGACTGCTTTCAAGACCATAGAGGGATTGTATGAATGGCTTGTGATGCCATTTGGACTCACCAATGCCCCAAGCACCTTCATGAGGTTGATGAATGAGGTGTTGAAAGAATTCACAGGCAGGTTTGTGGTGGTGTACCTAGATGACATTCTCATCTATAGCAGAACCAAAGAGGAGCACCTTGAGCATTTGAGGTTAGTCTTAGAGAGGTTGCATGAGGAGAAGTTATCCATCAACCTAGAGAAGTGTGACTTCTTGAAGCAAGAGCTGGTCTACTTAGGATTTGTGGTGTCTAAGGGAACCTTGAAGATGGACCCAAGCAAAGTGGAGGCAATCTTGAATTGGCCTGCACCTAGAACAGGGACTAAAGTTAGGAGTTTCCATGGTTTAGCCCAATTCTATAGGAAGTTTGTGAGGAACTTTAGTGGCATATGCGCACCAATCCTTGACACCATAAAAGGAGGCCTTAAAACTAAGTTTAAATGGACTGAGCAGGCTGACAAAGCATTTCAATTATTGAAGCAAGAAGTAGCCACAAAACCTATCCTTCTCCTACCTACTTTTGATAAGCTATTCACATTGGAGTGTGATGCAAGTGGAATTGCAGTAGGGGGTGTATTGAGTCAAGAGGGAAGACCTGTGGCATTTTTCAGTGAGAAGCTTAATGAAGAAAAGAAGAAGTACTCAACCTATGACCTAGAGTTGTATGCATTAGTGCAGTCTCTTAAAAAATGGAGGCATTACTTAATTCCAAAGGAATTTGTGGTGTTCACAGACAACTAGGAATTGAGTTACATTAACACTCAAGAGAAGCTTAGCAATAGACATCTGAAATGGATGGAATACCTCCAATTCTTCACCTTCACCGTCAAGCATAAGAGGGGGCAACTCAACAAGGTGGCAGATGCTTTAAGCAGGAAGTTGTTGACAGTTCAAGAGTTACAGTTGCAGAGCATAGGAATAGAAGGTTTCAAGGACCTCTATGAAGGAGATGAAGACTTCTCATCATCTTACAAGGTTTGCAAGGAGTTTGAGAACCATTTCCATGGTGAGTATGCAGATTACACTCTCCAAAATGGTCTCTTGTTCAAAGGTAATAACTTGTGTGTGCCTAGAGGATCCATGAGGGAAAACCTCATCCAAGAGAAACACAATGGTAGTTTAAGTGGACACTTTGGAGTCAACAAAACCTTGGATCTAGTACAGAGGTACTACTATTGGCCAAAGTTGCCAAGAGATGTGAAAAGGTATGTAGAACAATGTGGTGTGCGCCAAAGAGCAAAAGGAGGATCAAGCAATGCTGGTCTCTATCAACCATTGCCAGTCCCAAATAGGCCTTGGGAATGTGTAAGTATGGACTTTGTAGTACGAATTCCCAAGACAAAGATAGGTATGGACAACATCTATGTGGTATTAGATAGATTTTCCAAGATGAGCCATTTCATTCCATGTAAAACTACACATGATGCTAGCTATGTTGCACATCTCTTCTTTAAGGAGATTGTTAGGATTCATGGACTCCCTTTAAGCATTGTTTTAGATAGGGACAACAAGTTCATGGGCCATTTTTACCAAACATTATGGAGGAGACTTGGAACTAATCTCTCATTTAGCTCAGCTTACCATCCACAAACTGATGGTCAGACTGAAGTTATCAATAGGGTGTTAGGCAGCTTGTTGAGGTGTTTAACTAAGGAGTATGGGTAGACATGGGATCTAATCATTTTTCAAGTAGAGTATGCATATAATGACAATGTGAATAGGACCATTGGAAGAAGTCCTTTTGAGGTTGTCTATGGTAGACATCTAAGAGGAGTGTGTAAACTCAGGGAACTTGGTTCTATGGAGATGAAGAGTGGGCAAGCAGAGGACTTCACTCAAACCATCAAGGAAGTCCAAGACCAGGTTAAGAAAGCCATCCTTGAATCCACTCAAAAACTGAAGGCCAAAATGGCTGAGAAAAGGAGAGAGGTTCAGTTCAAGGTGGGTGGCTATGTGATGGTCCATTTGAGCAAAGCTAGAATGCAAAGTGGCAAGCCTACTAAACTGCAAATGAAGAGGGTAGGACCTTGTAGAATTCTGGCAAAATCTGGTGAGAATGCCTATAAGGTTGAACTTCCTTTAGATTTAGCCATTTCACCAGTCTTCAATGTTGTTGATCTGATCATGTACAAGGATGAGATAGAAGGGTAGACTGAGAACCAAGCCAAGGTGCTACAAGACTTGGATGTGAATGCCTTACCTCAAGTGAAGCACCCTATAGTAGAGGAGATCTTGGAGTCAAGGGTGAAGAAGTCTACTAAAAACTAGGTCTACATGGAGCACTTGGTGAAATGGGCAGGTCAACCTTTGTCTGAAGCTACTTGGGTGGAGGAGAGTAAGTTCAAGAAGTTTGGCATTGATCTGGCTCTTCTCACTCCCCTAATTCCTTAGCTTGTTGTAGAGGGGGAGTATGATGCAGGAGAACCCTTCAAAGGGATCCCACCATTTTCTTTTGATTGTGTTCATGCTTCTTTAAGAAGCCATTATACATACAATAAGAGCCATGTGCTCATTGGGTCCTAGTTGAGGTCTTAGGGTCATAAGTCAAGATTGTGATTTTCTTGAAAATAGAGGGTATGTGTGCCTTTGAGGTGTTTAGAGGTCCTTCATAGCATTATGGTGTCCTTAGGTTAGCCCAATGTGGGCCTAGGAGTCAAGAAAAGCAACATTGCGAAAGTTGCTCAAAAGTTGCATGACAACTTTTAAAAGTTGTCAAGCAACTTTTCCACCATGAGGTCAAAATATTTAATGTAGCATGGAAAACCCTAACATGGTCACATAGATCGAGGCAAAGGTGCTATAAGTAATTGAAAACCCTAAGTTAGTGGGTTGGATGTCAGATGTTGTACGACCCAAGAAAAGTGATTTGACTGTGATTGCAATTTTGTTGCCAGTTGGCACAAAAGGAGTAAAGGAAGATTATTAATGGATTGATTTTCATGAAAAAATGTGTGAAGTGTCTTGTATGGTGTATCTAATTTCATTGTGAGCAATTAGATTAGGTTTTTTTTTGCAGGTTGTGTGTGTTTGTAAATAGTTTGTAAACTTGCTTCTCACTGTCCAGTTTTGGACTGGTTTGTGTCAATGGGCTCATAACTCCATTCCCCATTGTGGAATCACCATGAAACCATGGGGAGTGAGAGTAAAAAACTTTTTCTATAATCCAAAACAAGAAAGGCCCTTGAAAATGCAAGGAGGCCATTTAAAGACCCACTCCTAGGCGAGACTGGACAGTGCCCGACTAGGAAGGGTTAAGCTGCAGAGGTCTTGGAGAGAAAGGAAGGTTAGAGGAGGAGGCACCCTTTGGAGGAGTTGTAGAGGGGTGAGTGGAGAACCATTGGTGTGAAGGAGGAGATTCCACCAATCTAAACAAGGTGGCAAGAGCACCAAACCTACACTATGACCCTGGCAGGCCTAAAAACCCTCTTAAAAATCCTTAAAAACCTTAAAATCCACTTAGGGCAGTGTACGGACACTTGGAGGCCTAAAACCTGAAAAAACCTTAAGTCCTTACCAATTGAATAGCTAGTCTTTTGGGAGGTTTCATAAGAAAATGCATCATTTTCAAGAGGGAGCCCTAAAGGACGGAGTAGGAGGCCTAATTGGTCACAATCCTTGTAGCCCTATTTTGTAGGCAAAAAGACAAAATTGTGAAATCGGTAAGGGGTAGGAAGCTTGAAACCTCTTGGGGGCACATAAATGGGTGGAAAAACCATGTATTAGACCTGTCCTATCCTTGCTAATACCTAGGAAGGTGTGGAACAAGCCAAACCCTTATTAGCCTAAGTAAGGATTCTTTGAATCTCATGAGTAGGTGAGACCTTAGGAGTGAAAATTCAAATTGTTGGTGGGTGGATTGGGCAAGGTCAAGGGATTCCACAAGAAGAGGAAGTCCTAGAGACCCTAGGGTGTGGTTAGAACACCTGGTGATCCAAGGAGAGGATCCAAGAGCATAGACTAGGCTAGTCTATTCCAAACCTCATCCCATCAACGACCTCCATGGCCCCCCCACCTGTCCTTTTTTTTGGTCGACGGTTTTTCCCTGAAACCACCGCCTGTTTCCCCCATGCCTTGGTTACTTCGATGCTGCCTCTGCTCGTGGACCATCGGCCACCTCCTGACCACCGCCTTTCGGCCACTGACCGCCTCTCGACCACCTCTGCCATCCGACCGTCGCCGCCTAGGCCACCGCCCACCGGAATTTTTTTCGGCAACAAAATTCTTTTCCAACAAGGATTTTTTTTGGCAGGAAGGGGAATATTTTTTGAATATTATGCTGATGCCAGCAATACTGACAACTTTGTATGGCCCCTGTGACCCTCTTTGTACCCTAAAAGAGGGTTTTTTTTGTTTTGGCCATAACTTGGGCATAAGATATTGTTTTTTGGCAAACAAGATATCATTGGAAAGTTGGTTTCGTCTACTTTTTAGATTTGTGGGTTTCATCACCTGGTTTTTCTGCATGTATATTATATACCCATTTTAAGTCAGAGGTGATTTTTTAGTCCCAAACTCATATCTTTTCACCAGTTTCTCCATTTTTTCGTGATTCTAGCAGCGTTGGGATGGTGTTTCAGAGATCTTCACAACCATCCATGCACTTTTTTCCAAATTTTACTCCAGGCACATTTTATTCAATTTTTTTTGTTTTCACACTGGCGAATTACTTGGACATATGACGTCGTGGGAACTTCTCGTTTGTGTGGGATGACTTATTTTTTGCTGTTCTTCATGTATTTCTAGCCTTTTGTCTTCTTTGAGCATTGTATACATCATTTTGTAAGCATTTTTATTTTTGCAAACGCACTGAGATAAAGTGCCACTATGCCTTGCATGCTTGGGATCTTGCACATCTTGTGCCTTATTGTACTCGCACTCTATTATAAAGTGCCATGGGGAGTTTGATGTTTGCCTTTGTTTGCCATCTACCTTTTTCATGTGAGTGTTCCTTCCACGACATTAGCCTCATGACGTGTGTGAAGTGAGTGTTCCTTCCATGACATTAGCCTTTATATGCGTTTTTACTTTTTGTTCCACTCTCGATGTTCCTGGTTCTTCATCATGCAGTTTTTCTTTGCATTCAGTTTTAGTGTACATGTCAGCTCTCCCTTGTCATCATTATTGGGGGGGGGGGTTTCTCCTGTTGGTTGTTGGTTCTAATGCTTCATTGGTTTGTTGGAGTGAGCTATGTATTCAGTATTTGTTCTTATGTACTAGGCGGATGCAGTGACTAGTTACCTATGCATTTCGGTGAGATGGATAATTTACCATATGGACACTCTTTCATTCCTTTTTTTGGAGGCAACCTTCCATCTTTGATTGATTAGCTCTTTAGACTTTGGTGTTTTTGTCATTTGTATCTTTGAGTTCAATTGTTTGTCTTTATTTGCCATCTGATTCTAGTAGTGTTATTTGAGGGCACTCATGCAGATTATAGTCTTCTCTACCTGATCATCTTCTATTTCAGTGGAGGTTCTTCAGATCGACAGTTATTCTTTGACAATGTTTGTAGCTTCATGCTTTAGTGGTGTTCTTCATGTTCATCCTTTGTTCCTTTTTATGGGACATTCTCTTGTTTGGAGGCTTCTTCAGTCCTTCACTTGTATTTTTCTCTTAAGGAGAGTAGTTTTCCCATGAGGTTTTCTCCTTTTCTCCAGCTGTGAGAGATATTTTGTACTTGGGTACCTCATTAGGCCTAGTTGTCAGGACCCATTGTTACTTTCATGCATTTTATTTTCATGAATTTTTTAGTCCTTAGTTATTTTTAGCTACTCCCTAAGTTCATCTTAAGGGGGGGTGTTAGAGTTATCATGCATTAACTAATAATCATTTATTTAATTATTAGTGTATTATCCTCTACACTTAAGCTAAACTTAGGCATTTAATAATACTGTATATATTTAATAATTATTCTAATTATTAAATACACATTATCCCTTTAGGGTTTCTTTAGGGTTGTACAATCTCCTTTTATAAGGATTGTATTGTACCTTTTTATTCATTCCCTCTCTGAAAGATAATCTTTTTCTTCATAGCCATTATTGTTTTTTGGCTCCATTCTTCTCTTGTGACAGGTATTTTTCTTGTAGGTGTTCTTGGGATCTTTGCAGTTGTATTTCTCAACTTATTCAATGATTTATGATGGATTTGTTGGAGTAAATAGTTTTGACTATTTACATTTACTTAAGTTTTAGCTTAGGTAACAACATTTATTAGGTAGATGGATAATTATAGAGTTATATTTGGACTCTAACTCTTCCAAATGGAGACGCTTGTCCAAATCTTGTGTACTCTCATCACTTGCTCTTGCCTATTTAAGCAAGGCTCCTTGTACATTTGTACTCACCTCATTTCAATACAATCTCTTGTGTTGAATCTCTCTTAGTTGTGGAGGTTGTTCTGCAGATTGTCTCCTAGGTTGGGTGGAGACACCTACATTGTATTAGAGCCTCTCATTCTACAACTCCTTCCTATTTAGATAGTCCTTGTCTTTTTTTGTTTTGAGGTCCCAAATTGTCTTGATATATCTAGTTATTATAGGCATTCAATTTTTAAAGTGTCTCATCCTTGGATCAGCCTTGGCATGTCTGATTATGGTCAAATGATTTCATTGACTAGTGTCTTGTCTTTGTTTGGTGATCAAATTTATCTTCCCTCAATTGTCAACCATGGACCTTTGTTGCAGTAGATCGCATGTTTCTAATAGGTGTTGGTTCTTTCTTTCAAGAGTGACTGATGATAGTTTATAAGTGGAAGAATGTTGACTAGTTTTGTCGTGGTGATTATTAGCATGCATCAATCCCTTGTTTAAGCATATGGGATTTGTGTCAGTCTCCAATCATTTCTTTCTTGAGCTTGAACAATATACTTGGGATGAGACTAATAGTTTGTTTGTTCTAAGGCCTTTATTTGCATCATTTCTTTGTGAAAGGTCATATTTCCCACCACTGGAGTATTTCACTTGATCGTGGATTTGTAGAATTAAGAGAGACTTTGTCATGAGGAAGCTTTCTTGACTTATGAGATCTATTATGACCACTCGTCGAAGGTATTTTTGCCTGTGTATGGTTGTGTAACTACATCGTCCTTCATTTGGTTCAGTCCTCATATTCACTGGTTGGCCTCCATATTTTCCATGTGATTTTATGTTTGTAAGATTGGCTACATCAAGCCCATATCAGTCATTTCATTGGCACATCAAAAGATTTTGGGCATCTTGATTTTTATCATTGATCTACAAAACATGAATAGGTGGAGAAACTCCTTCTCAAATTGCATTTTTCTTTGGCCAGACATATTATCTCTTCCTTGGAGGTTAGAGAATTTGTTGTAAAAGGCATGTCTTTGTGGTTGGCATGTTGATGAGGGTACTATCATCCTATGTGGTGGAGATTCTTGCAATTATTATACTTGAGACATTTTTTAATTGCTTGTATGTTGTAAATTATGGTCAATACTAGGTATATAAGCAGTGATTTCATATTTAGAGGTTAATCGCACTCTAGCGACTTTACGTAAGGTAGAGTTTGGTTTTTAAGGGGTGATAGTGGAAAAGTTGATAGTAAAGTTACCAAGACATTCATATTTTCCAATTGTTTTCCTTGCCAATAGGGGCCAACTTCAATTTTCTACAGGATCTGAATAATTTTTTTTGTCCGATTAGTACATTTACTGTTGTCGCCCGCGACATGTGTTGTGGTAGAGCATTAAGATTTGATCTCTCTTTAATCATAGGTTAGCTTTATCTACCTTCATATTCAATGACACCAAATCTTGAGTGTGGTGATTTCATGAAAGTGTTGTTTGTGAAAGTGGGTATGAGTATAGGGGTGGAACACAAAACCACCACTAGACCCTACCAATGCTCCGCTCATTGGTGCCCATTTTGTCATGGGGAGCATTTTTTCTGACTTGTTGAGTTGATACCAATCCCATGAAGGACCAACCCTTTCCCCTAGATGCTTAAAAGGGGTAGGCCATTCTTTTCATTGTTACGCCTTAATCATGTTTTTTCTTCAAATGGCCATAGCTTGGATGTCTGGAGTCTATTTTTAGCAAATGAAGTATCATCAGAAAGGTGGTTCCATGCACTATTCATTAGTGCAATTATTTTTGTAAGAACATTCTTGTAGACACATTGAGATGTAGTTTCACATCATGTATTTGGGGATTTTGCACAAATTGTGCCATATTCTTGTACTCATACTGTACTATAAAGTGTCATGGGGGGTTGCGTAGAGACTTTGTTGTTTGCAAATCTTTGTCAAAGTGAGTGTAACTTCATGACAACAGATGAATCAGTGGGATTCATGCCTCATGCATGTGTGTAGTTTAGTGCACACCCTTTGTTTAGTTGCGGGTACTATATTGATCGCTTTGGACCTTGAATTGATTGGTGACACGATATTGAAATGAACTGTCATGCTTCTCCCTAGTCAACATTATGGGGGGTATATATTGTTCATGCTAATGCTTCCTTGGTTTTACTTAAAATAAGTTGACACACTCTTGCATTCCTGTTTTGTGGAGGCAATCATCCTCAAATGATCTTGGATCTTTAGACTATTGCACCTATATTTTCATCTTGCATTTATTGAGTAGTGATGATGAGATCACTCCGGCAACTTCATTGGTTGCATAGTGATTTTAAGGTCACTCATGCAGATTTATGTGTCATTAATATTTTTTGACATATGTGTTGGCAACAATGCAACAAACTGAGAGGGGGGGTGAATCAGTTTGCTCTCAAACTCTACACAACTCAAACTTAAATACAGATCTGATAATAAATAGTGAAAGCATAAAACAACACCACATCAATAACACACATAACACCAAGATTTTTGACGTGGAAAACCTAGTTAAGAGAAAAACCATGGTGGAAACCTACCCAAAATGAGATAATACCCTGTTAGGAGTAAGTGTAAATATTAAAATGGGAAATGCACATGCATTTAGGAACACTACCTAGAGCTCACTGCTCAAATCACAAAACAAGAAGGGCTACAACCCTTTGGAAGGCACACTGCCTTACTAAAACATTCAGATTAACTCCAAAGGATCATGAACTAATGAAATAGCATCTTCGCATGCTTGGTTACTGTTTAGGTTAAGCACATATGTAATGCCTCGCCAAGAACCCTAAAGGAAAACAACACAACTAGGCAACTAAAGGGTGATTTTTTTTTTTTAAAAGATTAAGTGCATTAATTATAACAATTGCACGTTTAATAACATAGCAGAAGTCTAACACATGATTTCCTAAGGGTTACCAACGAAGATTAATTCGTAGATTATATTAACACCATGGTTAATCCAATTGTCCATTTAATTAGGTAAATGAAATGCTTAAGATTAAACCTACACATACATCTAAATTCCATAGTGAAAGAATCAAAGTATTACAATGCATTTATTTATCCATAATTCATTTATACATAAGATTAAAGCAACTGAATTAACATACATTCCACTAATATAATATTACAATATCCATAAATACATGGCTTCCAAAAACACCACGGAATCCAAAAGTTACAATATTAAGGTTACATAAAAGTTTGATACAATGACCACAAGGTCTCAACTGAACAATGATCATGAAAAAGAGCTGGTACATGAACCACGAACCAAGAAACACCAATGAAGCCTTTCCTCACCTGAAGATACAATCCAGAACATTCGATGGGAAGTGACACTACCACCCGACCATGTGATCCTGAAATGGAACCACCCCATCGTGCTATGAGATAGTAGAAGACCCTCAAGAAAGCAAAATAAGACAAGTATGAAAGAACTACATGACTCCGCAAACATCCATGTGACTCAACTCACAAACACTAGTGACTCTAAGGAGAGAGTGTCATTGCATGACTTAAGGTGGCTACCCTGGTAGGCCTCCATAGGTCCCGGCCCCCATCTTGGGTTATCCTGGTAACCTCTCCTGAACCTCTGGCTCCATCTAAGCCTCATGCGGACCATACCAATCCTTTTGTGAAGACAAGATGATAGGTTTTCCATTCCAGGCCTTCTCACCACATCCTGAGCCTATACAAGTACTCAACCATGTGCGAGGCATATTATCTTAATTAATATTTAATCTACCCACCCCCTAATCAATTATTAGGTTATCACTTCTTAACTAACTTTCAAGGGGTTATCCTGCCATCCACTTTGGGCGCGCCCCCCACTCGAAAGCCACTCTCTCTCATAAGACACTAATAGGAAAGGTCTCTCTACGAGAACTCTATGGCGAAACAAACAAACATATCTAATCCTGACAAACCACAGGTGAAGGATACACAATCACTAACCTAGGATTCACCATATGGAATAAAACACACAATGGCTCATATCAACAAGGTTACACAACAACACCTGACCAAGGGGTATAACAACATATGACATAATGACAACTCAATCAGAATTGCAATGAAATTAAGCTTGACTGCAAATACCATTTACACAAGATCTTAATACAGACAATCTTTTCTTTAAACAACCAAAAACATAAAGTACTTGCAATTAAAGATTTTCCAGAAAATAAGGAAATACAACTATATTAACACAAGGAAATCAATGTTGTCATTTGTCGAATAAAGTTAAATAAAATCACATTAAAATTAACCCCCTAATTATATGTTCATGATTAATTTACAAATAAACCCAATTAGATTATATCAATAATCTAAATTAAATTCTAAATTGAAAATTATATATAATAGTATATTATAATTACATAAATAGATATATTCTTTGAATATAATATTATATAATTATATCACATTAAAATATATAATAAAAAGAAGATATAATTTTGAAATATCTTTCATTTCCAATAACATAATTAAAACCACAGAAAATACTATATATATATAATATATTTTTTTTAACATATTAAAAATTAGATAAAACCGAATTATATAACACTAGGCACGGAAACCGATTGTACCATATTTTGGAATACAAAATAAAACCCAGGGAAAAGCAACCTATATTGACTCACTGCTATCGCATGGTAGCAGGTACTACCATATGTAGTACATGCTACCGCATGGTAGGAGGTACTACCGCCGATAGCTAGCTGTACTACCGTTAGTAGCAGCTACCAATTTTTTTTATATATATTTTTAATTTTTTTAAAACTTTAATAACCTAAAAACATTAAATTTCAATAACCTAAAAATATTAAATTTTATTTCCAAAAAAATTTATTTCCAGGGAATCTAATTAATACAGATTTTCTCCAAAATAATAAAATAAAACAATTTCCCCATAACTTTTAATAACCCAATAAATTTAATTAAAATTAAATTTATTACTATAGTAACTAAATAATTACACAGAGATATACAAATATTGACAGAACAACCATAGCCAAATATCGAAACCAATACCAAACAAGAGGGAATATTTTCTCTGATAAATCCCATTTTCTACCAAAACTTGCAACTTTCATGCATAGTAAAAATCTTGGCAAAAATTTGCCAGAATAACTTTTCCAAAATCCTCACAAAATTTAATCCACAAACACCCAGGAAATAACTTCTTTCCATAAACTAAAATTAATTTTAGGAATGAATTTTCGCCAAAACATGAAATAATCAAAAAGGGTTTTGGATTTGACAACTATTTTTAACACACATCATTCAGAAAGAGGGAAGAAATAAAACATTTTCTTTAAAAATAACCAGAAGAGGCCACCGAACCTGTATAGCTTTCCTAGAAGATTCATGTGGAAGAGCTCAGTCCTGTACCGGTTTTCCAAGCCAATCCCTCTTCCAGTAATCCTCTGATATTTCTTCTTCAACAAAATATGGCTTCCAAAATAATTTTTCTTCCCCAAAATCTCTGCCTCCTTCTTGTGTACCCAAAAAGAGAAAGATCTATTCTTTTTAACCTAAAATTTTAGGTTATATATCTTTTTCCCAAAAACCTTAATATTTAATTTTAGTAATTAAAAGCAATTTTATTTTATTTTCTAATTCCTAACAAAGGGATAAATTAACATGCAATAAGCAAAAATCATTTTTTTCTTTTCTTTTCTCATGCAAATTAATTAATTTTCTAAACAAAGAAAATAAAGCAATACTTTAATTCTAATTTATTCTTTTTTTCATTTATTTATTTGAAATTCTAGGAAACAATAAATGAAATTAATCTAATTTATTTTTCAATAAAATTTAAATAAGATATAATTCGAATACAATGCAACTTGCAATCTAATTTAATAATCTTTTAATTAATTAAATTTAAAATCTCAATGCATAAAATACATAATTCCAAAAATATCAACTATGAGATAACTCCATAAATTTAATTAATTAATTAAATCCACTAAACACACAAACTGAGCAAACCCCAAGCAAAGACTCATAAAAAGGTCAAATGACAAAATACGAAGGCCGAACAAACTGACAAGATGACCTACTAACGACACTCACAAGAGTGTAACTGGGTAAAATAGGGTCAACTACTCCCTCCTCCACTTCCATCAGACAAATATAAGGCATGCTCAAACCTATGAAGCTAGGTGGAGATGATAGCCCGTACCTACCTGGTACTTGTACCTGCAATATCCTGCATCACCAAACCACACATGCATGTATACAATATAGAAAACACGACATGCACACCGATGAAGGAGAATCACGATGTTCCCTGTCTCACTAGAGTGAGTGAAGGAAAATCATCCCCTTGCATCCAATACACTTGTAGAGACACAACATATAATTTCACATTGCATAGATAAAATAAAGTGTCAGTACATAAAAATAATCCATAAAATGCCATACATCACAAGTACTGAAATACTACAAATAAATTATGCATCTCATATCTAGATAAAGCATGAAATAATGTCATATAAGTCTGAATAACACATCATGATAATGTATCCACTAAAAGTAAACAATAATAAAATATGTGTCTAATGAGTTCAAACGAGGAGGGGTACTACAATATATACACAAAATCTACTCTTTCACACTTCTTCACACTTCTTCACACTTCTCATCTACTACTGAAAGATCAAATCAATGTTCGCACATGCGGATACCAAGCAGATACATCTGCAACATGACAATTACATATATTTATATAAATTGTTAGTTATCATGTATTAGCTAATAATTATTTATTTATTTATTAGTCTATTATCCTCTACACTTAAGCTAAACTTAAACATTTAATAATATGGTAGGTATTTAATAATTATTCTAATTATTAAATACACTTTATCCCTTTAAGGTTTCTTTAGAGTTGCATATTCTCCTTTTATAAGGATTGTATTGTACTTTTTATTTCATTCCCTCTCTGAATGATAATCTTTTTCTTCAGAGCCATTATTGCTTTTTTGTCTCTATTCTTCTCTTGTGATAGGTATTTTGCTTGTGGGTTTTCTTGGGATCTCTGAAGTTGTATTTCTCAACTTCTTCATGGTATTAAAGCCTACATCTGTTGCTACTTGTTCCTGATTTTTTAGAAGATTTTTTGGAGGCTAGGGTTTCAAGTTTTTTTCAGAGTTTTTATTTGCATCTGGGGTGCTTCTTTTCTTTTGGGTATTTTGGGCTCAAACAGACCTCACCGTTGAGCTTAGAACACCCCAAAACCCCCATTTTCATATAAAATTTGTCCAATTTGGATAACTTTGGCTCTAGCAAAAAAAATGGTTTATGCCTTTATTGGGCATGAATTTTGAGAAAATAAAATAAAATTAAATTTTTGGGTAGTTTTACGGCATGCCCAGGTCGCTTACAACATCACCGATTGCCAATGATTTCTTAACTGTTGTGGCCAACTTCGGCGGTTACTGTCGGCCATCATAGCAATTTTCTAAACTGCTGCCCTCATCGCTCGACAGCTCTGCCGCCCCACTGCGAGTCTGCCCCTGCCACCCAGCCGCCATCATTTCCCAACTGCCATGCACAACCTCCACCATCGCTCTGCCCTGGCACCACTGCCCTACCACCGAGAGGGTGGGGTTTATTTTTTTCAAAGGCCTATTTGACCTAGAGGTGGTTTTTTCATCATAACTTGGGCAAACAGAGTCAGATTTTTGAAAATGAATAGGCGTTGAAAAGCTCTCTTTGAGCTCTTTTCAGATCTAAAGGTGAGGTTTGCAGATTTTTCCATTTTGTACCTGATTTTTACCGTCAAATGCAGAGCTTTTTTCTGCACTCTGGGAGCCATAACTTGGGCAAACAAATTCCTTTTTCGGCAAACAAATAGGTGTCAGAAAGGTCTTGGAGAGACCTATTCAGATTTGGGGTTCATTGTTCTAGAATTATTACTAAGTACACAAGATATTGTCTGAAGCATTTTTTTTTCTCTTGCCTTTCTTTTTGGCTTTCAAATTGTACTGAGGTTTGGAATTTTGTCTTCTGGGGAGTATTATTTTCTACTTTATGTAATTTACTTCAAAAAATCAAAACACCTAAAACTCAAACAAAAAACCCCCTTCTGCATCCTTTGTCTAGTTTGAAAGATCACTTAATTAAAAAAGACAAGAGCATGAGTAGGTACAGGTACACATGGAAGATTCTTCAGTTGAGCTTCTTACATCACAAAACTATCATATCTGGAAAGCTCGTATGATGAGTCTTCTTAGATCAAGAGGGTTGTGGTCCTCTTTGGATGAGGCTCAACCTTAGTTGCAACATCCTTTTGAGATTCTTCAACAGAGGAATAAGATGGATGAGGCTATGGGTGTCATCTCATTACATGTTTCAGATAACTTGCTTGTTCACCTTGATGGTTTACTCACTCCTCAGGCTATGTGGTCCAAGTTTGTTGATCTTTTTGGTACCATGAATGAGTTCAAAGCATTACAAATTGAGGTAAAACTCTCTTCTTTGTTACCTAAGTTTTTCCCTTACATTGAGGACTTCTTGAACAAGTTTAAAACCACCAAATCTATCCTACACAGTTGTGGTAAAAATAAGACA
Source organism: Cryptomeria japonica (assembly GCF_030272615.1). Classification (NCBI taxonomy): domain Eukaryota; kingdom Viridiplantae; phylum Streptophyta; class Pinopsida; order Cupressales; family Cupressaceae; genus Cryptomeria; species Cryptomeria japonica. The sequence goes on along the minus strand of NC_081405.1, from coordinate 410,402,406 downwards.
GACACAAAGTGTATCTACCTGATTCTCTCTAAGCTTCAAGGTCCCTATCAAATATTTGGTTCTACATTTTATTCTACTATGGATACCTTGGGTGCACGCTTCACCATGCCTACATTTGATGTGTTATGTGATCGCTTGAATCGTGAGTAGGCTCACCTATCTCAATTGGACACTCTCACAAGATCAAAGAATAAAACATTGGTTGCACATACATCTAAATAGAATAAGAAGCAGAAACCAAAGCCTAGGAAGGATTCAGCTAGAAGTAAGAGTCCCTCCAAGCCACCACCTAAGTCTGATTCTAAACCAAAGTCCTATAAATAGGAGAAATATTCCAAGTTTGGTGAGTCTTCCTCCAAGACTAAGAAGAAATCAGATGAACTTTGCAGTTTCTGTGGCAAGGAAGGACATCCCGTTTCTCAGTGTTGGAAATGATTAGAGGCTTTGGAGGAAGCCATGCAACAACATCATATTTATTCTCCTCAACCTCCTTCTTCCTCTTCTACAAGGAAAGGACATGCTCTTTCTACATGAGCTATTACTTTTGCATCCACTTGGATTATTGATTTAGGGGCTTCTCACCACATGACACACTCTCAGTAGCTTGTTACCTCACTTGCTCATAGTGATACTTTAAAGATTGCAGTTGGTGACTCAGCACAACTTTCAGTTTCAGGTTCAAGTAATGTTCCATTGGCAGGTGGTTGTATTCAAGATGTTCTTCTAGTTCCTGACATTTTGACAAACCTCCTCTTTGTTTATCAGATTTGTCATTCTGGCTCTAGTAAAATAGTTGAGTTCTCACCACATGATATGGTTATTAGAGAGCTCCATGATCCTGATTTGGTTGTGGCTACTGGTAGTGTTGATCTTGATTCTCGATTATATAGGTTTGATGGCTTTGAGAGTCTAGATGGTTTAGGTGTTTCTCTTGTAGCACATGCAGATTCAGTGAGTAGACTTTGGCATGAGCATTTTGGCCATGTCAATTACAAATACTTATAGCAGATGAGCACACAGACACTTGTGATTGGGCTCCCTTAGATATCCTATACTGATGGTTTATGTTGAGGTTGTGCACTTGGAAAGCATCACCAGGATCCTTTTCCTATAGGTAGATCTGCATGTGCTAGGGCACCCTTGGATTTGGTACACAGTGATCTTATGTCATTTTTGACTCCATCTTTTTCAGGGTCCAAGTATGTGCTCACATTCATTGATGAATTCTTTAGACGTACATGGGTGTACTTTCTTAAGTACAGGTCTAATGTCTTTGATTCATTTCGAGTCTTTAAGACATTTGTAGGGAAGCAGTCTGGTCTTTCTATCTAGATGATACACATAGATAATGGGAGAGAATATGTGAATAAGTCTTTTACAGATTTCTGCACAGAGCATGGTTTGCAGCATTAGTTATTAGTTCCTCACACTCCTCAACAGAATGGTGTTGCTGAGAGAAAGAACAAAACATTACGGGAGATGGCCAATTGTATGCTTCAGCCATGTTCTATGCAGCCTGCTTTTTGGGCAGAGGTAGTTAATTGTGCCACTTATATTTAGAATCAGATGCCTCATAAGGCATTGTGCCAGATGACTCCTAAGGAGGCTTGGTCCCATGTCAAGCCTGATGTTTCATCATTCTGAGTTTTTGGTAGTGAGGCTTGGGCATTTATTCTAGATGCTCAAAGGAAAGCCATGGAGAGGAAGAGTCAACCACTCATATTTGTTGGCTACTATGAGGATGTTAAGGCATACAGGTTGTTTGATCCTTATTCCTGAGAGTTCTTGTTTAGGTGGGATGTCTAGTTTGATGAGTGCCTTCCTTCGATGGATTCTCCATCACTAGCTTCTCTCTCACTACCTCCTCCTCCCTCTTCATATTTTGAGGATTCCATATTCCTTGAGGATGATGCAAATGATGGTCCACCATCTCCACCACCACCACCACCCATAGGTCAGCCTTTGCTCAAGTGGGCCCGATTTATAGTTGATGTTGTTGGTTCTATGGCAGGTGATCCTTCAGACACTCGTCATACTCATGCACATATATCTGGTTCTAGTCTTATGAGTCATGCCATTTCAAATGATCCTCAAAAATTTTCAGAGGTGACAAGTCACCCAGAGTGGGATAGGGCCATGGATGAGGAGTATTCTTCTTTGATGAAGAATCATACTTGGGATCTTTGTACTCTTCTGAAAGGAAGAAAGTTGGTTTGGTGCAAGTGGGTGTACTGTACCAAGTATATTGTAGATGGTTCTATTAATAAGTATAAGGATCATCTTGTTGCAAAGGGGTTTTCTCAGGTGGAGGGTATTGATTACTCTGAGATCTTTGCTCCTATCGCCAAGATGAATTCTATCCATTTTTTACTTTCACTTGCACCTTCACAGGGATGGGCTGTTTTTCAGATGGATGTGAAGAGTGCCTTCTTGCATGGAGACCTTCATGAGGAGATCTATATGGAGCAACCTTGGGGATTTTTGCAGGATTCCTCTTTGGTTTGCAAAATTTGATGTTCATTATATGGTCTCAAATAGGCCCCTCAAGCCTGGTATGAGAAGATGGACTCCTTCTTTCTCTCCACGCTCTTCACACATTGTCTTTTTGATCCCACAGTTTATATTCAGTGTCAGGGGAATGATATAGTTATCCTTGTGCTATATGTTGGCAATCTCATCATTACTGGTAGCTCATCCTTCTTGATTCAAGATATTTAAAGAGCTTTGATGGAGCAGTTTGAGATGATAGATCTTGGCCTTCTGCACTATTTTTTGGGCCTACAGGTTATTCAGTCTTCTGATGGGATTTCCATACTTCAGCAAAAGTATGCTCTTGATATGCTTCACAGATTTGACATGCTTCCTCGCAAGCCTACACCCACACCTTTTTAGTCAAGTTTTGTTTTGTCTGCCACTTGTTCTACACCTTCCGTGGATCCTACCTTATATAGGCAGTTGGTTGGTAGTTTGTTTTACCTGACACATACACGCCCAGATCTTTCCTTTGCAGTTGGTCTTGTCTCTAGGTTCTCCCATGAGAGCCATTGACAAGCTGCCAAACGTATTTTGAGGTACATTTAGGGCACTACATAGTTTGGCATTCACTATACTTTAGGATCCCCTCACATTGTTGGCTTCACTGACTTAGATTGGGCTGGTGATGCTCATGATCGGAAGTCTACTTCTGGATTTGTTTTTTGCCTTGGTTCTAGCCCTATCACATGGTCTTGCAAGAAGAAATATGCTCTTGTATTATCACCTACAAAGATTAAGTACCGAGCAGCAGTGTTAGCTAGTCAGGAGGTTTTATGGCTTCGACAGTTGATGATTGAGTTTGGGTTCCCTCCTAATAGTCCCACTATTCTTTGGAGTGACAAACATAGTGCCATTCACATTTCCCACAACCCAGTGGAGCACCAAAGGACTAAACACATTGAGTTTCACATGCACTTCATCAGATAGTTGATTCAGTATGGCTTTCTCATCTTAGAGTACATTCCTATAGAGGAGCAGGTTGCTGACATCTTCACTAAACCTTTCACATCTCCGTGCTACCTTCTATTATGCTCTATGCTTGGGGTGAAGAAATTTGTCCTTGGGGGGTCTCATTGAGGCCTTCCTTCCTTCATATTTTTTATAGCATACTTTTTCCATCTCTTTTTGGAGTAGAGTTTTTTCCCACGTGTTTTTCGTTATTTTTCTGGTTCATAGATATTTGGTTGTCATTGGGTATCTCATTAGGCTTTGTTGCCGAGACTCAAATTTTCCTTCATCATGTAGTTGCATTTTTGTTTCATGCATTTGGTTTTTTTGCTACTCCCTAAGTTCATCTTAAGGGGGGGTGTTAGAGTTATCATGTATTAGCTAATAATTATTTATTTAATTATTAGTTTATTATCCTCTACGCTTAAGCTAAACTTAGGCATTTAATAATATGGTAGGTATTTAATAATTATTCTAATTATTAATTACACTCTATCCCTTTAGGGTTTCTTTAGGGTTGCATACTCTCCTTTTATAAGGATTGTATTGTACTTTTTATTTCATTCCCTCTCTGAATGATAATCTTTTTCTTCAGAGCCATTATTGATTTTTTACCTCCATTATTCTCTTGTGACAGTTATTTTGCTTGCAGGTGTTCTTGGGATCTCTGAAGTTGTATTTCTCAACTTCTTCAAAAATCATCAACCTATATTTCAAGGTTAGCTAAACCCTTAACACAAATTATAAAACAATAACCTCACATGCTACAATAATTCATTCGGACCAAAACAATGCTGGCTAAGACATAGTCTGGACCTAAACCAACACAGCTCACAAGAAACACCTCCAAATATCCACAACACACTATAATCATAATGAATGTTGCATAACACAAAGAACACCACTAGATCAAGAAAATGATCAATATCACGCACAATGATCAATGTAGACCATCAACACAGATAAAACATGATCTAGAAACATCCACAAGCAATGTGAATCACCACAACATCAACCACAACACCACCACTTACTAGAATCTTCATCATCATTATACTGAACCTCAAGAACACACACTGAACTAACTATCAAACTAAAAGATTCACTTGTGGACCTTCAAATCACAAATGATTTGAATTGAGGACACATATGCATGTTCCAAACACTCAACCAAATCCACAAACCAAGATATTACAATTCCAGAGAAATACAGAACACAATCTAGAATACTGAATAACACAAACAACTGATTATCAACCATAATACTGGATCACACAACTCGATCAAAACATTATGTGGATCAAACTTTTGCTGACTCAAATAGAGATAAGTATCTCTAAACCCATTAAACTGCAACAACTCAACTGCAACACACTAACCAAACCAACTCATCCAATCTGACTACAACACTGAAATACACAGAAGAATATGTTGACATCAATGACAACACATCATTCCAGCAAGCTTCTCAACAATATCTCCCTTTAGCATTGATGGCAACATATGAATGTGAAAAACAATCAATGCAAAGAAAAAAATCAACAACCAACAATCTCCCATAACTCTCAACAATCTCCCCCTAAGATCAACACAAGATATAGTGGTTTTTCTCATGCTTCTCTCCCCCTTTGAAATCAACACAAAAAGAACATACAAATCATTATTCGCTCACCCTTTACCAGATAATCTCTCCCCCTTAGAACAAACATACAAATCTGAACAACACACTGATTACTCCCCCTAAGTAGCAACCTCACTCATCAATATAGATCACAAGATATCTTTGTGAAGTCCACTGAATTGATGCAAATCCATGCATCTTAGTTCTCATTAGGAGGGGCAATCACCCTAGATTCTCTCTAAGATACTCAAATGTATCTTAAGGAAAATGATTCATGAAGATTTCTACAATATGTTCCTTTGTAGATACATACTCTAATCTGACTTCCTTCTCATTCACCTTCTCTCTCAAGAAATGAAACTTGGTTGATATATGCTTAGTCTTTGAATGCAACACCAAATTCTTAGAAATGTTTATAGCACTTGAATTATCATTGTATATAGCAGTAGGCTCATTAAAAATATCTTTGATATCCTTCAACATTTGCTTCATCAAAATCACTTGAGTACAATTGCTAGTAGTAGCAATGTATTCAAATTTTGTAGTAGGAAAAGATATATCATTCTGCTTCTTACTCATCCATGAAATCAATCTCTTACCTAAGAAAAATGCACCAACACTAGTACTCTTTCGGTCATCAACATCACCTGCCCAATCAGCATTAGTAAAAGCACTCAAAGTGAAATCATCATCTCTAGGATACCACAAACCAAAATCAATTGTCCCTTTCAAATATCTGAAAAATTCTTTTCACAACAACTACATGAGATTGCTTAGGATCAGCTTAAAATCTAGCACCAAGACATACAACATTCTTAATATCTTGTCTAGTTTGAGTCAAATACAACAAACCACCAATCATAGATAAGTATCTAGTCTGATTTGCTTTCTGAGAATCATCATCCTTTGTCAACTTACATCTGGTCACCATAGGTGTACCAACAGGCTTTACATCATCCAAACCAAACTTCTTCAACAATTCCTTCACATTCTTAGACTGAGATATGAAAATACCTTCATCCAAATGAGTAATGTGCAATCGCAAAAATAATTTCATCTCACCAATCATAGACATTGCAAACTCATTTTGCATATCATGAGCAAACTTCTTGCACAAACCATCATTTCCACCAAAAATAATATCATCAACAAAGACTTCAACAATCAAGATGTTATCATTATCAATCTTGAAGTACAAATTACTATCAGCAGTACCTTTATTGAATTCAAGCTTCATCAAATAATTATCTAATCTAGCATACCAAGCTCTTGGAGCTTGCTTCAATCCATACAGTGCTTTCTTTAATCTACAAACCACATCCTTTCAATCTATCAACTGAAATACATTTGGTTTCTCAATGTAAACTTCTTCTTCCAGCTCACCATTAAGAAAGGATGACTTGACATCCATCTAATACACTTTGAAATCTTTGTGAACAACATAAGCAAGAAATAATCTAACATCTTCAATTCTAGCTACTCGAGCAAAAGTCTCCTCAAAATCAATACCTTCCATATGAGAATAACCCTTACAAACAAGTCTTTCTTTATTCCTAACAACTTCACTTGGCTCATCCAATTTATTTTGAAACATCGATTTAGTTCCAATTACATTTTTATCCTTAGGTTTGGGAACAAGAATCCATGTATTATTCTTCTTTATCTAAGTCAACTCTTCTTCCATTGCTTTAACCCAATTGTCATCTTTACAAGCTTCATCAACATATTTAGGTTTAGTCTTAGAAATCAAGCAATCTTCTTTAGCAATCCTTCTCCTAGTCATCACACCTATATTCTTATCTCCTATGATCTGATTCTCTAAATTATTTAACCTTACATACCTATGAGTCTTAGGATTTTCATGATTCTCAAACTCTTGACCTCTTTCTTCTGCACTAGCACTTGCACCTTCATTCTCAGGCTTTTTCAGAGTAATCTAAACTTTATTTTGGGTCTACACTTGCTTTCCTTTATCTACCCTGATATCCTGATCATCTAAATAATGTTTGCAAGATTTGATTTGTCTCTCATTCCCTTCATCATCCTTCACATTATAACTTTCAACTATCTTCCTCAATCTTTTATTCTAACACAGGTAGGCCTTACTCTTAGTAAAATAGCCAAGAAATATTCCTTCATCACTTCTAGCATCAAACTTTCCTAGATCTTCATCTCTTCTGATATAGCATTTACTACCGAAAATTCTAAAATATCTAATTGTAGGAACATGACCAAACCATAACTCATAAGGAGTCTTACTGGTATCACCTTTGATATGCACCCGGTTAAAGGTATACATTGCAATACTCACTTCTCTCCAATAGATATCCAGAACATTTCCTTCAATCGTCATGGTTCTAGAAACCACCTGAATCATCCTTTTCTTCCTCTCCACAATACCATTCTGTTGAGGAGTCTGTAGAGTAGATAACTGTCTCTTCACCCCTTGCTCTTCACAAAAAGAATTGAACTCACCAAAAGTAAATTCACCACCTCTATCAGATCTCAAACACTTCAGCTTCAAACCAGTCTTTGTCTCAACCATATCTTTGAAAATCTTGAACTTCTCCAAGGCTTCAGACTTCTCCCTTAAGAAAGTAACCCATGTCATCCTTGAATAGTCATCAATCAGCAACATGAAATACCTATCACCCTGCAAGCTTCTGACTCTAGAGGGACCACACAAATTAGTATGCACAAGATCCAATAAGATGTTATTTTTATTTTTACCATCTGATCATTGTTTGAGTAGTGTTGTTTGGGCCACTCATGCAGATTATTGTCTTCACAATCTTGATCATCATCTTTTTCAGAGGAGTATCTTTATTTACAACACCATATCAATCTTTGTTAGTTGTCTACAAATTAGTGCTTTATTGATGTTCTTCATGCTTTTAAGACATCATTTAGGAGGCTTTTGAGTCCTTAAATATTTTATTTTTGGAGAGTAGTTTTCTCCCACAATTTTTTTCCCCTTTTCTCCATTTGCAAGAGAATTGTTTCCATTGTAGTCGTACATGGACCTACCTAACATAGATTTGTTGTCAAAAACCATAAGGCATCTCATATTGCATGCTTTACTCCCTAAGTCACACTTAAGGGGAGGTGTTGGAGTAAATAATTTTGACTATTTACATTTACTTAAGTTTGACTTAGGTAACAACATTTATTAGGTAGATGGATAATTGTAGACTTATATTTTCACTCTAACTCTTTCAAATGGAGAGACTTGTCCAAATCTTGTGTGCTCCCATCACCTTCTCTTGCCTATTCAAGCAAGACTCCTTGTACATTTGTACTCACCTCAATTCAATACAATCTCATACGTTGAACCTCTCTTAGTTGTGGAGGATGTTTTGTGGATTGTCTCCTAGGTTGGGTAGAGATACCTACAAGGTTATATTTATATTAGTTTAAAAATATTTAATGAGGGCATATTAATTAGAAATGAGATCACTTGATAAGACACTAATTAGTGTTGTCATTTAATTTAAAAATCATTAAAATAGGGCTAGTATAAGGCTTAATTCAAGGTTTGGGATTAAGGTTCAATTTGGTCGAGTGTTAAGATTAGGGTTCATTCTATTTTAATGTGTAATTTGGTTAATGGTTAGGGTTAGGGTTTAATTTGGTTCAATGTTAAATTTGGCTTTCAAGGTGATTATTTCTATATCTTCAATAGGATTCTTCATGACCTAAAGATTTGGGTTTAATTTGATTTAGGGTTTTGGCTTTGGTATATGTTAAGTTTCAATTTGATTTCAAATAGAATTTGGCTTAGGGTTCCATTTGGTTTAATGCTAGGGTTCAATTTGGTTTACTATTAGGGTTAGAGTTCAATTTGGTATAGGATTAAGATTCAAAGTGGTTTTGTGTTAGGGTTCAATTTGATCTAAGTAGGATTAAGATTAGGGTTGGGGTTAAATTTGATTTATTATTTGGTTAGATTAAAGGTTAGGGTTCAATTTGGTTTAGTGTTAGGTTTATGGTAGATTTTTGTTCATGGTTAGGGTTAAAGTTTAATTAGGTTTAATATTTTATTAAGATTAGGGTTATAGGTTAATTGAGGGTTAGGGTTACAATTAAATTTGTTTTAGGGTTAGTATTTGATTTGGTTTATTGTTAGAGTTAAGTATCGATTTAGTTTAGGATTTGTGTTCAATTTGGTTTAGGGTAATATTTTAAAGGACCTCTTATTTTATTTTTCTTTCTTTTTCATAGATTATAATGTGATTCAAAACATTAATTCAAAAGATTATCACCTAATTAAATTTGAAATAATTTTATAATAATTACATGATAGTTTATGAATTAATATTTTTAGAATTTTGAAGATCCATTTTTTTTAATGATAGACTATATCGTGTATATGCGAAGATCAAGGAATTTTACCATCCTTCATCACATGCCAAGCCTTAGTATTGAATTATTTTTACTGTTCACAGAAAGATATATCTATAAAACTTATAAGAGATTATATCTAATAATAATTTCCTTACTATATTCATATTTATAGATATGGAAAAATAATTCTAATATAATCTTAATTTAAATTTTAGTAATTAAATTATAGAAACATCATGAAATTTAGAATTGAATGTAAAGGCAAGTCATAGATATATGAAAAATAACAATTTTGTTACTATTTTGATATTTATAAATGTGAAAAAATATTTTTGACATAATATTAATTTATTGTGGAACTTAAAGTATAGAAACTTCTTTGTTCTTATTCATTAAATTTTTATTAATTCATAGAGTTTAATTTAGTTTATGGTTAAGGTTTATTTTATTTTAGTGCTATAGAGGTTGATTTGGTTCAGGTTTAATGTTTAATTTGGTTTATAATCTTAATTTATTTTAAGTAGTTAAATTATAAAAATATTATGGAATTAATAACTGAATGTAAAGACAACAAATAGATATTTTTTAAAAATAACAATTTATTTACTATATTAATATTTATAAATATAAAAAAATTAATTTATTTAAGTAATTAAATTTTAGTCATAGAATTGAAAATATAAAAACATTTTTATTCTCATTCAAAGAAGTTTTTCAAAGATTTTTTCAGAATAATAATTTTATTACTATCTTCATATTTATAAATATAAAAAAGATAATTTTTATATAGTCTTAATTTATTTTAAATATTTAAATTATAAAAAACATCATCAAATTGAAAATTGAATGTAAAGGGAACAAGGATGATGTGCAGCAAAGTTCTTGCCAAATGTAAGTGACAATTTTGTTATAATAGTATAGGATACTAAATAATTACAAGATATGTATAAGCAACATGCTATATATCGGTAAAGATGTGGGCAAAATTTACAACATAAATATCACAACAAAGTTTGCATGTGTCTCCATGTCTTGGCTTTTAAAATGCAAGAGCCAAGAGAAATGTCAAAAGTTATATTATGGTTATGGTGATACTAGAGAGGGTTTGAAAAGTTATATAGTTGTAGAGAAAACTTCATGTATCCAATATAAGATTATTAAGGTCAGTGGTAACTCTGTTTAAGAAAATAAAGAAGGCAGTATTGTGTGACCTAGGTCATATTTGTTTATCATTGTGATATAAATGATTCACTTAATATTTAAATAAAGGCACTTTTAAATTTTCTTATTAATAAAACTCAAATTAATTCCAACATTTGTAAGTGTTTAACATTTAAAATATATTAAGATATCTCAGTTGAACTATTATTTTAAAATACATTTATACTAAAACCTTTTTGTCTCTAAACCAGTGACTAATTAATAATAAATAAAATTTATACATAAGATAGCTCTTAAAATCAGTCACACTAATTAATAATAAAAAAAATTAATAGGTAAAATAACTCTTAAAATAAATATTCAATAACATTTTTTTTTAAAGTTAAATCATTTTTCATGCATAAAATAATCCAAACAATCATTTTCAACACAACAATTTAACAATTAAATTGTTCAAAATATTAATGATATCTAAAAAACATATTTTACCTAATAAAAAATATATCTAAAAAGCCATTAAAAACCAATTTACTATGAAATATTAAAAAAAAAGGTATTTAAATATGAAAATAATTGTAAAAAATTCATTAATATTTTTCAAATAATTAAAACTCATTATTTTAGTATTATTTTGAAAAAATCAATTTTCTTGACTAAAATTGGAAATTATTCAGTTTAGTCATTTGAGCCAACATTTTAAGGGAAGAAGGCATAAAACGATTCTACAATCTTTAAAAAAGATTCAAAATAGACAGTTCTCCCATATCACCTAAAGTTTAAGAAACAATTAAATTGAAGATAATTGATTTTTCAATACTCTTAATTAAAAAATTTGCATCTATACTTTAATAAAGATTAATAATTATTTTAGTAGAAAAAATTCTCATTTTTTATTTGTTAATTTGTTTTTCATTAATAACTAGTTAAAGCATAGTCCTTCCAGTAGTTCTATGCATATGGCAAGAACTAACAAATATATATTTTAAAAATAACAATTTTAATATTATATTGATATTTATAAATACAAAAGAATACTTTTGACATAGTTCCTTAATTTATTTTAAGTAAATAAATTTTAGAAGCATAACGGAATTGAAAATTGAAAACCCTTAATTTTTTTTAGCATTGCATTGGTATTGTAATACCCTAAAAATGGTCATCTAAACCATGAGCCCCTAATCTCGACAACATAACCAAGGTCCTAATTAAAGACAATTAAATCAACCTTGAGCACCTAATTAATTAATTCTTCAATCATTAATATTACATGGCAATTAATCACTTTATATTAATTAAATATTTATTTAATTAATTAAATCATTCCAAATAAATCATTTTGATCAATTATCCTATCTATTTAATTAAATATCTTAGCATATTTAATTAATAAATAAATTTACCATTTTAATCATAAAAAAAGGAATTAATCACAAAAAGAGGAATTAATTTACAAAAAGAGATTTATCACAAAAAGAGGAATTAATCTGCAAAAGAAAGAGTTAAATTGAAAACAAAACAAAAGAATTAAATTGAGAGAAGAAATCAAACTTAAGATATATATTTTTCTAGAATTGAGATAACTTGAGAAAAATCAGAAAAACAATTAAATTGAATTAATCATTTTCTCTAAAAATAAAACTCAAAGCTTTTCTTGAGGAAAGAGGTTCAGTTATATTGAAAAACCTTTTTCTAAATAAAAATATTGACCAAATTAAATAAAAGTGCATGGAATCACCTATTTTTATCTCAAGTGCATGGAATCAATTAAATTTTATCTCCAATGCAGACTTAGACTTATAATCTGAATGCATTCAATCAAGCTATAATTGGAATCTATCTCAAGATTAACTTAATCTGATCTCTCAATTATTTCAATTATCCTGAATTATGCTTTTTCTTGAGGAATCTCAACCGCTCATTGTTAATCAATCTTGATCGTTGGTCTCTCTTTTGAGTCTCTATAAATTTAGCCTTCATCTCTCATTCAAGACACCCTAGAGATTTATTGTTATTGTGCAGTTTTTGCTCTGGAGTCATTGCAAATATTGTGCTTTGAGATTATTGCATCTTAGTTTAGCTTTTTGCATACTTAGTTTAATGATTTGCTTGAATTCATCTAGCTTAATATTCATTCATCTAGCTTAATCTTGCATACATTTAGCTTATTCTTGTGCTCATATAGATTAAATCCTTCGTCTTGGTGTAGTCTAGTCACTGGTATTGCTTAGACAAATTTGAGAGCAAGTCTATACTCACATCTTTTAGAAGGCAATAGGTCGATTTGTTATGGTTTTTATATTCATGATAATATCTGTCTAACCATGCATGCAATTACTTAATTGAAGTGTTGTGTCTTACAACTTGTAGATACTTATCCACTTTTCACACACACTTTTTTGATGCCCACTGTGGGGCAGAAGACTACATCTTTCGACTTTGCAGATTAGCTCACTTTTATTTTTCAAATTTATTTTTCGAAATTTTTTTTTCCTGTACAGTTACTACAAAAACTCGTATGAGTTTTCACAAAGGCCCAAATGACAAACTGCAGGCATTGTACGGTCTATTGCGAATTATCATATGGCTGGGTGAGAATACTCGTATGGTATTCTGGTTTTTGGTATTAAAACAGACTACAATTTTAGGGTTTTCCTTATTCAATTTTTATGGTACTAATGCTAACCCTGGCTTGTTTTCTCTCTGCTTGAGAGATTTTGATAGCCTAACCAATTTCTACAGAATGCTTGTCGCACAAAAACAATATGACTACTGATTCATTATTTTTGTAGGTTTCTTGAGGAGATTCAAGTGAACTTCGTGTATTCTTTAAATTCATTTTTTTTAGGCACTTAAATTGCTATCTGGTTAATGAACAAATCTGTCTTTTGAGTTTTAAGAAAAATCTAAGAGGTAGGAGAGTATGCTCTTGTCTGCATAGACAATCACAAATCTAGACCCTCAAATCTTTTTCTAAGTTTGATATTTTTGTACCTTTAGTGGACCTGTCACAGTGGGAAAAAGTAATCACCCTGTGAGAATGACCCAAGTGAGTACATCTAGACTTGAGCATTCCAACTCACTATAATAAATAGGCCTATGGTGATTAAAGTCTCAGAGGATGGGATTATTTGAGTTTTCTCTTTGAGATCTCTCATATCAAACATTTTGTAGGGCCTCGCGGTCTCAATCACGTTTATGTGACTACAACTTGTTTTAGTACCTTGTCGGGCTATAGTCATCAATCATGCTTGTGTGACTTCAAGGGGTAATTTCGAATGGAATTCTTGACTAAGAACTATAAGATATAGGCTACTCGATTCACCTCCAATAGGGGGATAATCTTTGTGCAAGAGAGATAGTAACTCTCCCAAAATACTTGCCATTTTGTGCCCCCATTAGCATTTGGAGTCGACTAATACGACATTGAGAATCCATTGCATGAGACTCAACAGTTGTATTCTGATTAGCTATTGGGTGTGTACCTGAGTCTGCAAACAAATGTTTTCTTTTCTAAGCCAACTTTCATAGGGTTAGCGTGTTGTGCTTGAAGTCATTATACATCTTGCGTGTTTACTGTGTTTTCATCCCTGAAACTGAAACTAAAATATTGAAACTAGAGAAAACAATCAACAATGTCAAAAACTCAGTCATCAAAACTCCGTCCATGTCAAAAACTAGTCTTTGTCAGTCATCAAAACTCTGTTCATGTCAAAAACTAGTCTCTGTCAATCATCAAAACTCTATCCATGTTAGATTCTTGTCTCTATCCAATCTTCTATTGTATGAGTCTATTGAATTATCGTCTAGCTATATACCTGCTGTCATATGAGTCTTCATTGGTCCCGTCAGTTTATCGTCTGATCCTGTTAGAGTTATTGTCCTGGTCCTCAGAATTGTCGTTATGTTCCTAGAGAATTGTCGTCTGGCCTTAAGTATACTGTTGTAAGAATAATCATAATCCTCATCAAATTGTCATTTGGAGAACACCAAATTGTCGTGTGAGTATAGGCTGCAACTTGTACAAGAAATTATCTGTCGTTTGGGACCTGCTAAATTGTCGACTAGGTCTAAAAACTCTGTTGTACGAATTCTTGATTTTATCAGTCCAGAAACTTGTTTGTCTACACACTTTTCTAGAACTGTCATACTTGCCTAATCATTCTATAGTGAGCATATATCTAGCCATCATAATTCTACGCATAAGCAATCTTGATAGTGTGCCCCTGTCGGTGTGTTGCACGATTTTGTCGATCATCTTTTAGCTAGTTCAATCAACTACTTATCAAACTAAGTCAAACTAAGTTTCTTAGATCACATCTTATACATGATAGATCGTTCCTAAAACCAGACTGAGTCTTAGTCACTTCTCTCAAATCACTATGTCAAGCGAACAACTAGCTTCAATTTGATCTTGACTTCTGCCTCACATCTAGTTCTCAGTCATATCAGTTATAAATGCCTGTTCAAACCATAATTTATAATAAGAAATATGCCAAAGGTGAAGGACAATCCTTTTCATTATAGACTAATCCATTCTTTGTAGAAGACCCCATCTCTAACAAACCTTTGTCGTCAAATATACCAATTTTTTATCAATCCTTATCTCCCACCATGTATGGAGAAAGGCAAGAAAGAGAAGTTGCTAAACATGACACTTATGATAATATCAACACCCATGCTAATGATAGGGATTCCTCATCTAGTGAGTCTAAAGTCTCTGAACCTACATAAGTTGTTATAAATAGCTATCAAAAGGATAAGATTTCTGAAAAATGATGAAGATTATCATGGCTAGAAGAAAAGAAGATTCAAGGTGCTAAACTTCCTACTAATTATAACATTCAAAACCCTTATCACTAAAGAGGAAGAGACACCCTTAGCACTGGTAAACAAACAATTACAAGCATTACAGACTGAAATCAAAGAAATGAAAAACAAGGATAAATCATCAAAGCAATATTCTTTGGACACGATATGCCTGTTCCCATTTGACAAAAACCTTTACATGCTTCCATTTCCTTCAAGAGTGGAGATTCCTAAGTTTGACAAATATGACGGTAATGCAGATCCTCAAGACCATGTTAGAGAATTTTGTACTTTATGTATGGAGTTCATGCATGAACAAACATATCTCATGCACCTTTTCTCGAGGAGTCTAGGAGGACAAGCTATGGAATGGTTTTCAAGCCTGCCTATGAGAATTAAATCTTTTGAGGAATTAGTCGAATTGTTTCTCCAACAATACTCCTATAAAATTTGTCATCCAGTCACTATGATCGAGCTTTGCAATACCAAACAAAAAACAAGAGAACCTTTTCTCACTTTTCTTTAACATTGGAGAAAGATGTTCTCTAGATATTCACAACCTATTCTAGATTCTGAGAAGATGGACATTTTTGTCAATAACCTCATCCCTGAATTGAAATACAATATCCAAATGAAAGTGTACCCTTCATTCAACAAAATGGTAGATAGTGTCCTCAAAATGGAAGATGTGCTTATCAAGAAAGGAGATATATCACTTTGGAAAGAAACACAACAAGGTTCTAGTTCCAAAGAGAAGAATAAATACTAGAAATATGGCAAAGATAACAATAGAAACATTGTTAATGATGGAGTGGTGAACATTGTTAAACCAAAATCAAAACCCACAATATTTAATCTGGCTAGCGGCACACAAGCCCTCAAAGCAGCTAAAATTGTGGCGAAAAACTCTCTAAAGAAATCAAAAGAGTGGTTTAAAGAGAAACCTTGGCTTTCAAAGCCTAAACACGATTTCACTCCTTTGAAGGAATCGTATGAATCAACTCTTACGACTTTATTAGCAAATTATTTGATAACATTGCCAGACAACTCTAGACCATATGATCTAGAAGTTAAGCCCAAATGGTGGAGGGAAAATGAGTACTGTGAATATCATCGAAACAAGGGTCATACAACAAATAACTACATGAAACTCAAACATGAGATTCAAGACCTCATCAATGCTGGCAAAATTGTTGTTGGAAATCACATGACTAATGCTAATCACAAAGCTTTTAAAGATCCCTTGCCTTCTTATGAACAAGGTGATTCCACAAAATCCAAGGGAGGTGCCAAAGTCAATTACACCTATGCTAACAATGACAACGTGATCAACATGATTGAATCTCCCCAATCTGAGTATTGCAATGTGATCATAGTCAAAGATAAACAAAATAAAATACAAACTGCAAATGATGTAACCCACACTCAAAAGAAGGTTACTCTCAAAGGAGCTAGTTCCTCAACTCCTAATCAAACAACATCAAACCTACCAAATTCTTCAAACAGACAACCAGATATGATCATGGCTAAGTCTTAGCATCTGGCTTCATCATCCTCTCCTGGTTATATCATTTTCGAACAATTAAAACAAACCACCACTGAAATCTGCATTTTGAACTGCTTAAGATCTCTTTTGCTCATAGAGAGATCCTGGACAAAGCTTTGCTCACTACTAATGTCCCCAAAGATTTATATGTAGATCCGTTTCAATCTATGGTGGGTCACCTGACTTTGCCTCATTACCTCACCTTCTCTGAAGAAGATGACAATTCACCGAATCACCCACATAACCAACCATTACACATTGAAACTATGATCCATAAACACCGAGTTAAACGTGTTTTGATAGATGGAGGTGTTGGGTTGAATATATGTACCTACAGTTTACTGACATAGTCAAGATTTTATGAACATGTCATTGATCCAACAAAGAAAATAACAATCATATTATTGAGCATTGAATTTAAATCAATGAAATCACGTGGTTTCAATTGAAGCTACAAAAGTTTTCTTAAAAAAATGAAATCAAGCATGCCCATAAGAATTTCGATAGAACCCTTGGCATTTCCATCGACATCATAATCCTAAAAATTATCGTTCAAACCAAGACCTTTGGATATACATACTAATCCTTCACAAAA
This sequence comes from Cryptomeria japonica, assembly GCF_030272615.1. Lineage (NCBI taxonomy): Eukaryota > Viridiplantae > Streptophyta > Pinopsida > Cupressales > Cupressaceae > Cryptomeria > Cryptomeria japonica. The sequence goes on along the minus strand of NC_081405.1, from coordinate 410,384,850 downwards.
ATGCCCAGTCTGACTGAAATGACTCTATCAAAGAAACCTACCTTTATCCTATCGATAAAGTAATTTATCAAACAAATCTTGGCTGCGATGGGCTTCCAAAAGGATTCACCAAAAACATTAGTTCCATTGACCTAAAGTGCATTGAGGAAATCAGGAGTGGTTCCTCCGATGAAATAAAGAGCTTTGATGAAACTATAGTATTGATGAGACATGTGAACAACTCACCGAGGGAAGAAGTTTGGTCGAAAGAATAAAATCGAAGGAACCCACAGATATCTTATCGATGAAGCTATTTCGAGGAAAAGGAGCATATCGAAGAGGCACAAAGGATGTTGACCGAAGATAGCTTTCTCATCGAAGGATAAAAGATCGATGAAACAAGAAATTTCCATTGATGACTTGTTATCAGCCAAACATAAAGGGTCGAAGAAGCATATTTTTCTTTTACCAAAAGAGGAAATTTCATCGACGCTAGTACAAAGGCCGGATAATGAAGAACTATTTTGATGGAATTCTAACATAGATAAAATGATGGAGGGACTTAGCGATAAAAGCATTTTCATTGAAAAGAAAGATTTCGATGAATTGATAAAACATTATACCGACATAAACACTTATAGCGAGGCTTCGATGAAATAAAGATATTGATGAGACCAAGAGAAGTGCCAGCGATGATGTCAATTTCACCGAAATAAAGAATGATGTTGATGGAATATGGTGTTTTGGGGAGACATAAGATAAAGCCATTGAGACATATGATTTTATCGAAGTAGAACACAAGTGTAAGGTTGAATAAGCGTCTATGAAAAATACAAAGCATGTGTAGTAAATATTGAGGTAAAGAGTGAGCAGATCTGATGGTTGGGTAGATGATCCAATGATGGTTGCTGATCCACAATGTGAAGTTGTGTGACGGTTACCCATTGCAACCCAATGACTGAGTGGTGGGCCCGATAGAAGGAAGCAAATCGGGTGTGTTAAAGAACTGGAAAGTCAAAGGAAGATCGATAGTGGTTGCTGATCCGCAATGGGAAATTGCTGGATAGTTATCCATCGCAACTCAGTGACAAGGCAGGCTCCAGTCAGGTAGCAGTGAAGCGGCAGGTTAGGTGGCACCTAGGTGGATTTTGAATGAACTAGGAGGTGCCACGTGGTGGAGCTTAGTCCAAAAAAAATACAAGCATGAGGATTGCCAACACAGGAAGAGTGTTATTATTTTGAAGACTAAAGATTAAAGTGATTGAAATTAAATATTTTTATTATAGTTAATTAAATGTAGAGTTGCACTAAACAAAGTGAAGGGTTATAACCCTAAAAAATGTAATGTAGATGTGTGAAATCAAGACCAAAGAGAAGGGGTGAGAAAAAAATAGAGGATAGCCTCTGGCATACTATTGTACCATTTTGGAGTTTTAATAGAATCAGTCTTTTTCTTCTGCATATGTGCTATAGATTATCTCATTTTCTGTAGGCAGTTATTTGTGATATTATCTAAAAGTGATAAGGTTATTTGTATTCTTACAGTGAAGTCTATGTTCCTATGTTATAAATTTGGATTAAAAAGATCTACTTGTGGATTGTAATTGTTCCTTGTAGTTCTTCCTTGAATGGTCCCTTAAGGTTAGGGTTAAATTCATTGAAGCGGTTTATGATATAAACATTTAGTAGATCTAATAAGAAACAGTAACTGACAGATTTACCAAAGGGGGTAGGTTTAAAAATTGTCTCATAAATCATACATTAAGTCCTAGAAGAATATAAGACTTTGTAGCCCAAAAAACAGGGAAGACACTGGTCATTTACAAATCACAATCTTTACCATATTAATTACCTTTACATTAAAGCCATAGGAATAGTTGAGTAGGATATATAGAATCAATTAGCAATAGTATATACATATAAATTTCAAGCACAAAGATTGAATAGCTTTCACAACAACAATCTTGAACTCATCTAAAAACCACCTATCCTAGGAACCTATGCCATTCTAAGATAGGGAAAAATTTAGATCAAGATAATCAATCTACTATAAAAAGCATTAGTCATAAAAAATGACTAATGAATAGGTATACCCGACTAGGTCTTGAAGAGCCTAAAGTGAGGGAGTTAGTAACCAAATAGGTTCACTCTATAAGTTGGCCAAGTAAAATTGGAGGGTTTGATCATAAGAGTTGGCATTTCCTTAGAACCTATCCAATCTGTTTATTTGAGACCCAACACATATCTTATGATGAAGAAGAAAGAACCTCTAAAGGTCTGGTACTATTATTGATCAGGGTAGGACCTATGGAGAGAGATGTTATTTTCCAAGTGCTTGACCTTCCTCTTTCCTACAACATCTTGTTGGGCAGGCCATGGATTCACAAAATGCAAGAAGTACCATCTACCTATCACCAGTGCTTCAAATTTCCTTATAATGGAGTTGAAGTCAGTATTCCTGTTGATACAAGTTACACCTATAATGCATTAAAACAATGTACTCATACCTTTGATCCTTGTAATAGAGCAGCCTCTGTAGCTGAAAGTTCAAAAACTTTGATGAAATATTTAGAAAAGAAATTAAAAATCATAGATACTAGCATGGATGGATACAAGATAGAACCTGTACTTTCACTAATATCTCTTCCTCCATAGTCAAGACAGTCTAGAAAACCATAAGAGGCTATGAAGCCATAAACTTCAACTCCAAATGTCATTTATGATGGTATTTTTGTATAGTCCTCTACTTCCCTTGCAGATAAAATAGAAGAAGAGGTTGTTCTCAAATGGCTTTTCAAAGAAGATAGTGAAAAGAAAGAAGTGCAACACTATGAGATTTCCCTTGAACAATATGGTCCAAGATATAAGACGATTCAACGCATGGGATATTCAGGTATCGGTCCTCTGGGAAAGCATCAAGAAGGCATTGTTGAACCTATTAAGCTACAAACTAAGTCTACAAATGATAAAGTTGGACTTGGATACCATTTAGAGGAGTCATCAGATTAGAAACCTACTTCTCATCATTAGTCTAAGTGGACAAAAAAGATACTACCTTCAACATCATAGGAAGTAAATACTCAGCAAAATTAGGAAGAGTATGAAAAAGAACAAGAAGAACTAGCAATCAAGAGAGAAGAAGAAAATTGTAATCAAGTTCAAACTATATCAGCAGTGACACTACAAGGAGTATAAATCCTAGAAGATATGAGAGAAGAAATCAAAGGAATTAAAGAGTTTTTTGCACCACTAAACATTTACATCACATACACAGGTAGAATGCAAGTAGATGATTCATAAACTGAATTGAATGAGTATGAATGGGGTCCAGAGCCTCTGTTAGATGCATATACTGAAGAAACTCTTGAAGAACCTAGTGATATAATAGATGAAGCACAAGAGATAGTGCACTTATAACTACAAAAGGAAATTGAGGAAATCAGACTAAAAAGACAAGAAGACTATGAACAACTACTGAAAGAGGAAAGAGCACAAGAAAATTCTTCACCTACTATATATCTCTCTAATGAGATAGAGAAAATCAAGTATGGGACTACAAATGAAGAACTAGAGGCTATAGAAGAAGGGTCGGTCATTAGTCTAGAGGAACCTGAATGGAAAAGATGACATCAACTAACAGAGTCATCAAGGATATGTCAGCATGTATGTCAACTACAAGTGATCATTGAACCAAATCACGGAGGAACTTGTAGCGTCAAAGAGGCAGATATTGATACTATACATGTTTTCACTAAGCCACTTGAAGAAGAGTCAGAGGCTTCATCATCTGACTCTGATCACTCTGAAATAAGCTCTATTTATGACATTACCTACTCGACACCAAACTATGACTACTTTGTCATGAATGTCAAAACTTTGTCTGCTGAACCTATTACTATCAAACCACGATATGTAGTCCAATCCAAAGTAGAAGATAATGCTAGTGGTAGGTCTATTGGGTTAGGTTCCCTAAATACTAACATAAACTTTGTTAATCATGTTCTAACTCTTCCTTTTCTTGAGATACTTATGCAAGGTAGTCTTCTAGAACTTGACTTGTTGGTTTGAGGTTGTGATGATAATATCGTGAATTCCCTTGAACATGTTAAATCTTTATCCCTGGTACATCCTGAGCTTATTGTCTGTAGTCTCCAAGATCAACCTTTGAATATACCTACCTTTGCCAAAGACTATACATTAGCCTGTTATCTTAATGAAGTTGAACAAATGTACTCTTCCACCAGTAAAAAAAGTGAGAAGATGACAACAACAAATGTCAAGTATCTTAGTCACAAAAATCAAAAAAAGAAAAATAAGTTTTGATGGCAAAAACCACACTGTGGTGGTGTCAGAATAAGAAATAGTAAAAATAAAGGATGTACCTAATGGTGAAAACCTCTTTGAGGTGCCTGAAGGTGAGATACTTGACATTTTTCCTAATCCCTTTCAAGAGCGATCATCAGTGCTGATAGAACCTACAAAGGCTGTAAACATTATAACAGAAGAATCCCAACACACCATACATGTAGCTCAATCCTTGTTAGCCAAAGAACTAAAAGAATTTGCTAATTTCTTCACAGAAAAGAAGATCAATTTTGCATGGACATATGCTGATATGTCAGGTCTAAATCCTAACCTCATAATGCATCATCTTTCTATCACTCCCGGAGTTAAACCTGTTAAGCAAAAACTCCAAAAAATGCACCCTCATGTTGCATTACTTGTTAAAGTTGAGCTATAAAAATTACTAAAAGATGGATTCATTAGAGAAATTGATTATGCCGAGTGGATATCTAATATTGTACATGTTTCCAATTCCTAACAAATCAATACGTGTTTGCACAAATTTTAGATATTTAAACAAAGATTGTCCAAAAGATGATTTTCCACTGCCCAACATAGACATGATTGTGGACATGACTGCTGGCTATGAAATTTACTCTTTAATGGATGGTTTTTCTAGATACAATCAGATCAAAATTGCACCTGAGGATCAAGAGAAAACAACATTCACCTGTGCATGGGGAACCTTCTGCTAGAATGTAATGCCCTTCGGTTTAAAGAATGCAGGCGCTACTTATCAAAGAGCTGTAACAACAATTTTTCATGATATGATGCACAAAAACATGGAGGATTATGTTGATGATACTCTAGTTAAATCTATGAAAATATCAACACATCTATCAGAATTAGGCCCAATATTAGATAGGATGGAAAAATTCAAACTCAGATTAAATCCTAAGAAATGTGCATTTGGGGTTACATCTGGTAAGCTCCTAGGATATATTGTTTCAGCGAAAGGGATTGAAGTGGATCCAGAAAAAGTTAAGGCTATCATGGAAATGCCACCTCCAAAGAATGTTAGTCAAATAAGAAGTTTACAAGGGCGGGTCCAATCAATAAGAAATTTTATTTCTCAGCTAGCAGATAAGGCTCAATCATTCACAAAGGCATTATGGAAAGGAGTTATATATAACCGGGATAAATATTGTGAACAACATCTAAAGAAAATCAAGGAATATCTTTCTAATCCACCTATATTGATGCCACCAGTTCAAGGCAAGCCCTTGATTCTCTACATATCAGCTACTGATACATCACTAGGGGCACTTTTGGCGTAGCAAGATGAGAATAAAAAGGAAAGAGCTATATATTATACCAATAGGACATTTGTGTGCTATGAGATGAACTATACTATCATACAAAAAACATGTTTGGCATTAGTCTTTGCATCACAAAAATTAAGACACTACATGCTAGCACATTCTATCAAGCTGGTGTCTAAGATTGATCCACTCAAATGCCTTCTTAGCAAAGCAATGCTTACAAGGAGATTGGCTAAATGGGTCATGGTTCTTATAGAATTCGATATTGAATATATAGAATGCAAAGCTATCAAAGGGAAGGTCATTGCATATCAACTTGCTAATGCTCCGCTTGAAGAAAATCAACCTTTGCACATATAATTTCTAGATGAATCCGTCATGCACCTTACTCGGCAATCCTGGAAAATGTTCTTTGATGAACCTTTCACTCAACAAGGTTCTAGTGCTGGGATAATTTTTATCACTTCTCAGAGATATTCAATCCCAAAGGCATACATGATTCTCTTTCCTTGCACAAACAATATTGCAAAATATGAAGCTTTGGTAAATGGAATTAAGCTAGCTATTGAATGGAAGATTGTTGAGTTACACATCTATGGAGGCTCTCAGATGATTATCAACCAGATCAATGATATATATCAGACTCAGGATGAGAAATTGATGCCCTATAAAAGAATGGTTGATGACCTCAAGAAATACTTTATCTTTGTATCATTTCAATAGATTCCTAGATTAGCAAATAGAGCAACAGATGCTATGGATACCTTGGCATCTATACCACAGCTACAAGAATGTGAGTTCCACTTTGAATTCCTGGTGGAAGAGTTACATTATCCTTCTTATGATTCTCCTAAGTCCTAGATGGTCTGTTCTATTATTGGACATGATTCATCTCGCTATAGCCAAATTTACTCTTACTTGCATGACCAAATTATCCCTGCTAATCTTACCAGTAATGAGAAAATGAACCTAATCCGAAATGCTTCACGATATGTCATCATTGCTAATGATCTATATAGATGAGGTTTGGATAGTACTTTTCTTAGGTGTCTAGAAAATGAAGAGTCCCAATGGGGGTTATCTGAAGTCCATGAGGGTATTTGTGGATGTCATTCAAATAGTCTAACTTTAGCTCAGAAACTACTAAGGGCTGGATACTACTGGCCAGATATGGAGAAAGATGCTATTAAATTTTCTAAACCTTATGAGAAGTATCAGCTACATGGGAACCTCATACATGCTCCAACGAGAGATCTAATACCTTTCATCACACATTAGCTTTTTTCAGCAATGGGCGTTTGAACTCATTGGCCAAATCTATCCTGCATCATCTAATGGACACAAGTTTATCATAACTACCACTGAGTACTTCACTAAGTGGGTTGGAGTGGTTTCGCTAATAAAAGCAACTAGTAAAAAAGTAGCTCTGTTCATCCTTAACTATATCATCTGCAGGTATGGGATACCTTCTTCAATTTTGACTAACAATGGAGGGCAGTTCAAAAACAAAGATCTAGATGAGCTTTGTGAAAAGTTCAAAACCAAACAACACTGGTCATCCATATACTACCCTCAAGGTAATGGACAAGTTGAAGCATCTAACAAAAATCTGTTGACTATCTTGCACAGAACGATCAACAAATCTAGAAAGGATTGGCATTTGCAGCTCAATCATGCACTATGGGCTTATAGAACAAGTATCAGAACACCTACTGGGGCTACACCTTTTTCTTTGGTGCATGGATCTGAAGAAATACTGCCTATTGAGGTGAAAATACCTTCTTTGTGAGTTTCTTTGCAAGGTCTTATTACTGATGAAGACTACAGAATATCTAGATTGCAAGAAATTGAGTTGTTGGATGAACATCGACAAGTGGCGATTGATCATCTAAGAGCATACCAAAAGAGAATGTCTAGAGGTTATAAAAATAAAGTTCGACAAAGAGAATTTTAGGTTGGTGACCTTGTTTTGAGAGAATCCTAAAAAATCAACAGTTTTGAGACAACAAAGGGAAATTTGAACCCAACTGGTTGGGTCCCTACATCATTACTATAGTCTTTGGCTCTAGGGCCTATCAAATCTCAATATTGGAAGGATAAAAACTCTATGAACCGATCAACACAATCCAATTGAAGAAATTATTCAATTAATATTCTCTACTCCAACAACCTGTACAAAAAAAAATTAAAAAATAAAATAAAAATTCAAATACCTTGGTGAAAACTTGGTAAACAGGCACCTTGGTAGAAAAAAAAAGAGAAAAGATCTTTGCCAAGTATGTGAAAACCTAGTAAACAGGTGCCTCTTGTACTCAAGTGCTCCATCTATCAACGAAAATTTGGCATTTCCCATTTTCATTCCCACTTTCCTACATCTTTGCTTTCGCTTGTAAATATCTTTTAGTCACTTTTGTGACATCAAGGTTCTTTTGGAACCCTCATGGCTTGAAGCCGATCAATGTCCTAGTCTTAGGGTAATCGACTGATCAATTTACATGTCCTAAGCACTATCAAACAAGTCATCTTTCTGTTGGTAGTACTAGGTCATCCAATCTGAGTTAGTCATCTATCTCCACACTACCACCGAGTTTTATCACTAAGTAAACAAGCAAAACAAGACTATTGAAAACAATCACTAAACTATTTGAGATATGATTGAAATTTCCCTTGTGTGTTGTCTTTTAAATTGGTTTTCGATTTTTATTCCCTCTGAGTAACTTGAGGAAGTCTATCTTGACTAAGAGGAGCAAGGATTGGGGGCATAATACTTTTCTTTATTTTCTGCTTATATGAATGATTTCGATGATCTAGAAACATCTAATTAGCTGGGTGTTTGTGATAAGTGCCTTCACATCAAGGTGAAATTGCCACATACCTCGACTCCACTTATTTGTATGCTACAAGGAGGTTGGAGTCATTTCTTTGTTTGTTTTGAGGGAATTTCTTTAATGTGCAATCCGGATGCATGCATAATCTGTCCAAGGATATGAACGATAAAAGGGTCATTGCGGACAAGATAATTAATATTGCATATGAAAATAAAGGAACTCTATTTTGCCTATTGTGTTTGCAAAATGCTTAGTGATGAAAATTAAGCATACCAAATCCAGTGGCTAAGTTTAAGTTGCATTCATTCTAAATTTTATGCATTTCAAGTGATTTCGACATGATAACAATGATCTCTTTATCTTTTGAATGAGAGTATGAAGCAATCATCACTTCTTAGCTAAGTGGTCTCTTTTTCATCATCGTTTCTCCGAACGAGTACTTGTGTATTGAGATGTTAGCTGCATACATGAGCATCTTATATAGATCCATACATTTTATTTTATACTTATTTTTATTCATATTACTGCATAAAAAAAACTAAACATTTGCATTACTAGTTACTCATTTTCATCATTTATTTACATATGGAAAAGAAACAAAAAACAAAAAAAATCCATATTCATCTGCATTACATACATCCACATTGAAAAGATATGCATACATATAGAATCAAGCATATAGAAAGACATATCATAATCAATCAACACAAGTATGATGAAATCAAATCAAGAGCTCGTATATCTCATCATAATATCAATGTCTAAGAGTACAAATGATATCAACTGTCAAATACAATGTCTCATCGGAGCAAGAATCGTATAGGCTACAAAAATGGGGTATATAATAAAATCTAGAAGATATAACAAACCTATCTCTCTGCCTCTCCCTCATCATTGGGTGGAGGAGGTGGTGCCCACTAACTGACATCCTGTCTGGGTGCCCTAGCTCCCTCAGTTCGAGCCATATACTGAGAATGCAGAACAACCTATTGTGCTACTGGAACCACTACACTATAAGCTGCAACATAATAAGTTGCACAACTCATTTGATGTAAAACTTCTCACTGAAGAGCATCTCACTCTGCTCTCACCTCTGCAAGTTGTCGGTCTCGCTCTGCTAGCTGCATTTGCACCACTATCAATTGTGACTACAAACCTATCAACCTCGACCTCAAAGACCGTACTACATCTGGTACTATCTGCTCTCTCCCAACATCCCCCTCTCCACCTCCCTGCTCATCTCTTCACTGCCTAACCTGCCTAGGAGTTGCTCTCTCCTCCTCACCTCCAACCTCTTCTTCTCTAGAACCGCCAGCCTCAACCCCAACAACTCCTAAGAATCCACCCTCCCCTCTCTGTTGCTGTCGACCTCCCGCTGCCGGCCTACTGCTACTAGCACCAAGATCACCTCCTATCCATCTAGGTACATCCTCTCTTTGTCCTTTTACCTGACCTGGTACCTATGCTTGTGTTGGTGCATCCTCCTCAATCTACTCTATAAGAGGTGCATGCTCTCCTAGATCTATAAATCGAGAGAAAGGATGTCTCTAAAACCAATCTCTATACTAGGGTAATGCCCCTGCGTCTGCTACATCCTCTAGATAATCCCATCTCCGTGGCTGTAAACCTGCTGAATCCTGCATGCTCTGGGCATATGATAGTCTCAGTGCTCATCCTCATCTCTCCTCCTCCCCATATCAAGCATAGGCTATGAACTCTTGGGATATACTTTGCGATATCCCATATTGTCTCATCACCCTAGATACTAAAAATCACTCAATAATAGATACCAATCTACCAATGAGAGGTTGAGTCATACACATATCCTTCCTTTGTGCTCTCCAATCCTCCCACAACTCAAGACCCCTATACGGTCTCCATACTACAACGATCAAATCATTCAACTACCTCCTCCAATAATCAGTCTTACCTAGGTGGGGCTTTGTAACATAACCCGAATAACAACATAAAATAGGCTAGTGCGCCTTCCATGAATCATCTATAATAGGTCTGCATACTGGGATGTGCTCCCATGCCCATATCTATAAAACTAACACACCTGCTGCCATGCTCTTCCCCTCTTGATACACAATCTCATGCATCTCATGATACATATGAGCGAGTAAGCATGATGCCCATCCTAATCTCACTAGATGAGTCAATAACCTCTCAAGCATCTTGCTCCAACCACATAGAAATCCCTATTGTCCCCTATCAAGCATCACAAAACAACCAATCATACCAGCCAAAATGCAAGCGAGGGGGTACTGTGCACCATATCTGCTCATCAAATCATCCCAAGTCAAAGTGTGATCAAGAATAGTCTTGTCATGGAATATCCATCTCAATGCCAAAATACCTGATCGTGGAGTAGAATCATAATCAACCTTATCTCCAACAAACAAAATCCTCAAAATCCAGTATATATCCTCCAGCGTGATGGTTATCTCTCCAACTGGTAAATGAAAGGTATTATGCACAGAATGAAAATGCTCAACTAAAGTGGTCAATATACTGTGATTCAGATGGATATCAGGCATCTATAATAGGTATCTAAATCCACACAAACCAATATGACCTCTCTCTACATCTGATAAATCATGCACTAGCCTCATTGTCGGCATAAATGTACACCAAAACTGAATATCAAGAAACTGAATCTGCAAAATCAAACATACCAATCGTCACTACATGATCAAATTTGTGCTAAGAATGTGATAAACATGCTATAAAATCCAAACATACAACATTCAAAATAAAAAATTATTGTTTACACCCTCAAAAATTACAATCGGAATGATTAAACAATCTCATATGACAAACAGTATCTTGTCACAGGACTAAATGGTCTTTTAAGAACACTCTCGTACGATACCAGGGTAGACATCAGACAACAAACCCTACTTGCCCATACGACAACATACAGAAGGACATAAACTCGTATGACAAACAGTAATGAACCGCATGATAAAACAACATAAATGACTTCAAACGAAATAAAAAATGCAAAATTCAACAAAAATTAAGAAATGCAAAGGCTAAAGATCGATCACTTACTACTAGGGCATAGTTCCGTGGTTGATTATGTCGTCTCTGACACTCAAATTGATGCTCTTGAATTAGAATTGCCATTTTTCTTCACAGGAGGTTTTTCAAATTTTTCACTTTGAAAGGTAAAAATGAATTGACAATGACACATTCAACCCCTTATATAGCCCAAACCCTAAATTTTAAACTTTCTTTGATGGACATAAAATTTATACCCTAAGCTAAATCGACTGTCCTGAGTCCATTTTTAGGATTGAAATTGAAATCTAACGTCACTTTTCTAGTTGAAATTTCACAACGTTGACCACTTAGCACTTTCATCCTCAAGTCAAATTTTGAATCATTTTGCACTCAATTCAACTTTGATCTCAAATTAATTCTTACATCAATCTTCATGCTCAAATAAATATCATCGCTACATCTATTTTATCTTCTCAAAATTGCCTAAAAATATTGTACCCTCACTATCTTTTGATTTCACTCCCGAGGGGGCATACTCATTACATTTTTTCAGTGATCATCATCATTCAAAAGTCGAGAAATTTTTCAAATCTTCATCTAAAGTTGAGCATAAATCTTTTCAGTCAAAGAAAATCAACTAAACCTTGTTACTAGGGGCATCTTAACTAAACCGCGTCGTATCGAGTTGAGATTCTTCGATGTCAAATAAAGAAAATTTTAGGGGCGACATATCAATCTTTGTCCTTATCTGAATCAATCTTCAAATCGATGTTCAGTTTCATCACATCAAATCAAGCTGGACATTTTCTCTTGCTAATCGATTCTTGTTCAATCAATTTCAGAATCGGTTCACTTTCTCAATCGATTCTTGTTCAATCAAGTTTGGAATCGATTTTATCTCTCGCTCAGTTGGTTCTTGTTCAATGAAGTTCGGAATCAGTTTTTCATCTCTTCGCTCAATCTGGATCAATCAAGTTCTAGATCAATACTCGTTTCTTGATTAGTCAAGTTCAAGAATGGTATCTCGCTCTTTGTTGGTCCTATTTCATTCAAGTTTAGGATTGGTGTCACTTTAATCAAATCTATTCAGTTTCATCACTTCATCAAGATGAACATCTCACTCTTCATCAATTTGTGATCCATCAAGTTCAGGACTGATATCTATTTGACATTAACTATTCTTTGAATCAACACATTTCTCGCAAATTAATTCAAAGAGGGGCAAATGAAATACCCTAAAAATGGTCATCTAAACCATGGGCCCCTAATCTCGACAACATCACCAAGGTCCTAACCAAAGGCAATTAAATCAACCTTGAGCACCTAATTAATTAATTCTTCAATAATTAATATTACATGGCAATTAATCACTCTATATTAATTAAATATTTATTTAATTAATTAAATCATTCCAAATAAATCATTTTGATCAATTATCCTATTTATTTAATTAAATATCCTAGCATATTTAATTAATAAATAAATTTACCATTTTAATCATAAAAAAAGGAATTAATCACAAAAAGAGGAATTAATTTACAAAAAGAGATTTATCACAAAAAGAGGAATTAATCTACAAAAGAAAGAGTTAAATTGAAAACAAAAGAAAATAATTAAATTGAGAGAAGAAATCATACTTAAGATATATATTTTTCTAAAATTGAGATAACTTGAGAAAAAGTAGAAAAGCAATTAAATTGTATTAATCATTTTCTCTAAAAATAAAACTCAAAGCTTTTCTTGAGGAAAGAGGTTCAGTTATATTGAAAAAGCCTTTTTCAAAATAAAAATCTTGAGCAAATTAAATAAAAGTGCATGGAATCACCTATTTTTATCTCAAGTGCATGGAATCAACTAAATTTTATCTCCAACTTAGAATTATAATATGAATGCATTCAATCAAGCTATAATTGGAATCTATCTCAAGATTAACTTAATCTGATCTCTCAATTATTTCAATTATCCTGAATTATGCTTTTTCTTGAGGAATCTCAACCGCTCATTGTTAATTGATCTTGATTGTTGGTCTCTCTTTTGAGTTTCATTCAAGACACCCTGGAGATTTATTGTTATTGTGCAGTTTTTGCTCTAGAGTCATTGAAAATATTGTGCTTTGAGATTATTGCATCTTAGTTTAGCTTTTTGCATACTTAGTTTAATTATGATTGCTTGAATTCATCTAGCTTAATATTCATTAATTTAGCTTAATATTCATTCATCTAGCTTAATCTTGTATATATTTAGCTTATTCTTGTGCTCATATAGATTAAATCCTTCGTCTTGGTGTAGTCTAGTCACTAGTATTGCTTAGACAAATATGAGAGCAAGTCTATACTCGCATCTTTTAGAAGGCAATAGGTCGATTTGTTATGGTTTTTATATTCATGATTATATTTGTCTAACCATGCATGCAATGACTTAATTGAAGTGTTGTGTCTTACAGCTTGCAGATACTTATCCACTTTTCACACACATTTGTATGAGTATAATAGCTTTCCAATTAAAACAATTTCAGTTTTTTTTAAAGAATCAATGTTGATATTTTAGCATAAATTTACCAGTTTTTTTTAATATTTTTTATGTTTTACTTGTGTAAAAAGTTGTATTCCTTGTTGTTTAGATGTTAATATGTTGATTGAAAATGAAAGTGATCACTATCAATAACATTTATAAAATTAATATTACCATATATCTACAAAATCAATATTACTACCAGCTATATCTAAAAAATCAGAATTTCCATCCAAGTTTCTTAATCTTTTCATAATCATGCGTATAATAACACACTTAATTAAAATTAGAGTTTTGTCTACTTGAAGCTAATCTTTTTTACAACTGTACATAAACAAAGACTTGATTAAAGATTGTGATTGAAAAATTCAGTCAATAAAATATGTCCTTGTCTAGATTGAATTGTGAACTTGCAACCTTAATTTAAAGGATAATAAATAAGACAAATTAAAATAAAATGAAATTAAAACATGTTTCGATTACCTTCTTTTATCAAATATCATCACATGCAAATTAAATTACAGTAGTCTTTGGGAATCCAACTCATTATCATTAAACAAACAATAGAAGTATATATAAATACATTGATGATAGTCAGAACTCCATTTGTCTCATCCCCACCCATAATGCATGAAAATAAAAAAAATAAATAAATAAAACAAAAAAGTAGTGCTCTTCCTATGTTGTTAAATCGCGCTCTAAACACCACTTTATTAATTGGTTAGTTTTTTAAAACTGAACTTCATAGAATAATGACCACCCTACCTTCTTCTTAACGCAATAAACCCTCAACAAACCCTCATGTTGTGTTTTAAAAGAAACAAGTTTAGCAATGATCTAATATGTGTAGTTAAATAAAAAATTATATTTTAAAGGTGGGAAAATTAGAATTTTAGAAACTACCTATTTTTATTTTATGACACAAATAAGAAAGTGTGGTGCTAAAAATTAATAATATCAAATAATATAGTAATTTGATTTTTAACTATTTTACATAAATAATATAATATTGATATATCTTAATTTATAATATTATAATTAAAAAAATATTAATTTAATTTTTTTTAAAGATAGGAATAAATGGTTTTTCATTTTTAAAATATTTTTAAAAAGGCATTTTTTGGAAGGATATATTTATCCATATCATTCTTATGCTTATTTAATAGAACATAGCTAATAATAATAATACAAAATTTAGAAGTAATTTTTTCTACTTCAAAGACAAAACAAAAAAACATTTAAAAGATATAAAATTTAATAATAATAAATAATTTTTTATTTTTTTGATTGGCATGATGGTCAAATGCATGTCAAATTAAATGACTTTTATTTTTCTTGAAAGAGGTTTTTACATTCATCTTGAGTGTAATACACCTCTTGACGTAATAATGATCTTTTTATTGTTAAGGGATAAGGAAAATAAAAATAAAATTTAATTAACTTTTTCAAATTTTTGAAAAAGTGGATGAATAGAAATATCTCTATCTTGATTTCCACAACAAACTTAGTTACAAAATATGTAGAACAAAAAGAATTCAAGGAGGTTAGAAAGTGTTATACTCCCTACAAAATAGATTTAGAGATGCAAGAGTTGTACGGAATTAGAAAATCAAGAGAATGTCATTTGGCTTACTTGTTACTCTAACGATTCTCTATGATTGTTTAATTTGGGTAGCACCATATTAGATCAAAAGTGTAGAGAGGTTGAAAGAATCCAAAAGTATCTAATCATAAGCAACTTGAAAATTAACAATGATGTTCCATATGAATTTTTACTGTCTAAAACAAGTAATTTTTTCTTAGACATCAATGATGGTCCAACTATTAAGGTATCTATAAAAGGTCCAAAGTATGGAAAACCATTGTTGACCTAAGCTAAGTATGGAGGGAGATCTAACTAGAAAAATGAGCACATGGATGAAACAAAATGACAAATGGATGAAGAAATGGGATGTTAATATTCATGAATGTCCAAACACGAATGAGGAAATAAAAGAAAAATATATGGGAAAAAAGAGGAATGTCATTGGACAACACAAATAAGATGGAAAAAACTTACTCTATCAAAGAATCTAGCCCTACGAGGGACCATGAAGAAAAAACCTACATAGGAGAGAATTTTAAGTGGAAATAAAAAATGATAATAGCCCAATTAAGGACTAGCTCTCGTCATCTTAGATGTTAAATTGGCAAATGGGTGGTACCTATAGAGGAGTTGGAAATAAGAATATATTCATTTTGCAACAATGTAATAGTGGAGATAGAATGACACTTCATCATGGAGTGCTCAACATATAGAGACATACATGTCGATTATGAAGACACCTTGCAAGATAATTTAAGTATCTTATTTAAGGAGGTAAGATTGGACAAAACTACAAACCTCATCATCAAAATTCACAACAAAAGATATGATCTTGAGAGGGGATTACAAAATTTATAAGGCATCTATGCTAGGGGTCATGTGCTACTTTGTGTAGTGGTGGCCTTGCCTACACACCTACAAATCAGAGTTGGATCACTATTGTTGTGTCAATGGATGGAGATTAATAATTGAAATCAGATACATAGTGACACAAAATGTCAGGAGTCACAGGAAGGTGCTCTGATAGTGATGATGGACTAGTACAGGAAGCCGGTATGTGCAAGATGTTACCAGTATGAATGCTAATAGGTACTTGCAGGTTATGCAAGACAATGAGGTTGGAGATCATTGCATTAGCCCCGGTAGCATGGAATGTGGAGTTTATGTCTCAGGTGATGTTAATGAAGACCTGAAAGACATATGGTGGCATTGATAGTTAAAGTGGAACTTTAGAAAATATTGGATATTGGATTCATTAGACCAATTGACTACCCCAAGTGGATTTCTAATCTTGTACCTATCAACAAACTAGATTGCAGTATCAGAATACATACAAATTTTAGAGACATTAATAAGGCTTGTCCTAAAGATGATTTTCCATTGCCAAACATTGACCAAATAGTAGACCTCACAACTGGTCATGCAATGCTATCTTTAATGGATGGATTCTCTGAGTATAATCAAATCAAACATAAACTTGTTTGGCCTCTTGGAAATTATTAAAAAAATTCATTTCATATGTAGTTTATATTTTTTGCACCCTTCGTAATTAATCAATCATTCATTGCACAATATTAACATTTTATTTTCTTGAGCCGGCAAGGTGTGAGAGTGGTCCTACATCTATAGATTTGACCAATAAATTTACAAATCAAATTTAAATTTTACTTATTCTAGTTGTTATGAACCAAAAAAATACACATTGGCATGATTTAATGCCATGCACTTCTATTCACAAGCATTCAATTACATTCATATTGTTTGTTAGTTATTATGAGCCAACAAAATACACTTTGACATGATTTATTGCCATGTACTTTTATCTACAAGAATTCAATTACAGTCATTTTGGATGTTTAAAAATATTACATATCATTGACATATATAAAAGGAGCATGTTAGGAATACTTCAATTGAAGCACCTAAGAGAATCTAATTTTGCATCACATCATCCTAGAGCACTTGCATATCTAAATATTGATGTCCTTGATTACTTCCATGACTATAGATTTAGTTCCGTTGAGGGGATAAAATTAGGAGAACACGATATTTATGGTTGTGTGATCTCCCTTAGGTTTTAAGAAACACCACCTATTCTTGACACTTAGAAAAAGAAAGAGAAACAAACTGTAACACAAAAAGTAAAGTTGTACAATTCACATGATTAGATAGGTGTTTATAGCAACAACCTATAACTATAGGATTTAATGATAAATTTAAGCTAGGTGTGTATGGAATCTCGCATTGGTGGTATGTGCTCAAGCTAGGGTACTCATGCCCTAGCCATTGTTCATCCTTTTCGTTTGTTTGTTGTGTGGGTTGATTCAAGGGTTTTTCAACTATGTGCAAGGAGGCAGAGTGTGGGGACAAGACTCCCTCTCTTTCTTGTGGAAGTTTGGCATTTTTTAGTGTTGCGACCTAGTGTGAAGGTGGTGTGGGGTCATGGGGGTGTGGGGTCTTTGTGGGCAAAGTCATTGGTAGTAGGTTCAAGGAAGTAAGGGTGTTGTGGGTAGTTTTATGTGTGGGGCTTATTTCTCTTTGGGGTTTGTGTGTGGGGTCTTGGATGTTTTTTTCTTGCCTCTGAAGGGTTCACATGGCCAATTTGGAGCTTCTTATTTGTCACATAGTCTTCCATTCAAGGATGCATTGACTGGGGGAATGTTTTCTCCTATTATGCAAAAACATTCTAGAATGGGGTTAAATAATATTGATACCACGGTAAGTGATTCTTAGAAAAGGGTTTTTTAGCCTATGAGAGTGAATGGGTTGCTTGAAAGAAGTGAACACAAGATTGTGCTTGTGATTCAACCTATTGCTACTACGGAGGATATCAGTTATCTAATAAATCATGCCTTGATATGCAAATTTATGGTTATTTGGATCTCCTTACTCTTTTTAGAATCTTGGGCTCGTCACACATGGTGATGACCCTATTAATTGACCATATTATTCCATGATTTTTGACACTTTACCCCATGTTTATAATGTCCTTCCAAGTCATTTCCAAACATTACCTTGGTTTTATGAAGCATTAACCAAGATTAATAGTGTTTGATATATATTTGTAGGTCTAGATAGTTAATGTTAAATAATGACAAAATATTATAATAAATGGTTATTGTTGATTGTAAAGTATTCTGGGAGGATTAACATGTTGTTTTTGACTGGTTTGATTTTTATCATCTAGTTAGAAAAAAGAGGAACGCGTTGGTAATTATCAGATGTAGTTGTTGACTGGAAGTGTTGAAAAAGTAAAAAAAACTAGTTTCAATAAAATGGACATATCTCACTCGTTTCTTAATGAAATGAAAATTTTCATAATGATTTGTAAAGATTAAAAGGATATCTAAAAACCCTTTAAAGAGTTTGAGTTTATTCGCAATATTTAATGAGAAACATTCACTAGAAGTTGACTGAGACAAACTAGTAGATGTTCAGGTAGTAGTTAAAGATTGAGTTCTAATTCAACTTGGACTCTTCCACCTCTTTTTCATCTCATGAATATGAAATTTATTGAAGAAAACTAATCATGGAGAAACTTGTGGAAACAATAAATAATAAATCATAAGTCTCTGTGACATGCTTCTCCACACTTTCAAGTGTAATTCCATATTTTTCAACCACAACTATGTTGTAAGAGTTTGAAGAGGATTAGAACTCTCTCAACTCTTATTAGTTTAGTCTTTATTATTAGTTTGTTTAGGAATAAGTCATCTCCTCATTCTCATGGGAGAATGGACATGTGTTGTAATTTATTTTAGGTTTGTAATTAATCTAACTCTCAAGTCTCATGCATAAATATAAGATCTTGTCGAGTAGAGAAAAGAGAGAGTATCCAGTTAGTGTTGAGTCTTGTTAATGGTTTCCTTGTTCAATCAACAAGTCTGATTTATGTCCATATAATCTTTGATTTTCAATAAGAAGAAGATTTGAGAATTGAATCTTATAAATTGGATGTTGAATGCTGATGATAGATTGAAGCCACTCAAACAAGCACCACTTGAGGAACTGTGACTCCATTGTAGCTTAGTTTTGCTTTCTTTTAGATTGTTGTTCATTATGATTTACTATTAGTGATTAGTTGTTTAAGATAGGTTTTGTTTTAGCATATTTAATTTCATTAGTTTTAAACCAATCTTCCTATAGCGACTACTATTGCAAATTGTTAGGATTCCCACAAATACTGAGAGAGGGGGGTGAATTAGTATCTGACTGGTGTACAAACTTTCTTAACTTAAAACATGCAAAACATATTATAATAGTGTACCGGTATGCAAGAAATAATGCAATAAATAGAATTAAGAACATTCACATGAAAAGCATACCATAACACAAGGATTTAACGAGGAAACCCGGTGTGGGAAAAACCTCGGTGGGATTTGTGACCCACAATATTCAATCACTGGCCAATAAGAGAATATTACTAACAATATGGGCCTGCACATGCAGGAAGGCCAACTGCCTAGAGCTCACTGCTCAAATAGGAAGTCTCACTGACTTACAATGTGGATTAAACAAATCCAATATCTTGTACTACTTTACTATAGCATCTATAATGCCTGATCCAGTACCGGTTGCTGCTCTGCTTCTTACATAAACCCTTCAACCTATATTTCGCATAATAGGTCTACCTTAATATTTCGCATACATCATTTTCTTCACTTACTTCCTTACTTACTTAATGTCTACAATGATCTCTTTTATATATAAGAGTCATTTTACAATATGCCAAGTCACCTTACAAAGTTTTCCAATAATAAACAAAATATAATATAACAAAATCCTATCGGCCTCTATGCCGGTATACTTCCTTTCTTTGTGCCAGTGCCGGTGCCGGTGTCCTGAGTGCTAGTGTAGAGTGTGATCTGCTGATGCTGGTGCACTAACTTGTCGATGTAATGCCTTGCCGGTATAATGCCTTGCCGGTGCCATAGGATTGTAAGGTTGCCATCAATGACAAAACCTTCAATCACTTACAATGTCTCATTGGAGTGTGCATATGCCAACACAAATAAATAGTTTGCTCACAATCACTGCTATGTAGTTAGATTTATTTCCAACATTGTTGTTTTCTTTTTAGTTGATTGTTTTGAGTTTATTTTCTATACACAACTAATAGAACAATTTAGAATACCTCTTTAGTGCACATATAGTGTCGACATCATTGAAGAAGACACGTCCCTAGTTGATAATTATATGAACCTCTGCTTAGGACATTAAGTTACTTCATTGGGAACATCCAACCGGGCTAAGTGAATGACATAGTGCACCAACTTTATGTACATAGTAGAGGCTCATCACATGGAACCTTGAAGGTGAAATGGAGGTGTTGCTGGCTATAACAGTTATTTTCTGGTGTCTTATCAATTATTTCAAATAGAAAGAAGGCTTTTGAAGGAGGGCCTTATTTTTACAATCAAGTTGGGCTTTTAATTTAGCCATGGCATGTTGGGTTCAACCCTATGGAGGAGTTGCCACCAAGAGTTCCAATTTGGATGTGACTTCCATTGTTTCTATTCGAATTTTGGAGACATGACATTTTTCATTTAGTTGCATTGTTGCTTGGTAAACATGTGGGCCCATCACAAAAAACTATGGAGAAAAAGGTAATTTCTTATACATGTGTTTGTACCGAAATCAATTTAAGCAAGCCTTTGCTAGATTGCATGGAAATTTATCTGGGATCCACCTCTTGGATTTAGCAAAAATATTGTGAGACTATTCCTTTTAGATGTTGGGTTTGTCATGAATATGGTCATTTGTAGAGGATGTGTCCCAAATCTAATCTTGCAGGTTTTGCTAGTCAAGGACCATCTCTCCCACCACCCAAGGAGGACAATGTGAAAGCTCCTATGGTGGAGGATAAAGATGGTTTTATTCTAGTTAAAACTTATAATAAGGAAAGAGGACATAAGATAACTCTAAAGGATATGCAGTCAAATGAGGTGTTTAATAGATTTGGATCTTTAGATGACAGATCAATTTGATGAAGCTCTTGTAGGTTTACCTATTGAAATCCCTTTGGGGACATGTCAAATAGATGTTGAAAAGGATGATAATACTCATGTTGGTCTACAAGAAGTAACTTCTAGTGAATTGGAGACAAGTGGATGCAAAGAAGTGAAAAATTGTCTAGGTTTTACTAGTGCAATAATTAATTTGGAGAATTATTCTCAAGATGTTAGTAAAAGTAAGGGAACCTCATTTTTATTGGGTTTACAAAAAAAGACCTCAAAAAGGGTGCTCATGAGAAGCCCCCTAAGGGGTAGGAAGAAAGACCAAGAAAAGGTGAAGTCACTCAGTGAGACATTAGTTGAGTTTGGCTTTGTGAAGACCATTGATGCCCATTTACCAACATCTCAAAAATGATTTTCCTATCATGGAATGTAAGGGGGTTGAATAGCATCTCTAGACAAAAGGCTATTTGAGAGTTGATTGGATATCATTCTCTTGATGTGGTTTTTATTTTGGAAACTAACTTTTTAGTTGATGGTATGATAAATAGGGCCTCTAAAATTTGGGCTTGAAGTCATTGTTAGTGCATTACAACCCAAGACAGTTTAGGGGGTATGGTTTGCATTTGGCACTTGCATAAAGCTAGTTCCACTCTGATGGTTACCTAGTAGATCTTCTATCTCTATGGTTGTTTTAAGTTGTGAACCTAGTGAGAACCTCCTTTTTACTAATGTTTATGCTCTGACTAACCTTATGGGGAAATCCTTGCTTTAGACTCTATCAAATATGTTTTCTCTCTTTCTCCTTTATTCTGTTAGATCCTAGCATGAGATTTTAATGCAGTTGCTAGTTTGGACAAGAAAAGGGGAGGCAATATCAAGCTTCATCCTTTCTCAGGTCTTTTGTGGGACAATATTAATTTTTTTAAGGTTGCAGATGTGAAGCCTACCAATGGCTTATTTACTTGGAATAATAAAAGATGTGGAGAGTAAGCTATAGCATCATTGGTGACTAACAAGAGGTTGTTGAATGTCCTCTATCTTCTTCTGCCTCCATCCTTCAGTGATTTTGCTACTTAATTAGCAAATTTTCTTTGAGGATCAATTTCATAATGCCCCCTAATATGAATGTTGTGTACAAACGATAATGCATCCAATGATAATTGAGGCAATTATAAATGACAACTCTTTTTTATTGACATATTATTGATTAGACAATAATTATTGACTCAAAAAATGGACCCTAATCTAGAAAAAATGATACAACTAGACTTTGATATAAAACAAGACAACTTGAACACTCTTTGAATGACCTAATTTGACCCTACCTTTTATAAAGGAATTACAAAACAAGTCTTCACAAGACCAATCAAATTACTTCTAAATAGAAGGCTGATATGTATGGACCTTGACTAATGATAAATGGCTAGAAATGAAACTGTAACTCGAACCATGGCACTACCCAAAAAACAATGATCTCGCTCACCATAGATGAAAATGTCGATACAGAGCCAATGAAGGTTTTTATAACCTCAAAGACAATGAAGAGTACCACACAATGAACAAATTGAGGAAAAACAAAACAAACTCGTCACTGCAAATGAAGATGTTGATGTATGCGATGGTCCTTACCAAGGGATTAGAGTCCAATTGATGAGGAATTTGATTGATGTGCTAGATGGAAACAAAACAATATACACTTGGAGAGCACTGGGTATGTGTACCACAAAAATGCCAGTGAAAAACCTCTATTCACGATGTCCCAGCTACTTTGACAATTAATTTGAATCAGAGACAAGAGATAGATTTGTGTCCTTTCACAGACAAGAGACTGAGCATTGGTAAAAACAACTTTATCACACAATCACATTATCTTGAGAACAAAGTGTGGAAATTCAAAGCAATCACCCACCAATACAAAGTGAGCTTGCAATACAAACTAAGCAAGGAAATACAGCCTGATCACTTTGCATAAAAGATGAGTTTGAGCCTCTACAATCCACAAGGAGAAAGAGGTTAGACACCCCTTCAATTAGATCAAATCTCCAAACTTGAGGAATGATGTGGGACTAACAATATAGATATGGATGATCGAACACCTGGCGTGTAGAATTCCAAATTATACTTGATTTTCTCTATTGCATGACAAAAAAAATAGATTTAGAGCATAGGCTCCACGTTCACCAAAGTCAATCCCATGACTGGCATGCCATTGAATGCCTCATAGAAATTGATTAGATGCTGATCGAAAACCAAACCGAGATCGATCACTAAATTATAGGCATAGAATCCTCTCTAACTCTTTAATTGTGCCTAGCTCTGATACCAAAACAAAAATATGGGAAGAGATTTGATGAGAATATTTTTCACTCAAATAATACTTTCTCTCATCTCATTTTTGTTCAATGCATATTACATATTTATAGGATTTGTATCTCCTATTTTGTAGGAGAGATACTATAATAAATTTCTAATATAGATGAGTTATTTTTAATAGCTCATAATACAAACAAATAATCATACTAACAAACCTAACAAATAATGAAACCACCCATAATTATGTGAGTTGTCATTACAACTCACTTTATCACACTACATTATTATTTTAAAGCATGTGAGCACTAATTCCTAACAGGTAGATCATTGGACTTATAGATGGGTCTCAATTATTGGGAGAGTGACTCTCTTGAAGTGTGTGGTTTGGGCAATCCCTATCCATAGATGCTTTGTGTTAAATGGTCTAGCAAGTTTTATTAAGAAATGTGATGCCCTGTCTTGGAAATTTTTGTGGACTAGTAATCTACTTTTTTTCAAAGTGGAGTTTGGCTAAGTGGGATCTTGTTTGTATGCCAATATACAATGGTGGTCTTATTTTTTGTTAAGTGGGCATGACTGGTCATGTTCTAGTTGCTAAGCTATTTCAAAGATGGTGCATCCATCAAGATCAGGATTAGGCCATAATTTTTAATGTTAAGTATTTAGGTGAAGTGGATAATAAGGATGTTCCTCGATTCAATATGGTAGGCAAAGGTTCTATGATCTAGAACACTTTAAAGAGGGGAGCATAGTTAGTTAAGCAAGAGATTTTTTGGATATGTAATAAAGGTGTTGAAGATTTGTTCTAGCATGACTCTTGGCATAGAAATGCACCCATTATTGTGCATTCCCATAGTTGCAATATTTATGTGACAACTTCCTTGATGCAGGTTGAAGTAGAGTTGAAGATTTCAAAACTGACTTGAATTTGGAGCAAGCAGAAGTGGCTAGATGGAAAGACCAACATGATTGGCCTCCTCAAGGATTAGTGGATATGTTGGGAGGAACTTGATCAAATTTTGGTAGGAAGAATGTGTAACTCCCTAAAGGAAAATGATGTTTTGGCCTAGGGTCTAGATCTGAAGAGCAAGTCTTTGGTGACTTTAGACTATATGGAGTTGGATAGATTGACATATGGTAAGATGAATGTTCCATGGTGGAAGTGGGTGTGGAATATATTTTCTTAGCCCAAGTGTAGTTTTTTCATGTGCTTGTTGTGTATAATATGTTGGAACCCTAAATTTTTATAACAATACCCCTGACATGATCACCAATCTTTTGTATATAAAGTGGTGAAAGGTTGAAGCTACATAAGTTTTCTTTTACCTTAGCATAAAACCCCACATACTATCTCCATTGTGCCTCAATCCTACATGAAGAATTCTTGACATACCCAAGAAAGATTAGTAAAATAACCTTCACCAATCAACATTTCATGTATATATCAGAATAGGTATTCTGATCCAATAAATCAATATTAGATACCGATGTCGAGTTAGCTAACCCGATCTAATAAATCATTGCTCAACATGGACATCGGGATAGCAATGCTGAATATGAAGTCTTGATTGCCCATCAGAGCAACCACCAAAGGCGAAGAAGCAATATTTTGTAATGCCGACAGAGTAAGCTATCCCGACACACACACATTTTGGGATACATCATGCTGATACAAGTCTTTTTAGAAATGTATATGAGACCGGGGTAAATTCAAAAAGTTATCTAGATGATATAGGTTATCCCGACGAAAGAAGATATAAAAGAATATATTATGCAGGCTCATCAGAATAACTTATGAAGTCGAAATAGCACATCAATAGGGTTCCAATCATTAAAATTATCTTGATGATAAATAGATAGAATGATATCAGGGGAACTATCTTGATTATGCACCTATGAACGAGCAACTGATATCGGTAAAACCTATGGCGATAAAGGAAAATGAAGATGATACTCCTATCGATATAACTAATGAGATCAGGATAATGGACTATCTATAATTCGATAGTACAACCTATTTCAAAAGTGAGTATATGTAATGACATTGAAACAACACTCTTGAATGGACCACCTGTATCAGAATAAGTCATAGCGAAAGGTGGAGTCGATGACAAAAACTTCCATTGGGATAACTTGTGAAGTCGGGCATACAATTTTTTGGTATGCTGATGATTAAAACAATCTCGATAAGCACCATCCAAGATGCATTTGGCATAGGTAACCCGAAGAGAAATATTAAGCTGGTAATTACTTATTGGTATAACCTCTGCCGAAAAAGAAAGAAGTTTTGCCGATGAAGTAGAAAGCACCAAAAGCAACATGAACATATCAAAGAGACATCATGAAGAGACGACTCTATCAGGTCATCTTCATATATATATAGGATTCAAAATGTAAATTAGTGGGGGGATAAGAAGAGAATAGGAGATTTTAGGATACACTATCATATTTTTGTAATATATCATACCGTAAGGGTATTATCACTATTGTGGTGCAATTCTATTTTAAGAAATACACAATCAATATTCTTTCTGCATCTATGTGATATTCAGATTAATGTGGTTCATTATTTCAAATCTACTTGCTATTTCAATACTGAGAAGATTGAAGACTGCATTAAGATTTCTTTCTCTATATTATTTCTATCTTGTTATTTTCAGTTCATGAACAGGAAGACATGTATTCTTGGATAAGTTGTTATAGGGGCTTGATTAAATTCATTGTATAGTGACCATCGTAATAAGAGTAGTAGTTGTAGGAAGAACAACAATGGATAGTTGTAAGACTGTCTAGTAAGGAGACCGAAAGAGATAAAGTTCCATAAGACTCTATGCCCATTGAGAAGAAAGACACTGGTCTATATTGCATTCTCAGCATTGCATCCCATCGAAACCAAGTCAAGAAAACATTTCATTCCATAAAATAGATTTCATTTCAGTTTTAGTTTTGCACAGTAGAAGTAGAAGATAAACTTGAGGTCATTCTCATTTCCATGCCATTGAAGAGTTGTCCCAAATAGGACTATTGTAACATAATCTGCCTAAGCATCATCAGTTGATCATATTACAAAAGGAGAATAGCTGGTGATAAGGTATACTTGCCTTGGCCTGGCAGAACTAGAAGTGAAGGGAAGTAAGACCTAATTGGTCATTCCATTAAGTTGTCCAAAATTAGTTGCTGATCTTGATCATAGAAGGTGGCATTCTCTTAGGGATCATCAAACCAGTGATATTGAGCTCCAACAAATTGGCTAATCTATTGGGGACGATTAGAGAATCTTTGGTCGCCATTGGGAGAGAGTAAAAAATATTATAAATCTAAAGTTTGTTTCAGAGGATTTGTTGTAGTTGGTAAAAGGAACTCTGTTGTGGAGAAGAACTCAAAAGGAAAGAAAATAATTTTGTCCTCCATGAAGGAGGTGGCGACTCTATAAAAAATTAATGAAGAAATCAGTTACTGCAACAATTTGGCATCCAAATTGTACCAATACCCATATTCTTATGAAGCCCCATGTCTAGGAATGCAATGGACACAACAACAATGGCCGCTACAACCACAAAAAGGAAGATATATTCCTGAACTATATAAGCCATTGGGTTTAATGATATTCTTGAGTGTTCAAAAAAGCTTCTCTATGAGATTAAAAAATATATGTCGAGGATCCATGATGAGGAAAGTGAATAGCGATTAGGCATTTGAAAGCATTTTACTGGTTTATTGAAACTTTTGAGATTTACTCAGAAGAATTGATCATGAAATTGTTTGTGATGACATTGGAAGATGTTGTAGAGCAAATTTTTAGGTTGTTGTCCCCACAAAGCATCTCATCATGGGAAGAATTTGAATGGTGGTTTCTAAATGAATTCTATGGCATTATTGAAGACAATACTCCTATCATTAATGTTCTAGCTCATTCACCACATTTCCTTTCATTTGAACATGAATTAAACAATATTGAGTTCAAAGTGTATGTTAATGCATTGCTTGGCATAAGAAGACAAGAGGGGGAAGATCAATTTTCTTTAGTCACAAGGACCATAAATGAATATGAAAAAATTCCAGAACACTTTAGACCTCAAGAAAAGGAATGTATTGAATTATATGACCCACTCTTGAAATCCCTTCTTGACTAGTTGAAACTAAAGAACTTTTTTCAGATTCCCAATTGGTTGTACACAATTGAAATTGTAAAGGAAAATAATGCAGAAAATGGTGCAAGCATGAATATGAATGAAGGTCAGTATGTAAAAGAATCATTTATCCCATTGGAAGACCCATCCAATAAAGAAGCAACTGATGATGTTTGTGACTATGAGTCAAAACCTGAAGAAATTGTTGCTAACATTGATGATGAGGAATGGTCTCCATGTGAAGAAGCATACTTATCTGACAGTGATCAGATGATTGATTCATCCAAATATGAGAACTACAATGATTTAGTTGATGAAGATGAATACCTCAGTTATGAGGGAAGTGAGGAAGCATCCATACCTGAAAGCCATGAGGACACTTTTCCTGAAACAAAGACATGTATCAATAACAAAGAAGAAGAAGAATATTCACTCAGTAGTGAACAAATTTCAGATCTTCTGGACATAGAGTATTGGAGAAATGCAAGAAAGACAAATGAGGTGTATCATGGATAGCGGATAGAATGTGCACATACACTTGGAAATAGATTCAATTTTTTTTCAAATCAGTTGGATGATGATATGATGAGAATGGCTGCCATTTGGAAAAAACTTTATGTGACGAGTCCTCCTATTTCTATGATAAATACATTAATGACAATGAGAGCACATATGATGACCAACAAATTGAAGAGTCATATGAGTATAAAGATTATTTTCAATTTTTTACAAGTCATCTTTATAATGATACAGATAGAGATGATGAAATAATATACTTCCATAGTGTACCTACTAAAGACCTCTATATGTTCCCAAATCCGTTGTATGAAAAGGAAAAAATTTCAGATAGTATGGGCAATACAGATATGTGTGAAAATAACATGGGTGATATCATGATGAAATCTTGTGGTAAAAAATCCACAGAGGAAAAGGAGTTTCAGGAAGAAGGTACATTAGACAAGGGTATGCAATATGATTATCACATAGAGGTAACTCCATCCAAAAATGACTTCCAAAATTTTTATGGCAATAATAAGGTGTATTGTGAAGAAGTACTAGAGAAGGAAAATAATTATTCTTCAAATCCTAATGATGATACTCCTAAAATAATTTCACCTAAAGATAGAATAAAAGGTGAAAACTATGGTCAGACAAACAATGTGCAACATGCCTAGAAGATAGGGACTGATAGTGAAAAATATATAAATCAAGGACAATTCCAAAAGCTATATTTTCATGAACATAAGGGTATGATAGTTTATCAAAGTTTGAGGTCTCTTGTGATGAAGAATGGAAAAGAAGATAGTTCAAAGGATCCTTACCATGATTCTATAATGGAATATGAAGATGAAAACAAAAGACATTATAACATATATGGAAAACATGGAAAGATGGCAATTGATAGGCTTTATGATGGAATTGTATTGCAAAATAGTATGTACCAGGCCAACATGATAATACATGATGAAAATCAAGTATTTGATCCAGGAAAAAATCAATGTTCATTTTTTGGGTGCCTAGGGCCACCAGATGCAATCTTAATGTAATTTGCAAAAGAGATGTGATTGGCACATGGTCTTCTTACACCAGAGGTAGCTTGATTCTTGCTATGCCTGCAAGGGGCATAAATCCCCAGACAAAGCCACTATTGGACCCCTTAATTTTCATAACTTTACCCCTGACTTAATCACCCAGTTTTTGTATTTAAAGTGGTGAAAGGTTGAAGCTACAAAAGTTTTCTTTTACCTTAGCATAAAATCCCACATACTATCTCCATTGTGCCTCAATCCTACATGAATAATTCCTGACATACCCAAGAAAGATCAGTAAAATAACCTTCACCAATCAACATTTCATGTATATATCATAATAGCTATTTCGATTTGATAAATCAATGTTAGATATAAATGTCAGGATAGCTAACCTGATCTAATAAATCATTTCTAAACATGGACATCAAGATAGCAATGTTGAACATGAAGTCTTGATTGCCCATCAGAGTGACCACCAAAGGCGAAGAAGCAATATTTTGTAATGCTGATAGAGTAAGTTATCTCGAGACACACACACATTTCAGGATACATCATGCTGATACAAGTCTTGTTGGAAATGTATATGAGATCGAGGTAAATTCAAAAATCTATCTAGATGATATAGGTTATCCTGATGAAAGAAGATATAAAAGAATGTATTATGCAGGCTCATCAAAATAACTTATGAAGTCAAAATAGAACATCAATAAGGTTCTGATCATTAAAATTATCCCGATGATAAATAGATAGAATGATATCGGGGGAACTATCCCTATTATGCACTTATGATCAAGGAACTGATATCGGTAAAACCTATGGTGATAAAGGACAATTAAGATGATACTCCTATCAGTATAACTAATGAGATTGGGATAATGGATTATCTATAATCTATTAGTACAACCTATTCTGAAAGTGAGTATATGTAATGAAATCGGAACAACTACTCTAATAGCACACTCTTGACTGGACCACCTGTATCGGAATAACTCATAGCGGAAGGTGGAGTCGATGACAATAAATTCCATTAGGATAACTTGTGAAGTTAGGCATATAGTTTTTTGGTATGCCAACAGTTAAAAGAATCCTAATAAGCACCATCCAAGATGCATTTGACATAGGTAACCCGAAGAGAAAGATTAAGCTGGTAATTACTTATCGGTATAACCTCTTCCAAAAAAGAAAGAAGTTTTGTCGACGAAGCAAAAATCACCAAAAGTGACATGAACATATTGAAGAGACATCATGAAGAGACGTCTCTATCGGGTCTTATTCATATATATGGGATTCAAAAATCTAAATCAGTAGGGGGATAAGAAGAGAATAGGATATTTTAGGTTACAATATCATATTTTTGTAATATATCATACCGTAAGGGTATTATCACTGTTGTGGTGTAATTCTGTTTTAAGCAATACAACATCAGTATTCTTTCTATGTATATGTGATATTCAGATTAATGTGGTTCATTATTTCAAATATGCCTGCTATTTCAATATTGAGAAGATTGGAAACTACATTAAGATTTATTTCTATACAATATTGCTATCTTGTTATTTTCAGTTCATGAATAGGAAGATATGTATTCTTGGAATAGTTGCTATAGGGGCTTGATTAAATTTGTCGTATAGTGACCATCATAATAAGAGTAGTAGTTGTAGGAAGAACAATAGTGGATAGTTGTAAGACTGTCTAGTAAGGAGACCAAAAGAGATAAAGTTCCATACGACTCTATGCCCATTGAGAAGAAAGACATTGGTCTATATTACATGCTTAGAATTGCATCCCATCGAAACCAAGTCAAGAAAACATTTCTCATTCCATAAAATAGATTTCATTTCAGTTTTAGTTTTGCATAGTAGAAGTAGAAGATAAACTTGAGGTCATTCTCATTTCCATGCCATTGAAGAGTGATCTCAAATAGGACTATTCTAACATAATCTGCCTAAGCATCATCAACTGATCATAGTACAAAAGGAGAATAGCTGGTGATAAGGTATACCCACCTTGGCCCAATAGAACTAGAAGTGAAGGGAAGTAAGACCTAATTGGCCATTCCATTAAGTTGAACAAAATCAATTGCTGATCTTGATCATAGAAGGTGGCATGTTCTTAAAGATCATAAAACTAGTGATTTTGAGCTCCAACATAATAGATGTCTTACCTAGGAGAATATTGGGAAAAGAGGGTTCTAGAGACCTTTTGCTTGTGTTCTATGTAGTAATAGTGAGGAAAATATTCCACATATTTTTTTCAATGTGCTTTCACCAAGAAAATTTGGCATTTTTGGTGGGGAACTTGGAAGCATGCGTGTGTTCATGCTAATTCTCTAATTGAGTTCTAGAATAGTCTTGACAAGCCTCCAATTGAGACTCCCTTTCTCCATGTGGCTTGGGATGTTGGTCCTTTTATTATATGGAAATTTTTGTTGGAAAGAAATGTTAGGATTTATCAAGGTAAGAAGATGTTGTTGCAACAAGTATGGCAAAAAAATATTAATATGATCTAGGCAACTTTGTTGGCAAATTGTGATCTTTCTGCTGAAGTGGATCTTGGCATCATGGGTTTTATTCAAAACTTGAATATTTTTGGTGGGGATATCAAAGATCATATTCTTAGGAGGATTTGAAAAACTAAGTGTTGGCATGTTAAGAAGAAGGTTCACTGGGATGATAAGTATCTTCTTGCTCCCCAGGGAGTCCTAAAGATTAATATTGATGGTTCGTCTAAGGGAAATCCTAGGCATGCAGGCATTGGAAGGGATAGTATGGATTATGCAATTTTTCTCCTTTTTGTTTATAAGAAACTAATAATTATATGGAGGATTATGTTATTCTTTATGTGCTTGAAAGAGAATGTGCTCTTGGATGGCATAAGCTTATTTGTGAATCAAATTTTCAAGTTGTTATGAATATGTTGAACAAGAAGTGGGCAGAGGATTTTGATTGGCTTCTGGCGGTGGTGCTTAGATAGCTCCTTTTTTTGAGAGACTCTTCTGTTATTCTTTACGTGCTTGAAAGAGAATGTTCTCTTGGATGGCATAACTTTATTTTTGAATCAAATTCTCAAGTTGTTACGAATATCCTAAACAAGAAGTGGCTAGAGGATGTTGATTGGCTTCTGGTGGTGGTGCTTAGATAGCTCCTTGTTTGAGAGACTCTTCTGTTATTCTTTACGTGCTTGAAAGAGAATGTTCTCTTGGATGGCATAACTTTATTTTTGAATCAAATTCTCAAGTTGTTATGAATATCCTAAACAAGAAGTGGCTAGAGGATGTTGATTGGCTTTTGGTGGTGGTGCTTAGATAGCTCCTTGTTTGAGAGACTCTATGGAGTTAGTTACCTTTTGCTATGTTTTGTAGGAGTGGAATAAGGTAGCTAATTATTTGGATAAATTGGCTTTTGAGCATCTTGATGGATGGAATGTTGGGGAAAGGGACTAGTTGCCCTCAAACTATGTTCAAATTCTTGATAATATTATCATGGATAATATGATTATCCTGTCATGACCCTATTTGGATCACCTTTAGGTTAGTGTTTCTTGTCCTTCTCTCTTTGTTGGTTTGGTTGCCATTTGGCTTTGTTCTATTCTTTTCTGATTCAATAAATTTTTACCCTCTTTTCCAAAAAAATGAGAAAAAGCTATAGGTTATCCAAAATCTAATATGAATGACACATCCAAAGCATCCAATCTTTATTGTCAAAATTATGGTGTTGCCAAACTTATAATACTATGTAGTTAATTATTCTAAGACATCATTATTTATAAATGCATTCATAAGGGATGTGGATCCATTGACATCGATAATTATTTATTTATTATTTATCAATCAAAACTGTCATGCTCTGTGAAGTGTACCTGTACCTGCAAACACAATGCACTCAATAAATCATTACAAGCAATGGTTAGCAAATTTAAAACAATGAAAGACAAAACCATAGCTACTCGACTTGTTAGGAATAAGGTGTCTCAACCTTGGATAATTCCTATTCTTATTATTTGTTTTGTAAAATGTATTTCTTGCAAATAATGTAATTAAGTGTGAGTGTACATGTCTAGTTGGCATGTTGATGTGTCACTCCACTTGATGTGTCGGCATCTTGAATTGTGTGTAAGGAGATCATGTCTAAAACGGTTATGACGGATTCCTATGACATGTAAGAGCTATTTCTAGGAGATTTCAATGACAGGTGAAGACATGCAAGACATGTGGCAACTGATAAAGTTGACTACTGTACACTCTTCCTCAATCGTGGGGTTCAGGGCATCGCCCCGAAATTTTTTTTTAGGGTTCCTATTTTCTCGGAGAATGGTAAAACCCTAATACAGCTATCTTTGGATGTTGCCCTAAAAAGGAAAGCGTAGAAGCATTTTTTTTAGGGTTACAGACCGTGATACGAAAAGAGTGTATTGTTGGTATGATATCGTGCTACTGGATTTGTCTTTAAGGGTCGATTATCTCCTAAAAGAACTTGCATTGCAAGTGTGTTGTAACCGTTGTGTTGAAGATAATACATTGTGCAGGTTTTGGAGTGCTGGGGTTTTTTACCGAAAGGTTTTCCCCAGGGTAAATCATTGTGTCATTCTCTATTTTCTGTATGCATGGTATATGGCTGCAATATCTTTATTAAAGTAGTTAATGAATCTGAAATTGTAAGGGTTTAAAAGAATTTGCACAATGCTTTCCTCTAGAGATTAGTGTAGGAAGCTATTTCTACACCTGAGTTTCCTTACAAGTGGTATCAGAGCTTGATCAACTTATGATCCTAGTTGTTGGGTAGGGTTTTTTGAGCTAATCTCAAGTTGAGTGGGAGTTTTTTTTTGTGCAAAGCATTCTGAATCTTATTTGCAGATTGAGATGGCAAGTTCCTCATATAGTAGAATGGAGGTGGAGAAATTTAATGGCACTAATTTTGAGTTGTGGAAACTCAAGATGGAAGACATGCTTGAAGACCGTGATCTATGGGAGGCTTCTACACTTGATGTGAGACTTGCAGCGATATCTCTAGCGGATTGGGAGATTAAGGATCAGAAGGCTAGGGGTCTCATCAGACTCTGTCTAGCAGATGCCATTCTTCTGAATGTTCTTGATGAGGCTACTACAAATTCTTTGTGGACACGGCTTGGGTCTGTGTATCAGGCCAAATCTCTGGTGAATAAGTTGTTCCTAAGAAAGAAGTTGTAATCTTTAAGAATGGAGGAAGGTGGATCCATAACTGATCATCTCAATGCATTCAATTTATTGATTGCATAGTTGGCATCATCTGGTGCCAAGATCAAGGAGGAGGATTGATGTATGACCTTGCTTTGTTCCTTGCTGGATTCATGGGACCATCTTGTGATGGCCCTTGGAAGTACTATAGTCACATTTCGTATGGATGATGTGGTGTCTTCATTGCTATCTGAGGAGATGTGAAGAAAGACTTTAGATTCATCTAAGGAAGCCCTTGCTGTTCATGGGAGATCCAACGACAAAGGAAAGTAGAATGACAATAAGTCAAAGAAGGGCAGATCCAAATCCCGTGGGAGTTCTAAAACTCCTGGAAAGTCCAAGGTGAAATGTTGGAACTGTGATAAATCTGGGCACTTCCGGAGGGACTGCAAAGAACCAAAGAAGAAGAAGAAAGGCTCAGATTCAGCTTCCGAAAAATCTCAAGAAGATGGAGATGCTTTTATTGCAGCTTTGGCAGCCCATGCATCTGATGATGTGTGGTTGGTAGACTCGGGTGCTTCTTTTCACATGACCTCTCATCGAAACTGGTTCTCAAAATATGAAGAGTTTTATGGTGGAAAGGTGTACTTGGGTGATGATTCTCACCTAAAGATAGTTGGACGTGGAAGGGTCACTATTAGATTTCCTGATGGACGAGTAAAGGGAATCAATAGAGTTATGCACATTTTGGGTTTGGCATGAAACCTATTATCTGTAAATATGCTGAATGATGTAGGTGTGGAAGTCATCTTTTTGAAAGATGGATGCAAGATGATGAGAGGTTCTATGGTGCTCGCTAAAGGTACTAGGAGAGGTACTTTGTTTCAGCTTGATGCATGCATTGCTCAATGCAATATTTCTTTTGTTTCAAAGAAGAGAGTGACTATCACTTCATCCCCACCATCTAGATGAGCAGTAAAGAAGACTATGGCAATGGGTTCTGATGGTAGTGCAGTAAGTGTACCTAAGGGTGCAAACACTTTGGAAGGCAAGCTTCCTACAGAAAAGACAATGTTGTGGCATATGAGATTTGGCCACATTGGTGAGAAGGGTCTTAGGACCTTGAAAACTAAAAATCTCATCGAGGGGCTAAATGCTTGTAATCTCGAATTCGATTTCTATGAACACTGTGTTTATGGTAAGCAAAATCGTGTTCAGTTCTACTCCAGTTCTCACAAGTCTTCTAGACTTTTGGATCTTATTCATTCGGATGTATTTGGTCCTGTAAAAGTTCCTTCTATCTCCATTTCTATATATTTTGTATCTTTTATAGATGATTATAGTAGAAGGACTTGGATATATTTCTTGAAAAGTAAGACACAGGTTTTCAGTCGGTTCAAGGAATTTAAGGCTCTGGTGGAGAATCAGACTAGTAAAAGAATCAAGTGTGTGAGAACTAATAATGGTGGTGAGTTTTGTTCCATAGAGTTTGAACAGTTCTGTAAAGAACAAGGAATCGAGAGACATAAGACAACTCCTTACACCCCGCAGCAAAATGGAGTTCCAAAGAGAATGAATAGGACACTGATGGAGAAGGCTAGGAGCATGCTTAGTGGAGCTGGTTTAGAACAAAGGTTTTGGGCTGAAGCTATGGCCATTGCTTGCTATTTGGTTAACAGATCTCCTACATCAGCTCTTGTTGGTAAGACACCCATGGAGGTGTGGTCTGGTAAGAAGCCTTCAATAAGACATCTTCATGTTTTTGGTTGTGAAGCTTATGCACATATTCCAAAGGAGAAAAGATCTAAGTTGGAAAACAAAGCTGTCAAATGTATTTTTATCGGATACAGTGTTGGTGTGAAAGGATACAAGCTTTGGGATCCTGTGACTAGTAAGGTGTTGCATAGTAGAAATGTTATTTTCAGAGAGCTAACATCTTCTCCTGTTGTGCTACAACCAGATGAAAAAGAAAAGGAAAAAGATGTTGTTCAGTTTCCTCCTACCCCTGAGAAGACTGAACAAAGAGACCATGTTGGGTCTAATGATGAGGAGAGCTCTAGCAGCTCAGATAGTTCAGAAGAAGAGGAAGAACAACCTCAACCTCAGCCCTTGAGGAGATCCATGAGAGAAAGAAAGCAACCAAAAAGGTTTGGTTATTTTATGCTAGATTCTAGTTGTGCTTTTTCTTTGATTACTAACACTGATGAGCCTAGGTCTATGAAAGAGGCTTTGAACATGGAAGATGTAGGTTCCTGGATTGAGGCTATGGATGATGAGATGGCTTCATTAGAGAAAAACAAAACTTGGGACCTTGTACCTTTTCCTAAAGGGAGAAAATCTATTGGCTGTAAATGGGTGTTCAAGAAGAAATTCTGTGCAGATGGTAGTGTTGAAAGGTACAAAGCTAGATTGGTTGCAAAGGGGTATTCACAGGTAGAGGGAATAGATTATGGTGAAATATTCTCTCCTGTTGCAAAGTTGACATCCATTAGATTTTTGTTATCTCTTGCCGCATCATATGATTTAGAGATAAAACAGATGGATGTGAAGACAACTTTCCTTCATGGTGATTTGGAGAAAGAGAATTATATGTCATAGCCTGAGCACTACATTGTTAAAGGTAAAGATTCCTTAGTTTGCAGATTAAAGAAATCTCTATATGGTTTGAAGCAATCTCCTAGGATGTGGTACCTTAAGTTTGATGCCTTTGTGTTGTCAATTGGATTTGTAAGATTGAAATCAGATCATTGTGTTTATTTCAGAGTTGAAATGATCGCCTTCTTATTGTTGCATTATATGTTGATGATATGTTGCTGTTTGGGAAGGGTAAGGGTATGATTTTTGATTTTAAATCTCAGTTGTCAGCACAATTTGAGATGAAAGATCTTGGGGAAGCAAGGTACATCTTGGGTATGGAAATCAGTAGAGACACATCTAACAAAAAACTTTGGTTGAGTTAGAGTAAGTATGTGAAGTTTGTGTTGGACAGGTTCAACATGGCAAATTGTAGACCAATATGTGCTCTCGTTTCAGTGGGAACAAAGTTATATATAGATGATTGTCCAAAATCTCCTAGTGAGGTGGGGGACATGAGTAGAGTACCTTATGCTAGTGCAGTTGGTAGTCTTATGTATGCTATGGTCTGTACTAGACCAGACATTGCCCAAGCAGTGGGAGTCCTGAGTCAATTTATGGCTAACCCTAGATGGGTACATTGGGATGCAGTTAAGCGGGTATTCAGATATTTGAGGGGTACATCAGATTACTCCATATGTTACCATGGTAACTCTTTTGGATCTCTGCATTCAGTTTGTATGCATGGGTTTGTGGATTCAGACTGGGCAGGTGATATTAACAGCAAGAGATCCACCAGTGCTTATGTGTTCACTATGTTTGGTGGTGCCATCAGTTGGATGAGTAAGCAACAACCTGTGGTTGCTTTGTCCACTACAGAAGCTGAGTACATGGCTGCTACTCATGCTTGTAAGGAATCCATTTAGCTTAGGAGATTGTGTTCTAATGTTGGTGTTGATGCAAAATAGATTACTATTTGGTGTGACAGTCAGAGCGCTATTTGCCTTGCGAAGAATCCAACTTTCCATGCCAGAACGAAGCACATTGATGTGTAGTTTCACTTTGTGCGAGATATGGTGGAAGATGGAAAGGTAAATTTGGAGAAGGTAGATACTATGAGGAATGTTGCAGATGCATTAATGAAACCAGTGGGCACTGTGAAGTTTAGATGGTGTTCGGAGCCTATGGGCCTTTTGTCCTATAGCGGTTAGTTCCTATTATGTTCCTATTGCTCTTACAAGGTGTTCGAAAAGTGGGAGAATGTTAGGAATAAGGTGTCTCAACCTTGGATAATTCCTATTCTTATTATTTGTTTTGTAAAATGTATTTCTTGCAAATAATGTAATTAAGTGTGAGTGTACATGTCTAGTTGGCATGTTGATGTGTCACTCCACTTGATGTGTCGGCATCTTGAATTGTGTGTAAGGAGATCATGGCTGAAACGGTTATGACAGATTCCTATGACACGTAAGAGCTATTTCTAGGAGATTTCAATTACGGGTGAAGACATGCAAGACATGTGGCAACTGATAAAGTTGATTACTATACACTCTTCCTCAATCGTGGGGTTCCTATTTTCTCGGAGAATGGTAAAACCCTAATATGGCTATCTTTGGATGTTGCCCTAAACAGGAAAGCGCATAAGCATTTTTTTTAGGGTTACAGACTGTGATACGAAAAGAGTGTATTGTTGGTATGATATCATGCTACTGGATTCATCTTTAAGGGTCGATTGTCTCTTGAAAGAACTTGCATTGCAAGTGTGTTGTAACCGTTATGTTGAAGATAATACATTGTGCAGGTTTTGGAGTGCTAGGTTTTTTTACCGAAAGGTTTTCCCCAGGGTAAATCATTGTGTCACTCTCTATTTTCTATATGCATGGTATATGGCTGCAATATATTTGTTAAAGTAGTTAACGAATATGAAATTGTAAGGATTTAAAAGAATTTGCACAATACTTTCCTCTAGAGATTAGTGTAGGAAGTTGTTTCTGCACCTGAGTTTCCTTACATGACTTATTGCCTCCTAGTAAATGGGAGTATGAAAATGCTCTCAGATCTGATTATGCATATTCTAGTGACTTGAATATACTTAGATGGAGGATTTGAATGATAAAAATGCATGATCTAGCAAGAATAGCATGATTAAGCTACATGAGTTCATGATTGATCTAGAAAATGAACTAAGATTGAGATGCAATTAAGCTAAAATTGAGCATGATAACATTGCTAAGAATGATAAACTAGAAGCTAGATGCCTATAGTAACAATGCTTGATTGCAAATGATATGCAAGAATGATATGAAATTGGGACATGAAATTAGGACCCATATTGCTCCAAAATGAGGTCTATTTATAGGATTTTCAAGGCTAGGGGTGAGGTGACAAGAATCAACAGTCAAGATTGATCTAAAGATATCAATGGTTAAATTGGAGGAGGATGGCAAAGGGGGTTGGATTAAAGGGAACATATGTCATCTCTATGGCGACAAGTGTCAGGAGGCTTCTAGAAGAGGTTAGATGAAAGGGAACACTTAGTGACAAGTGTCACAAGGTTCTAGAAGATGTTGGATAAAAGGGGACATGGTGGTAGGTAGAATGAGTTAAGTTTAGGAATGGTTAGGTTTAGGAGTGGTAGAAGTTAGGAGAATTTGAATTTAAAAATTCAAATAATAGAAAAAGGCTAATTAATTTCAACAACTCATGAATTTGATATGTTTTAATTAATTAATGGATTTAGAAGAAATGATTTTGGACGAGGGAATTAACTAATTTGAATTAATTAATTAAAGGGGTGAAATGAACCTATTAAATAAATCCTTAGATTTATTAATAAGTAGATGCAAGGGGGAATTTAATCAAATTGCTTAGTGAATTCAATTAAATTGGAAAGGGAGATTAATTAAATAATTACTTATTTAATTAATTATCTTCAGACCATTTTTAGGTGTATACATTTTACCCCTCTTTGAAGCAAGGTGTGATGATGTGTTGATTCAAAGAATAATCTCATTTTGATGCTGATATTTATTTGATAGGATGCCCTAGCTCTTGATTGATAAATTACGGTATGATGATGCCCCCTCGGGAGATCAATTGAGATAATTGATCTTTGGAGTTTTTGTGAGATTGATATCCCGATAGATTTGAATTGATTTCTGCAACTGTGGTTGATTAAAATGCGAGTTCTTTGATTAGATTGATTGCTTAGATTGGTAAGATTGAAAAATATTGATTGATTAGATTGATAAGATTGAAATTCAGTCTGGTTTCAGGAAGGATTCATCCTATATAAGACACGATCAGAATGTCTGGTTTTAGGAAGATTCATCTTGTATAAGACATGAATCAGAATTAGATCATCTGGTTTCAGGAAGGATTCATCCTATATAAGACATGATCAAAATCGATTAGGTTTGATTTATTGATTTGATTTGATAAGGTTGATTAGATAAAGAACTGACAGTTTGTTGATATCAAGTTGCAAATTTTTTTGGATATGTTGTTTGTTGATTCTGTTGAGGGAGATAGCATAAGATTTGGGCTAGGTTGATAATATCATGAGAGAGATATGAGTCATCATTCTGATTGTGTATACACTTGTGATGATACTTCGATGATTTCTGTGATAGATTTAACCTTGGATAAAAGGAGCTTGTAGGATCCCATGCAAGAATGAAATACAAGCTAAAATGCAATGGAATGCAAACTATGACCGGACTAGTCACTGGATTATTTTGCAATTTTGTCATCATTGAGCTTTTGAAATGTGGGAAGTGAGTGCAAACATCGATGGTATAATTAAACCATGATGACCTGAGCACTTCTTTCCTGGATTTTGATATAGCAAGTTAGCACAAGCATCGAGGTATAATTGAACCGAGATGACCTGAGTGTTTCTTGCATAAAATAGGCAGTATTAATCATTTCAATACGCAAATCGGAAATATATTCAATGATAC
Organism: Cryptomeria japonica; assembly: GCF_030272615.1. Taxonomy (NCBI): domain Eukaryota; kingdom Viridiplantae; phylum Streptophyta; class Pinopsida; order Cupressales; family Cupressaceae; genus Cryptomeria; species Cryptomeria japonica. The sequence continues at coordinate 410,343,712 of NC_081405.1, read as the reverse complement.
TCTGATGATCATGTCCTAAGACAAATTTGCACAGATTAATGATTAATTTTCAAACAACAGACAAGAAAAAATATCATGTTTATTCCTCGTTCCTCTAGTCAAAGACATCTTGGAGTCACTCAAAAATCATGATAGCAAAAATAAATTATAGAAAAGTTGAAAAATCATGTTACAATCATTATCCAAAAAATATATCATCCATTGAAAACTGTGTGATGTGCTTAGATTGACTTCGTGATAGCTTGATAGTTGATAGTTTGATCTTGTGTTCAATGTTGGATGTGTCTTAGTTTTTGCTTGTTAAGAGTTGTCTAACTATTTGTTCTACCTATTTGATTAAGCTCAAAAAGCTCAAGAGTTTTGCCCCCAGCTTGGTGTAGGATTTTGCCCCAAGCCTAGAAACAAAGTTGTTATGATATATCCAATGATCCAAACCATGGAAAGAAGCCACCTAGGATGTCTGCATATGTACAAAGGCTTATGATGGTCATGTATAACACTGATGGAAGATGAATGAATGCAAGTAGAAAAATGTATGAACTAATAGATGGAAGAGCTAGCCGACAGATAGCGCCTGTTTGCCAGGTTTTCACCATCTATTTTTATTGCACTTTTTCTGATATTTGATTTTTTTGGATTTTTTGCTTTTTCACTTTTTAGGATTTTTCTGCTTTTTCACTATTTTTGATTTTTTTTTTTTCTAATTTTTCACCTTTTTTTTCACTATTTTTGATTTTTTTGATTTTTTAGACATATAATTCCTTCAAGTGCCTACTATTGATAGGTTCCTCGAGTTGATCTCCATCCACTATTGATAGCTGATATGCTCCTGACCCAAATACTACTGTGACCACAAATGGACCTAACCAGTTTGGTTCAAATTTTCCTTTCTTTTCTCGATCTGCCTGGTTGTGTGGATTTTCCTTTAGCACTAGTTCTCCCACTTGAAAGATTCATGGTTTAACCTTATGATTATGGCTCCAACACATTCTTTGCTGATATACCTTTAGATGATCAAAGACATTTTGTCTTCGTTCATGGATCAATTCTAACTCTTGCAATCTAGATACTCTTTGTTCTTCATCTGGGATGAGACCTTTTAGTGATACACATAGAGAGGGTATCTCTACTTCAATTGGCAATATGGCTTTTGATCCATATACAAGAGAGAAAGGTGTGGCACCTGTCGGTGTGTGGATACTGGTGCAGTAAGCCCATAGAGTAGGGTTTAATTGAATATGCCAATCTTTGCGAGCATCGTTCACTGTCTTTTTGAGGATTTTTAGAATAGTTTTGTTAGATGCTTCTACCTGCCCATTTCCCTATGGATAATATGGTGTGGAGAATCTGTGCTGGATTTTGAACTTTTTGCATAGCTCTTGTACATCTTGATTCTTGAATGGTCGCCCATTGTCAGTGATAATGGTCATTGGTATTCCATAGCGACAGATGAGGTAATTCAAGATAAATGGAGCAATTTGTTTTCCTATGATATTGATGAGAGGTACAACCTCAATCAATTTTGTGAAATATTCTGTAGCTACAAGGATGAATTTGTGACCATTAGATGAGGAAGGATTTATCTTTCCTACTAGATCAAGACCCCATTGGCAAAAAGGCCAAGATGTTGCTAAAGCATGAAGTTCTTGTGCTGGTGCATGAATCAAATTCCCATGGATCTGGCATTATTTGCATGTTCTTGCTATTTTAAAAGAATCTCATTCCATAGTCGGCCAATAATAGACCAAGCATATGAGTTTTTTTGAAAGGGTAAGACCACTTGAATGAGTGCCATAAATGTCATTATGGACTTCATGTAAGGCCTTCTCAGATTCTTCTTGTTCAAGACATCTTAAGAGAGTACCATCTAGACCTCATTTAAATAGGGTATCTACGATGAGATTAAAATGGGAGGATTGGCGAATAAAGTTTCTCTTTTGGTTCTTTGATAAGTCAGGAGGTAAGATGTTATCTTTCAGGTATGTGTAAGTTTGGCCATAGCGGGAGGGATCATGTCCAATAAGTTGACAGATGGTTTGGGAATCAGGATAATTAAAGGCGGGATGAAACAACTCTTCAACCAGGAATTCATAACGCTAGTGATTTTCCTGTGTCTGCAATAGAGAAGCAAGTGTAGCCATGGCGTCTGCTGCTTTGTTGTCATTTCTTGGAATCTGTTCAAAAGTTATTTCTACAAAGTACTTCTTGAGATCATCCACCATCTTTTTGTAAGGCATGAGTTTTTTGTCTTTTGTTTGATAGTCATCATTGATTTGATTAATGACAAGTTGAGAGTCTCCAAATACCTGAAGTTGTGTTATATTCCATTCTATAGTCATTTTGATACCTGTTACCAATGCTTCATACTCTACTATATTTTTTGTACATGGAAAGCCTAATTTTTATGCTTTCAGGATTGTATGCCCTTGTGGTGTGATGAATATAATTCCTACTCTTGATCCGTGTTGTGTATATGAACCATCAAAGTATAGTTGCATGCTTTTGTTGTAACTGTTAAGATATCAGCATCAGGAAATTCAATCTATAGAGGATGGTTATCTTGAAGTGGTGTTTCTGCTAGTTGATCTACAATAACTTGTCCCTTGATAGCTTTTCTATCAACATATTTGATATCAAACTCGCTTAGAATCATGATCCATTTTGCTAGTTGTCTTGTCAATGTGGCTTTCCTAAGTAAATACTTCAGAGGATCAATTTTAGCTATCAACTTGATGGAGTGAGATAGTAGATAGTGTCATAGTTTTTGAGAAGCAAAAACTACTGCCAAGCATTCTTTTTCTGTTGATGAATAGTTAACCTCGTATCCTACTAGTGTTCTGCTGATGTAGTAGATGGCTCATTCTTTTCCTTCCTTATCTTCTTGTGCGAGAAAAACTCCTAATGATGCTTTGGTAGTTGATACATAGAGTAATAATGGTTTTCTTGGAATTGGTGACATTAGAATAGGTGGTTGCATGAGATATGCCTTGATCCAGTTGAATGATTCTTCACATTGATGGTCCCATTTAAAATTAACATGTTTGTGTAACAGGTGAGTAAATGATTGACATTTATCTGCTAATTGAGCTACAAATCTTCTGATTGACTAGAGTCTTCCTTGTAGTAATCTTAGTTGACTAATATATTCTTTGGAGATGCCATTTCCATGATTGCTTTTACCTTAGTTGGATCTACTTTGATTCCTCTTGCTGAAACAATGTATCCCAATAGCTTTCCTAAAGTAACACCAAAGGCACATTTCTTAGGATTTAGCCTTAGCTTGTATTGTTCTAACCTGTCAAAGATCTTTTCTAGTATCTCTATATGTTATTCTCTGTTGTTTGATTTAGCTAATATGTCATCCACATAGTCTTCCATGAATGTATGAATCATGTCATGAAATATAGTTGTCATAGCTCTTTGATATGTAGCACCTGCATTCTTTAATCCAAATGGCATGATGTTCCAACAGAAAGTACCCCATGGGCATGTGAAAGCTATCTTTTCTTGATCTTTGGGTGCTATTTTGATTTGATTATATCTGGAGAAACCATCCATTAGAGAAAACATGGAGTGTCCCGCAGTTAAATCTATAATGATGTCGATGTTAGGCAAAGGAAAGTCATCCTTAGGACATGCGTTATTAAGATCTCTGAAGTCTATGCATATTCTGATGATTTTATTTGGTTTTGAAATAGGAACGATGTTGGATACCCATTGAGGATATGCTACAAGGCTGATGAATCTGACATCTAGTAATTTCTTTAGTTCTGCCTTGACTAAAAGAGTGATATGCGGATGCATTTTCCTTAACTTCTGTTTGACTGGTTTGGCTCCTGGGCTAACATTTAAGTGATGCATTTCTACCTCTGATAGAGATGTTGCTGGATGAAGAATCTTTGGTTGTTCTGTCATGCCAATGTTAACTGCCTTTGTTGGTTCAATCAAAATGGATGACCTTTCTTGATAGTGCTCAGGTAAAGTGTCAAATCTCCCATCTTTCGATGCCTCATGGAGGTTTTCACCGTTAGATGCGTCCTTTCTTTTTACTTTTTTCAGATCTAATGTTGCCAATAAATGGTTTTCAATATTAGAATTGATATTCTTTTCTTTATTTTCACTTTTGCGACTAGGAGATTTGGCACCCACTTGACAGGAAGATGCATTGCTAAAATTCCTGGTGAGAGTTTTTACGGGTTCGATTACGTTAAGATATATAGATATGGCATGGACATTTGGAAAGGTATCAATGACAATATGTCCTTCATTTTCTCAATCAATAAGCTTAGGGTGGATTAGAGGTAGGGGATCTTCAGGTTGGGATGTTTCAAGGGTCATGATGGATGCAACGAAGTTTTCAATATGTGTGTCGATGTCTAAAATGGTACTCTCATCTGAATGATCTCACGTAAGAAGTTCTTGATCATCCTCAGTTAAGTCCAAGTTAGCCGAATGTGATTCTAATTCAAGTGAACTAGTTCCTGACGTTTATCCTGCATACGTGTGAACTATATCGACTTCTATATCTCCTTCAAAGTGTTTTTCTTTAGCTGATTCTTTCGAGTGATAGGAATCCCATTCCCATTCATTAGAATCTGTATCACTTGCAACTTGTAGTCTATAGATTTGGTCATATAGCATTTCTTTTGCTTTTCTGGCTATACTTTATCTTCTTTCATATTCAACCTCTTCAGGACTGAGATTGAGTTTTTTCAACTTTTCTATTAGTTCTCTTGAACTTATATTAGCTTCTTTCTTGTTTTGATTGAGATTTAATGCTGCTGGAGAGATGTTTTTAGTTTGTTTCTCTTGTTGATTTGAAGTTTGCTTCTTTTGCCATTTTGTGTTTGCTTGTGGTTGTTGCTTAACTGATTTTTTTTCCTTTTCAATTGCCAATTGTTCTTGTCTGTTTTCATATTCCTCTTGTTGTTGACTAAAAGATTTGTCTTCCAGTATAGTGACTTGTCCATACCCTAAACCTATTTTGTCTATAGTTTGCTAAGTATGAGGCTGAATAGGTTCTGAGATACCTTCTTTTCTTTTTCCTATAGGGCCTATCCCAGTGTATCCCATCCTTCGAAGAATGTTGAATCCTTTTCCATATTTTTCTATAGGTATTCTGACATTGTTGACCTTTTGTTGAACTTCTTCATCTTTGTATAGCCATTTTAGCACATCTTTGTCTTTTGTCTCCTCTGATAAGGTTCCAACACTAATAAATGCTCCATCAAATATTGAAAGATGTTTCACAGTTGGTTGTTGTTTAGAGCTTGATGGTTTTCCCAATGATTTAGGAGAAAGTGGTAATTGTGATATTGAGTATTCTCCATTCCCTCGATCTCTTAGCTGCATTTGTTTTTCCATACTTGATAAAATAGATGCAAATGATTGTTCTTTGGATTGTGTGCTTGAAGATGATACCTCCCTGTTATGTGGAACAATTACTTCTTGACCCATTTTTAGATTGCTACAATATTAGAATGGATTTGCATCTGCAGATATTGTGATTTCTTGTCCTTTGTAGGGAAATTTTACACATGAATGATAGGTTGATAGGACAACTTGCAAGTCATGTATCCATGGTCTTCCTAGGAGCACATTATATGATAGGTCCAAGTCTAGAACTTGGCATGCTGTGTCTTTTTGTAGAGGTCCCACTCTAATTGGTAGTATCACAATTCCCTTGGAGGAACGTTCTTCTTCATCATAGGCTTTTATAGTGATCCTTTTCCAGACATCAACTGCATCTTTTGAATATCCTAAGGCATGAACAAGACTCAATGAGAAGATATTTAGGCTAGCTCCCCCGTTTATTAGAGCACGTTTTACTTGGGTTTTGTGAATAAGGACTTCAATATAAAAGGGAGCATTGTGAGGGTGTTGCAAGGACATGTCATATTTGTCAGTGAATGATAAGCAATGAGGGGTTGTGAGGTGTCCCACCATGCTTTGGAATTGATCGATATCAAGATATTTGGATATGGTTGTATCTACTAGTGCTCATTCAATAATTTCTTTGTGTGCAGGTGAAAGTTTTAAAAGCTCCAAGATTGATATTTGTGGAGGTGTTTTCTGTAATTGTTCCACTAGATTGTATTGTTTTGCTATAGTGGATGATGTGTTTGTTATAGGACCTGACAAAATAACTTTGGCTTTTCTTCTTGTGATAGCCTGAGCATGGTCTTGATTTTATTTTTCTTTAACTACAATCACATTCACCATATTGTCATATGTATGAGCATAGTTTACCTTTGCTTTAACCTTGCCATTGTTTGTTGTTGATGACTCACCTTTCTCATAGTTTGGAAGGAGAGTTTTAAAGGTGGTGTGTGATTCATTTGTTGTATGTCCATCTACAGTTATTACACCATTATCAATTAAGTCTTGTATGACATGTTTCAACTTTTGACAATTACTTGTGAGATGTCCCTTGTTTCGATGGAAATTGCAATACTAATTATCATTCCACCAAGGTGGTTTGATTTGAGGTTCGTAGTTCCTTTCTTCTGGTAAAGTGATCACTTTGTTTGTGGAGAAGTGTCTTTAGTGCTGATCCAAGGGGTTCACCAATGTTTGTGAATTGTCTTCAAAAGAAAGTTTTGATAGTTTCTCTTTGGTGATTGTTGTTTTGTTGTGTTGTTGCCGAGTAAGTAGATAAATTAAAAATAGGTTGTTTTGGTTTCACATTGTTGTTATCTACTATTCCATCATTGATGACATTTCAATTTCTATTCCAAAACTTTGGCTTATCATTGTGATTGTTGTTATTGTTGTTTTTAGGAGGATGGACTCCTTTGTATATTTTCAACTCACCCTTCTTTATCATGGCTTCCTCCATTCTGATTCCGTTATCAACCATTTTTCCAAAGTTTTGATTTCCTTACATTTTTAAGTAATAAATCATTTGATCATTTAAGTTGTCAATGAATATGTCCATTTTTTCATACTCTGGCACTGTATGAGGATACCACGATGCTAGGCATCTCTATCATTGTAAGAATGCCATGAAGGGTTCTCCACTTTTTTGTTTAGTGTTACATCAGTCTAGAATGGTTAATTCATGTTGTATGTTATAGGAGTATTGTGAAACAAACTGATCCACCAACTCTAAAAATGATCTGATTCTAGGTGTAAGTTTGGAGAACCATTCCATAGCTAGTCCAGTTAAGCTTTTTGGAAATAGTCTCATTAAGTAGGTATCTTCGTGTGCAAACTCCATACTCATTGTGCAAAATTCTCAAATATGATCTTGAGGGTCAGTGCTTCCATCATATTTTTCGTATCTTGGAGTTTCAAAACCTATAGGAAATGGTATCATGTTTAAATTTCTATCGAAAGGATAAGGACAAATTTCTTGAAGTGAGTATTGTTTAACATTTCCTCTTTGCATCTCTTGGATTTGTGTTTGCATTACTTGCAATTGTTGTGTGAGAGTCATGATGGGATTATCAACATGATTTGTTCTTGCATGACTATGATTTTGCATTCTAGGAGGATTGGGATCTCTTCTTGTGTCATCTCTAGCTCTTCTTGTATCCTCATTGAATTGAATGTTATTCAGGATTTCTACTTCATCTCTTCTAGGTATGCCGATTTCTTCATTAGTCCTTGTGGTATTGGGAATTGATGTGTCATTCATGCAGAGACTAAAGATGTCCTCATATTGTTTGTTATTAGGGGGAGGGTCACTTTTCTTTTGTGTCAATTTATTCACATCAAAATCTTGGGGAAGTGTAGCACCAGATTTGGGTAGCATTAGAAAGTATTTTTCTTTTTCTTCCTCCAATAATCTCTGCATAAATTTGTTGAATTGGGGATCTTTCTTGATGTCTCTGATGTTTTGTTATGTTATTTCTCCTTAAACTTGTATTTCATCTTCATGTTCCATGGTTATATGTTCTTTGATTATTTTTAATGTTTCGATTTCAATCTCTATGATCCTTCGTCTCTGAGCTCTAGTTAGAATGGGCATACATGTGTGTTATATTGCTAAGATTTGATTGTCCAAAAGGTTGTTTTGAGTAAGTGATCAATAGTAAATTTCAAGGCAATAAAGTGATATGATACTAAAAGAGAATTCAAGAGTTTAAAAGTTTGCAAGTTTTTTGATCTTCGGTTTAGGAGTGTAATTGATTTGATAAGAACCAGGTCCAGTAGGAATGACATATCCTACAATGTGGGACAAGGTTATCCTAACCAAATGTTTCAGTTTTGTGATAAAGGATGATTGAACCTGATGAGAAACTATGTTTGAGTGATTAGTTTATCAAAGAGGGTGATAATGCACTTTGAGATGTTTAGATCTTGAACTTGTTGGGAGTGAGCACTTGAAAATATTAAGGTGTTTATCTTCTAGAGTCTGATTTTGATGGATGATACCTTGACCAAGCAAACCAAGTAGACAATCTAAGCACAAATTGACATAACAGGTGTTTATGCTTACTACAAATTGATCAGACAGAAATGATAAATCTGAAACAGGCATGCAGGACACATTTCTAGACTAACAGATGCAGAGTTTCGTACGACATAAGATTCAGCTTAGGATGACACAAGATATGAGTCTGTACGACAAAACATAAGTTTTCATATAAAAAGCAGAGGCTCGTACGACACACTTTTATGAACCATACAACAAAACAACTGAATCGTATGACACATGATAGAAAATAGTACGACAAATGATTTTATGCAAGTTAACTTGTCTGATAGAGATTATGACTTGTGCTACAAAGAATTAAAGCTTGTACGATAGGTTGCAGAGAATGGTAAAAAGTGTTTGTTTTGCTAATTTTGATCTTTGAATTTTGATGATGTTTTGCTGATGTTTTCCAGTTTTTCGGTGTCTGATTTTCTCATTTAGGGATGAATACACAACAAACACATGATGTGATAAATGACTCCAATCAAGCTAAACCCTAAGGAAGTTGGATGAGAATGAAAACCTTTGCTTTCTGACTTAGGTACACACCCAATAGCTAATCAGAATATGGCCGCTGAATCTCATGCAATGGATTATCAACGCTGTATTATCCAACTCCAAATGCTAATGGGGGCATGATATGATAAGTGTCTTGGGAGAGTTACTATCTCTCTTGCACAAAGATTATCACCCTTTCAAAGGTGAATTGGGTAGATTCTATTTTAACCGACACTAGTAAGGGATCCGTTCGGTGCATCGAGGTATAAACTCAATTAAGAGGTCTCCCAGCCTTGAAAACCAAGGTTTGATATACCTGAAGGTACAAAGGAGAGCTATTCTCGAGCACTATCATTGCTTTGATTTTCATCAAAAACACATTTATTTTATAGTGGGTTGGATTACTTGGTGTTAGCTGCTCCCACTTAGGTCGTTCCCCTCTCATCGACCTTAAGGGCTAAGAGTTAATAACTCCTTGGGAGGGAAGGCCTGCTAAAGAGATGCACTAATGAAAGCAAAAGATGAGTCTAGCTTTCTGATCACCTAAGAAAGGTGAGAGCATACTTGCCTATCATTAAAGACACATAAGACGTGATAGTTCATTTCTTTAAGCCCAAATTGAAGTGTGCCTAAAAATCTTAAAGAATACATAAAGTTTAGTCAGATTCATAGGCAACCTACAAAATAGATCCATTAGTAGTCATGATTGTGTTTTGAATTTGTCTTTGACAAGCATCCTGTAGAAAAGAGTTAGGCTGCAAAAATCTCATAAACAGAGCAAGGTTAGCATTAGAAAAATTCGGATTAAAATCAGGAAACCTTAACATGCAGTCTGTTACAAAATCACAGAGCCAAAGACTCGTACGACATAGATTTCCAATTAGTACAACAAAACTTTAGATTTCATACAGTATCCAAAATAGGCTCATATGATACATGATCAACCTAGTATGAGTAAAGAATTTGCAAGAAATAGACTTGTACGACACAACTTTAGACCAAGTATGAATAAAGAATTTGCAACATAAAAGCTCGTACGACACAAAATTATACCTAGTACGAGTCAGGATGAGGTGTCGTCCTAGACTGAAAGGAAGTTTGTATGATCTGAAAAGGCAATTCATACGAATATCTGAACCAAAGCCGGACAAAGATGAAGTTTGTTGAAGATTAAGAGGCCACAAGTTATGATTCCGGCCCCACGGTGGGTGCCAAAATGTCATGCTCTGTGAAGTGTACCTATACTTGCAAACACAATGCACTCAATAAATCATTACAAGCAATGGTTATCAAATTTAAAACAATGAAAGACAAAACCATAGCTAATCGACTTATTGCCTCCTAGTAAATGGGAGTATGAAAATGCTCTCAGATCTGATTATGCATATTCTAGTGACTTGAATATACTTAGATGGAGGATTTGAATGATCAAAATGCATGATCTAGCAAGAATAGCATGATTAAGCTACATGAGTTCATGATTGATCTAGAAAATGAACTAAGATTGAGATGCAATTAAGCTAAAATTGAGCATGATAACATTGCTAAGAATGATAAACTAGAAGCTAGATGCCTATAGTAACAATGCTTGAATGCAAATGATATGCAAGAATGATATGAAATTGGGACATGAAATTAGGACCCATATTGCTCCAAAATGAGGTCTATTTATAGGATTTTCAAGGCTAGGGGTGAGGTGACAAGAATCAACGGTCAAGATTGATCTAAATATATCAATGGTTAAATTAGAGGAGGATGGCAAAGGGGGTTGGATTAAAGAGAACATATGTCATCTCTATGGTGACAAGTGTCAAGAGGCTTCTAGAAGAGGTTAGATGAAAGGGAACACTTAGTGACAAGTGTCACAAGGTTCTAGAAGATGTTGGATGAAAGGGGACATGGTGGTAGGTAGAATCGGTTAAGTTTAGGAATGGTTAGGTTTAGGAGTGGTAGAAGTTAGGAGAATTTGAATTTAGAAATTCAAATAATAGGAAAAGGCTAATTAATTTCAACAACTCATGAATTTGATTTTTCTTAATTAATTAATGGATTTAGAAGAAATGATTTTGGATGAGGGAATTAATTAATTAAAGGGGTGAAATGAACCTATTAAATAAATCATTAGATTTATTAATAAGTAGATGAAAGGGGGAATTTAATCAAATTGCTTAGTGAATTCAATTAAATTGGGAAGGGAGATTAATTAAATAATTGCTTATTTAATTAATTATCTTCAGACCATTTTTAGGTGTATTCAAAAACATCTTTTAGTTTGAGATGAGGTGATGACACCCATCTAGGATTGTCTCTTATTTTATTGGGATTCATCTCAGAGTATCTCCTATTTTGTAGAGGATGAAAATTAGTGCAGCCAAAATAAAAAGATTATTTTTTTGCCAAATATGACTTTTTGTAAAAGTCTTGGTTTAACATGTTAGGTTTTTTCCCAAAATTAGGACATGATTTTTCCTCTAAGTTTGGACACCATATTTGGTGATTGAGAAGAATGCAATTCATGGTTTTTTTATACAAGTGCTTGAGAAGGTAGAGAAGTGAAGGTTACACAAGTACATAGATGTTATCAGTTTGGATGTGGAAAAGAATGAAGTGAATGTATTGTATTGTTAGTTCAAGATAATATAGATTTGGCCTCTTTTCTAATGGAGTTTTTTATTTGAAAGAGTTTTATCCATGTAAATATTGTATTGTGTAAATCTCTTATACTTGATGATTTATTTATTGTTTTTCTTTATATTTTTTAAAATAAAAATTATATTTTCATATTATAGTTGTTTACCTTGATTTATAACATTTAGTATTAGATACTAGCTATCTTTGCTTCTTAAGTGGAAGTGTGAAGGTATCTTGTGTTACAATGGGATTTCTATTGATTTCTTTTGTAGATTTGTGTGTGTGATAATCATGGTTGCATCTACATCCCAATTAGATATTGAAAAAAATAATTGTACTAATTATGAGTTGTGAGAGATGAAAATTGAGGATGCTCTTGAAAAGAGGGATCAATAGTTGGTTGCAACAAAAGAAAAGAAACCTAATAAAATAGATCAAGATGAGTGGGCCAAAATAGATTTGACTTTATCTTGCAAATTTAGTTGTATTAAATGTATGTTTGTAATGCTTTTGGATTCAACTGTGTATATTTTTAGGTTGCCAACCTAAAAATATACATAGTAGAATCTAGAAGCATAACAAACATATCATTATGGACTATGAAAATTTCACAATTTTAATTGTATTAAATGTAGCTAAAGAGCCCAATGCATATTCCTTATGGAAATATTTGGGTGAAATCTACCAAGTTAATATGAGCTTGGTCAATAAGTTATATTTGAAAATAAAATTCTCTAAAATTCTCTTAAAATAAAGGACGGTGACTTGATTGATGAGCATTTAAATTCATTTAATTGAATTTTGAGTCAATTAGAGTTAGTCAATGTTAAGATTGATGAAGAAAGATATATTATGCTTCTTTGTTCTTTGTTTGGGTCATAAAAGAAGTGTATTCTTGGTATTGTTAGGCACATAAATATTGAGAGGGGGGTGAATCAGTATTTACTACTTTTTCTATCTAAATCACTACATTCATAACAAAATCAAAATACTATCAATAATAATGCAAGTAATGAACACATCCACACAAGAAAATACTATATTAAGTGGAAGCCCTAAAGGGAAAAATCACATTGAGAATAGTTTCTTGGATCTACTGCCCAAATCCAACCTCAAAAAATAATGAGCCGATAGGCTTTTATTATGGACTTGCTAGTCCACATTTTAAGGTAAACCCGTCTCACGCCATGAAAGAACTTTTCACTCTCGAAAAACCAATAGAAACAATCCTATTCTTGATTCGATTTCTATTCTATATTTGATTATATAATATAATAATTTTTCATTTTTGCTTAATTTTTTTTGCCTTATCTACACTATGTTTATGTTCGAGTAAGTAGAGAGCTTTCTTATATTCTGCTAGAGCCATTAGAAGGGACAACATGCAAAAATAATACTTTGCAATACACTAGTAAATCTCCACCATTTTATAAGCTTGGTTTACTCAATTTTAGTTTTTCATTTCCAGGTGTATTTCAATTTCTTTGTGGACAATGGAGTTGCATTTTTTTACTTTAGAAAATTTATATTAATAAATATATTTTTTGAAAAAGATTTATGATTTGTTTTACATTTCTTAATTTGACATTTTTCTTTTGTTTTTCTTAAATAAATGTTAGTTTCCCTTTTAACATCATAAAAAATGTATATGTAATTGTTATCTAGTTTTTGTGGATCTTATCATATTCTTTTATTTACTTTTCTTTAAAGGAGAGTTTTAGACTTTAAAAACTAGTTATTAGATCTTCTTTGGCAAATATCCAAAGTGCTCATAAAATTCAATGCTATTCTATTATATTAATAATTTCAAATGTATAATTAATATTTGTTTGGGTGTTTTTGGTTATGAGTAATCCTTTTCTTCTTATTTGGAATTAATTATAGGTTTTGTTTAGAAGATGTTGTAGTCATTTTTACTTTTTTAACTTTTAACAATGATATTCTTTTTCTATGTCATTTTTTTAAGGTGGTGTAATCTTGTTTCTTATAATTTTATTTTTTAAATAATAATATAAAATATTAATAAAAATAAAAAATATTAATAAAAAGTATAAAAAATATTAATATAATAATATATAATATAAGATAATATTAATTTAATATAAGAAAAATATTAAAATTTAATAATGTTATACTATAAGATGATATAATAATAATAATGTAATATTAATTAAAATATAATAATATCATAATAAGATAATAATAAGTGATAATTTTTAATATGTTCTAATGGAGCGAAAAAACGCAAGAGAGCACGAGACATTGAAAGGCAGAGTATATTGCAAAAAATATAGACTCGAATTTTCAAAGATTCCAAAATTTGCCACGATGGCAAATTTGATCCCACTAGGATCAAGTCAAACTCAACCTAGCAGACATTTGGCAAAAGGACATAATCATATAATACAAAACAAAGACTATCGGGAAGCAAGATAGGAAAATGGAAGACCCACCGACAAGAATCTACTTGCCCATAGATCGAGACAACTCTTGCCACAATTCGACATGAGATCAATCAAAGATAGTAGACTGATACACAGGGGGAATGAATCATCAAAGTGGACATTCAATCAAGGAGCCCCCAAATACAAACAACAAATAAATAAGCAGGGCAATAAGGGAGAATGAGAAACAATCAAAGGAAGTGGTTGGTTTACCCCAGACAAAAACAATTACAGAACTATGGTTATCCCTAAGAAAACTTTGAGACCAGTATGGGACACCTTGGGGATTGTGGTCTCTTTGTGAAATGGATGAAAGGACACAAATAGTTGGAAAATATTGTGGAGTGGTGGTCAACACAATTCGAAGAATGGGTAAGCATATAAACCCTAGAGAATGGTTTTTTTCTTGATAGATTGCATAGATAAATGTTTAAAGAAGGAAATCCTATACAAAAAACCTATTTTTTATGAAGGATTCTGCTTTTATCAGATTGGTTGGGAACCCAATTTTGATCCAATAATTCACAAACCTAAGAGGTTTTTGAAATGGATAAAATTGAAAAATCTTCCCTCTAAATATCGGAGTTCATATGCTTTAGAAAAGATTGGAGATGCTCTAGGTTCATTCATAGGGGTAGAAGAAGATTTCTCATTCATATGGGTAGAAGAATATTTCTCATTCATAGGGGTAGAAGAAGATTTCTTATGTGGAAAACCAGGTGTGGAGGCCAAAATCCTAGTTGATCTGGATAACAAGCTAAAATGCTTAGACAATTTAGAAATTATAACCAAGAAAGGTAAATGGAGACAAAGAATGGAAGTGGATTTGAATGAAAAGGGCAGAAGATGCATCCTAGGGTATGGGTTTTAGGCTATTTGTTCAAAGGATTTTGAAGATGACAATGAAATTAGGAAGAAGGTCCTTTCCCCTATTCCATAGGATAGAACTAGGGTGGAATAGCAAAATCTACAACTTAACAAAAAAAAATTGAATATGGAGGAAGGAGAATGGATAGAAATGGATCCAAATTCTAGGAATGAGATGATTTTTAATAGCCCAATGAAGTATCAATCAGAGCTTAGTAAGGATGCTGAAAAAATTAAGTGAAGAAGAATTAACATTTCTTAAAAATTAAGTTGAAGCCATTAAAAAAAAAATAGATAGAAGATTGGTCATTAAGCATCGTGAGCTTAGCCAACATACCTCAGATAATGGGGAAAATATCCCTATGCATAAAGAGAAGCAAACAAAGCTAGAAGGAATGAATATCGAGGGTAATGTTGGAAGCATACAAAGCACTGGAGAGTATGATATGAACTCAATAGGTTTGGAATTGGAAGTGGTTAATGAATTCCTTGGCATCACTCAAACTATTGAACGAGAGGCTAAGGAGACTCTTAAGAAAAACCAGAAAGTGATCAAGCAACTCTTTGAGCTACATGACCTAGAAGAGGTAAAGCAAGAAGCTCTATTTGGGAATGAGGAACTTCCAACGGTGTTAGAAGAGATGGAGGATGAAAGGAAACATGGGATCCTTCAAAATATGGCCAATAAATGCAAACCAAATTGTGGAATGATATTAGGAAAAAGAAAGGGGAGGAAATCTCTATCAGAAATGAGATCCAAAGATGGAGATGCAAAGGACTAAGCCAAAATTACATCAAATCTGAAACCAGGGAAGGGCAACACCCTTCCTCAGGGGCCATGATGCTCTGAATTTGGAATGTTAGGGGATTAAATGCCCCTAACAAGAAACATGTGCTAAGGCATTGGATCTCTTCATCAAAAGCAAATATAATTTTATTTCAAGAGACTAAGCTAAGTAGTGAAGAGATGACCCTTTTTATCAGAAAACTTGGTAATTGGAAATCAGTTTGGGTTCAATAAAAAAGGAGCTTATGGGGGAATTTCTATTCTCTAGAGGTCTAAAGGGGTTTCATTCAAAAAATTAGCAGATGGGAAAATATGGATTGGAGGAAGCATTAAGAGTCTATTTGTGAATCTTAATTTTGTATTGATAAATGTGTATGGACCTATCTCCAATATATTAAAGAGGGAAGTCTGGGAGGAATTAGACCTTTTTCTATCTACCTTTCCTCATTTACATAAGTTTATTGGAGGATATTTCAATGCCATTCTTTGTTTGACTGATAAAAGAGGGGGTGTTCAAAGGATCAATCGATCACAACTGTACTTTAAGGATTAGGTCAATAGGAATAATTTGATAGAAGTTCAATCAAGGCAAGGGGTGTTTACTTGGAACAATATACAAATGGGACTCAACAACATAGCTAAAAAATTAGATAGATTATTCTTCTAAGGGGAGATCTCCACCTTCCCCTTTGGTCTCAAGGCCTCCATTTTGCCTTGTTCTAGGTCAGATCACTTTCAAGTCCAACCTATGATTATAGGAGATAATAAACTAGTTTGTTGCTCCTTCAAGTTTGAGAATATGTGAGTGAAGACAAAAATTTAGTTGATGGAATTTTGGCATTGGAAGAACAACTCTTTGGCTCCAAACTTTTCTACTTTATAGAAAAGCTCAAAGCAATCAAGCAAAATTTTCTCAAATGGAATAGAGAGAACTCCAAGTATATTTTGCATCAATAAAGGATTTAGAAGAATGGAATACCCTAAAATATTAGGTAATGTAGATAGGTATGGCTCAGGAAAGATATCTTGAGGAGAAGGATTTATTATCAAAATATGAGGATATTTTGGCTAAGGAAGAAACCTTATGGAGACAAAAATCTAAAGAGACTTAGTTGGCAAAAGGTGACAAAAAATCAAAATTCTTCCATAATACAACTAAGCAGAGAAGATATATCAATAAAATTAGTAGTTTGAAGAAAGAAGATGAGACTAATATAGAAAATCTAGAGGAGATCACCAATTATTCTATCTACTTCTTCACACATATCCTAAATAATTAGGAAGGTTCTGACTGGAGGAATCAATAATCCTTCATTGACAATATTCCCAACCTAGTGACAAAGGAGCAAAATTGTATGCTAACAAGAAAATTCACTAAAGATGAAATCAAGGAAACATTAGATCAACTACATCTAAATAAGGCTCTAGGTCGAGATGGTTTCCCAACTAGATTTTTTTAAAAGTGTTGGTATATCCTAGGAGAGGAGTTAACTAAGGCCATTGGACTACTAAAAATTCAAACAAGTTTCTAAGGAAGATCAACAATACCTTTATTGACCTCATTCCCAAGAAGGATATGGCAACAAGCTTGGATAACTTTAGACAAATTTCTATAAGCAATACTATTTACAAAATCATGACTAAGGCCATGGCTAACATATTAAAGCTCATACTTCCTCACATCGTATCAGAGGAGTAGACAGGGTTTGTTCTAGGAAAATCAATACTGGATGGAGTTATTATTTCTCAAGAAGCAATACACTCCATTTAATGCAATGTCTACAAGCATGCTCATTAAGTTGGACATCAAGAAAGCATATGACAAAGTGGATTGGAGTTTTTTATGCAAATGCTTAGAGGCCTTTGGATTTAGCAGATAATAGGGGAAATGGATATTCTATTGCATCTCAAGTCCAAAGTTTTTCATTTTTATCAATGGTTCACTTGAAGGTTTTTTTGAAATATCTAGAGGGATAAGGAAAGAAGGTTCTCTATCTACTTTCCTTTTTATTATCATGGTTGAAGACTTAGGGAGAACCCTAAAGAATGCTCAAGAGATAGGGATAATTAAATGAATAAAAATCACTAGTGGCCTACCAACAATTACTCATATTCAATTTGCTAATGATACTATGCTATTTGGTGAGGGGAAAAAAGGGAAGCATTGTAGTTTAAAAATATTTTGAGGAAATATGCTATAACATTAGGTTAGGAGATTAGTCAAAACCAAATTAGAGGTCTTGTTCTTCTCAATGGAACCTAGGAAAGAGGCTGAGACTTTGTAGTCTCTTGGATTCAAAGAAAGAAAACTTCCATGTATATATTTAGGGTTACCCTTCAACAAACAATTGAGATTCACAAAACTATGGGATCCATAAAAATAAAAGATAGAGAGAAGACTATCCTCATGGAAAGGTAAATGACTCTCTTGGGCTGGGAGACTCACCATGTTGTGATCATTTATCTCCTCCCTCTCCATATATCTACTTTCTTGCCTCTCACTTTCAACAAGGATGAACTCAAAACTGGTGCAACTCATGAGAAAATTCTTTTGGAAAGGTAGTGAAGAGAAGAAGAAATTAGCAATAATTTCATTGAATAAAATTTATAGGTCCAAGGAGTTTGGAGGAGCTGGCTTGATGAATCAATTATGGCAAAAAAAGGCACTTGGGACCAACTTGCTTGGAGAATGCATAAGGAACCTCACTTGAAATAGGTTAAAATTCTTCAACACAAATACTTGCAAAACAATGATGAATGTGAGATATTTAGAACTCCAAACCCACCCAAGGGTTCTAGGGTATGGAATTTCATACTCAACTACAGATAGTTATTTAGAAGTAGATATGTTGGGGTATATTGAATGGCAGGCCTACCTTATTCTAGGAAGACTCTTGGATTGGTCTTCCTACTATTTATGAATTGATGGATATCTATAGGATTAATACTTATTTCAAGAAACAATGGGGAGTCACTATGAGGGATTATGTGGAACTGTTAGAGCACCATCCTTCTTATGGATGATGATGGAGAAGTATGGTTGGCATGCCCCTACCTGTTAGGGACTTGGACTGACTCAAATAGATTTTGGTGGGGAGGAGAGTGAATTTTAAACATGGAGAAGAAAAATTAGTTTGGATGGGCTCCAAAATAGGAGAGTATAACACAAAGGGGGGTTATAGGAGCATCATCCATAATTTGAATTTGATGAAGACAAAAATTCCTTTGAAATTATGTTGGGGCAAACTTTGTTTACCAAAGGCTGGAGTGTTCTCTTGGGTTACTCTTGAAGGAAGAATCTTAACTACTGAATGGTTTTGAAAAATGGGATTTGAAGGACCCTCTAGATGTGTTTTATGCAATAATGTTGAAGAGTAATGGATCATATATTGCTCAACTACCCATATTCATAAACTTGTTGGTGATGGCTCTATGTTTGATTAGGATAGATCAATACCTTACCTAATGATATACTAAGTTTGGTCAAAGGTTGGACACAAGGTAGAGGGAAAAATATCTTTGGAAACCTCTGGATATGTTGCCCATCAATCCTTTTATGGGAATCATGGAAAGAACAAAATAGAAGGGTCTTTCAAAACAAGGCTATGGCAAGGGAGAGCTTACTAAATAAGGTGGAAATAGCTATCATGGAGATAACTAATAGCAGGAACTCAATACATATAACAAAATGCATTGGATTCATTGAGTGGGATAATAATATGAAGAAAGTTTGGTGTTGTTTGAAGATACCCCCTTTCTTTGGCATTGGAGAGGACTATAGAAGGAAGAGAAGGGAAGCTTGCTCTTTGAATACCACTCAATTAAAAATGGTTTAAATTAAACTTTGGTGGATCTTCTCATGGAAATCCAAGGGTTATAGAGCTGGTGAGATTATTCTCTTTTGGGATGGCTCAATTATAGCTAGATTCTCTTTCCCTCTATAGAAGGATACTAATAACATAGTAGAATTCAATGCATTGATAGAAGAAATTTTTCTTTGCAAGGACTTGGAAAATGATAAGATTGAGATTAAGGGAGACTTTGTGGTGGTAGTGAACATGGTTAGATCTAAAGCTACTCCTAATTGGAGATTGGAATCTTTCCAGGGCAGGACTATTGAAATTCTAGAGATTTTTTATGATTATAACATCAATCATATTTACAGAGAAGGGAATAGGACTGATGACAAATTGGCCAATGCAATGGTTGATGGACTCATTTTATGCAAATTAGGTCTTATTGATTAATGAGGAAAAACATGGATGAAGAGTAGGATCAATATAACGAAGAAGCTTTGGAAACAACTTCATCGGTAACTCCATTCCCAAATTGGTAGACTCAATTTTTGGGATATGATTTCAACATTGGGGGTATGAGAACCCTTTATACCTCTTTTGTCAATGCAAGATAGAGTGGATGGTTTAAGTTTAAGGTTTCAGCTAATGAGTTGTCCACCTTACCCCTCAAGATAGGTCTACCAACCCTAAGCAAAAATAATATGAAATAATTTCTTCTCAATTTCTAAGGGTGTATATTCACATTTAATGAATAACACTAGCAGTTGGCTTTGCCAACTTATTTTATGCAAGGTTAAGGTCACATCACATCAAATGTTTGTTGATACACAAAATTTGGAGCATTTTAAAATAATGGA
The DNA here is from genome assembly GCF_030272615.1 of Cryptomeria japonica. Taxonomy (NCBI): domain Eukaryota; kingdom Viridiplantae; phylum Streptophyta; class Pinopsida; order Cupressales; family Cupressaceae; genus Cryptomeria; species Cryptomeria japonica. The sequence continues at coordinate 410,323,409 of NC_081405.1, read as the reverse complement.
AAAGATTGTCTAGGTTCGAATAATTATGAGGCATTTGATATTTTTTTCACCTTGAAGAGTGGAGAGATATAGAATATATTTCTATAAATACGCCTCTAGGCATTGTTGGCTCTTTATATTTTCTCTACACTAGGAATATTTTCTAGATGGATTCGCCAATTAGGATTATCTCCAAAAAGAGGCAGATGTGTTTTGTAGGCATAGTGACCAACAAACGCCTAGCAGAAATAACAAATCACTCACATCATTTGTTCATCCATGTGGTTAATCAAATATTGGGGGGTGAATTCATTAGGATAGACCATAGATATAGAGTGAATTCGAACATCCTTGGCTTTATTGTATCTATTGTTTTATGGATGGGGGAGAAGAAGCCCGTGGCTAAGGAGCTATGCATAAGAGTCTTCAAGAATGCCTTTTTGGGTGATATTGATTGGGTGCTCAATAATGTAGACACTAATTTAACCACCCCCTATTTGAAGCACTATTTTCACATTATATTTTCCAAGGAAGAGGTCCCAATATTCCTTGTGCTCATTATGGGTGACATGCCTTCGCATATTAGAAAACCCACTATTCAAATGAGTCTAGATTTCCTCAAAAGACTTATGGGTTTCACTTTGGATGGTTTGTTGGTTGATATTATTGGTGATTTAGTGGATGAAGAGGTTGGCTAGTTTTAGAATTCAAACATTTGGTATGCGAAGTGAAGACTCTAATGATTCAAAACTAGGTGTGGAGATGGAAGCCATGGAGGTGGATGCAACTTTGGAAAAAGGAGGTCATCAAGCTCATATTTAAGATTCAAATAATAATAGGCCTTGTAATGCCCCTATATCTTGGTTTTAATGTTCTGTTATTGAAGATGTTTATGTTTACGTTCATGATCTTTACCTACTCTGTCCTATTTTGTAGTAATATGGACATTACTCTGAAACTATGGTCAAAATTTTGTCTAGTATGCATAGGAGTATGGTCTATCAAAAAATGCTAGATGTTTTTGTATGCATCTCTTGATTGGGCATCATTATTTGGGTCTAAGATAGTGCTTGACCCTTTGGTCTGTAAATTATTTTTTTGATAATTAATACTATATCTTATATGGCCTCGACCTTTTATCAATCAAAAAAAGTATAATAATAAGTGTTGGCTTGTTAATGGGCTAGATATGGTTGATCCCTTGAATAATTTCAAGGAATTGGTGAAATGATAGAGACTAGATACAAGATGGATTAAATTTAACTTTTATATTTCCTTATAAGGTAACCCAAAGCCTTCAAGGGTAGAATGAATTGCGAGAGATGAATTCAGTAATATTTTAGCTTTGGGAGCAAAGAAACTGCCAATAGGAATAAATAATAAAGCATAAGCACAAGCAACACTCCTCATAATTAGCTTGGCAAGTAGACTTACAATATAAGGGTTGCATTTAGAAGGTGATTATCAAGTTATAGTGGATGCAATTTTGAAGGGGGAATCTCAAAATAGGAAGATAAATAGGTTCATCAAACTAATTAGTTGAAGGATAAATTCCTTTCAAAATTTTAAGGTCTCTCATATACGAAGAGAAGGTTACAAAGAAGTGAATTTACTTTCAAAATGGGGTTGTGCCTTTAATGACGATTAGTGGGAGGATCTTCATAGCATCTAGGTTGCAAAAGATGTAAAAGAAGGTGACATATGAGGGTAGTTTAGTGGGTGTACCCACGTGACATCCAAGTGGAAGAAGTTGTTGAAGTGGGTAGATGAGCATATTTGACATAATTTCAATTTTTAATGGATTACCTCAACTTCAAGGCCATCGTATCATCATCCTTGTCATCCATATTTGAAAAAGGTACATTGTCAATGCCTCTTGAAAGATTGAGGAGGAGATTTTTGTGCTAAAAGAGTACATTCTCATTTGTGAGTAATTATGAAGAGGAATAAGCTAATGATGCAGGAAATGATAGGGTGGGTTAAAACTTCTTCAACAAGCGTCTACATATGTGGAAATATATTAATACTCCAAGTGACATTTGTGGTATTGGGTGGTTTCAATGGAGCCAAACTTTTTACTAGTTGCATCCAAGCAACAGTTAGCCTTTATAGGTGCCATATTAGAAGAAAAAATATGAAATGTGTTTAAAATAGAGGACACATGCTTCCTACAAATGGTGGATTTACTCATTGGAAAAGAGTAAATGGATTTGAAGTTTAGTGTCAAACCAATGTCTATTTGGTATCAATATTCTTTATTCAAGGGTTGGAGCTATGCACAAAGCAAGACGTCAAGTTGGTCATGAGGGAATATATAAAAGAAGAATGTAAGCATGGGATGGACATTTTCATGGCCATGGCCAAACCGAGAGAAGATTTTGTGACCAAGAGTAGTGAGTGGGTGCATTTTGTTGGGTTCATTCCACCACTTCAACTATTCCTTTTGTAGAGTGTGAATATGGATAGGGAAGCAAGGCGAGCAGAGGAACGAAGAGCATGGGAGTGTTGTCACCAATATTGCACCCTAATGCTCAAGCTGAAAGCTCAACAATCTTGTGAAACATAGGAAGATTTCCAGGCCTATGGGTTGCCTATCGTGGAAATCAACCTCTAGAGCGAGTTGGTTCTCTTTGATTAAACTTCTTGCAAACTTGATCTTGGGAAAAGGGATAGGAAGAAAACTTGAATCAAAACCTATCCTAAGAGGTGATGCACCAAATGTTTTATCTAAGCCTTGGAACTTGTTTAACTCATAAAATCCCTCAACAAATAGAATTAAATTTCTCACAACTCAACTAAACAATTGTGATGCATAAATATTTCCTAGAGAGGGCAGAGCCTAATGCTTTCCTGAAGGAAAACCAATTGGTTTTCATAAATATAAACATGAAAATCAACTACACAATCTAAGACTTGCATCAACCATGTACCTTCCTACAATTTTTTTTGTGTGAATGAGACAAATTAGAGGAACTTTGAATATAACTCACAAAATTTCATCAGATCATTCATCCATAATATGAGAAGGAATAAAATTTCTATTTTATTGAAAAACAATGGAATGCTGTTGTTGCAAAAACTCATAAATGAGTTACATAATTTCACACCCACTTGAAAGCCAAGAGCAAATAAAAAGCAACTAACTTTGAAGAGAGAAAAGAAAAAGATCTTATAGAAGAGAAGGCTGAGCAACAACTAAAAGAAAGGACTGAGGTGAACTCCTTGAACTCAAATTGAAGTAGAGATGTCAATTCTTTCCTTGCTTTTATCACCAATTTTCCTGAATTATCTCCCTTGGGTCAAATTTAAGATAAAAACTTTCAAGAAAAGGTTCAAAACTGCTTGAAAATCTGTCCTAACTAATGGTTGACCCATGGGGGAGTGTGAAATGAGGTGGAACTATTGTAGATTGAGCCAAAACCTCCTTAATTCTAGGCCTTGAGTTGAAATAACTGATAAGACTGCTAATTAACTTACTTGCATTGATTTTGAATGCTTGTGATAAACATGAGGGACAACTCAATTTGATTAACCATGAATTTCTCGAGGATTGAACTGCATCCTTCAAATGCACTGATATCTCTAATGATTGTGACATTAGGCTTACTATCTTTTAACATTAAGATTGCTCATCAATGATTTCTTGGACTATTTATTTGGATCCTGGGTCTGCAACTTATATTATGATACCATTGATTAGGAGTTATTATTGTCAAATGGGTTGTGCACTGTCTATTCCTCTACATTAGCTTCCTTCCAAGGTCATTGTTCTTTACCATTAGCTGCTATGAGCCCTTTGCTTTCAGCCTCTTGTCCAATTGTTGTAGAAGACTTTAAGGTCTGGGTCTCCTCTTTGTAGATGCTCTAAGACTCTCCTAGAGTGATTATAGTTGTCTTTGTGTCTTTTATGGGCTAATTTTCTTGCCGGGTTGATTGATGGTGACTTTGGAATGTATATGTGCTTAATTTCTTTTGCTTCTCTAGAGCTTTAAGTTCACTGTCTCACTGTGATTCTGGACTGATATATATTTGCCTTCAACATTGTGTCAAGGCTATTATGATTGTTCTTTGATCCTTTTGTCTTTATATTCCCATGTAACTGTATCTCTTCAATGACCGTGATAGTGTGATTGTGGTCTCTTCTATTGCCTATGGATTGTCGTAACATTTTCATTATTCTTAGCTGTCATGACTGTATTTTCTTTATCTTTCTCCCTGGATCATTAATGGATCCTTCATTGGTGTCTTAGTAGAAAATACCCATTACAAAGCATATTCTATGTCATATTTCATGACTGCTACCTTATGATCATGTTTTAACATTGATATCCCTGCTATAGGGCACTTTGACAATGATTATTGTCACTTCCTTTCGTGTTTTGATTGTAATTGTCTTTTTGTCTTTGAGACTGTTGTATGTCTTCTTGTAGCTCATTACCTTCAACCCTTCAAGAAAAATTAGAAACACTTTCTTGGCATGAACCCTTGTCAACATCATTCTATCTTTTCTTTCAACACTACAGACCGTGACTTTGTCTTTACTTTGTTATGGCTTCACACAGTTAGAGCTGCTCATTGTTTCCCTTCATGGCTGGAAATAACCTTCTATGATAATCATTGTATCTACTATTTTATTATTCTTTGCCTTAGAATGAGACTGTTATTTCATTCTCACAGGACTGATAATATTTGCTACAATGTAGGCCTTCTTTTCCTCTTGATATCCTTATTAATGCATACCCATATGAGGCAAATTATAATTGTCTTTTATTGTTGTGCTTCTTATAATTTTATTCACTATGGTTGTCTTCATGAATACAACTCTTTTCATGATATGATTGCTACAGCTGCTCTGACCTTTGTCCATAACCATGCTGCAACAAGGCCTTTGAAGCTCCTAACCTTGGATTATGTAAGGTCTAGAAAGATCTCTAAATGCTGCAATCTTGGTATTTTTATTGTGGAGGAATTTCTTTTGGCATGAAGTGTTAGACATAATGTGCCATTGAGAGGGGGGTGAATCAATGGTTCCCAAAATTTTCCCTTTATCTATCCTATGTGTGTATACCAGTTCTCAGTTCTAATATAAAGTAGACTTACCAGTTAGATGGGAGACAATAAAAAATGCACCCACACATAAAGGGACATCACATAACACCAACATATACAAGGAAAACCCAAGATGAGAAAAACCTTGGTGAGAAATGCTGCTGGAGTCTACTACTCCAATCCAGCCTCACAATGAATATCTGATTATAATGTTTAGGGCACCAACCCAAGGAGCACCAACCCTTGATTTAGGACACCAACCCAAGGAGCACCAACCCCTAATTTAGGGCACCAAACCAAGGAGCTACAACCCCTGCATCAAGCTCCAACTCAACGGTATTCAATAAACATAATCAATTACAAAAGTAATAGCCATGTTACAAATGAACTTTGTAACTCTTCTACAAATCTCTTTGTTAGATCTTCTATCCACTCCACTGTCAGTTATTTTCTCACCCACTCACTATTGCAGCCTTATCTCCAGCTGTAACCTTACCAGTTCAGCCTCTTCTCCTTCTCTGCTGGCTTTACTCTTTGTCAGTTCTCTTTGCTCCATTGCTGCTCTCCATCAGTACTACCATTTGTCGGTTCTCTGCTTGCCTTCTCTGCATTCTTCTGCAATTCTTCTCTGTCGGTATGGTTACTATTGTTTCTCTCCTCTGTCAGACTCAATGGCTGACTGTCGGTAGCCTAATTAATGTCAGTTGAACACTTCAACCCTGTCCTTCCTCACACTCATTCTCTTCTTCTTCTTCTTCTTCTTGGTGAGCACTTGACTGATTTATTCTCACATATAGCAACACTCTCTCATTCAGCGACAACCTTCATTGATTTGTGGCTTGCATATTTATAAACTGGTTTTCTTGCCAAAAAACAATTCAAATTTCAGGCAGTTAGGGTTTTCGCATCATCCTCGAGGCAAACCAAATTGAATTAGATCTCATCCAATCTGATCACCATGATTGATGAACTATAGCACATCAATCAACCCTGCCATTGTCGTGCCTTCCTGATCATGCCTTCTATTTTTAGCAATCTTCTTTTTAACCCATCAGTGGATTTCTTGGTCGATCACCAAGAATGGTTTCATTATTCTCTTCACCTACCTGGATCTGGTCAACCAGTCTGTGTTGGATCTCTATTGTCCACTTGACCTTGAGCCATAAACCTCTATTGTGCATCCCGTGAATCACACAGTTGACATAAATGTAAACCTGTCACCATCTACCTCACCACCTGATACTTCACCGACTTAACATGCCAACCTATGCATGCATGCCACTTCACCTCCATGTGGCCCCTTTGTTGGCATTCACCTTTGCTAGGTTGGTTATGTCAGTCCAGACAAGATCATCGACCAACTCCATTACCGGGTTCTTCTAACAGCTTACAAACCCCTATCGGTTATACCCTTAACTGGTCTGTCATCACCTTGCACTCTGCTTATCTTCTGGTGGAACACTCAACCAGTCAACACTCTTGATAACCTACCTTATGCACATCTTGATCAGATGAGAATCTTCTACATCTTCACTTTGTTAGCATTACCGATGGACATACTTACCGGTACACACCTTGATGATACCATGTCATCAACCTTTAATAGACTCTAACCTCAATCTGATAATATCCTTTGTATGTAGCTTCTCAACCTTGCCTTCTTCATCAACCTAGACCATATCTCAACCGGTTTGTCAAGGTTACAAACCCATCACTCTTCATTTGTCCCAGAAACTCATCATGCCTTCTCTGTCGATCTAGTGCATATCCCTGATTTCATGCACTTGAGGCATCTTTGTGATTCACCAGTAGATTTGGTGTGAGCCTTCAAACACCCACCTTTAACTCTTCTGTCTTATCTCATAGACCTATGCTGCACACTTTGCATAATAGGATATAAGCTCCACTTACCAGTGGGAGTGGATCCTTGTCATTTGCATCTTGCAATGCACTCATGCGGCTTCCCTGTTTGTGAAACATATCTTCAAATAGGCACATGTGATCCAGTTGGGGCACACTCACTATCAGTCATCTCTTCACATGGTGACTACATCTTTATGCAGTGGGAGTCCTCCTGTTTTACATCCACACAACATACTGATGACCTGTATATCCTTCTCCTCCTATGTTGATGTGATTTAGGTAACATTCCACCTCTTCATCACAATCAACATCCAAGCATATTTCTCACCCTGCTTGTACATCGATCATAAGCTTGTCGATTGACAACTACTCACTATCAACACAACACTTACCAGTTGACATCCTTTCCTTAGCAGTGATAGACTATATTGGTAACTTGTCCATATCTTCCACACAATTGAAAAACTAACTTGTGTACCAGTGAATACAATGGTCATTGTACTAAATGACATTCTCTCGCTTACCTTACTGGTGATGTACAACACTAGGTGATATCAAAGACATCACATCTGATATGCATCAATGATAGTGCTACACATACATCTCTGATACTGGTAGCCATCCTATACTGGTTGAAATCAATGACAACACAATGCCAACATGAAGGCTTTTACATTTTTGATTTGGGCAATCAAAAACTTAAAGAGGCTGCTACTATAACTGTCTTTTTGCTTCAATACTCTGAAAACACATTATGACTACTCATTGGGAAAAAATACCCTACTTTCTATGAGACTTTCTAGACATCATTGTGTTTTTGTGTATGTTTTGTGAATCTTCTTTTCACTATTACAGTGATCTTTGTGACATTGGGACTGTCCTTATTGTGGTCAAGCCTTTATTGACTAATTTTAGTCTCATTGACTGCTCTTTTATGATGCTTGTTTGATTTCCATGTAGCATGTCTTTATTTATTTCTATGACTGTCCTTTTAACTGTCATAAAACTCCTAAGGAATCCAATATCCATGTCCATCATAATGTTATTTTTGGCATTGATTGTTCTTGCTGACTGACAATCATTAATATCTCCAAAGTCTCTGATCATAGACTGCAATTTATGGAAAGAAATGTCTTTCTTCATTGTGACTTTCATTGTCTTTTCTATTTACTGTTCTTGGCTTGCTCATACATTGTACTATCTTTAAATCCTTTTGTGTCTCCATTGTCTAGTGGCTTCTATATGAGCTATAATAATTTTTAACTTGATCCTTGCCATACCTCTTGTACTACCTTCTTGATATCTTTTGTGATTTTGGATTAATCCTTTGCACCAATCATTCTTGATTTCTTCGTGACAATGTTTTCTATGGTTTTCTCTTAACTCTGGGACTGTTCATGATCTTTCATTCACCCTAAGGCCACTCCTTGTATGCCATCATTATCATGGTTATCCTTATATCCTAGACTATATATGAAAATATTTCCTTTCACTGTTAGGATAGTAAACTATCCTTATGTGTTGTTGTAGCTGTTCTATTATGAAATGGATGCCCTATGACTAATAAAATAGTGATCTCTTGATGATGATAATCTTTTCAATCCATGCACTTCTTTGTGATCTCACTGTTATTAACCTACTGCAACTGCCAAGGGATATTTTGACTGTTGCAATTCTTTTTATACTCTTGCCCATATTCTTGTTTTGATCATGAGGAATGAAGGATGTTGATGCTATTTTCACACTATTTTTTCTATCTTTTGGTAGAGGCTTCCTTGAGAACACTGTATCTTGGCTTTTGAATTTTCTTTGATTCACAGTATATGCATTCTTTATCTTACAACAAACCCTCCTTTTGACTACTATTCAATATGCATGAACTTAACAAAGTTTGTGACTTACTTGTCTTCACTATGTGAAAAATACTGCCTATAGGACTCATGCACATAAAATAATAAGTTCTTTGTCTGATCTCTAAAGCTCATTGTTGCCACTTCATGAAATCAAAATAATGAAGGAAGCTTTATTTTTAACAAGGGTATTCATTATATGCATGAAAGGATTGTATATACTACCTTCTGTAAAATCTTTTGTGATACTTTGAAACTATTAGATTTCCTTCCTTTAGAATGAAAATAAGAGAATCAACTTTCTTTCTTTGCAATGCGGAGTGGGAACTTGGGTTGGGAACCCTACCTTATTGTGAACTTTGACATCATTGCCTTTAAACTGGTTGTTGAAGCTCTATAACTACTCTTTGAAGATACTTCTCTTTTATGCCTAAATCTTGCATGAGTTTGTTAGCTACGTGTTGGTGATTTCTTTGGCGTTATAAGGAGCTCAAAAAGAATTTGCATGTGTTTCTAGCAGAAAAATCCATTTGTCCCAATGCAAACACAAGTTCAAAGTTAGAACTTAAAGAAAATTGCACACAAAATCCCTAAACCACGTGAAGACACCGAGTCCTGAACTTTGATCCCTCCTAAAACAAATATGTAGCTTCTCCTTATCTTGATATTACTTGGAGCTAATCCCTATGTGATATGATAGGCCACATGGGCATACAATAAAAATATTATAGAGTTCTAATGCAATGTGGAAAGTGTGTATTTCTCTCTTTTAATTTTTTAACTTCTCTCCAAAATGTGCATGGGGTTATCTTGTGAGTGATCTATTTTTTATGAATTCAAAAAACCATGTATAATATGCACTATTGCATTTTAATTAACATCTCCCATACAACACAAAGGAAATGGTCTACTTATTGATTTATTTAGGAAACCTCTAAAACCTTTGTTTTGAATTTAAGGCATGGAGAACTATTATTTCTATATGAGCAAAAATAGGTAACAGGGAGCACATTAAGGATTGCCTGAGATGTTGGGAGAAGGAGTCACAAGTTGTTGGCAAGACACACTGTACTAGTGGAGATTAATGCTTGAAGATTGTTATGAGGTTGTCATTAATGGAAACTCAGAGTGGATATTGCATCTGGTATATGCAAATTTGTTCTACTGGAAGTTTGATACTCATTTATGCTTAAGTCTAGAAGGTGGAATACAATATGCGGTAAAGTATGGGTATATTATGCAGAACTCCATTTTTGTTGCATAGTTTTGGTTACGGTGAAAGAATTAGATGACTAGATGTTAGAGGCAGCTTATTTCATAATTCTAGTCTCTGATATTGATTTTCATGCAAGATAGAAGATCCGGTAACTGATAATTCAGGAAGAATGATGTTATTTTGGTGCAATGTGTTGTGCAAAATCTTTGAGATGGTTTCAGTGATTTATTTTGAGTTAGAGGTGGTCAAGGCAACATGAGGGAATCTTATTGTCAATTTTTTAGGTCCGCATATGGATTGGTAATCAGATTGAGATGACCTATGGTTACATTTTTCATGTTCCGTGTTATGCAATTTTTAGAAGCTGACATGGAAATTGATCTATTTTGTTGATGTGGATATATAAGACCAATTCATTAGAGTGTGATGTGATAGTATGTGAGAGAGAGAAGATTGTATGATTGATTGTGTGAAGTTTTGTGTGTGTGATTGAAGGTTTTTGTTCTTCAAGATATGACAGAGCAACAAAACAGAGTAGAGAGACAAAAAAGTTGAAGAATACCTTTTGTGCTTAACCAGAACTTCTATTTGGCATTAGTAGATGCTATTCTTCAATTCACTCATTCTTGTAATCATTGATAATCTTTGTAAGGTTGTGAGCCTTCCTCCAGGTTGTGGCCCTCGTTTGTAGTTAAGGAGTGAGCTCTAGGCAGTGTGCCTGAATGCATGTGCATTCCCCTCTTCTAATATTATCATACTCTTAATTACAGTATTATAATATTATCCACTGCAATATTGAGGATCTTGGAAATGAAAAAATGTTATCTCTTTACACCAAGCACATGATAGATAGTATGGGCAATCTTAAACTTGATTTCAAATCTTTGCAGGATAAGGGTTTCATTCAGTTCATAAACTTTCTGATTTTTGATGAACCTAAATGGGTTAGGTATATTCTGAGCAGAGTACATGATTAATTCATATGGCTTGACAAACCATACAAGTTTACCAAGAATGCTATCTAGGTGGTAACATGTTTGAATGAAACCAATGAAGTCCCTGGTCTGAGAAATGTAAAGAAAACAATAGTAACAGAGGTAACCGATTCTCAACATGATAGCAAATTGATGAAAATAAGTGATATCATAGAATATGATGTGAGATTCACATCCATGGTAATAGGCTACAAGATATATCAATCTAGTAGGATTGACTCACTCTCTGGTGCAACTATTTATGCAACATATCAAATTCTGAAGGAAAACAAGTTGTATGACTTGTGCAAAGTACTACTGAGTGAATTAATGACCAATTTGAAGAAAATTAAGCAGGATAAGAAGCATTTTTTTAAGTTTGGCACTTTGATTTGTCTATTTGGCCTTCTATTTTATGAACGAGATTCCTTGTATAGGCAAAATTCAATGTTCATATGATAAACCAATGGTTGTGCAGATCAAGGAAGCTTTGCAAGGATTGGGTGACGCACAAGCACCAAAAGTTGTTCTATGGGGATATTTTAAGTCATTCCAAGGTATGATGTAGAGTAGAGAAAGGATACCAAAGGAGATTGTAGAGAAGTATGAGGACACCATATGCTTCATGGTGGAGATTGATCAATTTCTAATGGAAGCTATTGAGCCTAGAACAATATGGATCATGCCCATGGGGTATGAAGCTAATGCTAATACTCTTGGCATGCTCAACATATTTTTGAGAAAGCCGGTGGATGAGAAGGAAGAGAGATTTGACACCTATAAGGAGAAAAGTTTAAGCTTGCATTCTAAATTTACTAAACCCGATATGCATAAGAGAGTTAAGAAAGAAGTTGAACAACTCACTGAGAATATGGGAATAACTAGGGAAGTTGTTCACAGGGCTAGAGAGAAGAACATCCTAAAAGAGGAGGACATGGTTCAACTAAAGAAGACTAAACCGGTGACTCCTCTGAAGCCAAGGCAAACAAAGTCAACACCTTCCTCTGATGCTCAAAAGAATGTCCCCTCCACCTAATCCTCAAACCAAATCATCTGATGAAGTAGAGAAGAGGAAGAAAGGGAAGCCTAAGAGAGTCTATGTGGCAGCCACTACAGATGAAGAGACAAAATCTGATGAAGCAGTGAGGGAAGTGAAGAAGACTACTACCTCTACTAGGGTGGTCAGGAAGCCACCATCCGGTGAAGGTTAGCCAAGCAAAAAGCCGAAAGTTGTAGCTAAACAATCTATAAGACCTCATCCTAGCAGGAAGCCTAAGTCTAAGCTTGATGAAGCTCTGAAGTCTGGAAAGCTAGAAGGTACTTACACTATTGTGCCCCCCATTTCATTAAGTGAGATAATTGATGAAGAAGTGAAAGAAGGAAATCTGAAGAATATATCTATATATTATGAGAATTGTGATGAAAATGATCAAAAAGCAATAGAGGAAGTTGTTGTACAATATATGAATGCATATATCAAAGCCTTGATAGAATTATCATCTATGATTCTAAAGGGTTTGTATGAAATTTTGGATGCCATAAGACATACAACTAGTTTAGAGGATGAAAGAATAAAAGAGTATGTATTAGTTAATTTGTGTTCTATGATTTCAAAGAGTGGAGTTGACATATTACTTAAGATTGTGAAGAACCTATTTAGAAGCAAAAAGAGAGTTAACAATATCATGCTCAAAAAAGTAGATGAAGTGGCTAAAGAGACATAAACAATTTGAAAGAAGTTCAGGAAGAAAACAAATATGAAGTTAATCCAGGAAAAGTTGACACCCCTCTGGAAGTACATGTATAGGATGATACCTTTGCTTTGGATGTGTAGACAATGAGCAAGATACAGTTGGAGATGATACTCAAAAGGTTATTGACTTCGATAAAGCTAATCAAACTCCTTTGGTGATAAATATTGAATCTGAGAAGGCAGTTGAGGATGTTGGAAATGAAAAGGGAGAGGATGCTAGGAAAGATGAAGAAGCAGAGAAGGAAGAGAAGGACAAGGATGGAGATAAGATTGAACAAGTTCCAATAGCAAGAGACACTATGAACAAAGGGAAATAGATTATCACAGACATAGATCTCACCAAAGGGCCTATTCATCTTAGCGGCAAGAGACACTATGACCAAAGGGAAATATATTATCACAAACATAGATCTCACCAAAGGGCCTATTCATCTTAATTCTCTATCTCTGGTTCAAGCACTTAAGCTTGCAGCACTTGCACAGGCCAATAGGAGTGAGGACTTATTGAAATATCATTCTAAAGACAAAGAATTGATATCTATGGCTATAGATACACATTGGAGAAAATTTTGCCATCTTTTAAGCAAGACACTACAGAATCACTCTCTGGAAAGTTGAGGAGTATGCTGAAGGTAGTTGATTCTCATTTTGTATCTTCGGAGAAAGAGGATAATGTAAAGGTCCTTAAACAATTCAATGCCATGCGGCTATGGAAAATTTTGAAAATGGTTGAAGGCAATACAATTAGTTTGATCTTCGGTTTGAAGGCTATTCAGGAGGCATTAGATGAAGGCAGTAAGATATACACATCATGTCTTCTTTTTCCTTTTATAATTGAGATAGATAAGAAGATTAAGGAATGTGAAGGGCAGTTAGTCGGTATTTCTCAATCCTATGCCCCTCAATCAGTTTTTGCTAGTAACTATGAAGCTCAGGTGATGGTTATACTTGAAAAAATCAAGAGCCTGAATCAAGAAAAAGAAAGAGTAGTTGGGAGAGTGGGAGAACTCAAGAATTTAATAACTCCCCAGTTGGACACCTTGCTAAGCAGTCAGTAGGATGCTATGAATGCTCTCAATAAGAGTGTTCTGATAGATCTTAGAGGAGAAGTGATGAATGTTTATCTTTTTAGTTCTCTAATCAACATTTTGGAGAATTTGAAGAAAGGTTGGGATGATCACCTGTAGTCCCTGAAGACCATTTTTGCAGACATCTTTAAATTCATGTAAGATATTGAGTCTACCTTTGTACATAAATTTTGGAAGATACCTATCTTTGGCATTGTTGTCAAAGGGGGACAAAGAGGAATGAAAAATGACATATATTCTCAGGGGGAGCTTATTGAGTTGTTGAGTTTTGGAGTTCTACAGTTACAATGTCACTTTTTCATCAAGTGTATCTATCAATGCCAAAGGGGGAGATTGTTGGAAAGAGAAACTATACTGGTGGAGATTAATGCTTGAAGATTGTTCTAAGATTGTCATTGATGGCAACTCAAATCGGATATCGCATTTGGTATATGCAGATTTATCCTACCAGAAGTTTGATATTCATTTATGCTTAAGTCTGGAAGGTAGAATAGAGTATACGACAAAGTATGGCTATATTGTTCATAATTCCATTTTTGTTGCATGGTTTTGGTTTTGGTGAAAGAGTTAGATGATTAGATATTAGAGGCAACTTATTTCATAATTCTAGTCTCCAGTATTGATTCTCATGCAAGATAGAAGATTTGATAATTGATAATTAAGGAAGAACAAAGTTATTTTGGTGTAACGTGTTGTGCAAAATCTTTGGGATGGTATCAATGTTTTTTTTTGAGTTTGAGGTGTCAAGCCAACATGTGGGAAGCTTATTGTCAATTTGTTTAGGTTTGCATACAGATTGGTAATTGGATCTAGTCAACCTATGGTTACATGTTTCATGTTGCATGTTATGCAGTTTTGGAAGCTAACATGAAAATTGATCTATTTTGTTGATGCAGATATATGAGACCAATTCATTTGAGTGTGATGTGATTGTATGCGAGAGAGAGAATACTGTATGAATGATTGTGTGAATTTTTGTGTGTGTGATTGCAGGTTTTTATGCTTCAGTAAATGACAGAGCAATAAAATAAAGCAGAGAGACATAACCGTTGAAGAAGACCTTTTGCACTTAACCAGAACTGCTATTTGGCATTAGTAGATGCTATTCTTTAGTTCAATCATTCTTGTAATCATTTGTAATTTTTGTAAGATAGTGAGCCTTCCTTTGGGTTGTAGCCCCCTTTTGTAATTAAGGAGTGAGCTCTAGGAAGTGTGCCTAAATGCATGTGCATTCTCCTCTTGTAATATTATCATACTATTGATCATAGTATTATAGTATTGTAGGTTCCAGTCCCACTATGGTTTTTCCCTTCCCGAGTTTCCATGTAAAAATTTTGATGTTATGGTTTTGTGCTTGTTTGCATTTTGGTTCTGCACTTTGCTTTTATTCATTTGCATCTGATGGTTACAAAATTAGTTTAAGAAAGTTGTTAATTGTAGAATGCTTATTCACCCCCCTCCCCCAACCTCTCAGTGTTCATTGATTCCAACACAAGCTATGGGCCCAAAGGACACTGAGAATGTTAGGAAGCAAATTATTTTTAAGGAGAATTACTAGTTCACTTACAAGAAGATAGAAGGACAAGCTCAAGACTAATAAATTATTTGTTTTGTATTTGAATTGGAGTAGTTTAGACTATTTTAGGATGGATATTTCTAATTTATTAACTATCTATGTATAGGTTGGACAATGTTTCTTAACATTGTGGTAGAAGTACACAAATAGTTTGCTAGTAAGTAGCATTTTGTGTTGAACTTCTAGATGATCTATGGTTTTAGCCATTGATGGAAGACTCATTCTATGCCTTTTGTATGGATTTCCTTGCTATTTCTTATTTCTATAAATATAAATACACATATTATTTACCGATAATAATAATAATAATAATTGCTAATATAATAATATTAAAATATAATATATTAATTTTTATATGTGTATCATAATAAAAATATAATAATGTAGTATTAATTAAAATATAATAGCATCATTAACAATAGTGTAATAATATAGAAAAATCTCTAACAGAAACAAAAACCTATTGAGGGAATAATGGAGCGACAAGGAGACCGGCGAGCGGGAATCCCAAATTTCAAATTTGGGAATGGCAGATTTCCTGGGGAAGGCAGATTTCCTAGGGAAGGTAGTATCCTTGGGGTCAGAACTGGCAATTAGGCAAGCGGACATGTGTCTCAAGGTACAGAAGAGGACAAGGATATATGTAAATCAGTGGAGGACAAAGATTCCAAAACTAGGGACCCACATGATAGAGATAAAGGAAAAAAATGGTCTTCACTTTTTGGAGTGATGCCGCTAGCTAAATCAGGGCTTCCAGAAGTTACAAATATCTCTGATCTAGCTTCAGGGTTGGTTGCTATTTCTGTTCTGAACAAATTGGTAGATCTGACTGTCGTTGGTTTAACTATGACTTTAGTTGACCGATTTGTTGGCTTTAGGCCTAACATTGATATTGTTAGGAATTTCATAAGGAGGAAATGGGTTTTAAAAGGTCAAGTGGATGTGGCAGTGCTGCCCAGGGGTTTTTTTTCCTTTTCTTTTAACTTTGAAGAAGATATGAATAAGGCTCTATGTGAAGGTCCATGGATGTCCGGCAAGTCAACTTTGGCTCTTCAGAAATGGGTCCCTAACCTATATCCCTTGATGAATCCTTCTTTGTATCGATGCCTGTCTAGACACGCCTCCCGGGTCTTCTGCTGGAATTCTAGAATGAGGAAGCCTTTAAGGGTATTGCAAACTCTTTTAAAGAACTTCTTTTGATTGACCCAATGACGACTGCTAAATCAAGGTTAGTCTTTTCTTGCATTTGTGTAAATGTTAATCAAATGACAGATATGCCCCAATCAATAGAGATTATTTCTAAACTAGGGAAATGGACCCAAGCTATTGAATATGAATCGCTCCCGTTTGCCTATTTCCATTGCAAAAAATTGGGGCATTGCACAAAATCATGTCTACTTAAGAAGAGTAAGGAAAGCAAGACCGACAGCAATGTGAATTATAAAAAGAAATGACAAACGATTGAGAAAAAAGGAGACCCATTAGTTGAGTATGATCCAAATAAGGAAGTAATGGAACCAGAAAATCAGGTTAAGAAGGGTGAGAATAGTAATAATGAAAATCAAGATTGTGTCTACTCTAATAACCAAACAAAGAGTACTAAAGAAGGGGAGCAAGGAAGAGAGTTAAACAACAAAAATGATCCAGAGGACTAGGAGGTTGGTTCTGTCAGTCAGGAGAAGGAAGAGGTAAGTCCCAAAGAAGCTGTGCCTATTTCTTCTTTCTCAAAATCAATTGAGGAAAACTTCAATTAAGCTTAAGAATTTAACCCTTCTGATATTGAGCCCCTATTGCTTCTAACCAATGGAAGCCTAAAGCCTCTCCAATGTAAAACCCCATCTCATAGGGTGGTAATGGATATCCTGGAAGGAAATCTTAGGATTCTTGGTATGCAAGAGGGTAAATCGAATAAGGAGGAACCCAATGGAGGTATCTCAACTAGAAGAAAGAATAAGAAAAAAGGCAGATGTTGGAAGTCAAAACAAAAAGTAGGGGAGACCATCTCTAAAACATTAGAGGGAACAGGAAAGCTGGAAGAATTGTGCTGATGGAACACAGTGTTCCATCGAGTCGGCCCTATCTTTGGTTAAAATATGAAGATAATCTCCTAGAATATCAGAGGGATAAATGCCCCTCATAAGTAGGATGTGTTACGAAACATCATAAGAGATCATAAACCGGATGTGGTCCTTGTTCAAGAAACCAAGATGTGTAAGGATAAAGTGGAAAAGATTAGAATTTTTAATAATAATGGAGTTATAGGATCTAGCTCGGAGGGAGCTTCTGGAGGAACTGCGATTTTTTGGAACCAAAAAACCATTAAAGGTAAGGAAATCATCTCTGCTTTTAATAGGAACTCTGTGCAACTTGAGCATATCAAGGATAACTTTGTATGGGTGTTAACTAATGTCTATGTGCCTTATACCAAAACTGGGAGAGCTAAATATTGGAGAAGCCTTGCTGAAGATAGACTTAAGTTTGCTGATCAAAGTTGGATAATAATGGAAGATTTCAATACTCTGCTAAAAGAGGAAGAGAAGATGGTTGGTCTCCCCTTGCAGCTGGATGGAAAACAAGACCTTATGGAGTTCATTAATAATCAAGCTCTTATGGATGTGGATCTTCAAGGGATTAACTATGCTTGGACTAATAGAAGAACCAGAGCTGACTTGATTCAAGTAAAGTTAGATAGAACCTTAATTTCTCCTAAATGGTTAGCCAAATATAGTTGTTCTCTTGCATTTGTTATCAAAATTGGTTCAAATCATTATCCAATCTCTTGTACTTCCAATTCTTTTTCAGCTAAGAGAAACTTCCCTTTTAGATTTGAAAAAGTGTGGTTATCCCATCCTTCCTTGGAAGCATGTGTTGCTGATTGGTGGAATTCTGAGGTTGAGGGTATGACTCTCTTTAGAATAGTTAAAAAGCTCAATATTATAAAGGCTAAAATCAAAATCTGGAACAAAGAGATTTTTGGGGATATCTTCAAGAGTAAAATTCAAAAAAAATGAAATAAAAGATGTTCAGAATAGAATCCAAGAGAATGGGCTATCTGATGAACTGAGGGCTGTGGAAAATGGTCTGTTGTCTAAATACCACACCATTATTTCTAATGAAGAGACATTATGGAGACAAAGATCTAGAGCCTTGTACTTGAAGGAAGGTGATAAAAATACCCAATTTTTTCACTTAACCACTCTTAAGCATAGGGTGGCTAACATGATATCCAGTTTATCCTATAATAAAGGGATTTTAACAGAGGACAATGATATTAGAAAGGAAGCTCTGGAGTATTTTGGCACTCTTCTGGGAGAAGTGGATAACCTGGATACCAGTAATCAAAACATCATGTTGCAAGCTATTCCTTCTACCCTGACTGTGGAAGACAATAACTATTTATCCCGAATTCCCTCTAATCAGGAAATCAAAAAGGCGGTTTTTTTCCTTTTAGGGTGATAAGTCTCCTGGTCTAGATAGTTTTCCAATGTTCTTCTTCCAATTTTTTTGGCACATTGTAGACACTGACATTTGTAAAGGTATTAAAGAATTCTTTGGCTCTAGAAGGCTTTTAAAAGAACTAAATGCTACCTTCATTGTCCTAATTCTGAAGATCCCAGGAGTGGACTCTCTCAATAAGTTTAGACCTATTAGTCTTTGTAACTTTTTTTACAAGATCTTATCAAAGGTTCTTACTTCCAGACTGCTGGAAATTCTTCCAAGAATAATCTCTGTCCAACATAATGGTTTTGTCCCAGGTAGACAGATTCTAGACTCCATTATATCTATTCATGAAAATATCCATTCTCTGAAAGTGGCCAATAATCAGGGTTTTTTTTTTTTTTTTTTTTTTCTGAAGTTAGATATGGCTAAAGCTTATGATAGAGTGAACTAGCAGTTTCTCTTAAGGTTTATGAAAGTGTTTGGTTTTGGTGAAAAAGTTATTCAACTTTTCTCTCAACTTATTGAAACTTTCTCTTCTACTATTATTGTAAATGGATCCCCTTCAAGTTTCTTCAAAAGTTCTAGAGGTCTTAGACAAGGGGACCCCATTTCCCCTATCTTGTTTACTATTTTAACTGAAAGTCTGGATAGATTTATTTTTAAAAATGTATAAGAAGGTAATCTTAGAGGACTGAAACCATCTTCATCCAATTTCACTTGTACTCATGAACAATTTGTTGATGATTCTATCACTATGGGGGAAGCTACCATTAGGGAAGCTAAAAATATGAAGAATGTGTTGAATATTTATGAATTTGCCTCTGGTCAAAAAATTAAATTGGATAAGAGCTCTTTGTTCTTTATCAATACCCCTGTTCAAAGACAATTAAGGATTGAAAGAATTCTTGGCTGTAAAATAGCTGAGCTTCCCTCTTCTTATTTGGGGCTTCCTCTATGTATTAAGCCTACGGATAATTTCTGGAATAAGTTGGTGGATAGATTTAACTCAAAATTGGCTGGTTGGAAAGGGGTAGTCCTAAGTCAAGCGGGCAAAGTAACTCTGCTAAAAGCCAGTCTCCAAAACTTGCCTATTTATGCTCTCAGTTTGTTCAAAATCCCCAGAAAGTTTGCGGAAGCAATTGAAAGAATCCAAAAAAAGTTTCTTTGGTCAGGGGTGGAAGTTAAAAATAGAATTCCCCTTATTGCCTAGAATGAAATCTATTCTCCTAAGGCATTAGGGGGGCTAGGCTTAAGGAATATAAGTTCTATGAATAAGGCTTTACTTGCTAAACAAATTCAGAGAATGAAAGGGGAGGAAAGAGAATGGAATTTAATTTGGAAAAATAAATATATTCATATGCAATCTTCTGAGGAAGAATTTTTAAATGAATACTTTATTGTTGAAGGTTATGCTATATGGAATGCAGTCCAATCGGCTAAAAGTTGGGCCACTGCTAGTCGAATATGGAATCTGGGGGATGGCAGGAGTATAAGATTTTGGGAAGATAGGTGGATAATGGATAAACCTCTCGAGGAACTTCCAATCCTTAATGACTGGAAAGATTGGTTCAAAAGTAGGTTTGGGGAGTTGGTTAGAGACTACTAGAGAAATGGGAAATGGATTGATTTTAGCCAGCAGTGTCCGGAGCTAAAATTCCTTCAGATTTTTCTCTCTACTAAAGTTCCTAGGGACAACAAAGAAGACAGATTGATATGGAGGGAAACCTAGGATGGGAAATATTTTGTGTCCTGAGCTGTGGCTATCCAAAATGAAGTTGTGGAAGAAATTCCTATTTGGGCTAAAGTCTAGAACAAGAAGTTAGTTCCTAAGGTTAATATCTTTTTTTGGATTTTCATCCAAAACAAGGTTTTAACTTTGGACAAACTTTAAAAGAGAGGTTTTTTTTTTCCTAATAGATGTTCTCTTTGTTGCAGGGAAGAAGAGACTGCTTGCCATATTCTTAATCAGTGCACATTTAGTTAGGAAATCTAGAAAATCATCTTAAGCAGGTGGAATTTGAGCTGGGTTTTTCTGAATTCCCTAGGGGAATCTTGGCAGCAATGGCATTGCCCTAATTCCAATCCAAATATTGTGGAGACTTGGAAACTTACTCTCCCGAATGTTATATGGAATATATGGAAAGAGTGCAACATGATTTTTAGGGATAAAAGTGCCATTCCTGAAGTGGTGGTGGATAAAATTTATAGGAGTATTTTTGAATGTATCTATGGTATTGATAATGGACCTGCTACTAAAGATGACTTCAATGATAGGTGGAACCTCTCTACTATCATACCTAGTAAGGAGAAGGGAAGAGAAGGTCTAGTTTGGTGTTTTCCTCCTTAGGGATGGATTAAGGCTAACTTTGATGGGGCCTCTAAGGGGAACCTGGGTAAAGCTGGATATGGGGGAATTGTTAGGAATTTTGCTGGTAGTTGCATTATGGTGGTGGCTGGTCCTTTGGGGAGTCAAACTAGTCATTTTGCCAAAGCCTCAACTGCTCTGAATACCCTAATTATAGCTAAGAACCTTAATCATGATAAAGTATGGCTTGAGGGAGACTCACTTAATATTATCAAGTGTTTGAAGGGGGAGTCTGAGCCATCATGGTCAATTGAAAACATTATTTTGAAAGCTAGGGAAATCATCGCCAATTTTAAAGAAATAATTATTCAAAATATGGTGGCAGACTGTCTGGCAAACCTAGGAGTTAATTCTAATTCTCAAATGATGTGGCATGGGGAAGATATTAATATGAATATTAAAGAGAGCCTTAGAAAGGACAGATTTATAGGGAGAGAAGGACCACATAATCATGATAGGGCATATGAATAATTTATGCTTTGATGGAAAGGTAATGATTACCTGGCAAAGTGGCAGAATCCCTACCAATTTTAATATTACTTTGAACACTTTGTGGGTCATTCTTTTCAAAATTTTGAGTAACTACGGGAAAGAAGTGTTGAGTTTGCAGAGAAACAGAGCTGAAAGTTCGAATTCAAAAATGGGAGGAGAATTAAGGAGGGAGGAACTAGACAATACGTCAATATGGAAGGCAATGCCGAAAGTATGGGAAAAGCTAGAAAAAGGGTCCCTCACAAGCTTTATGGAGAAGCTGGTGGATTACGACAAAGGTAGGGTAAATCTTGCTATTTCCAAAATTTCTAAAAATTAGTGTAATGGGTCCTTTAAAATCTATGGGGTAAAGTTCAAATTGGATGTAGGACTTATAGCTATTATGACTGGTATGCCCCACTCAGGGCTCAATTTTTTTAGAGACCTCAAAGTTTCCAACAATGCGGTTAATCTTTTCCCACGTAAGGAAAAAGAGAGGGCTAAAATTGGCAAAGCCACAAGGGGTTACTATGAAGCCTCCAAAATAAAGAAAATATGGGGCTGGGTTTTGAATGCCATAATAGAATAAATTACTGTTGAGGGCCACTTTTCCAGGGCCCACACTTATCACTTTGTTCTTTTAAACCATTTTAGACAAGACAAAAGGGTTTCCCTGCCCTACTACCTTTTTAGATCCCTTTCAAGGTCCCTCAACAAACACAGTAAGAATCCCTAAAACCCGGTTCTCCATTGTGGGATTTTTCTACTCATTTATGAGCACTGTAAAACCCCTGCCTTGCTAGAAAATAAGAGGTTATCCACCTCTCCAGGGAAAGCCAAGAGAAAACTGGAAGGAGGTGATTTCAGCAAGGAGAAGGCGACCTCAAGCAAAAAAGTTAAGAGTGCCTCTGGGATGGAAACCCATGAAGAAAAGAATGATACAGAGGAAACTAGTAAAGATGACAGTGAAATGGATATAGATGATTGAGATGGTGAAGACAATTGGAAAGATGAGGAGGTGGGTGTAGAGGATGAAGGTGGTAAGAATGAGTCTGATAATGACAACCCAATCCATAGTGCTAGCCCTGGCAATTACAACATCAAACCTATGGCGGATATGGAAGACAAGGATAATGAGGATAAAGATGTGAATTTTGAGAGGGAGGAGAACAAGGAACCTGAGCAAGATATGACTAAGGAAAGTGCTAGTAAAGGGTTATTCCTGGATAACCTTAAAAAACTCACTGAGGCTAGATTGGATTATGACAGATGGACATATGAACTTTTTAAGAACCTGGAAAAAAATGGGAAATAGACACATGAGAAAAGGAAGGATTATGACAGGGATCAGATAAAATGGAAGTAGGATATGGAGGAGAAGGTTAAATCGCTGGAAGAAGGGAATGCGGTGATAAAAAAAATTGCTGGGCATTATCCCAAATATACTGTCAGCTGTCACTAAAAACCTTGAGGATATTGCTAAGGTCCTTGATAATTCCAACTCTCCTAAACTAGTTGTGGACCTTGACATGGATGAAGAAACTATCGAGATTGGCAGTGGGGAAGCTACTCTAGGTGTTGCTGCAAAGAGGACCAGGGCAAGTTTCAAGAAAGTTGCGATTGTTTCTGCTAAGAATATCCCTAATCTTAGGGAAAATATCAAATACTTGTATGGGATTAGCAATACCCTAGCTAATTCCCTGAAAAATATCAATTAGTTTCCTCTCTCGGGTATGGCTGGTTTTTGTTGGATTTTTGGGGCTTTACTTGGTTTTCTATGGTTTTTTGCTGGCTTTTCGTTGGTTTGTTCCTTTTGGTTTCTTAAATGCTATATCTTTTAAGTTCCTTTTGTAAAGGGTTTCGGGGTCCCTTCAAAACCTATTTTTACCTTAATAAAAAACAATTGTGTAATAATACATAGCAAAAAAAAAAAACAATAGTGTAATTAAATTTCAAAATATATTATATAATTTGTATATATGTATTATAATATTAATAAATTATATTATATTGCTTTATTATTATTATCATCGTAGATTAATAATAAAATAAACCCTTCAATTTCTATGTATTTTACTTGATTTGTCTACTATTTATATTAATCTCTAAGACTATCACATATGTTACTTTCCACTCTATGATATCTACACTATTACATATAATTTTTATTATATTTATTTATTTATAAATTTGTTCACCACTTAAATTTAAATTTTAAGTAAGTTTAAAATAATAATGCTCTAGTAGCTATAACTTTTTACTTTAATACTATCTAATAATTTAAAGGGGTGTTGCTATGAAAATGATTCAATGTTGCACATGGAGAATGATTCTCCAACAATATATTAAAACATATATAGATTTTAATTATTATATAACTATTTATGCCATGTTAAAATATATTTAAGTTTTACTTAATATCCTATTGGTGTATTCCCCGAACCTCCTATAGGTACAAGTGCTACAATAGAACTTGTAGGCACTTAAAATTGTCTCGTGCCTACGAACTTCAATTCTACTAATTATTCCTCTTTCTTAATTAAATACTTTTAATTATTTGATTAATATAACTTTATTCTTCTAAATTAATAGTCTTCATCATCTTCATAATCTCTTTAATTTTTAATCATTTAATCAATTAATCATCTCCTTCCAACATTAATCAACTTATTATTTAATTAATTTTTAATTATCCACTTTAAACTCTGCAAGTTGAGATAATTCTAATTTTAATTTTCCATCTACTTATTTCATAGCTTCCATCTGAGCTATGGATCCTACTCTAGATACAAAAGGATCAACATTAATGGTAGGTTGAATTCCTTCATTGAATAGATCAGTTGATACGAAGATTTGTCCATCGGTAATGGAAATTATGTTAGTGGAAATATAAGTTGAGACATCTCTAGCTTGAGTCTCCACTATTGGTAAAGTAGTCAAACTCCCTCCACCTAACTAAGAATTTAATTTAGCTTATCTTTCTAACAAATGATAATGTAAATAGAAAACATCTCTTGGATAAGCTTCTTGACCAGGTGGTCTTCTTAATAGAAGATACATTTGTTGATAAGCTTGTGCTTGTTTGGAAAGATCATCATAAATGATTAATGTATGTTGTTCTTTATACATAAAGTATTCGGCTAAAGTTGCTCCTATATAAGGAGCAAGATATTGTAATGTAGCGAGAGAATCTGTAGTTTCCACTACCACAATGGTATAATCCATTGTGTCATGCTCTTCGAAGGTATTAACTACCTAAGCTATGGAAGAAGCGTTTTGGTCAATAGCGACATAAACACATATTACTCTTTATTTTTTTTAATTTATAATCATATTTGTAGCTACTATTGTCTTACCAGTCTGCCTATCCCCATTAATCAATTCCCATTGACCGTGTCTTATAGTGATAATAGAATCAATAGCAATAAGACCTGTTTGAAGAGGTTCATATAGACAACATCTTGAAATAATACCTAGGGTAGGAGATTCAATCAATCGAGATTCAGAAGATGAAATCTCACCCTTACCATCAATAGGTTAAGCTAACGCATTTAAACAATCTTTGAATTATTTAATTAAATTCAATTTCTACCTTCTCATAATTAAATAATTTCTTTAAATTATTTAATTATCTAATGGTGTCCTCTTGATTAAATAAATTTTATAAATTTATTTAATCCCATCTAACCTTCATTTAAAATGAAATTAATTTCTTTCCAGCAATCCAAATTCATTTTCCTCTAGTTCCAATTTAATTTCATTTTTTTGAAAATCTAAATTCTCTCCAAATGACATTTCATTTCAAATTTCCTACATCACATGTGGAAATTGCTGACTAACATTGACACTCAATTCTAACTAGTGAATCAACAATCACTTTTTAAATAGTTAGTCACTTCCCCTATTTTTAAAATCACCTTTTTTTTAAAACTTAGTCAACTCAATTCAACTCCCAATTAAATCTCTTAACTAGTCAGTCAAGTGAGTTATTATCTCAATCATATTTGATCATATTGAGTGATTGTCTCTCACCAACCAGCCTCATGGAATCTCAATCGTTGATTGACCTTTTTTTTCATGTCAATCTCAATCATCAATTCCAATTTTTGAAAATCTATAAATTAAACATCAATCCCCCTTTGTCAACAACCACTATCTTCATAATTCTGGTGCATCTATCTTGTAGGTTTCCATCAAGTGCAACTTTGACACAAGAATAAGGAGAATAATGGAGACCAAGTGCATTAGAGTAAACATGGGTTTATTTGTTTCAATATTTTGTGTTGTTTTCTTGATTTCATTTTTAATTACTCCATTGCATTGCAATTGGAGTTGTTGTTAGATTTAAGGTTTTAGTGGTTGCCTTATTTAGTATAATTGACATGCTAATTTTCCACTTGTACACAAATTTTGTAGAAATCAAGCCATTGCAATTACAACCAAAGAACAAGACACCAATCCCTTCATAATTTGATTTACAGGAACTAATCGACAAGAGACACCAATCCCCTCTAACTAAGCACTAACATAGCCATTGAGCACCAATTCAATTCAAGAGGCTCCAACCTTAATTACAATGAAGATATATGAACAACAAAATAATTTGATATGAGGATCTTTACAATTATGCTATACATATATTTAATTCAATTATCTATTAATCTAATCTACTCTACAATGCACATAGGATAGACAAGATACAAAATTTTCACATGCATGCTTTACCACACATATTCATTCACCACCTTCACAACATGAAATATATATACATCTTTATATGAAATTGATCAATGTCCATTTCTCAATAATATTATCATGTGTATGTAAACTTAGAAACTTATAACATTATCTATAACTCATCAAGTTGGCCAAGAATGAATACTTCTTATAAAAAACCTATAATTTGTAGTCATCTTGGCCCAAAATAAAATATGTTAACACAAGAATAAGAATGCACTATGTCATGAACTTAACTAGTCTTGTTGTACCTTTGGACACATCCTCTAACTAGCACACATTTCCTATCTTTGGTGCATCCACCCAAACATCATAGTAAACCAATGAACACAATGTTAACACTCTTTGTCACTTCTATATTCATGTCCTCTTATGAAAATCCTCAAAAAATTGAGTATGATATACTTCATGTATATTCCTCCTTAACTTCTAAGCTACACACGAGAATAGGATAATGGTAGAATATGATACCATGAACAATAATAATGTAACTGACCGTAGAAATTTTTTCTTTGAGCAACAGATCTCAGAAACTTAAGGTAGACACTTTTAGACTTTTGCAAATGCATTATATGCTCAAGAACAACTGATTCCAATAAATACTCCTTATGTTGCTTTTGTATCAAAGCTGGTCAATAATGGTGATGTTAATATTGCAACAATAACTTTCAAACTAAAAAGAAAAGAATAAATAAAAGCTTACTATACAAATAAGATAATGCTAACTAAATTTGCATAATCATTTTTTTGTTGAAAACATGAACTATCATGATTGACATATATAGCATATGAATTAACTAAAATGAGAACATGAAATTAAAAGAATATATATAAGTCACTACTTATTCATATTAAATTTTTCTAACATAATCATGTGAAAGACATAGTAGGGTTAAGAGTCTATAGTGGTTTTTTTTATTTGTATATATGACCAATAAAGTATCAACATATTCTACATGATGGAGAGCATCGTTAGGGTGCTTTTCCTCCAACCACATATGTGTTGGTCCCCCACTCACCTCCCTCTCAAGAGTGGCCCTACCCTTCATGAGGGTGTAGACACAAGATTAGGTCTAGTTTCAATATGATCCTGGTATTTAGATACCTACACAACTCTAGTTGACAACACACTATAAACCCCTACTAACTTGTATGACCCACTTACTAGGTTATGTCTCTAGTCATAGTGAACTGATTGTCACAAGTAGATATCTATGCCACCTTGACCAAAGTTTTTAGTTTTTACTTGCTAAGCATGTCATACATGCAGTGATCTGTCCACCCACCCCTACATGACTTGAGATTTGAAAACCCTTAGTGGTTACATTGACCAATTATATAGGTTGACAAGATACTTAGGGACATTCTCTTGTTGCATTTTGTCCCTGATAGTTGCATATTTCTAACAAGCTCTAATTAGATTGCACATTCATAATCAAATACAAACCATTACTAAAATTGAATTTATCTTCTTATATAGGTGTTTGAGTCAGGTTGGGTTCTAAGATAATGGCGCATGAGCATCCCTGGTTTTAGAGAAATCTTGCATCAACCAAAAACAATATTTTTACTTGCATTTATTCTATAGTTGTCTTGGCACATTCTTCTGTATTTCACTGTATTGTCCTTACACACCTTATAGATTTGGATTTATAGTCAATATGAGGTCATCTATATCATATCCAAAAATTTTGTGATTTGCATTAGTCATCGCGAAGTTATCACTCCTTGAAGTGGTAGTCAATCTCTCCATTAGAGTATTCTATACCCATGGAAACATCTCACTTGCACACTATTCTTGTAGCATTTGGATCTAAGAAGAACATCATTCAAGGTATTTTGGGTCCTAGGGAAACCTTTCCTATGGTCTGCAACATATTATCATCTTTTTTGGAGTATTATGTTTTGGGGCCTACCTACACATTTTATCATTCCTTGTGTTTGTGACCCTTGACGCTGACGTGAACATTTTCTTGAGCTAGTGAAATATATTCAGGAATATTTTTGTAATCAATCATGAAGCAACTTAGTAATAGGCAATAAGTTAGATCATTAGAATTATATTTTTTAATCCGCTAGTCTATGAGACTGTGATCAAGCCAGTGAGCTCATTGTAATATCATGGAATGCCCTGCGATAGGATTATGAGCCAATAACTATTTAGATTATGAAGGAATATGATGTATGTAATGTTTTTTATGATGAAATCAATGATCTTCATGTTTGCTTAGCATTTGCTTGTGTTATTTTTGTTGTGTTGAACTATATGTTGCATAGTTGGAAAACCTTCATAGACCCTTCATCTTTGACTGCACCAAGTGGTATTAAAGAGATTTTTGAGTCCTCGTCGAGTAGAAACATTCCTTGTGGTGAAAAAATTGTCAACTTGAGGTAGACTGCAAGTGTTTTTAGCAGATCATCAATTGTGAGGTAGTTGAGACTTTGTAGCCAGATCGTTGAATTGAGGTGATTGCATCGAATCCAAGGAAGAGATGCCCCCAAGGAGAATACCTGTTGTGGTGAATGTCAATGAGATAATGGATGAAATGATATATATGATGAGAGAAATGAGAGCCTTATTGGATGTTGTAGAAGAAGATAGAAGGAGAGGTCTAAACCCTAGACAAGGGGGCGAGAGTGATGATGAGTTAGATCAAAATCTAATTGAAGACAATTTTGGAGAAGATCAAGTAGAATTTGATCAAATAAAGATGATTAAATTTAATTTAAAGATTAAAAAAAGATCTAGAATTTAAATTCATAATTATGTAAGAAACTTAAACGCTAGGGAATTGATCGATTAGATAAATGATATGGAAGAGACTTTGAGTATGAAGAAATTGAAGATCCAAAAAGGGTGATATTTGCAGAAACTAAGTTGATAGGTCATGTTGATTTATGGTGGAAAGATGTCTAATTGGATATGAATAGGAGAGGAAATGAGAAAATCACAAAATGGGATAGGATTTTGACAAAATTAAAGAAACAATTCGTACTTGTTGATTATGAGCTTAAACTACTAAAGAGATAATAAAACCTAAGACAAAAGGAGAAATCTATGGAGTACTCTGAGGAATTTGACAAATTGATAGTTAGGGTTGGATATAGTGAAGCAAGCAAAGAGAAGGTTGTGTATTAAATCAATTGGCTGAGAACAAATATTCAAGAAGAATTGAGTCTAGTTAAGATAACAACAATTGAGGAAGCATACCAATTTACCCTAGAGGTGTAGAAAAAATTGAATAAGAAGTTTGAGTAGAGACAGAGAACAAAAAGGAAAAGATTTTAGAGAGGTAGAATATGATCCAAAGAAGGGAAATATTATGAAAAGCATAACAAATAAGACAAGTCCTACAATTGTGAAAGGAAAGAAGACAATTCATACCCTAGAGGAAGAGATAATATAAATTCATATTGCAATTATAGAGGAGGCTATAATTACTTCTACAATGATGGATACTAGAGACATGGGAGTAGATCTAAGAGAGGACCATTTAGAGGAACTTGCTTCAAGTGTGGATGTAAAGGGTATAGAGAATTTGAGTATGATCAAGGGAGTACTAGTAAGAGAACTAGGAAAAATGCAAGGACAACATATGTGGAAGAAAAACCGATTAGATCACCTAGTTTAGTGGGAAAACTAGAGAAAGGTGAATCATTGGTGATAAGGAGAGTTTTGTTACGAGAAGAAACAACTGATGAGCCATTGCAAAGAAAGAGTTTATTGAGAACAAGGTGCAAATCTAGAGGTAAATGTTGCAAAGTCATTATTGATCTAGTGGTAGCATAAATAATTTAGTTTCAGAGGAGATGGTGACAAAGTTGAAGAGGTTGAAACATCTAACATCCAACAAGATAGCATGAATTCTGGATGAACACAAATTACTAGTAAGTGAACAACATTGGGTGAAGTTTCATATAAGATATTATCATGATTAAGCATTGTGTCATGTTATGTCAATGGATGTATGTCATATATTGTTGGGAAGGACATGAAAATATGATAGGAAGGAAATTCATGATGGAAGAATAAATACATACATTGTGACATCAAATGAAAAGAGACATATATTGATACCTTTTGGTGGAAGAAGAGGATAAGAGTGAAGTGTGTGGTTACACCAAAATATTTTGTTAGATGGAAGAAAGTATTTAGGAGGTCTGAGACATGAAAACATGTGTTTTGTATTGATTCCAAAAAAGTGTGACAATCTGAAAGCAGAGAATCCCATCATAAAGAAGGAAGAACCAATGTAGAGAGAAGTAATAGAGTATTAGGACATCATATTAGGGAATATTTTAGATGGAATACCACCAATATGTACATCAATCATCATATAGATCTCATACTTGGAGAATTTTTTCAAAATAAAGTGGCACATAGAATGATACTAACAGAAAATGCAGAGCTGAATAGACAAATATAGGAGTTGCTAAGAAAGGGATTGATCAAAGAAAGTTTAAGCCCATGTGTGATACCTATTTTACTTGCACCAAATAATTATGGAGAGTGGAGGATGTGTAATAACTCAAGAGAAATCAACAAGATCATGATAAAGTATATATTCACATTGTCAAGGATGGATAATATTATGGACTACTTAAGTGGAGCAAACTATTTCACAAAGATTGACCTAAAGAGAAGTTACCACCAAAGAAAGAGATGAATGGAAAATTGCATTTAAGACAAATGAGCGATTGTATGAATGGTTGGTAATTCCTTTTGGATTGACTAATGCACTAATAAATTTCATGAGATTGATGAATAAGGTCTTGTAGCAATTATTGGGTAAGTTTGTCATTGTCTACTTAGATGATATTTTGATTTTAGTAAGACTAACGAGAAGCATTTGTGGCATATTTGACAAGTATTTCAAAGGTTGTGGGAAGAGAAGTTTTTGATAAACATCAAGAAGTGTAGCTTAATGAAGACATAATTGGTATATTTGGGGTTTGTCATTTATTTAGAAGGATTGGAGATGGATCCAAATAAGGTTAGAGAAATTGTTGAATGACCTACATTGGTAAATGTTGGGTAAGATATTTTCATGGGTTGGTCACTTTCTATATAGAGTTCATAAAAAAATTTAGTAGTATTTACAAAACCAATGACTGTGTAAATGAGGGCAGATAGAAGAGACTTCAAGTAGACATCCAAAGCATAAAGCAGTTTTGAATTGTTAAAAAAAAAGGTAACAAAACAACCAGTGCTAGCTTTATCTAATTTTGACAAAGTATAAAGTTTATTGTTACACTAGTGGAAATGCAATAGGAGTAGTGTTGAGTCAAGAAGGGAGTCTAGTAACTTATTTTAGTGAGAAATTGAATGATGCCAGTAAAACATATTCAATCTATGATTAGGAATTCTATTCTATAATTCAAGCCTTGAAGAATTGGAGACATTACTTGCTGCCTAAGGAATTTTTGGTGTACATTGATAATCAAGCTTTTAAGTATTTGAATAGTCATAGCAAGTTGAACTAGAGACATATGAAGTGGATTGAATTCTTATATAGTTACACATTTGTGTTGAAGCATAGGAGTGGTAAGTCAAATAAAGTTGTAGTTGCATTAAGCTAGAGGAGAAACTTGTTGATAGAGATGCGAGTCGAAGTATTGGGTTTTGAAGAACTTTTATTTAGAGTCAATTTATTTTGTCCAAAAAAGTGTAACCCACTATTGTGGGTTCACCCTTAAGCACTTGTATGAAGATGATATTGATTTTTTAGAGGCATGGAAAGCATGTAAGGAACCAATAGTGGTAGATAGAAACCTAGCGGTTGGATTAATTTATAAAGAAAGAAATGTTGTTCAAGGGAAATTAGTTATGTATTCCAATGAGTTCAATGAGGGATAATTTGATCAAGGAAAAGCACAATGGAAGATTATCAGGGAATTTTGGTATTGACAAGGCAATTGCTTTGGTGAGAGAGTGCTATTTTCAGCTGCAGATGTATAATAAAAAAGTTATGTTTAGAGTTGCACACATTTCCAAGTTGCAAAGGGGAACAATTAGAATACTGGATTATACAAACCTTTGATAGTACCAAGATAACCTTGGGAAGACATCAACATGGATTTCATATTGGGGTTACCAAGGACACAAAGAGGACATAATTCAATATTGGTAGTAGTGTATAGATTTTCTAAGATGACACATTTCATTCCTTGTAAGAAGACCAAAGGTGCAATACATATTGTAGACCTATTTTTTAAAGAGATTGTTAGATTGCATGTATTACCAAAGAGCATAATTTCATACCAAGATACAAACTTCATTGGATACTTTTAGAGAACCTTATGGAAGAAGATGATGATAGACCTAAAGTTTAATTTAGCATACCATCCATAGACTGATGGACATATAGTAGAGACTAGAAGTTTGGGTAACTTGTAAAGATGTTTATAAGGAGACAAAGAAATAAATTGGGATATTGTTCTACTACAATTATAATTTGCATACAACTCAATGAAGTGGACCATAAGGATGACACCATTTGAGATTGTGATTGAAGTACATCCTAGATAAGTTGCAAATGTTAGAGACATCGACACAGAGAATAAAAGAAGTGCAAAAGCAAAAGAATTTTCAATATACATGGAGACAATAAATAAAAATGTCCAAAAACATCTAGAGGATATGAATAATAAGTATAAGAAGCATGAAAATGAGAAAATGAGACATAAGGAATTTATTATTGGGGATGAGGTTATGAGATATCTCAGGAAGGAAAGATTTTTAGTAGGCACATATAACAAGTTGAAGATGAGAAAGTATAGACCATTTAAGATTCTTAGGAAGTTTGATTAGAGAAACACATTTGAATTAGAGTTACCATAAGCAATTGGTATATCACCTATTTTCAATATTGTTGACATCTATGAGTATAATGGAGGATAGTTGGATGACACTAATATTGAATTTTGTTTGGAAGATTAGTTACCACATCAACCATTGGAGGAGGTTGAGCAGATCTTGGATACCAGACTTGGAAGTACTAGAACAAACAATATCAGGAGTATCTAGTGAAGTGGAAAGGTATACTAACAAAAGATTTAACATGGATTCCATAGGCTAAGGTATATTTAATTAGTTTTCCTCTAGCCTCAACAAAGTGAGAGGCTCACTTTCTTTTCAACCCCAGACATCTGATTTAGGAGCATCCCTGATAGTAGAGGAATCTTGCATCAACCAAAAACAATTAATTTTCTTGCATCCAGTATGTAGCTATCACAAAACATTCTTTCATATTTCACTATATTGTCCTTCCACACCTCATAGATCTGGATTTGCACTCAACATGAGGTCATCTACATCATATCTAAAAATCTTGTGATTTGTAATATTTCATTTATAAGTTATCATTCCCTAAAGTAGCATTCAATCTCTTTGTCAAAGCATTTTGTACACACAAAGACATATCATAGCGTGTAAATCTAAGAAGAAGGCTACTCAAAGTATTTTGGGTTCTAGGGTAACCTTTCTCGTGATCTAAAACACATTATCATCTTTCATGGAGTATTATGTTTTGGGGCTGACCTACATGTTTCATCATTCCTTGGGTTTGTGACCCTTGAGGCTGATACTAACCTTTTCTCGAGTTGGAGAAACATATACAAGAACATTTTGTAATCAATCATGAAGTAGCTATGTAGTAGGCAATAAGTCAAATCATTATAACTAGATTTTTTAATCCACCAATGCATAGGACTATGATCAAGATAGTGAGCCCATTGTAATATCATGTAATGCCTTAGATTCAGTCTGTAGCTATCTCAACACATTCTTCCATATTTTATCATATTGTCCTTCCACACCTTTTATATTTGGATTTACACTTAGCACAAGGTCATCTACATCATATCCAAAAATATTGTGGTTTGTATTTGTCATCGCTAAGTTATTGCTCCCTATAGTAGCAATCAATATCTTTGTTAGAGAATTTTGTACACCCAAAGACATCCCATAGCATGAAAATCTAAGAAGAATACCATTAAAGGCATTTTGTGTCCTAGGGTAGCCTTTCCCATGGTATACAACATGTTATCATCTTCTGTGGATTATTACATTTTGGGGTTGATCTACACATTTCATCATTCCTTGGGTTTGTGACCCTTGAGGGTGACATGGACCTTTTCTTGAGTTGGAGGCACATATACAAGTACATTTTGTAATCAATCATGAATAAACTAAATAGTAGGAAACAAGTCAAATAATTATAATTAGATTTTTCAATCCACTAGTTGACGAGACTATGATCAAGCTAGCGAGCCCATTGTAATATCATGTAATGCCTTATGACAAGCATGTGAGCCTATAGAAATTTTTCTTATGAAGGCATGTGATGTATGTAATATTCTTGATGATAAAATGAATGATCTTCATGTTTGATGAGCATTTTCTTGTGTTGAACTCTATGTTGCATGATTGGACAGTCCTTCCTGGACCCTCCATCCATGACTACACAAGATAGTCTCATTACTTAAGGTTGGTATCTCTTACCATTGCATCATGGAATACTGACCTAATTATATCACATAAAAACCTAATTAAAGAGTTTAGAATATTGTAGTTTCTATTAGCGAAATTCCCTTTCAATTTAGGCTCACTAGTCTATTGACCATTCCTGCATGAAATGTGACTTGGTAAGTATAGTAATAATTAAGTCAACCTCTTCCTTGACATGCATTCTTATACTTGTTGTATGTGCACTCTACATGCTTACATATAGGGGAAAATTTATTGTACTCTTATTTAATAGTTTTAAGCATGACCAAGAGGTTTTAATCCCTCTTGCAATAAGGTTCTAAGTACTTTTGAAAAAGACTATTAATTCTTGGTTTTAAGAATGATATGCATTGATAGACTCCTTTGATATTATAATAATGTCTCAATACTTACTATATACATAATAGTTCCCTTCTAAATATCAATAGACTTCATGGAAAGATTCTTGTAGAGATTCCTTAAGAAAGATAGTCACATCTTCAAGAAAGCAAAGACTCGTTGTTTTACATGAAAGTTCCATTCTGAGTCTCAAAAGACTCTATAGAAATATTCTTGTAAGAATACAAGAAGTAGAATTAAAAATTACTCATATATTTTGTATTTAACCTTGAGTATGATTACAAGGAAGTCATTTATAAATTCATGCTACCTAGTATAGTCGTGACCTATATTTTTTTTATTTCAAAAAGTAAATACAATAGGATTCTCATATTGCCAATGACATATTGCGAATAATTCTATTAAATTGTATTTAACACTAAGATAAACATTCTTTTAGAACAATAATGCATATAAGATCTCGTTAAGAATTAACAATTCACATGCCTATTTTTCACAGTTGTGGTTAAAATTGAAGGTCTATATTTCTTCATTTGCACAAGCTATCAAGATTTGCAATGCTCTTCTCTTGTTAGTTTCCAAGCATGACTACCATGACTAAATCCTTTACCAATAATTCTAAAAATATTAACCAAAACTAATTTCTTTGTGAGAGTGTAACCCCTCAAATCAGTAGGGTATCTATTCTTCATAAGTTAGACTCCAATAACAATAATACAATTCCATAATTTCTTTGTGAGAGTGTAACCCCTCGAATGAGTAGGATATCTATTCTTAATAAGTTAGACTCCAATAACAATCATACAATTCCATAATCAATAATTAGTTGTCAATCCAATGCTTTGAATCAAGTCCCATATTGTGCTCCATAATGTGGATTTGAAATTCAATTTAATGCATAAAATCTCTATTGTTTGAGTGATAGTTAATTTCTCTCATCCCTTTAGGAATCCACTTGCAAGGTGGAAGCATTGGCTACATTATAAGTCTGATAATAATTATGTAAGATACATAGCTTGTTACGAATTGAATTGGCTTGAAAGCCCAACAGTTGTTCAATTAAAATATTAATGAATCAAAGCATAGTGGTTGGTGATGGCCTGACTATATTAACCTTATTAAATGATTACAAAGTATCAAAAAATAATGTGTGTGTGAAAAGTGGATTTGTATCTGAATACACAACACTTTAATTAAGTTATTATATGCATGGTTAGTAAATCAATAATTAGTAAATAATGAAACCATTACAAAGCAGCCTATTGCTTTCTAGTAGATGTGAGTTTAGTTTTTCTCCCAGATTTTTGTATGCAACACCAATGACTAAATGACACCTAAATGAAGGATTTAATCTATATGAGTATGAAATTAAGCTAAATGGATGCAAGAGATGCAATATTAAGCTAACATGATTTAAGCAATTTATCCATCTATATGATTTTAATCAAACTAACATGATTCAAGCAATATAATTAAGCTAATGCAATATTCTCAATAGACCTAGAGCAAAAACAACATAATAACAATAATCTCCAGGGTAATTTTATGAGAGATGAGAGCTTGAATTTATAGAAAATCCAAAGAGAGACCAATGGTCAAGATCGATCAATTATGAATGACAGAGATTCTCCAAGAGGAAGCACAATCCAGGTGAATTGATGTGATTGGCTGCTTTTCTTAGCTTTAAAGGAAATTGAAATAAATTTAAGATAAAATCAAAAAAATTGATTTATTTCATATTTTATTAAATTTTGACATTGTAAAGCGGAAAATCGTGATCGAACCCTAGTTGCTCTCCCCTCTTCCAACTCCGAGGAGAGAGAAGGGAGGCCGCTAGGGTTGATGGTTTTCATGTAGGGGAGATACTTTACATTCAAAAGAGGGGTTGAAACCCACGAGATCCAATCCCACACAAGGCAAGATTGGATGCTAAATGAGTTTCAAGGGTTAAGAAAGCAAGGCTACCCTCTTTTGTAAAGAATGTTGATAGAAGAATTAAGCTAGGAATGCATAGAAAGTGAGAAAGATTCGCTTATAAACTAAGATAGGGATATAGTATGAAGCTGCGGACCTAGAATTAGCAGTAAAATGTCGATACGGTGCTGTCCTACAAATTTGAGCAAAAGTTGTCAGGACGATGGCGCCCGGCGCCACGGTCCTCCGAAAAATCCGCGAAACGAAGGGGGATCTGTTCGTCTCTACACAAGGATTCCAGATCTTCAATTTCAACCGCATACCTGCAACCTACACACAGAAAAGCGAAGATGATTGGGGGGTTAGGTCAAACCCCGGTTTTGGAATTAACCAAGAAATGAGCAAGTGCTGTAAATGTAAATGTATGTAATGTAAAACAAGTACTAATACCTTGTTGTAAGGATGTTTGTATCCTTATGTGCGAAGGTATAGATGTTGTTGTTTGTTGTATTGTTGTATGTTGCATGTAGTAAGTGATCTCCTCTTCAATGGTTGAATCCTTGTCTTGAATGCAACACTTAGCCTTGAATGGAGACTTACAAGGAATGCTTGAATGCTTGAATGCTTGAATGCTTGAATCTTGAATCGCCTTTTTTTCCATCTAATTTCCATCCATCCAAATGAGAGAGGAAAATGTAGTTTATATACTTGTCAATTAGGGCTGATAGACTGATTTTCCCAACCTTAGGCCGACCAGGAAAGTTAATTTCCAAATTGCAAACAAAAAGACCCGAGACCCCATAGGAGACCGGGCCCAAAATAGGACCCAGGGACCAGGGCGCTGGGCGCCATGGTCCTGGGGGACCAAGGCGCTGGGCGCTCTGGTCCCATCTCCCGGGACAACAGGGTGCAAAGGAGATTCAAGCCAGGGTGCAAGAAAAATCCAGTTTTTGGTGTCATAATCAAGTTTCAGGGTCTCCATTCAGGTTGCGTTTTGCGTCGCCATCGTGAAGACCGAAATGCAGTCGAAATTGCAAGTGTCACAATTTTAGGATGCTACATTTAGCCCCCACTTTAGTGGGAGTATGTATGCTCATACTTCCGGTAAAGTACAAGGAAACAACATTGAAAGACTTTCACCACGTCAAGGAGGCAAGACACACCATGCCCCCAGTGGACTAAGGATCTTACGACTTCGATTGACAAAGTAAAAGGGAAGATCACAAGGGAGAACCATGACTGTCAGTAGTAAGGTTCCCTCACTATGAGTCATGCAAAAGGAATACCAAAAATTTTCAAGGCAAAGCTAAGTTCGCCAAGAAATTTTCAAGTATCTTGAAGGGATAGACAGGGTGTATGCCCCCCTACGTTAAAGCGATCGCACACGCCTCAATGGGGGTGATTATTTTAACGTAGTGATACACATAAGGAAAGGAGCATGTTATCACAAAGATTTAGCCCCCAAGTGTGAGATAAACCCAAGGATAATAGATACAAAACACAAAGCACGAGGTGACTTTGCTTTCCTCGGGGTCAGTATGCTGTATGATAAGTCATGTATATATATCATATGTATGTATGCATAATTGTTCTTCATTCCCCAATCAAGGAAGGTCACCTAGAAGAAGGGAACACATGTGTCTTTTGAGTCAACATGAGAGAGACCAAAAGAGATCTCAATGCTTTGCATCGTCCTCAAGTAGACAACACTAAGGACAACAAATAGAAGAATGAGAATAACATATAGAAGAAGTAACAAAAGAGAGGGGGAGAGAATCTGCTATGCTAATGTAACTAGTCTAGCACGTCATCTACCCCCCGATCTTGCTGATCAATATTTCGGGAAGGTAGGGAACATGCTAGAGGAAGAACATCCAACACAGCAGATGGAGCTATCACAAGATCCAAACAAGGGCTATGTTCATGTTCCAAGCCACGTCGTTCTTGTCTAGGAGCTAGGATAAGTGCTTTAGAAAATTCATTAGATAAATGGTTATCAATATCAACAAGTTCATATTCACTGTCATAAGCAAGAGAAGTAGCAATAACATTTTCATCTATAGCATCATCAAGACTTA
Source organism: Cryptomeria japonica (assembly GCF_030272615.1). Classification (NCBI taxonomy): domain Eukaryota; kingdom Viridiplantae; phylum Streptophyta; class Pinopsida; order Cupressales; family Cupressaceae; genus Cryptomeria; species Cryptomeria japonica. The sequence goes on along the minus strand of NC_081405.1, from coordinate 410,284,207 downwards.
TAAAAATAGGATCTTTAACTCGCATAGGATCAAGACCATCATGCATCTTATGTTTAGGAGATTTAGGCTCAATGTCCGACTGAGGAGAAAATGGAATAATGCTTGTTGAAGGTGTTTTTGGAGATTGCAAAGTTTGAGAAGCGGCTGCTTGAGCCCTAAGATGACGCTTTCATTGGCGTTCACGTGCAGAACGATTACGTCTAGTTTTAGTAGGAAGTGGAGAGGATTGAGGAGGAGGAATGTTCTCATCCTTATCACTTGGGTGTTTAGGTTGTGGTCTCTTAGGCTGGATAATAGGAGAAGAGGAAGGTCTCTTCTCTCTATAGAAGGAAGGAGGAGGAACTGCTCCATATAAAGGAGGAATTTTTGGTTTAGGAAGAAGACCAAATCCATCATGACGAGGAGGTATAGGTCTACTTTTAGAAGGTTTATTCGGCATAGACATAGTCACATCCATAGGAATGGGTTGGGAATCTTCTTGAGGAAAGACATTAGTTTTATCTTTCAAAGGAAGAACTTCCTTCTCAAGAATGATAGGAATGTCAAGTTTAGGTGTTCTAGGTTCACTTAAAGATAGGATCATATCTGTTTTCCACTTTTGATAAGATTTGAAAAGATGATCATTTCGCGGAGAAAGAGATTGGAATTGTTTAGGCCAAAAATAATCAATAGGAACGCTAGAAGTTCTTTCAGCTGGTTTAAAGAGACTATGATTGACAGTAACAACTTCACCATTATGGGGAAATTTCAAACACTTATGAATAGGAGAAGCAATAGCTTTCATGGAAGATAGCCAAGGATAGCCAAGCTTCACACGAAATTGTTCAGATGAAGGAATAATAGCAAAGTTCACATCAAGAGATTTGTTATGGACCTCAATAGGCAATGTAATAGAACCAATCGTAGGAGAAGAAAATGCATCAAATAATTTCACAACCACATCTATTTTGTCATAGATCACTTGATTCAATTGCAAAGTAAAAAGAAATTCTTCAGTAATAACATTAACCATGCATGAAGGATCAATAAGCACTCCATGGCAAGGTGTATTCTTGACTTTTGCAACTATGTATAAAGGACCATCAGGTGCCCTAATGGTTTCACTAGAATCAAATGTGATGGAAGGTTCTTTAGGATTTTCTTGCTGCTCTACAAAGTTAATCACATTCAGAGTCATAGACACAAGACCATCAGATGATAAAGAAGAATCATTAGTCTCAATCGCATTAGAGGTATGAGAAGGTAATGGATCAGTAAAAATTTGAAGATTTTGGTTAGGAGGAGCTACAGATGTATTGCCTTTATCATTCACTCCAGAAACAGAAATAGTATTATTATCAATCAAATCTTGAATTTTACCCTTTAAAGAAAAACATTTTTCAGTATCATGCCCAGGCTGACGATGAAATTGACAAAAAGCTTTGTTATCAAAATAAGGTGAAGTAATCTTTGCAGGGTCAATTTGTCGTACAGGAGGAAGAGTAAGCACATTTTGTTCCAATAACTTATTCATAATACTATGCAATGATTCATTCAAAGGAGTATACTTTCTTTCTTTCTTGAAAAACTTAGAAATAGGAGGCACACCTGATGCTGCATTCACATTGTTATTGATGATGTTTTCATTGAATTTGATGGAATCTCTGTTTGGTTTAAACTTCCCAAATAGTTGTTGACTGCTATCACCCTTATCACTCGGAGCCATAGGATGTGATTGTTCCATTTGACTCACAGTCAGTTGATAATTGTGAAGAGTTGCACACAACTGTTGGAAAGAAGTAAACTCAGAAAATAGAAGTTTGTCTCGAATATCTTTTTGTAAATTAGAAATAAAGATTCTTTGAATATCATTGTCAGGTACTGGAAAAGAAATTTGAGCATACAAATGCTTATATCTACCAATGAAATCAGTCACTTTTTCTTTAACACCTTGTTTACAATGCATTAAATCAATCAAAGTAACTTTCAGACTTATATTGTTTTGAAATTGTTGAATGAAAGCATTTGCAAGTTGTTCGAAAGAAGTAATAGAATAAGAAGGCAACGAGCAATACCATTGTAGGGCTTTGTCTCTTAATGTTCTAGTAAACAGTTTTGCAAGCAACCTTGGGTCATAAGCAAAATGGGTACATATTGTTTGAAAAGTCTTAACATGTGTTAGAGGATCACCTTTACCATTATAAAGCTCCAAATGCGGGATTTCAACATGTTTAGGAGGGATAGCTCGAACAATGTCAAGAGAAAGTGGGCTCGCAACATCGAATGTGGGCACACTAAACTTAGATTGATTCATAAAGGCAATTTGTTGCTGTAAAGAAGAGACAATTTGTGCAAGATTGTTAATGGTCGCTTCAGTCGAAGAATTCATATTAGATGTGTTAGATTGAGATGGAGGTGTTATGTTATTGAAAGAAGGCAAAGAGTAAGGTGGTGGGACTCTATGATAATTAGTCATAGGAGATGATTGGACAGGAGGAATACTACAAGGAGGAATGGAATGGTTAAACGAATTGCCCCCTTGCGTCATGTTCATTTGTGGAGATGAAATAGGAACACTCATTGAAGGAATGAATGAAGAAGTTGGATTGAATGAAGGAAGAGGGTTAATTGAAGAGGGAGGATTGCTCCCATGACTAGTGATCACAGGGGGAATGTCTTGTATAGAAGTGGTCATTATGTTTGATGTAAAGGTAGGTATGCTAGCAATAGAAGTTGTCAAAGGAATAGAATGATTGATTTGTGTAGGAGGTTGTGTATAACCTAAAGTTTTGGCACAACTCTTTATAGGCATCACATTTGAATCCACGATGTGTGCAATACCACGCAAAATATCAATTCCATTCTTATCACTTTGAAGCATGCATTTTAGACCCTCAATTAAAGGAAGAGCTTGACTATCGGGGTATTCATGAGACATCCATTCGTGAAAATAGTCAAATTGGTTATCCAATTTCGAAAGTTGTTCTATAGAAACCTCATGGAGAGCTTCTTCATCATTAGGAGGATTAGAGGAATTTCCCATGTCCTCGTTAAAAAGGCTATTCAAATTAGGTTCCATCTCCTCGGTGGTTAAACCTCGGAAAGACTTAATTCTAAGGCTTCGTCTAATGGGAATAGTGGAAGTAGGGCTTATTGTTGTAAAACTCATGCACTAGAAAGGGAGAAAATATTTTGAATTTAGAGGTAGAAATTTTCAGTAAAACCAGCCAATCTTCTAGATTTAAGCTATTAAATGCAATCACGACAGTCTCCCGAAATTTTGGAAAAAATGTCCGAGTCCGTGGCGCTCGGAGTGCACATGGTCCTGGCAACTTTTTTCGAAATTTGCAGGGATGAAAGTTATGATGATTTTAGAGCTAATCTGAAAAAATTGAGTGATTTTACGATCTGTAGATAGGCCAAATTAAAGTTGCAATCTCAAAATTGAACCCTACCAAGATTGTCGAAAAATGCAAAATTTGAATTTTTGAAAAAGAGAGGGAAATTGGAATTTTGAATTTTATGATTTTAGAGGGAATGTCAAAAGCAATGCAAATTTTGAAATTTAAAAATTGACTCAATTTCACGAAAAATTCAATTTTGAAAGCGGAAATTAAAGTTGTTGTAATTAAGCATTTAATTTCAAAAGTCACAAATTGCAAGAATTTGAATAAAGCACTGAAATTTTGAATGAATGCAAACACACTTTTCAGATTTAGGGCAGTAAGAACACAATTTTGACACAAAATTTCAATTTCAATGATTTTTGAATGATTAGGAGCCTTAAACCAAGCAATCACAAGACCAACTTTGACTGTAATTTTGAAAGTGTTAGATTTGATAAAATCAGCCAAAATTCTGGATTTTAGCAGGAAAATATAGTAAGATCTTGCTCCCGAAATTTTAGAAAAAATGTCAAGGACGATGGCGCTCGGAGTGCACACAGTCCTCGCAACTTTTTTCCAAATTTTTAGGGATGAAAGATATTGTGATTTTATTGCGGAATCCAAAGTTACAGCTGATTTGGAGAAGTTTTGATCAGTGAAATTGTCAGACAAAGGTTGAATCAAGAGGGTTTCAAAAATTAGGGTTTTGACACTTAACCACTTAATTTTCAAAATTAAAGCACAAATATGAATTGATGATTTGTAACAGAAGGGCAGATCTGAAGTAAGCATTAACAATTAAATATTTCACAAGTTCAATTACTAAAAAGAAATTTTAGGGTTTTTATGCAATCACCTCTAAAATTTTGCAAAAGATCAAACATGGAAATGTAATCAAGGAATCAATTTTTTAGATCTAACCATGAATAATCAGAAAGGATGTTCACGTCGGGTTCACCAAAAATGTAAAGCGGAAAATCGCGATCGAACCCTAGTTGCTCTCCCCTCTTCCAACTCCGAGGAGAGAGAAGGGAGGCCGCTAGGGTTGATGGTTTTCACGTAGGGGAGATACTTTACATTCAAAAGAGGGGTTGAAACCCACGAGATCCAATCCCACACAAGGCAAGATTGGATGCTAAATGAGTTTCAAGGGTTAATAAAGCAAGGCTACCCTCTTTTGTAAAGAATGTTGATAGAAGAATTAAGCTAGGAATGCATAGAAAGTGAGAAAGATTCACTTATAAACTGAGATAGGGATATAGTATGAAGCTGCGGACCTGGAATTAGCAGTAAAATGTCGATACGGTGCTGTCCTGCAAATTTGAGCAAAAGTTGTCAGGACGATGGCACCCGGTGCCACGGTCCTCCAAAAAATCCGCGAAATGAAGGGGGATCTGTTCATCTCTGCACAAGGATTCCAGATCTTCAATTTCAGCCGCGTACCTGCAACCTACACATAGAAAAGCGAAGACGATTGGGGGGTTAGGGATTAGGGGTTTGCCTTTAGGTCAAACCCCAGTTTTGGAATTAACCAAGAAATGAGCAAGTGCTGTAAATGTAAATGTATGTAATGTAAAACAAGTACTAATACCTTGTTGTAAGGATGTTTGTATCCTTATGTGCAAAGGTATAGATGTTGTTTGTTGTATTGTTGTATGTTGCATGTAGTAAGTGATCTCCTCTTCAATGGTTGAATCCTTGTCTTGAATGCAACACTTAGCCTTGAATGGAGACTTAGAAGGAATGCTTGAATGCTTGAATGCTTGAATCGCCTTTTTTTCCATCTACTTTCCATCCATCCAAATGAGAGAGGAAAATGTAGTTTATATACTTGTCAATTAGGGCTGATAGACTGATTTTCCCGACCTTAGGCCGACCAGGAAAGTTAATTTCCAAATTGCAAACAAAAAGACCCGAGACCCCATAGGAGATCGGGCCCAAAATAGGACCCAGGGACCAGGGCGCTGGGCACCCTGGTCCTGAAGGACCAGGGCGCTGGGCGCTCTGGTCCCATCTCCCAGGACAGCAGGGTGCAAAGGAGATTCAGGCCAAGGTGCAAGAAAAATGCAGTTTTTGGTGTCATAATCAGGTTTCGGGGTCTCCATTCAGGTTGCGTGTTGCGTCGCCATCGTGAAGACCGAAATGCAGTCGAAATTGCAAGTGTCACAATTTTAGGACGCTACAGACATATAATTCATTTAATTTCTTTTCTTAGATTTTTCAATTTATTTCCATTTTGATTTCTTTTCTCAATTTTAATTCTTTTTCAAATTAATTCCTTTTTTCCAAATTAATTTCTTTTTTTAATGATTTAATGACAAATCTATTTATTAATTAAATATGCTAGGATATTTAATTAAATAAATAAGATAATTGATTAAAATGATTTACTTGAAATGTTTAATTAATTAAATGATTATTTAATTAGTATAGAATGATTTATTTGCCATGTGACATTGATGACTGAGAATTAATTAATTAGGTGTTCCAGATTGATTTAATTACCTTTGGTCAAGGCCTTGGTGATGTAGTCAAGATTAGGGGCCCATGGTTTAGATGACCATTTTTAGGGGTATTACATTTGCCCCTCTTTGAATTGATGTGCGAGCAACACATTGATTCAAAGAAAATTTATTGTCAAATAGATTATCAGTTTTGAACTTGATGGATCACAAAATGATGAAGAGTGAGATGTTCAGCTTGATTTGAAGCGATGGAACTAAACAAATTGATTAAGGCGACACCGATCTCGAACTTGATTGAACTAGGACCGACAAAGAGTGAGATACCGATATTGAACTTGATGGATCAAGAAACGAGAATCGATCTAGAACTTGATTGAACTAGATTGAGCGAAGAGATGAAACCAATTCCAAACTTGATTGAACAAGAACCGATTAGCAAAATAGAATGTTTAGCTTGATTTGAAGTGATGAAACTGAACACTGACTTGAATTAAGCGCGATTCAAATGAAGACAATATCATCTTGATTTGATATGATGAAACTGATATGCCCCAAGAGATTGATTTGATTTTGAAGAAAAATAAGGTTTTGTTTGATTAATCTTTGATTAAAAATATTTTCTGCTCGACTTTAGATGAAGATTTGAGAAAAAAAACTTGACTTTTGATGATGCAATTGTTGATAATGATGATGTAATGATCATGCCCCCTCGGGAGTGAAATTGAAAGATGGTGAGGTTACAATGATTTTAGGCAATTGAAAGGATAAAAATATTTAACGATGATAATTTGAGTATGAAGATGTATTGGAGATTTAAGTTGAAATAATAATTGATTTGAGCAAAAAATGATGAGAAAAAGTGATCTAAAGATGAAAGCACCAAGTGGTTAACATTGTGAGATTTTGACTAGAAAAATGATCTCAGATTTTAATTTCGATCCCAAAAATGGACTTAGGATGGTCGATTTAGTCAAGGGTATAATTTTCACGTCCATCGGAGCAAGTTAAAAAATTAGGGTTTTCTATATACGGAGTGAAAAGGGTCATTTTCATTTCATTTTCACTTTTCAAAGTTTAAAAATTCAAAAACCTTATTTGGATCAAAATGGCAATTCCTGAGCATACCCATCGATTCGAGCTGCAAAGATGACATAATCAACCTAGGAACTATCCCCCTGCGGTAAGTGATCAATCTTTAGCTTGTTAAATTTCTGATTTTGTAATTTTTTTAATGATTTTCTTGTTTTAATTTCATTTTAGCTCGTGTCTTGTCGTTTTGTCGTACTGCCAAGTAGGGTTTGTCATACGAGTAACTGTTAAATAATGTTTACTCGTATAAAGTCATTTGTTTTGTCATTCTATAGATACCCTTATGTCGTATGAGACATTTCATCAGTGTCTGTTTAGTCATATTGTTTGCGATAGTTACTCATAGAGTTTACTCATATTGTTCAAAATCTTAACTCGTACGAGTTGTTTCCCCTATGTGTTTACTTGTTTCAAAAATAGTGAAAATTTTTTAGCATCAAAACTTGAAATTTTGATTATCATGATTGATTAGTTGGATTCATGGGAACTTTCGACAACTTTCTAACTCAATTTGTATGGCATACTGACGAGTTTATGTTTAATTTTGCAGGTTAGCTTATCGGACATATAGTTTTGGTGTACCTATCTGCCTACCATGAGATTAGTTTGATAGCTCTTAGATGTGGAGAGGGCTCATATTGTGGGATGTGGTTTTGGACACTTGTTGCAAATGCCAGATATTTGTGTGAATCATGGATTATAGAGTGCATTAGTCGAGAGATTTCAATCAGAGCATAACATGTTTCACCTGCCTACCAGGGAGATGATGATCACTCTTGAGGACATATACAGGATTATGAGTATTCCATTTTCAGGTGGTAGAGTGGATTATGATTCATCTCCTTAGGTAGGCATTACAACATTATGCAGGGTTTTCCAGGATGATAGTCTGATAGTCCGATCCATTTCATGGGATGACCTAATGAGTAGATATGGAGGGAGATTTCTCGTTGCTTGTGTGTTGGCTGGATTGATAGGATGCTTTATTATGCTAGATAGAGGTTAGTAGGGATTCTTGTGTGGCTGGGGGAGGATTTTGAAGATGTTAGTTGCTCAGCTGAGGAGATTAGGTTAGGGATCTTGCTTGCTAGCACACATGCATTATGAGATGCACAAGAAAGCATACTAAGATGTGAAGAGCATGGATGTCGAGATTATTATTCTACATATATGGGCATGGGAGCATATCCTAGTGTGCATGTTAGTGGTCGATGATTCGAGAGAGGGACATCAACACATCGTGTGTCGATATTCAGGTTACTTAATGCAACCCCACTTGGGGAAGACAGGTTTCTGGAGACGACAGTTGGATTACAGTTTTCTTGAGGCCTTACAGGGGTTTAGAGGAGTGGGATGACTGGAGGGGTGAGCGAAGATTGATGTTTATGATAGGCCCACTCATTAGGAGATCACAAATAGTTATTGAATGGTTTGTTGTTAGCCAGGTGATGAGGTAGTATGAGTGAGTGTAGGCTATTTCACAAGAGTTTACTACTTACGCTTGGTTTGGGGATGAGGAGAGGAAGGGATGGGGGCTAAAGTTATCTTAATCCCTAGCAGTATAGGAGATGATAGACCTCTGGCCATAACACTGGGATTATTTAGAGGACATTGTTGATGCAGGGTGACCCCAGAGTACAGGGATGAGTCCTTGAGATATCCATTCCCACAGTTTACAGATTAAGGATAGCGAGTACCTCATATTGGTAAGTGTGGAGAGGATGTACCAACTTAGGCATAGAGATAGGATCAGGTACACAGACAGAGAGTAGATCCACCTAGGCAGGCCAAAGGTGATCCTAGCGTGAGCAATAGTAGGGCACTAGTGATTGGTCAGTAGTGGAAGAGGGGAGAGAGTGGTTCATTGGGTGTAGTTGGAGGAGAGGGAGGTGGAGCTCAGGGTGCATAGGCTAGAGGTGATAGTGGTGGTGAGGGGGAGATGGGTGAGAGAAATCCCCCTCGATAGGTGAGATAGTGGAGGGATGAGTCCGTTGAGGGAGGAGATGAGGAGATACCTCGGGGATAGATGTTAACGAATATGATTTGTATACTAAGAGGGAAGGTGAGGAATCTCCAGATGTAGCTAGTAGTAGCGCAAACGCAGGTTACAAAGATTGACTAGGAGATTCACAAATTGAGATCAGAGCGTGATCAAGAGGCACAAAGATTGAGAGTAGAGCTAGTTACCTCCCAACATGAGGTTTTGCATCAGTCTAGTCGAGAAACATATTATGTGGCAGCATACAGTGCAACAGTATTGGTAGATAGACAGGTGGCTCCTTACTCACAGTATATGGCTAGATTAGAGGGAGCACAGGCACCTCAATAGTTTTATATTTTGCATGTACCTCCTCTTCCACCAGGCAATGAGGGAGAGGTCTAGAGCAAGATTTTTATAGGCTTTGTATTATGTTGTATACCCCATTTTTGTAGTCTATATGATTCTTGCCCCGATAAACATTATTTATGACAATTTGTATCATTTGTACCCCTTTGACATTGATATTTTGATGAGATATATATGACACATGATTTGATCTCATTGTTCTTGTGTTGAGTTATATGAGATATCCTTCTATATGTATTTTTATACGTGATGTTCTAAATGAATGCATTTCTTTTCAGCATGTATGTAATGCAGATGAATATGGATGTTTTTGTTTCTTTTTCATATGCAATAAATGATAAAAATGATGAGCTAATGATGTTAATGTATATATATATATATATTTTCATGCAATAATATGAATGCTTAATGAACTTATGGATCTATATATGATATACTCATGAATGTAGCTAACATCTCATGTAAGATTTTAGATTTCAATGCTTAGGAACTCAATCGTGTCGAAAAATTCAGTTGACCACTTGGCGAAGAAATGATGATTCTTTCAAAGTCAGGCTCTCATTTAAAGAAAAAAGAGAGAGATTGTATTATGCTAAAATCACTTGTAATGCACAAAATTAAGAATGAATACAACCTAAAATTGAGTCATTGGATTTTAATTTTCTTTTTATCATCACTGAGCGAAAATGTAGGAATAAAAATAAGCATCAAAGCACAAAGAGCCAGGATGACCTGAATGTCACGTCCTTTTTAATATAGCAAGCGAACATAAGCATCAAAGCATAAAGAGCCAGGATGACCTGAATGTTGCCTGCATGCCAACACACCAGACAAAGCAGAGTTCCTTCCTTGTTATATACAATATTGATTATCTTGTCTGCAATGACCCTTGTATCGTTCATATCCTAGGACAAATTTGTAATACCTTAAAAATGGTCATCTAAACCATGGGACCCTAATCTCGACAACATCACCAAGGTCCTAACCAAAGGCAATTAAATCAACCTTGAGCACATTATTAATTCTTTAATCATCAAATATCACATGGCAAATCAATTACTCAATATTAATTAAATATTTATTTAATTAATTGAATCATTTCCAAGAATATCATTTTGATCAATTATCCTATTTTAATTTATTAAATATCCTTGCATATTTAATTAATTAATAAATATTTCATTTAATCATGCAAAAGGAATTAATTTATTACAAAAGAAGAATTAATCACAAAGCAAGAGTTGAATTGAAAATAAAATAAAAGAATTGAATTGAGAGAGAAATCAAACTTGAGATATTATTTCTTTTTCTAAATTTAGAACTTGAAATTAGAAAAACAATTAATTGAATTATGAATTATTCTCTAAAATTGGAACTAAAAGCTTTTCTATAAAAAGAAGTTTAGTTGCATTGAAAAGACTATTTTCTTGAATAAATAAAAGAATTATCTATTTTTATCACAAATTTATGGAATTAATTTATTATTATTTCTAATGCAACTTGGACTTCTAATTTGAATGCATTTCAAATAAAATATAATTTGAATCTATCTCAAGGTTAACTAAACCCGATTTCTCAATTATTTTCAATTAATCCTAAATTGAACTTTTTTCATCATCTCTCTTGAGAATTCTCTATAAATTCAATCTTTAGCTCTCATTTCAATTCACCCCAGAGATTTTTGAGAACATGCTTGGAGATTATTATCACGCTAATTTCGCTCTGGAGTCATTGAGGATCTCTGTTCTTTTTAGATTATTTGCATCCATATTTAGTTTTACTCACCCATATTGCTTGAATTGATTATTGCTTGAATTATTCATCCATCATGCATCCATATAGTTAATAGCATATAGATTAAATCCTTCATCTTGGTGTAGTCTAGTCACTGGTATTGCTTATAAAAAATCTGAGAGCAATCTTATACTCACATCTTTTAGAAGGCAATTAGTCACTTTGTTAAGGTTTATTATTGATTGATTATTATTTACTAACCATACATGTAATGACTTAATCAAAGTGTTGTGCTTGCAGCTACAAACCCTTTTTCACACACACATCTCTGGTGTTAGTTTAATGAGAGGGGGGGTGAATCAGATAAACTCACAATTCATCCTCTTCTTCAGATTCAACCTCGGTAGAACTTACTTGATATGCAACTATGACTGAAAATCATTCAAACTCATAAATTGATAAACTTGAAACATCAAAACACATTTAACACCAGATTTAATGTGGAAACCCAAATAGGGAAAAACCATTGTGGGATTTTAGACCCATGAAGAAAATATACTCTTCTAGAGTATGCTCGGTTAAAAGCCAATCCTATTAAAGATTACATAAACACATTGCTAGATGTGACCCGGTCAAGGGATTTCCCTCAGATCTATCAAAATCTTGCACTTTGTTAGAAGTGACCTTGTCAAAGGATTTCAAACACTCAATTAGAATGTTACCTTGCTAGAGGATTTACAAATAAGACTATTAGGTCCACTCGGTTAAGAGATTTCCTGTCACTTACAAAAATAAATAACAGTAATAAAATGTATCTGCAACTTCACATCTGAAATGTTATAGCAGACTCTATGTGCTCAAAATAATCTTGTCATAAGACTTATCTTCTTCCTTGCTAGGCTTCTCACTCTTTTCTTCAATTAGATCTTCAATCTTCTGTACTCTGTAATCACTTCAACAACATCACTATTCTTCTATTTGCTCGCATACTTTGTTCATCAACTTTCCTTATTTATAAGCAATTCCTAATTGCTTAATCTCCTTAATCACATTTCCCATGATTAATATTAGCCATCAGATCTTCAAACTTGACTAGGTTCATTGAATCCTTCGAACTAAGAAAACGTTTTATCTTGCCTTGAAACTTGTATTCCTTCCTTGGTACTTGTGTTCGGTTATGACAGTTCAATCTGTGTTGTAGATCTAACTCTTGAATTTTCATTATTGTTGATCCTTAACAAACTTCTTGCATGACATTCCAATCTTCTATAAATCTCCAACTCATTGGCATCCTTCATTTAATAATGTATTTATTCATCCAATGCATCCTGTTACTGCTCGGTTGATACTCAGTTAATTCTGAACTTTACTCGGTAGACATTCTGTATTCGTCTCGGTTACTGTCTTGGTAGATTTGCTTGTTGATGACACTCAGTGACTTCTTCCTTCTTTAACCGACACGATAATCTTGGAATTTACCGACTGGCTCCTTGCTCAATAAAATAGAATAGTATCAAACCTTTACTCACTCTATTGCATGAAATATTTTCTCCTTCTTATTCAGTCTTTGAATACACATATATAAGATATCAAAACAATCAAAATATCATAATCTCATCACTATCTAACTCAGTAATAGTTTCCCATTGAATAACTTATTAATCCCCCTCATTTTCACATTCTTTTAGTGTCACTTACCGACATCTTTATACTCATCAAAACATACTCTTTAAGAAATGGCAACATCATACTAAATCAAAAAATCAATTGCTTGACATCAATGACAAAATAATATTATTAAGACAGTAATCATCCTTTATCAATTATATCATCAATCTCCAACAACCTTCTCAATATCATCATACCAACAAACTTATTATAATGCCAACATCTGGCACCCACCGTGGGGCAGAAGACTACATTTTTTTGGCCTCCAAGACTGACTGCTTTGTTTTTTGTTATTTTCTAGATTTTAGATTTTCATCCGTACATCATTTCCCATAGGATGAAACAACAAACTGCAGGTGTCGTGTGAACTAGAATCCTATCTCGTATTCGGTGGAATCATGTATCATACGAGCTAAAACTCTGTTGTACGACTCTGTATTTTCTGGTTAAAAAGGCAACTTTCATGATTTTGGTTTTCTGTTCAAATTGATTATTTTGATGACTGACCCTGACTGTTTATCGGTCTATCTCTAAATTTTTCACAGCCTAATCAATTTTTGCAGAACACTTGCCAAAGAATATGCTTGTTGCACAAAGACAATATGACTACTAATTTGTTGTCTTTGCAGGTTGCCTAAGGAAAATCAACCAAACATCAGGTATTCTTTCAATTCATTTTTAGGCACCTAAATTGCTATCTAGTTAAAGAACAAATCTATATTTCATGTTTTTAGAAAATTCTGAGAGGTAGGAGAGTATGCTCTTGTCTTTTTCTAGACAATCAGAAATCTAGACCCTTGAGGCTTTTTCTTTGTTTGAGATTTGTACATCTTTAGCAGGCCTGCCCTCCCAAGGGGTTGAAAAACTCTTAAAGTCGTTATAGCCAGTGTGAGGGGAATGACCTAAGTGGGAATGGATAAATGCGAAGTACTTCAACCCACTATAAAATAAACATGATTTGATGAAAATCAAGTCAATGGCAGTGCTCGGGAATAGCTCTCCTCCGTACCTTCGAGTATATTAAACCTTGGATTTCAAGGCTAGGAGACCTCTTAATTGAGTTTATACCTCGATGCGCTAAATGGATCCCTTACTAGTTCCAATTAAAATTAGAAGCTACTCAGTTCATCTCCAAAAGGGGGATAATCTTTGTGCAAGAGAGATAGAAACTCTCCCAAGATACTTGTCATTTTGTGCCCCCGTTAGTGTTTGGAGTCAGATAATACGGTGTTGAGAATCCATTGCGTGAGACTCAGTGGCTATATTCTGATTAGCTATTGGGTGTGTACCTGAGTCTACAAGCAAAGGTTTTCTTTCCTCACCAAATTCCTTAGGGTTTGCATGCTGTGATTGGAGTTACTACTTATACTATGTGTCTTTTGTGTTGTCATCCCTAGAACAAAAACTGAAATACCAAAATTGGAGAAGACAAGAAACAACTTAGTAATTAAAAACTTTGTCCGTGTCAGAATTAGTCCATCCTAAGTCAAAACTCTATCCATGTCAGAACTAGTCCATCCTAAGTCAAAACTCTATCTGTGTTAGAATTAGTCCATCCTAAGTCAAAACTCTGTCCATTTCAGAAGTAGTCCATCCTAAGTCAAAACTCTATCCATGTCAGAATTATTCCATCCTAAGTCAAAACTCTATCCGTGTCAGAAGTAGTCCATCCTAAGTTGAAACTCTATCTATGTCAGAACTAGTATATCCTAGTAAAAAATCAGACCATCTTAGAATTGGTCATACTCAGCAATCAAAAAAACTCAGAATTTTAAGTCTCTGCCCTGTGAACAGTCGTACGAGTCTACTTATTTATCATCCTAAATCATGTCCTATCTCATATGAGTTTTGTCATTTGTCATCCTGTGTTAGATCTTATGTTGTATGAGTCATTTCATCTATCATCTGGCTCTATGTCCTGTGTCATACGAAACAGGATTGCCCTAAGTCTTTTGTCATCCTGTGTATACCCCTCTGTCATACGGTATGAGGTAGAAACTTGTACGAAACATAAATATTGTCATCTTGTAGCTCCTAAATTATCATCTGACTTAGAAAAACCTGTCATACGAGTCTCTGGTTTTGTCATAACAGAATAGTCAAACTTGCCTAAAAAAAGTCTATAGCGAGCATAATCTTGGTTATCATCATCCTAAACATAAAACAGATCAAGACAGTGTACCTCTTCCATTTGCGTTGCACGATTTGGTTGATCATCTTTCAGTTGGTTCAATCAACTACCTATCAAATTTAAGTCACTTAGATAACGTCTTACACAGGATAGATCATTCCTGAAACCAGATTGAATCTTACACTACTCTTAGAATCAACTTAGATAGACGTCTTATACATGATAGATCTTTCCTAAAACCAGACCAAATCTCAGTTGTTTCTCTCAAACAATATTGTAATAGAACAACTAGCTCTAAAATTGATCTTGACCTCTGCATCACAAACAACTTTAGGTCACACTAATCCATAAAAATGCCTACACAAACCAGGAGTTCTCGTAAGAAAGAAGCCAAAGGCAAAGAAAAACCATTCAAATATCAAGATAATCCATTCTACATGAAGGATCCACTCACTAACATACCATCATCATCAGGCGGACCAATTTTTTATGAGCCTAAATCTCCCACTATGTATGAGATAGAACACAATGACGTAAACAAGGACGATAATAACATTCCCAAAATTGACAATGATTCCTCATCAAGTGAGGTTGACAAAGACACAGAACCTCCAGAAAAAGATATCCTTGACTATCAAAAGGACAAAGACTTTAGAAAAATGATGAAAGTTATCCTAGCTCAAGAGAAGGAAGACTATTTCTTAGAACTAGCAAAACAAGGTGCTAAACTTCCTACTGGATATGATGTTCAGACACTTGTTACTAAAAAGAAAGAATCACCTATACTCATGGTACACAAACAATTACAAGCCTTACAGATGGAGGTCACATAATTGAAGAATAAGGATAAGTCCCCAAAACAATACTTTGGAAACAATATGTCCTTTTCCATTTGACAAAAATCTATACATGCCTCCCTTTCCTTCATGAGTTGAGATCCCAAAATTTGAAAAATATGATGGTACCTCAAATCCTCAAGATCATGTCAGAGAGTTTTGTGCTGCCTGTATGGAGTTCATGCATGATCAAACGTATCTCATGCACCTTTTCCCAAGGAGTTTAGGGGGTCAAGCAATGGAATGGTTCTCAAGTCTACCCAAAGGAATAAAATTTTTGGAAGAACTAATCCAACTATTTTTACAATAGTACTCATACAACATTCGACATCTTATGACTATGATCAAGCTTTGCAATATTAAACAAAAAACAAGGGAGCCTCTTCTTACTTTCCTCCAATGCTAGAGAAAGATGTTTTCTAGGTATTCTCGACCTATCCGAGACTCTGAGAAAATGGATATATTTGTCATTAACTTGGTCCCCAAACTGAAGTATAGTGTACAAATGCAAATAAACCCATTATTTAACAAAATGGTAGATAATGCCATTCGAATGGAAGATGTGCTCATAAAGAAGGGAGATATCTCACCTTGGAAAGAAACACAACCAAGATCTAGCTCTAAAGAGAAGAACAAGTATTGGAAATTTGGCAAAGACAACAACATGAATGTTGTTAATGATGGAGTGGTAGATACTGTTAAAACTAACTCAAAGCCCACAATATTCAACTTGGCTAGTGGTACACAAGCACTTAAAGCTGCTGAGGCTGCAACAAAAAATCCACCAAAGAAAACAAAAGAATGGTTCAAAGAAAAGCCTTGGCTCTCTAAACCTAAATGTGATTTTACTCCTCTTGAAGAATCATATGAATCCGCTTTCAAAACTCTATTGGAAAACAACTTGATAACACTACCAGATAACTCCAAACCATATGATCCAGAAGTCAAACCAAGATGGTGGAGAGAAAATGAATACTATGACTTTCATCGGAATAAAGGTCATAACATAAACAATTGCATGAAGTTAAAACATGAGATTCAAGATCTCATAGACGCTGATAAAGTTGTTGTTGGGAATCACCTAACCAATGTTGATCAAATAGCATTTAAGGACCCTTTGCCTATTTACAAACAAGGTGATTTTTCAAAAACCAAAGGTGGTGCCAACGTAAATTATACTTATACCAGCAATGACAACATCATTAACATGATTGAGCCTTCCCAATCAGAATATTGCAATGTGATTATAGTCCAAGATAAACCAAATGAATCACAATATACAAGAGCTTTGACCCATTCTCAGAAGAAAGTCACTCTTCAAGGAGCTATCTCTTCCAACCTAGCTCAAGCAACATTGAACCCACCAGCCCAATCAAACAAACAAAAAGAATCAACCTTGGACAAATTTAAAAGGTTAACTTCACCATCATCTTCTAGATATAGTGTTGTTGGATAGTTGAAGAGGACAAATGCTCAAATCTCAATTTTTGAATTGCTAAAACTCTAGTCTGCTCATAAAGAAATTCTCGAAAAAGAATTGCTCACCACTAACATTCCAAAAGATTTAGACATTGATCGGTTTCAGTCTATGGTGGGTCATCTGACTTCACCTCACTATCTGACCTTCTCTGAAGAAGATGAAAACTCACTAAATCATCCACATAACCAGACATTGCATATTGAAGCCATGATTCATAAACATAGAGTCAAATGTGTTTTGATAGATGGAGGCACGAGGTTGAATATCTATACTTATAGTCTGCCTACACAACTAGGATTCTTTGAAAATGTCATTGATCCCAGCAAGAAAATAACAATAAAAGCCTACAATGAAGAAGAAAGGACCTCCAAAGGACTGGTATCATTACAAATCAGAGTGGGATTGGTAGAGAGAGATGTCCTTTTCTAGGTACTTGATATTCCTTTGTCATACAATATCTTACTAGGTAGGCCATGGATTCATGAAATGAAGGCAGTACCATCAACATACCATCAATGCTTAAAATTCCCCTATATTGGAACAAAAGTTAGTATTCCTGCTGATACAAATGTCATCTATAATGCATTGACAAAAGGTGTAGATACTTTTGTGCCTCATAATAGGGCAGCCTCTACAAATGAAGATCTAGAAACACTGATGAACGAATTAGAAAAGAGATTTAAGATTACAAATACCGGCATGGATGGCTACAAGATAGAACCGATACTTTCATTAGTTTCTCTCCCTCCATCACCAAAATAGTTGGGTAAGCCATCAAAGGCTATGAGAACACAAACTTTAGCTCTGAATACCATGTGTGATGGTCTCTTTGTACAATCCTCTACCTCCTTGGCAGATGAAATAGACGAGGATGTTGTTCTTAACTGTCTCTTTAAGGAAGATAGTCAAAACAAGGAGGTATGACATTATGAGATTTCCTTAAACCAATATGGTCCTGGCTACAAAATGATTCAATGCATGGGATATCCAGGTACTGGTCCTCTGGGAAAATAGAAGAAAGGTATTACTGAACCAATTCAGCTGCAAACAAAATCCACAAATGATAAGGCTGGACTAGGATACAATCGGAAAAAGACATCAGACCAAAAACATGTTTCTAAGTCTAAGTGGTAGTAAAGGATATCGCCTTCAACATTACAGGAAGTAGACACTCAACAAACAAAAGCAGAGTGTAGAAAAGAGAAAGAGGAATCATCAGTCAAGAAAGAAGAAATAGTTAGTGCTCAAGCTTCGATGGTGTTAGCTACAATAATACAAGAAGTTGAGGTCCCATAAGATATAAGAGATGAAGTAGTAAGAATTAGATAATTGTTTGCACCACTAAAAGTTCTAGTCACATATACTAGTAGGAAGCAAGTAGACAATTCAAAGACTGACTCAAACGAGTATGAATGGGGTCCTAACCACCTCTTAGACACATCTACTATAGAAACTCCAGAAGAGTCTAGCAGTGTCATAGATGATACTCAAGAGCTGATGCACATAAAACTAGAGAAAGAAATACAAGAAATTAGACAAAAGAGACAAGCAAATTATGAACAAGGACTTAAAGAAGGAAGAATACTAGAAAGCTTCTCATCTATGTACCCCTATCCTAAAATAGAACAAATTAGGTATAGCACTACATAAGAAGAGTTGGAAGCTATAGAACAAGAACCCGTTATTAGTTCAAAAGAAGCTGAGTGGAGTAGATGACAACAAATCACAAAAACATCAAGATCATGTCAATAGGTGTGTCAGATACAAATGACAAATGAACCACAACATGAAGGAACTTGCAGTATTAAAGATGTTGGTGTTGATACCATACATACACTTACTAAATCACTTGAAGAAGACTCATAAACTTTATCCGATGACTCTAATGATAGTCTTATTCAGGACAATATCTACTCAGCCTCAAATTCAAAATCATCTGATACAAACATTGAAAATTTGTCTACTGATATTATCGTTGTTCAACCATGATATGATGTCCAGTTTGGTGTAGTGAATGACGTTACAAGTATATCTATTGGATTAGATCAATTAAATATTAATGTGAACTTTAATAATCATGATCTGACTCATCCTGGTCTTGAGACACGTACGCAAGGTATTCTTCTAGAACTTGACTTTTCAATCCACTGCTGTGATAACAATATCGTGAACGCTCTTGAACCTATCCAAAATTTATCCTTAGTACATCCCAAATTGATTGACTGTACTTTACAAAACCAACCCATGAATATACCTATTTTTGGAAATGACTATACGTTAGCCTATTATCTCAATGTAGTCGAACCTATGGACTCTTCCACTAGTGAACAGAGTTAAAATATGACTGAAGTGGATATCAAGTATCTTAGTCGCAAAAACAAGAAAAATAAAAATAAAAGATCTGATGGCAAAAAGCACATTGTGGCAGTGTCAGAATCTAAAAAAGAGAAAATAAAGGACATACCTGAAGGTGAAAACCTCTCTGAGGCGCCTGAAGGTGAGATACTTGATATACTACTAAGTCATTTCTAGGAGAGGGCTTCCATATTGATCGAGCCAACTCAGCTAGTGAACATTGGGAGTTAGGAGACACCACACATCATTTATGTAGCTCAATCACTATCAACAGAAGAATTGAAGGATTTCACTCGACTATTCTCAGAAAAGAAAATAAACTTTGCATGGACGTACTCTGATATGCCAGGCTTGGATCCTGATCTTATCATGCACCGGCTTTCAATCACACCAGGAGTAAAATTAGTTAAGCAAAAACTTCGTAAGATACACCCGCATGTAGCACTATTAGTCAAGGCTGAACTAGAAAAACTGCTCAAAGTTGGATTCATTAGAGCTATAGATTATGCCGAATGGATTTGAAACATAGTACCTGTGTTGAAGGCAGACAAATCTATCAGAGTTTGCACATACTTCAGAGATCTTAACAAAGTGTGTCTAAAGGATGACCTTCCATTACTTAACATTGACATGATAGTCGACATGACTGCCGGATATGAGATGTATTCACTAATGGACAGAATCTCTAGCTACAACCAAATCAAAATAGCTCCTACAGAGAAAGAAAAGACAACATTCAACTATGCATGGGGAACCTTTTGTTGGAACGTCATGCCATTTGGGCTAAACAATGCAGGAACAACCTATCAAAGTGTAGTTACTACCATTTTTCATGATATGATGCATAAGAATATGGAAGATTATGTTGATGACACCTTAGTGAAGACTATGAAGAGATCAATGCATATTCAAGAGTTAGGTCCTATACTAGATAGAATGGAAAAGTTCAAACTCTAATTAAATCCAAAGAAGTGTGCATTCAGAGTGACATCTGGTAAACTACTTGGCTACATCATTTCAAAGAAGGGAATCAAGGTTGATCCTGAGAAGGTCCAAGCCATAATGGAAATGCCACCTCTGAAGAACATCAGTCACATGAGAAGTCTACAAGGACATCTCCAATCTATCAGACACTTCATTTCTCAGCTAGTAGACAAAGCTCAACCTTTCACAAAGGTATTGAGAAAAGGAGTAATATACAATTGGGATCAGCAGTGTGAACAACATCTTCAACAAATCAAAGAGTACCTATCAAATCCACCGATATTGATGCCACCAATTCAGGGTAAACCACTAATCTTATATATATCAGTAACTGATTCATCACTGGGGGCACTTCTGGCACAACAAGATGACAACAAAAAGGAATGAGCTATTTATTACATTAGTAGGACATTGGTGTCTTATGAAATGAACTACACTATAATAGAAAAAGAATGCTTGGCGTTAGTCTTTGCATCACAAAAACTGAGACACTGCATGCTAGCACATTCAGTCAAGCTGGTGGCCAAAATTGATCCACTAAAATATCTTCTCAATAAAGCAACACTTACAGGAAGATTAGCGAAATGGGTCATGATCCTTACAAAGTTTGACATTGAATATGTGGAACGTAAAGCCGTAAAAGGATAGGTAATTGCTGATCAACTTGCTGAAGCTCCACTTCAGGACACTCAACCGCTACATATAGAGTTTCTAGATGAATCAATAATGCACCTTACTCAACAAACCTAGAAGATGTTCTTTGATGGGTCCTTTACCCAAAATGGTTCTGGTGCTGGAATATTGTTTATTACTCTTCAGAAGTATTCAATCCCAAAGTCTTATAAGATTCTATTCCCCTACACAAACAACATTGTAGAATATGAAGCTTTGGTAAATGGAATGAAGCTAGCCATTGAATGGAAGGTTGCTGAATTGAATATCTATGGAGATTCTTAGCTAGTAGTTAACCAAATTAACAATACATATCATACTTGAGATGAGTAACTGATGCCTTATAAGAGAATGGTTGATGATCTTAAGAAGTACTTTTCTTTTGTATCATTGCAACAGATTCCTAGATCCACAAACAGAGGAGCCGACGCTATGGCCACCTTGGCGTCTATACCTAAGTTACAAGAGTCCAATTTTTGCTTTGAATTCCTGGTGGAAGAGTTACATTACCTGGCCTATGATTCCCCTGAGACCCAAATAGTTTGTTCTATTATTGGACATGACTCATCCTGATACAACCACATCTACTCCTATCTACGTGACCAAATTATCCCCAAAAACCTTACTCGTAATGAGAAAAGAAACCTAACTTGAAACGCTTCATGGTATGTTATTATAGCTAACGATTTATTTAGACAAGGTTTGGATGGTACATTGCTTAGATGTCTAGAAACTGAAGAATCTAGATGTGCATTATTGGAAGTCCATGAAGGTATTCATGGATCTCATTTGAACGGTCTTACTTTAGCTTAGAAACTACTACGGGCTAGCTACTACTGGCCAGGCATGGAAAAAGATGCCATCAATTTTGCTAAGACCTATGAGAAATGTTAGCTCCATAGAAATCTCATATATACCCCAACAAGGGATCTCATCCCATTCATTACACACTGGCCTTTTTAGCAATGGGCCTTTGATCTCATTGGTCAGATATATCTTTCATCATCTAATGGACATAAATTCATTATAATGGCCACAAAGTATTTCACCAAGTGGATTGAGGTGGTTTCGCTCATCAAAGAAACCAGTAAACAAGTCGCCTTGTTCATCCTAAACTATATTATTTGCAGGTATGGGATACCTTCATCCATTGTGATTGATAATGGAGGATAGTTTTGTTGGGTGAATATTTTGTCACCTGCGTACTAATGACTAAATATATAATTCACACAATGCTATGCTAAGAAATTAATCTCTCCTCTCATCAAGGGGAGGTTCCGTATGAAATTTCTCCTCTAATTAATAAGAAATTAAATTTGTGGGTTGGTGTTGGGCATATAACTCTCTTTTTCAGAGTTTATGTATTCTCCCTTCACCTAGTTATAATTTCTCTACCTCTTCAGATACTTAAAGAAAAGAACTATTAATCTAATAAACTACACCAAGAGATACTATTAAGTAGCACAAAGTCTCCTTTAAGGTAACACTAATTCACACTGATCGTTACAAATTAAACAATTAGAAACTTAGCTTAAAGCTCAAAGTCTTCAAGTATAGATTTCTAATCCATTAAACTACAAAGAACCGCAACAATACAAAGCTTACCACAAGTTACTTAATTTATCAACAGAGTTCTCAAGTATGCTAAGAGCACAAAGTCTACTTTGCAAGATTTGAGAGCTCTCTAACCACGTAGCAATATCTTAAAGATCAAAGAAGTAAAGATAATATATATTCAATGGACATAGGAACATTAAATTATATAAATGATTTTATTGATACAACACAAAGTTTGTGATCAACAAAATTGTTTTCTTTATTCATTTGATAGGATTTTCACCACAAAAATCCCAAAGTCTTAGTTGGGATAAAAAATCTGCAGAGTTTTGCTAAGCATGAAAAAGATAAAATATTTACAAAAGAGGTCCTCCTTTTATAGGAAAAGAAGTTGAGAAAAAGGTGGGCACAATTGAATTATTCAACTGCATAGTCCCATTTTACTAAAAATACTACATAAAGAAAACATCCAACTGCACAAAAATTGACAACATCTATTGGTGCAACTGCATGAAGAAAAGGTGCCAAAAGGGGGTACTTCATTCTTGATTCTCTTCTTCATTGGATTTTTGGAAATCTTTGAATTTAGCAAGGATGGCTTTCATCTCTGCTTCATTCGGCATTGAGGTAGCACTTGTGATGACTTGTACGTGGGAAATTGCATCTTGAATCTTCACCTGTTTCTTTTTAACATCCTTCAGCATGAATGCGAGGACTTCAAAACTAACCTGGATTTCTAAAAGTTTATCAAATGTATCAAGTGAGAAATCTTGTCCCACACATTGATCCATCAAGGAAAGGAATTCCTGTGTGACAACTTCTACAGTGACGAGATTTTGATTGCCATCATATAAATAGCAAGGGAGATCACCAACTTTGGCAAAAATGAGGTCAACCTTGTCATCACCTTCTTTTTTCTCCAGGTCTAGCTCCGTTATCATTAACTTCATTGTCTCTTTCTTATGAGATAATAAAGATAAGATCTGGATGTACTTCTCCCTTGTGGGAATTACCTTATTCTCAACAATTACATCTATCTTGAAGTCCTCCATTTTTCTCCACAAGGTATTACTTTTCACAACTTCCTCAATCTCCTGTGATAAAGAGGTTTTCAGTCCTTTCATGTGACTTAGGATCACTTCATAATCTGACAATAGTCCCAATGTTGAGCTCAGAAGATGAGAGCCTTCTGACCTTAGTCGTGAAATCCACTCATCCATCACTCGGCCTTTAGCTCCCACCCATTAAATCTTCTTGAGGATCCTATGGGTTCAACCTCTTGAGAAGATTGTGTTACCTTTAGAAGAACGTTGGTCAGCTATTCACACTTCTACTTCAAGTTATTTTTCTCATCCCTCTCCTAATCCAATCTTCTCAACAAGGAATTAAAGGCTGTCTGTGAATCCAATTTCACACTCTCATGTGTTTCCACCTCGAGCTCTATGACCTGCATGGTATAATCTTCAGATCTTATGTTGCATTTGTACTTGTCTAATGATGGCACCATAACTTCAACACATTTTCTCTTAGAAGCCGGGTCTACTACGACCCGAGATACCATCTTTCGATTTTTTGTTCCCTTAGGCTTTGGAGGAACCAAAAGTTAAAAGTCAAACTCATCTGAAGAGATCACCTATTTTTTCCTTTTAGGGGCCACTACTTCCATCAAAGGGGGTAGCTCTAGATTGGCTAATGGAGTAGTAGCTGCTTGTTGATTTTGAGTTGAAGCTTTGGGAGTAGGTTGACTAGAGCTTGGAGTAGTTGTGAGTGTTACTGATGGTGCTGATATTGAGGTATCTAGCAGGGCATTTGTTGCTGCTACCTCTTTAGTTATAGATGGGAGATTAAGGGTGCCATGAATGTAACTTCAACACTTACCAATGGAGGAATTGCTATGGTGGTGGTGGTAGTGATGGGTAAGTCTACTAAAACCTGTTCTGCAAGTGCATCTTCCAAGGTTTCATTAAAATCCATCATTGTGGATTCAAAAGTAGATGA
This sequence comes from Cryptomeria japonica, assembly GCF_030272615.1. Taxonomy (NCBI): domain Eukaryota; kingdom Viridiplantae; phylum Streptophyta; class Pinopsida; order Cupressales; family Cupressaceae; genus Cryptomeria; species Cryptomeria japonica. The sequence continues at coordinate 410,259,526 of NC_081405.1, read as the reverse complement.
AGGGATATCATCTAAATTAGAGAAGTTGGTTATTGTGAAAAACTGACCAACGGTCTCTGATTGCGTCATGCCCATACTTAGATCTCCATCTTCTCAAAAATCCTCATCCTCTTGGTCAGAGTCTAAGTTAGATTCAATAGAGTGGACAATTACTTGTGAGGTAATTAGGGCATCAACTTCAGCTGGGTGTGATACTTCTTTTGCCTGTATTTCCTCTTGTTGAGGAATTTCACCTTCTTCAATCTCTTTTCCTTTTCCAACTTCACTAGCAAGCGGTTGTTCTGGCTCTTTTGCTACTTCTTCTTGTGATGCAGATTTTCTGGGTCTGCCCTGCTCTTTGTTCTTGTTTTAGCTATAGTTGTCTTGCCTAATGGGCCATCACTGTTGTCATCATCTCCTTAACTAGCAGAAAGTTGTTTCATCCTGAGATTCTTTTTCAGCAACCAAGCATTGGTGTTTTCTAAGATAGGAGAGATCCTCTGAGTAATAGATTCGCTTTCTTTCTTTGACCATTACACAAGTGGAAGTGGGGAGTCAACAATCTTCTTCTCATAATAAACAGGGTCCACTATGTCATTTGTGTCTTCCATGGTCATTGGGATCTTAGCTAGATCCAAATTTTCAATTTGTTCCAAAGTAAGACAACTAACATCCATCCTTCTTATGTCGTCCTGATTTTGACAATCTACCCAAACATCCTCAAACCTATAGACATGAGTATAACTCTTCCTGAGTTTTCTCTTTATGCCACAAAATTCAAAATTGTTTCTTGCCTTGAATCTTTGCATGGTATTCTATTGCATTTCTTCTTCCATGTTCTTGTCTTTAGGGTTGGTTAGTACTGAGTACCTACCAATTGATTCTAGAAACTTCAGCCCAGTCTTATATGCTTGTGATTGTTTCTTATGCATAGTAATCAATTGCCTGCACAACTCCATAATAATGATCTTGGCTGAAGGGAACCTTGGTATAATAAAGGGCTCTCCTGAAAAACATCCGATTCAGATGTAGGTAAATGTAGGAAATTGAAGAAAATCATAGCCATAATGAGATACCCTATTGTAAGCGGCCTCTGATAATCTCTGCTTTTGAAGGCCCTTATCAAACATACATTTCCACATAGTAAAGAAAGCATCATTAACTCTCCTATAGTGGTTACCTTGATTCTTGAGGGTAAGTTGATCATAATACTCCCAGATGGGCACCACTCTCTTGTCACCCTTGGTAGACAAGCCTAGATATTGCCTCATTGAAGCAGCTGCGTAGACTAGGTACAAGGTCAAGTAAAACTTTAGTGTCACCTTGACCTCCTTCAATTGAGCACAAAGCACATCACTGATCTACTCTCCCCAATCGATTCTTGTGGCCCCCTTTTTGATTATATTTATGTAATAAGACATCGAGTTTTGAAAATAATGTCTTTTAACCCCCTCACTCTGGATAACATGGTGACCATGTTGTTATATTCCTCATTAAAACTGCTCCTATGGAAGGACTTAGGTCATCGTGAGGTGAGGGAACTCCTTACAACAGAGAGATAAATAGTATTGATCACCTTTTTGCATTTATCCTCATGTTTCTCATAGTACTCTTGAGAATTCTCTTGAGAAATATCAGCTACTTCTTCAACTGATGAACCTTTGAAAACACTATTGAAGAATACATTGTCTAGGGTCATGATGACATTGTGATCTTTATCTTTTACTTGCCTTGTGTTTGGATCAAAGTGATCAACTATTTCCAGTACAAATTCAGGATCATGAGCCACAAGAGGGAAAGATGCATACTTATGCAGCTCAGATTTGATTAAATTGGTTAGATGAGCAGGTGCCTTCTGAACCCGGTCAACAAATTCTTGCATATTTACATGACCAATTTTAGTGTCTCTAATTTCCTTGATATTTGAGTCTATTGAACTCTCTAGATACAGATTCAAGTACTTGTCATACTTGTATTTCATCTTTCTTGATGATGCTTTAATTGGAGAAGATTCTAATTGACCTAAAGATGACCCGGGCTTGTTGTGAGGAAGCTTTGACATTCATGATGACTACATTCAACACTAATGATTATCTATTGATCCTTATCAAAATCAATTTTCTGAAACAGATCAAAAAATGGGACTCAAAACAGGCTTGGGAGTAAAACTGCCAAAAACAGTAGGTCGGGGAAAAAAGTCCGACATGCTCTTTTGAAAACAAAAATTGCACATCGGACTTTAAAGTCTGAAGTGAAATTAAAAATACCTTGATTAGCACATCAGACTTTAATGTTTGATGTGCAAATCCGAGATGGGTCATCAACACATCGAACTTTAAAGTCCGATGTGTTGGGGGTGAAAAAAAGCACATCAGACTTTAAAGTCCGATGTGAAACCTGGGAAGGATTAAAGGCACATCAGACTTTAAAGTTCGATGTGCTTACAAAGGGAAAAACAATTGGTTAACATGTGGGGTTTTAAAACCCAACACATCAACCTATCCTTCTCCACATATCATATTTTAAAGTCCGATATGCGAAGGTTATGATCCCGCATATCAGAATTTTAAATCTGATATGGGGAGATTCTTCAATCCAGCTACACATTGTATTTTAAAGTCTGGTATGCGGTTGGAGAAGGGGGACTTCAGAGGGGAATCAGGTTTTGAAGTCTGATTGTCCTTTGAAACAAGGGAGATAATTGGACTACAAAGTTCGATTCCCTCTTAAAACAAGACCCAAAAAGAAAAACAAGAACAAAAAGAAGGACAACAAAAATGCAAACCTAAAAGAGAAACCTAGAAAGACAAAAGAAACACAAACCTTACCTCTTTTGCTTCACTGTTGATGGAAAAAAATCTGACAATGGAGCAAGGAAAATCTGAATCACGATGAGAAAAAGTAGAGGAGGGCGCACGAAGAAGAAGACAAACCACAATGAAGAACAAAAAATGCAAAAATAACTTAAAAAGAAATTAAACAAAACCCTAATTAATCAATTAATGTGGCATTAATTACAACTCGCAGTTGCATGTCAGACTTTAAAGTCTGACATGCAGGCTAGGAACTTTTGCATGTCGGACTTTCAAGTGCAGGCAAAGACCACCTACAAGTAGGACTTTAAAGTCCGAACTGAAGGTTTAGACCAAGATAAACACACATTGGACTTTAAAGTCTGATGTGCAGTTAATAAAGAAAAGACCTTGCAGTTCGGACTTTAAAGTCCGAACTGCAAACTTAAGGGAACTAGAAAAACATTAAAAATAGAAAACAAGAAACAAAACGAACTAATCGATGAAGTTGATTAAGCTCTCCCAGAGACCGTAAGGTACGAAACAGACTAGTTTCATAGGGTTGCCTCATAATTTTGGCTGTCCTGAAATCAAGGACAACAGTTGGCTCTCACTGGGGAACAAGCTGCACCACTTGAAGCTTGTAGAATCTAGAACTCTGAGTGCATGTATCCATTGGGCTATGGAGTCAGATGACAAAAAGACTAAAAAGAAAAGACTATACATATTTTTATAAAAAGTACAAATTCCTTTACATTGCTCTCTATTGAGTAAAGAGCTTCAAATGTTATCCACTATGAGGTAGCGAGAACAGGGTACCATCTGCATATGCAAGCAAGTAGCTATGCTTGCCACATACTTCATGAAAAGTGAAGGGACCTCTCCATAAGGAGTGAAAATTTCCATGCAAACCCTTTGGTTCCCTCCTCTTTTCCGATAACAAGACTTGATCACTGATTGAAAACTCACGGGAAGTTGTTTTCCTATCAAACAATGCCTTCACTTGGCTTTGATGGGCAGCAATCCTATCTACCACTTTAACTCTTATTTCTTCTAGCTGAGAAAGAAACATAATCCATTTATCCAGTGAATCTTGATATGTTTCATCCTTAATGGCCTTGGCGAGCTTTAATGCTGGTAGTGACTGGAATCTCGGTATTCAACGCATTAAAAGGTTGAAAAGGTGACATATCAATTGCTCTTTTTGGAGTTATATGATCCACCCATAGCACATCATAAAGAGATTTATGCCAAGTCCGTTGTTTCTCATCAACAAGTTTCCTCATGATAGTAACCAAATTTTTGTTGCTTGACTCAGCCTGACCATTTCCTTGCAGATAATAGTCAGATGAGTGTGAAAGAGTAATACCGTGATCAAAGAAAAAGTTAATTATCTCATAAGATGAAAAACATGAAGCATTATTAGCTACTATCTTATGAGGGACGCCAAACCTTGAGATGATGTTTTCCTTCAGGAATTGACAAACCACCGTTGAGGTAGATTTCTTAGTTGGGATTGCCTCCACCCATTTGGTGAAGTAATCCATTGCTATGAGGATATATATATGACCTACACTTGATGTTGGATTGACAGGTCCAATAAAGTCCAATCCCCACTGTTGGAAAGGCTCTTCAATTGTTACTGGCTTTAGTGAGAGTGCAACTAATTTAGTCTTACCAACAAATTGTTGACATTGCTCACACTTGCCAACCCAACTATATGTATCTTTAAACAATGTTGGCCAGTAATATCTAGCATGCAATATTTTGTGTGTAGTAACAGGGGCAGAAAAATGTCCTCCACAAGCAAGATCATGAAAAGCTTGAAGCAATCTTACTTGTTGTTGTCTGTCCACACAGCGTAGTAAATTGCCATCCAGACCCTTCTTATACAAACCATTGTCCCATAGGACAAAATTCACTACTTTAAGATTTAAGGTTCACTTTTCTTTCCTTGATAGGTGTGCAGGACAAGTTCCATATGTTAAGAGATATGTCAGGTCAGAATACCACTCATTAGTAGTGCTAACAAATAGAACAAGAGGAAGATCTTGATTAATACCTTTGTTTTCAAGCACCACTTGATCTATTAGTTTGTTGTCATCTATCAACTGACATAGACCTTTTCCATGAACAAACTTAGCGGGCTTGATTTCCATATCATATTCTTGAATCTTGGCAACCCAGTTGCCCCTTTTAGTTCCAAACTCTTGTTATGTCAGAATCAACTTGACAACAACATCAGGAACAAGAGCAATGACATGCAAATTCAGAATATAAAACCTGAAATGTTTAACCGCTTTCACCATGACAAAAGCATGCTTCTCCATTTCTGAGTATTTCAACTCATGAGCCTTCAATGGATAGCTCATGAATGCAATAGGTGATTCCACACCTTCATTATTTCTCTACATTAGTATAGCCAAACAAGTATGATCTGATGCATAGCTATACATAACAAACTCTTTGGTATAATCTGGGCATACTAAAACTAGAATATTTGCCATGGCTTCCTTGATCTGATGGAAAACTTTCTTTCCTTCAAGAGTCTATTTGAAGAGAGAATTACCTTTCATCATATTAACTATATGACGAGTCTGTTCAACAAAGTCTGGAATGAATCTTCGCAGGAAATTTAATTTACCAAAGAAAGAATGAACAATAGTCTTACTTGTTGGCAAGGAAAGGTCACGAATAGATTTTACCCTTTCCACATCAATTTTTATACCTTCCTTTGAAACAATATGCCCAAGCAACTTGCCTTCAGTGACACCTAAAACAAATTTCTTGGGATTGAGAGAAATTCCATGCTAACGACATTTTTCTAAGACTCATTGCAGGTGGGAAAAATGATCTTGACGTTCCTCAGAATAAACTGTCAAATCATCCAAATAGACCACAATGAACTTACCAAGAAAATTTTGGAAGGCCAAGTCCATTGCACGTTGGAAAGTTGCTCCCACATTTATTAATCCAAAAGGCATCCTGCGATATGCAAAGGTACCCCAAGGTGTAGTAAATGTGGTCTTATGCTGATCTTGCTCCAGAACTTCTACTTGGTTATAACCTGAAAATATGTCCAACATGGACATGATCTGTGCTCCAGTAACAGCTTGTAGGACATGATCCATGACAGGTAAAGGATAATTATCCTTCAAGGATGCCTGATTCAAGTTTCAGAAATCTACACATATCCGAATTTCGCCATTCTTCTTATGTACAAGTACAATATTGGCTATCCAAGAAGAATGGTGGATGGGGAAGATTATCCTTGCTTTCAACATCTTTTGTACTTCAGCAAAGATAGTATCAGAGATCTTTGGGTTGTATTGCCTTTGCTTCTGACGGAAAGGCATAATACCTAGTTTCAATGGGATGTCATGGCAGAGCTCTTTGGGACAAAAATACTTTAGATCTTCATAGGAGTATGCCAAGACGTCAACATACTACTGCAATAATACAACAATTTTTTGTTGGCATTTTTTATGTTTATGTTGTGATTGTCATTGATGAACACACACTTGCATTAAGATCCTCTTTATATGTATGAGTTAGAGAACAACCGGTATTTGTTCCAACCGGTATGTTGTATTATAGTCTTTAGAGTATTGATGTTTTGCAGAACGTGTTTCCTGGTTTGAAGTGACATGTTGACCCCAAGCGGTTCATGAAACCCAAGCAGTATGAGGGATTAAAGCAGCATAACACATTTTTACCAGTCTTCATTTTTGTCAAACTGGAAACCGACATTTTGTATGAACCGGTAATACTCTGTGATGAGTTACCAACTGACATTTTGTGATGAGTTACCATCCACCGATTGTTTGATAGTGCCGACACATTAATGGTGTTTTTTTATGTCGTGGTACTAAGTATGTCCAGGTTCATTGAACCTAGGAAATTGTTATGCAATCCTATTGGACCGACATGAAATCAGATTCCTTTATAAGGACATCATGTCTAGGGTTTTAGGTCGTTGATGTGGATATAGAGAAAGTTTATGTTATTGCTAGGGTTTAAGGTGATTGAGGAGTTGGAGAGAATATGAATGTGTAGAAGACTGAAGTAATGCTAGAGTGCATTAGGAACAAGCTACCAAGGATCTAACCAAGCAGTCTGTGCTACTAGCTAGATCAAACACTTGTTGATTACTCACATCTTTGACAAGTCTATAGCCCTTAACCGGGTAGGCCCAAAAGCCTTTTGTAAATCCTCTAACAAGGTGGTTCACATCTGTGGATCTAAAATCCTCTAGCAAGGTAGTCTTTAATCAGACTTATCTCCTAACAAAGATTGAGATTCCTAACAGGATCTATTCTGGTAAAGAACATTGTAAGACCTTAACTGGTCTGACCTTAACTGGTCTAGTTCCTATTCTGTAGATAGTTACTTGTGAGTTCCATCTCACTGTGGTTTTTTCCATTTGGGTTTCAATGTCAAAATCTCTTGTGTTATGGTGTTTGTGCTTCTGTGGGTGAATGCATTATTATCTGTTTGGTTTGCATGTTTGTTAACTAGTTTGTCTACTAAATTGTTTTATTGGTTTACTGTCAGTCTTGCAAAGTGTTTAAGTGCAAAGATTTTTGGCATACTAATTCACCCCCCCAACTTAGTATTCATCAATTGGTATCAAAGCCTACCTTTCTATAAGTTTAACCACTTGGAAAGAGATATGGGGGAATACACTTTGAGGGAGCTTACTCATCGACTTACTTAGTCTGAGAAATCCTATGATGATCTTATGGTCAAATACAAGGCATCTCAAGTAAAAAGGAGAGAACATGCAGAAAAGATGATGGAGCTATCTGAAAATAGTTCTTCAGATGAAGTAGACATGGAAGCCCTAATTGCAAAAGTAAATAAGTTGAATGAATCAAACTCCAACCTGAGAAAGGAATTGGAAGGACTGAATATCCAGATTTGTCAAGAGCTTGAGAACCGGAGGAAAGTTGAAGATCTAGTGAGAGAAAGAGATCATGAGATCTCCAAGATGAAACAAGAGATCAGTGCCCTAACTACTCAAATCCATGCAAGCAAAGTGGAAAAGGAAGACATGCAAGGAGAACTAAATATTGCCATCTCTGAGAATGAAAACTTGTTGGAAACAAATGCTACTATTTCCAAAGAACTCTCTGAGTCAAAGGAAATACTTGCTAAGTTCAACAAGAGCACTGTCAAGCTAGAGAAAAAGCTTGAATTTGCCAACCGGTCAAGAATACCAATGGACTTGGTTATTCCGATCATGAGGAAGGTGAGACCTCTAGTAAAAATGCTGGAACATCAAAGAAACAACTGGCATCAAAGGATAAACATAAGCAAAAGTTTAAACCTGTTTTCTTTAACTATCTTAAAGAAGGACATACTGCAAATGTCTGTAGGAGTAAGGCTTACAACAATTTTCCTTATTTCCCAAATGATAAGCCTAGATCCTATAGATTTGATGGTAACTATTATGCATGCAACAAGTATGGGCATAGAGCATCTGAATGCAGGTCTATTATGAATAACACTGGAAGATATCCTTAGAGGACCCAAGGAGCTGGTCCTGAACCTTATGTGAACCGAAATCACAACCAGTTTAATGCCTTCAATTATCAGCAAAGAAGCGGTGGCTATCAAGTGGCAACCGGATGGAGAGAAAATTGTATGATCTATCATGGTCATGGTCACACTACTACAACATGCTAAAGGAAGAATGGAAACATGAACAATCGACCTTGGAGAGCACCTGGATTGGTCTGCTATCACTACAACAAACCGGGTCACATTGCCAGACTCTGTAGATCAAGAAAGAGCATATTTGATGATATATTGGTCACTCCAGAAGGTAACATTGATGTTGACACTATTCAAGTAGACATGAACAAAATCTGGAAGGAGAAACCAGTGGTGTTACAAGAGGAACTAGTTTCTGCACCTACTGTGGAAATCACAGAACCAACAAACTAAGCTTCAGAAAATATTAGGGGGAGCAAATGGAGAAATGTTTTGAACCCGATTTACACTGGTAAAAGACCTTAACCGATATGTGATACCTGTCATTTGGCAGAAGACCAGAAATGGTAAAAAGGCAAATTAGGGTTTACGCCCTAATGGAGGAGCATTAATGATGGTAGGTGAGGAATATGTTTAAAAGCATTTTTCAAATCATTTCTCACTATCATTTTTTGAGCGAAGAGAAGTTTTTCAAAGAGCAGAGTGACAAAGAGGTGATTCAAGCAGAGATTTTGAGAAATTGAGAAACTGCGAAGGAGATTCAAATTCAAACTGCAAATAGTCTAGTGGTGAACACAAAGCGGTGATTCAGCAACCATCAGAGTGTGAAGTGAAGGAGAATCGACAAGCCCTGAATTCACATATTTCAAGAGGTATTTCTTGAGTTCTTAAAATTTCTATCATGGCTTCCGCATCTCATACCAGTTCTAGTGCATCTGTCGAGTCAGCCAGTTTTATTCAATGAAAGTCTAAGTATAATGCCCTATCACAAGTTCTGGCTGGTGTGATAGTAGAAGAGGGAATTTCTGACTATATAGATTGCAAAATTGAAGACCTAGGGTATCTAGCTATCCACTCCCAGTTAGGTTTATTTTGAAGAAAGGATAAGAAGATCAAATTGGAGTTTAATATTTTGGAGAAAAAGAAGCTCCATAATGGTGTTTACTTCCTGGAAGATTTCATGGAGGATCATATAAGGATAGTTTTGAGCAGAGTCCATGGTGATAAGATGTACCTAGAGAGAAAACATGATATCACTCTACAGGTAATTCATGCAGTCACTGGATTCTACAACATAGGGGAAGTGCCAGCCCTAAGGACAGTAAGAAAAACTGAAATGTCCAAGCTCACCGGTTCAGTGAACGACTCACGTGGCATGGCAGTCAATTCTATCAAGGATGATCTGGTGAAGTATGTATGTATGGTGATTGGATACCAGACATTCTTAGCCAGTAGAATTAACTATATATCTATTGCAATGGTAAATGCTTCTTATCGAATGATAATGGAGGATGCACCATTTGATCTGTGCACTGGTATGCAGAGACAACTCCTATTGAATCTAAAGTTGATCAAATAGGATAATGCACTAAGGTTCAAGTTTGGGCAACTACTGGTTGGGTTGTTCTTCTATTTCCAAGGCTACTTTCCAGGAGTAGGAGATGTCCAGTGGTCTGCTGACCAACTGGTGACCAAGCAAATCAAGGAAAGCATTGAAGCAATTGGAACTGATTACCTTGATATTCTGAACAAGTATTTTGATGAGTTCAGAAGAAAAATGAGCCAAAGAATGAGAATATCAGGTGACATCATCAAGAAATATGAGAATGATATCTATTTCACCATCAAGGTGGATCAATGCATAATGGAGGCTGTTGAGCCTAGACAAGAAGAAGTGGAGCCAATGGGCTATGAGGTGATATACGATATGCTGGAAGGGTATGCCTCTACCCTTATTGCCTCACCTCTTGATCCTCAAGCAAAGAGAACCAGCACCTACCTAGAAAGGATGACACCAGTTGAGGAACCACCAGCAAAGAAAGGAAAAGAACCGGTAGTAAAGAAGGCAAAGGCAGTGCCTGCAGCATCAACACTAGTTACTACTGTAACTCCAAAAGTGAGCAAGCGGTCACTAGCCAAGAAGAAACCAAAAGTAGCACTAGCTAAAGTGTTCGAGAGAAAGAGGAAGACAAGGAATACCTCTCCAGACTTAGAAGAAACTATGTCTGAGAAAAACCAAAGAAAACACGTCAAGCAAAGAGAAAGCCAAAGAATGAACCAACATCATCTGCACCGGTAAATATAGACATCTCTTCCTATAAACCTTTGACACATTGTCAAAGAACAATAAAGAATATTAGGAGAAAAGTGCTACATGACTTAATTAAGTGTTTTGATGACTTTAATGATGATGAAAAGGAAGCGGTTGAAAAGGAAATAATTTAGTATTTATGTGCTAATGACCGGTCACCATCAGAGATTAAATCTCAGACACCAGATTCTTTATATATGTCATTAGATAATAGATGGCACATTGCGATAGAAAAGGAACAGGAAATTAGGGAGAAAGTGTTTCCACAATACTTTCCCTACCTGTCAAATTCTGAATTATTTGATGTTATTGACCAAAATAAAGGACTCTTCTTCACTAGAAGAAGAAGACTCTGTTTATTAAAAGGAAGAGTTGATGATGTTGAAAAAGACACTCATCACTATATGACAACTATTTTCCAGTCTCACAAAGCGCGTCTAGCTAACCGGCAAGCTGAAAAAGAACCAGTTATATCCAAACCGGATGAAGTATTTGATGATGAAGGAAATCTAGTTGTTGAACCGATCAACACCATTGCTGTCGATGTTATGGACATAGAAGATGTTACCTAGGAAACACCATCTGAGGGAACAAGATAGGAGCAATAGGCTAAATAGGTTGATAAGCAAGCCGAGGATAGACAGGAAGTAGCAAAGGAAGAGGTTGAGCAGAGGAAAAAGGATGAAGAAGAGAAGCGGAAAAAGGATGAAGAGGAGAAAGAAAAGAAAGATGAAGAGGAGAAGAAGAAGAAAGATGAAGAAGAGAAGAAGAAAAAGGATGAAGAGGAGAAGAAAAAGAAAGACGAAGAGGAGAAGAAGAAGAGGGATGAAGAAGAGAGAAAGAAGCAAGAAGATGAAAATAAAAAGAAAGAAGAGGAAGAGAAGGAACAAGAGAAAAAGAAGGAAGCAGAGAGTAAGAAGAAGGAAGAGGAAGATAAGGAATAGGAGAAGAAGAAGGAAGTAGAAAAGAAAAAGGCTGAGGAGGATAAGGAAGCGGAGAAGAGGAGAGAAGCGTAGAAGAAGAAAGTGGAAGAAGACAAGGTAGGAGAAGCGGAGAAGAGCACCCAGATGGAGACTCCGAAGGCAACTAGGAGTCAAGCCAAACTAACTGATCTCACCAGTCCTATCGATCTCTAGTCTGCAAGTGAAACAGAGCTAATGCAGAGCATCAAGGTTGCTCAAGAGCACCTTGAAATTATTCGAAGGAAGAAGGAGCAGGATCTAATTGAAGCGGCTGTAGACACTCTTACTGGTTTGATACCTAGTACAAATATTCCCCACACTGATTCACCACTGGCCAAACTAAAGCTCCTATGCATAGTAGTGGATGATCAGGTGCAGAGCCTAGAAGAGGCAACAAAGGCAAATTTCAAGAAGGAGCATCAAAAAGCTCTTAATATAGCTCTGGTGAAGAAGTTAAATGAGCTTCAGTTTGAACTAAAGAAAGAACAAAAGGATATAAGGGATGCTCTAGATGAGGGGAATCTACTACTCAGCAAGATCTGCCAACCCCATCTGTTCTATGATGATGTGCTAGCTTAGAAGCAAAAGCTTCAAATAGACCTGTAGTCCTACATGAGCACATTCAAGCCACCTTATGATTCCTTTACAACTTATGGGCAAACCATTCACTAGTTTCACATCCAGTCAACAAAAATGGAGCAAAAGATCAACACCCAGTCTAGAGATTTGCAGGAGCTACAACAAGTTCTACTCCCATGACTGCAAATTCTTCAGAAGTGCTATCTGAACCTGGATGCCTTAATAGTTACACAGGAGATGAGAATAATTGATGCCATGGAAGAACAAGTCTCCTAGATGTAGACAGAGCAAGAAATAGCCATCTCCCTACTTGAGTCCTGGTCTTTGTCAATGAAACAATTCTTGCAAGATTTTAAATCTGTTTTTGACAAGTATCATTCCTTATTGTCATAAACTTTTATTATTCTAATATCAAATGGAAACAGGGTTGTACTTTGTCATTGTTGGCAAAGGGGAAGAAGAATTATATTTGGGAGAAGTATCTGGTAATCAAAATTTTGATTATATGCTCTAAATATCTCAATGTTTATGCTCTTTATGCAAAATTGTTATACATTGTATTGTCAAAGGGATAGCGTATATGCTTAGGGGGAGCAATTTTGCAAATGGCATGATTTTGTTGTAAAACACTTAGATGTCAAAATTTTATTTTCCTAAGTGTTGCCATCAATGCCAAAGGGGGAGATTGTTGGCATTTTTGATGTTTATGTTGTGATTGTCATTGATGGACACACACTTGCATTAAGATCCTCTTTATATGTATGAGTTAGAGCACAACCGGTAGTTGTTCCAACCGATATGTTGTATTATAGTCTTTAGACTATTGATGTTTTGTAGAATGTGTTTCCCGATCTGAAGTGGCATATTGACCCCAAGCGGTTCGTGGAACCCAAGTGGTATGAGGGATTAAAGCGACATAACACATTTTTACCAGTCTTCATTTTTGTCAAACCGGCAATCGACAATTTGTATGAACCAGTAATACTTTGTGATGAGTTACCAACCAACATTTTGTGATGAGTTACCATCCACTGATTGTTTGACGGTGTCGACACATTAACGGTGCTTTTTGTGTCATGGTACCAAGTATGTCCAAGTTCATTGAACCTAGGAAATTGTTATGTAATCCTATTGGACCGACATGCAATTAGATTCCTTTAAAAGGACATCATGTCCAGGGTTTTAGGTTGTTGATGTGGATATAGTGAAATTTTATGTTGTTGCTAGGGTTTAAGGTGACTGAGGAGTTGGAGAGAATATGAATGTGTAGAAGATTCAAGTAATGCTAGAGTGCATTAGGAATGAGCTACCAAGGATCTAACCAAGTAGTCTATGCTACTAGCTAGATCAAACACTTGTTGATTACTCACATCTTTGACAAGTATATAGCCCTTAACCAGGTAGGCCCAAAAGCCTTTTGTAAATCCTCTAACAAGGTGGTTCACATCTGTGGATCTAAAATCCTCTAGCAAGGTAGTCTTTAATCAGACTTATCTCCTAACAGAGATTGAGATTCCTAACAGGATCTGTTCTGGTAAAGAACATTGTAAGACCTTAACCGGTCTGGTTCCTATTCTGCAGATAGTTACTTATGAGTTCCATCTCACTGTTGTTTTTCCCATTTGGGTTTCCATGTCAAAAAATCTTGTGTTATGGTGTTTGTGCTTCCGTGGGTGAATGCATTATTAGCTATTTGGTTTGCATGTTTGTTAACCGATTTGTCTGCTAAATTGTTTTACCGGTTTACTGTCAGTCTTGCAAAGTGTTTAAGTGCAAAGATTTTTGGCATACTAATTCACCCCCCCTCTTAGTATTCATCATTTTTCCTTTCTCCTTGTGAACAACACTTTCTAATGTTGATCATTTTTGGATTGTCTTCAGTCCCAATGTTTACTTGTTCATATTCCATTGATCCTGTAGCTGATCTTTGTTGCTTCTTAACATAGCGATCATGCTTGTCAAAAAGATTTTCTAGCGAAACTAGACCCTTGGGGATCTTGTTTCCTTTTAATTGCAGATTTTTTTCTCTCATTTCTACATCAATACTTTCAATTGCATCCTTTGAATGGTAGTGACTACCTTCAAGTATAGATCATCAAAATTGTCAGTGGTCTGCAAAAAATTTATTACATGATGATCATCATTAAATACTTGCCAATGATCAGAGTTGTTAGGAACACTTGGTCGGAAAACTAACTCAACAACATAAGTTGAGCCTGAAAAAATATTTGTGAGGAACCAAAGAAGTTGCTGATATTGCTAATGAGTTAGCCTTGTCATTGAATTCATAGGAAACCATAGATATATCAAAAGCATCAAAAGCCTCTATTAGATCCCATACAAGGTTGCAATAGTGCCGCAACCTTTTTCTCCTTATTTGATATATGTTCCTAACTTGACAGAATATTAACTCAGCATCTCCTCGAGCATGCAAGTTCTTGATTCCCTTCTTCTGAGTGACATTCATTCCCGAAAGGAGTGATTCATACTCAACACTTTTATTTGTTTTATCGAACTGCAATTTGAAGGAAAAAGGGAAAAGATTACCCTCAGGGGAAACCATAACAATACTGGCTCCTGATCTGGTAGAAGAACAACCACCATCAAAATCTAGTGTCCAAACATCATCTGGACTACCAATGCTGACGATATCAAAATTGAGAATTGCTTGTTATGAAGTTGAAGATCTTTTTGATTCCATAACACTACTTTCACAACTACTTTCACAATCAACTGGAACATTATTGAGTGGAATGACACCTTCACTCTTAGGAGTCACCTTTAAACCATCATCAACATGCATGAAATAATTACCCATACCCAATGATTCAAAAAGAATTTGGGCCCGCTGATCGTCAGACTTGACAACGGTATATGTTGATTCTTTTTCTGGAAGTAACCTTTGGACAACTCCTTTAAGAGGAATATGAGCCTTAGTCATATCCATGTTTAACTCACCCCCAACATCTCTACAAAAATTTCTTCCCAACAATTGACCATAGGAGGCCGGTACATCGGCTACCACTACTATCATCTTAATTTTCTTTTTTGGGAATGAAGCAAAAGCAAACTATGTGTCTGATTTGACCAATCAAGGGAACTTGCTTGTTATCCATAGAGAAACACCTTCCAAATGTTTTGGTCAAAGTTAAGCCAAGGGCATCAACAACTTCTTAAGGCATAACATTATCAGATGCCCCAGAATCAATTACACAGTTACTAAGCTTATAACCATTTATCAACAAAGAGATGTAGAATGGTTCTATTTTCTCTACAAGAGAAGGGGAAGTTACTAAGTTGTTTTGAAGTGAATTTGACTTAGGAAGATTACTAGGGGTAGTATCTTTTTCTTTAACAAATTTGACAAAATGGTCAAATTGATCTGGATTAGATCTCAAAAATTCAACTTTAGACATTTGTATTTTGGTTTTCTTAGCATGATCTAAAATATCAAATGACTAAAAGGAATTCGTCATCAAAGATGGATTTGGATTCTCATTTTGAGAATTTAAAAGATTTGGTACACTAGTCTTCGATGCATGTGTAGAAGAATTGACAGTAGTTGAAGAATCACTTACACTTTTATCCTTCACGACATCCATTGAGATAGCATTGTTTTTTGCAGGATTTGGTATGGGAGTCCCACGCTTCACAATAGAAATTGGAAAACATTGAGAGTCCTTAATTTGAGTAGAATCATCACTCTTTGCAATGATAGGTGGCTAAGTTGCCTCTGCTTGCGAATGGGTGAATACTGCAAAGACATCTCCATCATGCATATCTAGTGTATCATCTTCTTGATATTGCATAAACCTGATATTAGAGTCACCAGCCAACTCTGCATCACCTTCTTGATGTGAATTGGCATCTTATTCACCAAAAGGGGGGGAAATCATTCTGTTCAGCTTCATAATACCCTGTAGCTGAACTTTGGGGTGGTGCTTCCAATGCAAGCCTCTTTGGAGTAGGAGGTAATTTATTCTGGTTACGCATTGCATAATTGGAAGCATTGTTTGGATAAGTCCTTCTTGGAACATCATGATAAGAAGTATTTCCTTGTGAGGAAATTTGCTTCTTAAGTGCCAACAACTCATTTGCTAGCTTCTATATCATGGGATCAGTAGAACTAGTTAAAGAGAAAGATGTATCGACAACTTGATTACTCCTAACTTTGTTAGGGTCTCTCCTTATCTTACCCACAAGGATAAGATCATCTTCAACCGATATAGCCATTTGTTTAGCAGTGGCCAAATCTGTAGGATTATTCCTTCACAAAAGAAAACTCACTTATGGCAATTGAGCGTTGATAAAAAAACATTTCAAGTTTCCAGTAGTGGGTCTTGAAGCAACTGGAATCGATTGTGCAATCTTTTGAAATTTGTGACAAATTCACGCGTAGCTTCCTGGGGTTATTTCTTCATTTGCATTAACTGAGCTAGCAATGTGTGATCATCTTCGACAGATTTGAACCTTGCTTCAAACAATGTTCTGAGAGTTGCCCAATTTGTGATACAAGCGTTCGTAAGATGATAGAACCAATCAATAGTAGCTCCATGCAAAGTCTCAATGAATAGTCTCACCAAAACATTTTCATGCTCAACACCTAGGACTCCACATATGATGTAGAAGGCAGCAATGTGTTCATCCGGGTGTTGAGAACCATCACCCAAAAATTTGGGTAAATTTTTCCACGTACCTTTGGGAAGTTCATGCAAAGGTGTGGTCAAGTTCAAAGGACCAAAAGCAGTACCCCAAGGTCTAGGAGCAGCCATCCTTAATAGATTATAGGGTGGTATTACAAAATAATTTGCAAGTGGAACAACTAAAACTTGAAAACTTGACACCTCACTTGGTACGGGAGATTGCCGTGCAGATGGAGGAAAACTTTGTGTCCACTACAAAGGAGAAAATATCCATGGAGGTGTCACAAAAGGAAAATTAAATTGCTACAATACTTCAAAAGTAGGATCAACAATTCTTGCTAATCGCTGCCCACAAGTGTAACTTTGATCAGCCATATTATGATTTGAAGAAAAACAACAATATGGAAATTAAAATGAAGCGCATTGCAACCCAAAAGACAAATTGGTTGCATGTCACTCCCCAGCAAAGTTGCCAAAAAACTGTTGGGTGAATATTTTGTCACCAACGTACTAATGACAAAATATATAATTCACACAATGCTATGCTGAGAAATTAATCTCCCCTCTCATCAAGGGGAGGTTCCATATGAAATTTCTCCTCTAATTAATAAGAAATTAAATTTGTGGGTTGGTGTTGTGCATATAACTCTTTTTTTTCAGAGTTTATGTATTCTCCCTTCACCTAGTTACAATTTCTCTACCTCTTCAGATACTTAAAGAAAAGAACTATTAATCTAATAAACTACACCAAGAGTTACTATTAAGTAGCACAAAGTCTCCTTTAAGGTAACACTAATTCACACTGATCGCTACAAATTAAACAATTATAAACTTAGCTTAAATCTCAAAGTCTTCAAGTATAGATTTCTAATCTATTAAACTACAAATAACTGCAACAATACAAAGCTTACCACAAGTTACTTAATTTATCAGTAGATTTCTCAAGTATGCTAAAAGCACAAATTCTACTTTGCAATATTTGAGATCTCTCTAACCACATAGCAATATCTTAAATATCAAATAAGTAAAGATAATATATATTCAATGGACATAGGAATATTAAATTATATAAACAATTTTCTTGATACAACACAAAGTTTGTGATCAACAAAACTATTTTCTTTATTCGTTTGATAGGATTTTCACCACAAAAAGCCCAAAGTCTTAGTTGGGATAAAATTTTTGTAGAGTTTTGCTAAGCATGAAAAAGATAAAATATTTACAAAAGACGTCCTCCTTATATAGGAAAAGAAGTTGAGAAAAAGGTGAGCATAGTTGACTTATTCAACTGCATAGTCCCATTTTACTATAACTACTACATAAAGAAAATGTGCAGCTGCACAAAAATTGACAACATCTATTGATGCAACTGCATGAAGAAAAGGTTCCAAAAGGGGGTACTTCATTCTTGATTCTTGTATTCATTGGATTTCTGGAAATCTTCAAATTTAGCAAGGATGGCTTTCATCTGTGCTTCATTCAACATCGAGGTAGAAATTGTGATGACTTGGACGCGAGAAATTGCATCTAGAATCTTCACCTATTTCATTTTAACATCCTTCAGCATGGATGCGAGGACTTCAAAACTAACCTGGATTTCTAACAATTTATCAAATGTATCAAGTGAGAAATCTTGTCTCATGCATTGATCCATCAAGGAAAGGAATTCATGTGTGACAACTTCAACAATGACAAGATTTTGATCACCATCATATAAATAGCAAGGGAGCTCACCAAGTTTGGCAAAAATGAGGTCAACCTCGTCATCACCTTCTTTTTTCTCCTAATCCAGCTCCGCAATCATTAACTTCATTGTCTCTTTCTTATGAGAGAATAAAGATAAGATCTGGATGTACTTCTCCCTTGTGGGAATTACCTTATTCTCAACCAGGACATCTATCTTGAAGTCCTCCATTTTGCTCCACAAGGTATTGCTTTTCACAACTTCCTCAATCTCCTGTGATAAAGAGGTTTTGAGTCCTTTCATCTGACTCTGGATCACTTCATAATCTGAAAATAGTCCCATCATTGAGCTCAGAAGATGAGAACCTTCTGACCTTAGTCATGAGATCCACTCATCCATCACTCAACCTTTAGCTCCCACTTGTTCAATCTTCTTCAAGGCTTTGGTATCTATTAAGGATCCTATGGGTTCAACCTCTTGAGAAGATTGTGTTACCTTTAGAAGAACGTTGGTCAGCTATTCACACTTCTACTGCAAGATATGTTTCTCATCCGTCTCCTGATCCAATCTTCTCAACAAGGACTTAAAGGTTGTCTATGAATCCAATTTAACACTCTCATGTGTTTCCACCCCGAGCTCTATGACCTGAATGGTATAAAATTTAGATCTTATGTTGCCTTTTTCCTTGTCTAACAATGGCACCATAACTTCAGCATATTTTCTCTTAGAAGCTAGGTCTACTACCACCTGAGATAGCGTCTTTGGAGAAACCAAAAGTTAAAAGTCAAACTCATCTGGAGAGATCACCTATTTTTTCCTTTTAGGGGCCACTACTTCCATCCAAGGGGGTAGTTCTGGATTGGCTGATGGAGTAGTAGCTCCTTGTTGATTTTGAGTTGAAGCTTCGGGAGCATGTTGACTGGAGCTTGGAGCAGTTGTGAGTGTTACTGATGGTGTTGATATTGAGGTGTCTAGCGGGGCATTTTTTGTTGCTACCTCTTCAGTTATAGATGGGAGATTTGAGGGTGTCGTGAATGCAACTTCAACACTTACTATTGGAGGAATTTTTTTGGTGGTGGTGGTAGTGATGGGTAAGTCTACTGAAACCTGTTTTGCAAGTGCATCTTCTAAGGTTTCATTAAAATCCATCATTGTGGATTCAAAAGTAGATGAAGGGATATCATCTAAATTAGAGAAGTTGGTTATTGTGAAAAACTGACCAACGGCCTCTAATTGCATCATGCCCATACTCAGATCTCCATCTTCTAAAAAATCCTCATCCTCTTGGTCAGAGTCTAAGTCAGATTCAATAGAGTGGAGGATTACTTGTGAGGTAATCGAGGCATCAAATTCAACTGGGTGTGATACTTCTTCTGCCTGTATTTCCTCTTGTTGAGGAATTTCACCTTCTTCAATCTCTTTTCCTTTTCCAACTTCATTGGCAGGCAGTTGTTCTGGTTCTTTCGCTATTGCTTCCGGTGATGTTGATGATGATTCACCCTTCTTCAACCCTTTAGTTGTAAATTTGATTTTGGGTCCTTTACCTTTTGATTGTACCATAGGAGTTGAGGATAGTGCTTGTGTGTCTACACTACTCTTTGTTCTTGTTTCAGCTGTAGTTGTCTTGCCCAAAGGGCCATCACTATTGTCATCATCTCCTGAACTAGGAGGAAGTTGTTTCATCCTGAGATTCTTTTTTAGAAACCAAGCATTGTTGTTTGCTAAGATAGGAGAGATCCTTTGAGTAATAGATTTTCTTTCTTTCTTTTACCATTGCAGAAGTGGAAGTGGGGAGTCAGCAATCTTCTTCTTATAATAAACAGGGTCCACTATGTCATCTGTGTCTTCCATGGTCATTGGGATCTTAACTAAATCCAAATTTTCAATTTGTTCCAAAGTAGGACGGCTGAAATCCATCCTTCTTATATCCTCCTAATTCTAACAATCTACCCAAACATCCTCAAACCTATAGACATGAGTATAACTCCTCCCAAGTTTTCTCTTTATGCCACGAATGTCAAAATTGTTTCATGCCTTGAATCTTTGCATGGTATTCCATTTCATTTCTTCTTCCATGTTCTTGGCTTTAGGGTTGGTTAGTACTGAGTACCTACCAATTGATTCTGGAAATTTTAGCTCAGTCTTATGTTCTTGTGATTGTTTCTCATGCACACTAATCAATTGCCTGCACAACTCCATAAGAATGATCTTGTCTATAGGGAACCTTTGTAGAATAAAGGGCTCTCCTGAAAAACATCCGATTCGGATTTAGGTGAATGGAGGAAATTAAAGAAAAACACAACCATAATGAGCTACCCTATTGTAGGCAGCCTCTGATAATCTCTACTTTTGAAGGCCCTTATCAAACACACATTTCCACACAACAAATAAAGAATCATTAACTCTCCTATAGTGGTTACCTTGATTCTTGATGGTAAGCTAATCATAATACTCCTAGATGGGCACCACTCTCCTCTCACCCTTGGTAGACAAGCCTAGATATTGCCTCATTGAAGTAGCTATGTAGACCAGGTACGAGGTCATGTAAAACTTTAGTGTCTCCTTGACCTCCTTCAATTGAGCACAAAGTGCATCACTGATCTACTCTCCCCAATCGATTCTCATGGCCCCCTTTCTGATTATATTTATGTAATAAGACATCCAGTTTTGAAAATAATGAGAGTCTTTTAACCCCCTCACTCTGGATAACATGGTGACTATGTCGTTATATTCCTCATTAAAATCACTCCTGTGGAAGGACTTAGGCCATCGTGAGGTGAGGGAACTCCTTGCAGTAGAGAGATAAATAGTATTGATCACCTTTTTGCATTTATCCTCATGTTTCTCATAATACTCTTGAGCACTCTCTTGAGAAATATCAGCTACTTCTTCAACTGATGAACCTTTGAAGACACTATTGAAGAATACACAGTCTAGGGTCATGATGACATTTTGATCTTCATCTTTTACTTGCCTTGTGTTTGGATCAAAGTGATCAGCTATTTCTAGTACAAATTTAGGATCATGAGCCATAACAGGGAAAGATGCATACTTATGTAGCTCAGATTTGATTAAACTGGTTAGACAAGCAGGTGCCTTCTGAACCCGATCAACAAATTCTTGCATATTTACATGACCAATTTTAGTGTCTCTAATTTCTTTGATATTTGAGTCTACTAAACTCTCTGGATACAGATTCAAGTACTTGTCATACTTGTATTTCATCTTTCTTGATGATGCTTTAGTTGGAGAAGATTCCAACTAACTTGAAGAAGACTTGGGCTTGTTGTGAGGAAGATTTGACATTCATGATGGCTGCATTCAACACTAATGATGAGCTATTCATCCTTATCAAAATAAATTTTCTCAAATGGATAAAAAATGGGACTCAAAATAGGTTTAGGAGTAAAACTGCCAAAAACAGCAAGTCAAGGAAAAAAGTCCGACATGCTCTTTTGAAAACAAAAATTGCACATCGGACTTTAAAGTCCAAAGTGCAATTAAAAATACCTTGATCAGCACATCGAACTTTAAAGTCCAATGTGCAAATCAGAGACGGGTCATCAACACATCGAACTTTAAAGTCCGATGTGTTAATATGGGGAAATCAATAAAACAAAACCAGATCATAGAATATTTAGATTGCAAGAACACGAATTGCTCGATGAGCATCAACAAGTGGCATTTGATAATCTTAGAGTATATTAGAGGAGAATATCTAGAGGATATGACAAGAAAGTTAGATAGAGAGAATTCCAGGTTGGTGACCTAGTTCTGAGAGAAAATCCAAAAAATCAACAGTTTCGAGACAATAAAGGGAAGTTTGAACCTAACTGGCTGGGTCCCTACTTCATTACTATAGTATTCGGCTTTGGTTCCTATCAACTCTTAAATTCAGAAGGAGAAAAACTCTGTGAATCGATTAACACCACCCATTTGAAGAAATTCTTCACTTAGCGTTCTCTATGCCATCAACTTGTATAGCTGAAGAAAGTCCTGAAAAAAAAAAAAAAAAAAAGAGAGAAAAAAAAATATAAAGAGAGAAAAAGCCCTAGTGAAAACTTGGTAAACATGCATCTTGATTAAAAAAAAAAGAAGAAATGAATCTCTGCCAAGCAGGTGAAAACCTAGCAAACAGGCGCCTCTTGTACTCAAGCGCTTCATCTATCAACGTAACATTGGCATTTCCCGCTTTCATGCATCTTTGCTTTCACTTGTACATATTTTTCAGTCACTTTTGTGACATCATGGTTCATTGGAACCCTCATGGCTTGAAACTGATCAATGTCCTAGTCTTAGGTAATCAACAAGAGCACATTACATATCCTAAGCAATGTCAACCAAGTCATCTTTCCGTCAGTGAATCATGGTCATCCACTCTGAGTCAGTCACCTGTCTCCTAACTACCAAAGAGTTTTTATCACTAAGTAAACAAACAAAACAACATAACGGAAAATAATCACTAAACAATTTGAGCTATGAATGAAAATTTTCTTTGTGTGTTGTCTTTTATATTGGTTTTCGATTATTATCCCTTTGAGTAACTCGAGGAAGTCTATTGTGACTAAGAGGAGCAAGGATTGGGGGCATAATATTTTCTTTGTTTTCTGCTTGTAGGAATGATCCCAATGATCTAAAAACATCTAAATTAGCTAGGTGTCTATGATAAGAGCCTTCACAACAAGGTGAAATCGCCTCACATACCTTGACTCCACTTATTTGTATGCTACAAGGAGGTCCATATCATTTCTTTGTTTGTTTTGAGGGAATTTCTTTATGATGCAATTCGGGTCCTTGTGAAATCTGTCCAAGGATATGAACAAAAAAAGGGTCATTGCAGACAAGATAATTAATATTGCACATTGAAAAAGAAAGGAACTCTAACTTGCCTGTTGTGTTCATTATGCTTGGTGGTGAATCTTAAGTATTTTAAATCCAGTGACTAGGTTTAGGTTGCATTTCGCATATCATTTTGCATATCATTCTGCATTTTTGTGAATTTAGAGTGATTTCGGTATGGTAATAATCTCTTTATCTTCTGAATGAGAGGTGAAAGCATCATCATTTCTTCGATTGAGTATTTGTGTTTTGAGATGTTTAGCTACATACATAAAAATTTAATATAGATTCATACATTTCTTTATTCACTCATCTGCATTCATCTTATTGCATAGAAAAATGAAAAACATTGCATTACTCATATTACTCATTACACACTCATCTATTTGCATATGAAAAGAAACAAAAATAGACATCCATAATCATTTGCATTACATACATTCATAATGAAAAGAAATGCATACATATAGAATAAAGCATATAAAAGACATCTCATAAATGAATCAACACAAGTACGATGAAGTCAAATCAGATCTTGTATATATATATATCATTTCAAGTCTAAGAGTACAAAATGATGTCGAATGACATATACAAACTCCCATCAGAGCAAGAATCGTATAGGCTACAAAAAAATGGGTGTCTACAAAAAAATATCTGAGCCAATAAAAAGAATATCTAGCTCTGGGCCTCTCCCTCATCGCTTGGTGGAGGAGGAAGAGCTTGATGACTGGGATCTTTTCAAGGTGCCCGAGCTCCATCTAAGCATGCCATATACTATGAATAGGGGATCACCTTCTACGCTACTGGAACTGCCATGCTATATGCTACAACATAGTAGGCTGCCCTGCTATTCTGATGCAAAACCTCCTATTGGAGGGTGTCTCAATCCACTCTCATCACTGTGACCTGATGATCATGCTCTTCTCTCAGCTCCATAAGCTGATGATCTCGCTCAGCCCTCACCTCTGCAAGCTACCAGTCTCACTCCGTTAGCTAAGTCTGAGCCACTGTCAACTGTGACTGCAGCTCTATAAGACATGCTCTCATCGACTGCCTTGCGTTAATCCCTTTCTCTCTCGCTGACTCTCCACCCCATCTCCACCTCCAGTACCACCCTTCTCATCCCTCCATTGTCAGACCTATCTCGAAGCTGCTTGCTCCTCCTCAGCTCCACCCAATCTCACTCCTACTCTCCTAAGGGATCCACCCTGATCCCTCTGTTGCTACTAGCACCAAGATCACCACCTGTCTACCTCAGAGCCTCATCTCTCTATCCCTGTCCTTGTCTCTGGCCCTACCTTTGACTCTGTCCCTTTCCTGGCGTAGGAGCATCATCCTTAATATCCTCTATATGAGGCACCTTCTCACCTAGATGTGTAAACCTAGGAAAAGGATGCTGCTGGAACCACTCTCTGTACTGGGGCAATACCCCCGCATTTGCAACATCATCCATATAGTCCCATCTGAGGCGTTCTAGAATAGTCATCTCCTACATAGCTAAGGCATAGGACAACCATGGACACCATCCACGTCTCTCCTCATCTGCATAATGCACATAAGTTGTATACTCCTGTGAGATCCCCTGAGGCCAACCATACTGCCTCATCACCCATGATATGATGAACCGCTCAACAATGGTCTATGATCTCCCAATAAGTGGGTGCACAACAAAAAGGTCCCTGCAAACTAGCCAACAGTCATCCCATGGCTACAAACCTCTGTACAGTCTCCACACTACGGCTATCAAATCATCTAACTGTCGCCGCCAAAAATTTGTCTTGCCTAGATGGGACTGTGTGACATAATCAACATACCTATATATAATCGGTTGCCCAAGCTCTCTACTATCATCTACTATCAACCGACAAATAGGAAGATGCTCTCAAGCCCAAACCTATAAAATGAATACACCTGTGGCCATGCTCCTACCATCTCTATATACAATCTCATTCATCTCGCAATACATGTGAGCCAATAAGCAAGAACCCCAGCCTAGTCTCTAAGGGGTCTCCATCAATCTCATCAGCATCCTGCCCCAACCACACTAGAAACCTTGCTACCCTCTATCTGGCATCATAAAAAAATTGATAAATCCTGCTAGAACACACGCTAGAGGAAACTCCTTGTTGTATCTTCTCATCATAATATCCCAACTAATGGAACGGGTCAAAATGTTAGGATCCCTGAAGACATGCCTCATTGCCTTTAATCCTAGAAGGTGTCCTGAATCATAATCCACCTTATCCCCAGCAAAACGGATATGGAGGATCCTATATACATCCTCCAGAGTGATAGTCAACTCCCCCATTGGCAAATGAAATGTGTTATGCTTTGAATGGAATCTCTCTACCAACACTGTGAGCATACCATGATTCACATGGATATCTAGTAAACTAAGAAGATGAATCAAACCACACAAGTCAATATGAGCCTAATCAACCTCTGATAAATGTCAAACTAATGCCATGGTAGGAGGATAAACATATTTGAAAAGCACAGGAGGTAATCGAACCTGCAAAAACACAACAATGAAGCATCAGAAAATATTCCAAATAAGCCTCCAAGAGAAGTAAAACATCACGACAATCCAACTAAGTCAAATGAAAAATCAAAATTTCACATTTAGACCTTAAAAAGTGCTCATTGTTTCTCACATGATAAAAGATAGAAAGGCAACATCTCGTACAAGTCAGAATTGACCTTCGTACAATAAAACATCCCCAAATGACAATTTATTAGACCCCACATGACAAAATGGTCTTTTTACAGACATATCATACGAAACAAGGGTAGGGCCCGAATGATAATGCTAATAGCCTCAAATGACAAAATAAATTTTAACAATTACTCATACAAGACATAATCCTGTCTCGCACGATAAAACATAAAACCCGACACCAAACATGCGAAAAACTTGAAAAATGAGTTAAAAAAATTCAAAATTGAAAACATAAAGAGGCTTAAGATCGATCACTTACCGCTGGCTCATAGTTTTGGGATTGATTATGACATCTTTGGTGCTCGAATCGATGCGTACGAGTAGGGACTACCATTTTCTTCGCACGAGGCTTTTTGAATTTTCAAACTTGGAGGGTTAAAATGATTTGAAAATCACACTTTTGTCCCATATATAGCCCAAACCTAATTTTTCAACTTGCTCCGATGGACATGAAAATTGTACCCTTAGCTAATTTGCCCATTCTGATTCCATTTTTGGGATTGAAATTGAAATTTAAGATCATTTTTCTAGTCAATTTCACAATTTGGACCACTTAGCGCTCTTTTCATCAAATGCTCATTCTTTCTTCAAATTGCACTCAATTTCAAATGCTAAATCTGAATATCAATTTCAATTCTACACATCAATTCTACACAACAAGTTTGCGCTCAATTTCTTATCAATAAATGCCAAATCTTCAAAAATTTCCTTAGGATCAATTTGTGCTCAAATAACTTATTATCACCAAAAAATTGCCTCTCAAGGGGGCATACTCACGACATTATGACATCATATCTCACAAGTCGAGAATTTTTTTTATATATCTTCATCAAAAGTCGAGCAAAAATCTTTTCAACTAAAGAAAATAAATTCTTATTTGCTAAGGGGCATCTCAGCTTCATCACTTCACATCAAGTTGAGATCTCTTGATCATTTGAATCGAATCAAACGCTAGGGGCATATCAGTTTCATCGCTTCAAATCAAGCTGATATTTGTCTTTTTCTGAATCAGTCTCTTAATGTTAATCAGTTTTATCGCTTTACATCAAGCTGATTATTCATTTAAACTCAATCAAAAGTTTAAAGAGTATCTTTGATCACATTCAATCTAAGCAAGTGTTTAGTATTCGTCGCTTTGGATCAAGCTAGACAATTTATCTTCTCTCATCATATCTTGATCAATCAAGTTCAAGATCAATTTTTATCATCACTCACTGTGTCTAGTTCAATCAAGTTCTAGATCAGTAAGATCCGCTTCTTGATCAGTCAAGTTCAAGTTTGGTATCTTTTGTTTTTTATCGTTCCTAAGTTCAATCAAGTTCAGGATCGGTATCGCTTTAATCAGACTTCATTTAGCTTTGTCACTTCGAATCAAGCTAAACACCTTACTCTTCATCTGGTTCGTGATCAATCAAGTTCAGAACTGGTATCTCCTAGACATCACACATTCTTTGAACCAATGCATTGCTTGCATATTAATTCAAAGAGGGGCAAATATAATACCCTAAAAATGGTCATCTAAACCATGGGCCCCTAATCTCGACAACATCACCAAGGTCCTAACCAAAGGCAATTAAATCAACCTTGAGCACATTATTAATTCTTTAATCATCAAATATCACATGGCAAATCAATTACTCAATATTAATTAAATATTTATTTAATTAATTGAATCATTTCCAAGAATATCATTTTGATCAATTATCCTATTTTAATTTATTAAATATCCTTGCATATTTAATAATTAATAAATATTTCATTTAATCATGCAAAAGGAATTAATTTATTACAAAAGAAGAATTAATCACAAAGCAAGAGTTGAATTGAAAATAAAATAAAAGAATTGAATTGAGAGAGAAATCAAACTTGAGATATTATTTCTTTTTCTAAATTTAGAACTTGAAATCAGAAAAACAATTAATTGAATTATAAATTATTCTCTAAAATTGGAACTAAAAGCTTTTCAGAAAAAGAAGTTCAGTTGCATTGAAAAGACTCTTTTTTTGAATAAATAAAAGAATTATCTATGTTTATCACAAATGCATGGAATTAATTTATTATTATTTCCAATGCAACTTAGACTTCTAATGTGAATGCATTTCAATTAAACTATAATTGGAATCTATCTCAAGGTTAACTAAACCTGATTTCTCAATTATTTTCAATTAATCCTAAATTGAGGTTTTTTCATCATCTCTCTTGAGAATTCTCTATAAATTCAGTCTTCAGCTCTCATTTCAATTCACCCCAGATATTTTTGAGAACACACTTGGAGATTATTATCACGCTAATTTCGCTTTGGAGTCATTGAAGATCATTATGATTTTTAGATTATTTGCATCCATATTTAGTTTTACTCACCCATATTGCTTGAATCCATATTGCTTGAATTGATTATTGCTTAAATTATTCATCCATCGTGCATCCATATAGTTAATATCATATAGATTAAATCCTTCATCTTGGTGTAGTCTAGTCACTGGTATTGCTTATAAAAAATCTGAGAGCAATCTTATACTCACATCTTTTAGAAGGCAATTAGTCGCTTTGTTATGGTTTATCATTGATTGATTATTATTTACTAACCATACATGTAATGACTTAATTGAAGTGTTGTGCTTGCAGCTATAGACCCTTTTTCCCCTTTTTCACACACACAAGATTAAGCATGTATCCAAAGTGCATGATAAAGAAAGTTACTCAAAACAATCAAGGAAATGATTCCAACCTCCCTGTAGCATACAAATAAGCAGAGTCGAGGTATGTGTTGCGAGGTCACCTTGATGTGAAGGCACTTATCACAGACACCCAACTTATGAGATGTTTTCAGATCATCAGAATCATTGCTACAAATAGAAAACAAAGAAAAGTATCATGCTTCCAATCCTTGCTCCTCTTAGTTAAGATAGACTTCCTCAAGTTACTCATAGGGAATAATAATCGAAAACCAAGTTAAAAGACAACATTCAAAAAAAATTTCAATCAGAACTCAAACAATTTTTTAGTGATTGTTTTCAGTGTTCTTGCTTTATGTGTTTATTTAGTGGTAAAACTTTGTAGTGGATAGGATACATGTGACTAACTCAGATTGGATAACATGGTACTACCAACATAATGATGACTTGGTTGAACTACTTAGGACATTTAAATTGATCAGTGGATTACCCTAAGACTAGGACATTGATCGGTTTCAAGCCATGAGGGTTCCAAGAGGAACCAAGGTGTCACGAAAGTGACTGAAGGATATATACAAGCTAAAGAAAAGATGTAGAAAAGAGGGAAATAAAGCAGGAAATGCCAAATTTGTGTTGATAGATGGAGAACTTCAATACAAGAGGTGTCTATTTACCAAGTTTTCACCTGCTTGGCAAATATTCTTTCTTTCTTTTTTACTACCAAAGTGCCTGTTTACCCGGTTTTCACCATGGCATTTTTCTATTATATTTTGATTTTTTTCTTCTTTTCTTTTTCTCTTTTTTTGTTTTTCGGGACTTTTTCTGATTTTTAGGATTTCTTTAGGACTTTTTCTAATTTTTAGAATTTCTTCAAGACTTTTTTGCTATACAGAATGTTGGAGCAAAGAATGTTAGGTGTAGAATTCTTCAAGTGGATGGTGTTGATCGGTTCACAGAGTTGTTCTCCTTCTGATGTTGAGAGTTGATAAGTGCTAGAACCAAAGGCTACAGTAACAATGTAGGGACCTATCTAGTTGGGTTCAAACTTCCCCTTTTGCTCTCAAAACTGTTGATTTTTAGGATTCTCTCTTAAAACAAGGTCACCAACCTGAAATTCTATGTGTCAAAATTTCTTGTTATAACCTCTAGACATTCTTTTCTGATAAGCTCTCAGATGATCAAATGCCACGTGTTGACGTTCATCTAGCAATTCGAGTTCTTGCAATCTAGATATTCTATGATCTTCATCAGTGACAAGACCTTGCAGAGAAACTCTCAAAGAAGGGATTTCCACCTCTATAGACAAGACTGCTTCATCCCCATATACCAAAGAAAAAGGTGTAGCTCTTGTAGGTGTTTTGATGCTTGTTCGATAAGCCCATAGTGTCGGATTGAGCTGTAGATGCCAATCTTTCCAAGATTTGTTGACCATTCTATGTAAGATAGTCAACAGATTTTTATTAGATGCTTCATCCTGGGCATTACCTTGAGGGTAATATATAGAAGACCAATGCTGTTTGATTTTGAATTTTCACAGAGCTCATCTAGATCCTTTCTTTTGAACTACCCTCTATTTTCAGTCACAATCGAAGAAGGTATTCCATACCTGCAGATGACATAGTTAAGACTGACCATAGCTACATGTTTGTTGGTTGCTTTGATTAGTGAAACTGCTTCAACCCACTTGGTGAAGTATTCAATTGTAGTTATGATAAACTTGTGTCCATTAGAGGATGCAGGATAGATTTGGCCGATGAGATCAAATGCTCGTTGCTAAAAATGCCAATGTGTGATAAAAGGTATTAGCTCTCTTGGTGGAGTATGTATGAGATACCCATGTAGCTAACATTTCTCACAAGTTTTAGCAAATTTAATAGCATCTTTTTCCATATCTGGCCAATAGTAACCTGTCCTTACCAATTTCTGAGCTAAAGTTAGATCGTTTGAGTGAGATCCACAAATACCTTCATGGATGTCAGATAATGCATGTTAGGACTCTTTAGGTTCTAGACACCTAAGAAAAGTACTATCCAAACCTCACCTATATAAATCGTTAGAAATGATGACATACCATGAAGCGTTTCAGATCAGGTTTCTTTTCTCATTACATGTAAGGTTATCAGGGATAGTTTGGTGACGTAAGTAAGAGTAGATATGACTATAGAAAGATCAGTTATGTCCAATGAGAGAACATACCATTTGGGACTCAGGGGAATCATAAGTAGGATAATGAAGCTCTTCCACTAGGAATTCATAGTGATACTCAAATTCTTGTAGTTGTGGTATAGATGCCAATGTAGTCATAACATCTGCTAATTTGTTTGCTAATATAGGAATATGCTGAAATGATACAAAGGTAAAGTATTTCTTAAAGTCATCAACCATTCTTTTATAGGGAATTAGTTTTTCATCTCGAGTTTGATATATATCATTGATCTAGTTGATTATCAACTGAGAGTCACCATAGATGTATAAGTCAACCACTTTCCATTCAATAGCTAGCTTGATTCCATTTAACAAGGCTTAATATTATGTAATATTGT
Organism: Cryptomeria japonica; assembly: GCF_030272615.1. Lineage (NCBI taxonomy): Eukaryota > Viridiplantae > Streptophyta > Pinopsida > Cupressales > Cupressaceae > Cryptomeria > Cryptomeria japonica. The sequence continues at coordinate 410,228,301 of NC_081405.1, read as the reverse complement.
TTGTACAAGGAAAGAGGATCTTGTATGCCTTTGGGATTGAATATCTTTGAGGAGTGATAAAAATAATTCCAACACCAGAACCTTTTTGAGTAAAAGACCCATCAAAGAACATTTTCCAGGATCGCTGAGTAAGGTACATTATGGATTCATCCAAAAATTCTATGTGCAAAGGTTGTTTGTCTTCAAGTGGAGCATCGACAAGTTGATCCATAATGACTTGTCCTTTGATAGCTTTGCATTCTATATATTCAATGCCAAATTCTATAAGAATCATAACCCACTTAGCCAATCTCCCTGTAAGCATTGCCTTGCTGAGAAGATATTCAAGTGGATCTATCTTAGCCACCAGTTTGATAGAATGTGCTAGCATGTAATGTCTTAATTTCTATGATGTGAAGACCAATGCCAAACAAGTTTTCTCAATAATAGTATAGTTCATCTCATAGGATACCAACATCCGACTGATATAATATATAACTCTTTCCTTTTTATTCTCATCTTGTTGAGCCAAAAGTGCCCCCAGTGATGTATCAATAGCTGACATGTAGAGTATCAAGGGTTTATTGTGAATTGGTAGAATTAAGATAGGTGGATTAGAAAAATATTCCTTGATTTTCTTTAGATGTTGTTCAAAGTCTTCATCCCAGTTGTAGGTAACTCCTTTCCGTAAAGCTTTTGTGAATGGTTGAGCTTTATTTGTGAGTTGAGAGATGAAACATCTTACTGATTGCAGCCGACCTTGTAGAGTCCTCATTTGACTAACATTCTTTGGAGGTGGCATGTCTATGATAGCTTTAACTTTTTCTGGGTCCACTTCAATTCCTTTTGCTGAAATAATGTATCCTAGCAGCTTTCCAAGAATGACTCCAAATGCACATTTCTTGGGATTTAATCCAAGTTTAAATTTTTCCATCCTATCTAAGAATGGACCCAACTCTAAGAGATGTGTTGATATTTTCATAGATTTGAGTAGAGTATCATTGACATAGTCCTCCATGATTTTATGCATCACATCATGAAAAGTTATTGTTACATCTCTTTGATAAGTGGCGCTTGCATTCTTTAAGCCGAAAGGCATTACATTCCAGCAGAAAGTTCCCCATGCATAGGTGAACATTGTTTTCTCTTGATCCTCAGGTGTAATTTTGATCTAATTGTATCCCAAAAAACCATCCATCAGAAAGTACATTTCATAACCAGCAGTCATGTCCACTATCATGTCTATGCTGGGTAGTGAAAAATCATCTTTTGGACATGCTGTATTTAAATCTCTTAAATATGTGCAAACATGTATTGATTTGTTAGGTTTGGAAATAGGTACAATATTAGATATCCACTCGGCATAATCAATTTCTCTGATGAATCCAACTTTTAGTAATTTTTCTAGCTTAGCCTTAACAACTAATGCAACATAAGGATGCATTTTTTGAAGTTTTTGCTTAACAGGTTTAAATCTAGGAGCAATAGAAATATGATGCATGATGAGGTCAGGATCCCAACCTGGCATATCAGCCTATGTCCATGCAAAATTGATCTTTTTTTCATGAAGAAATCAACAAATTCTTTCAGTTCTTCTGCTGATAAGGATTGAGCTACATGTATGGTATGTTGAGCTTCTTTTGTTCTAATGTTTACTATTTGTGTAGGTTCAATCAACACTGATGATCACTCTTGAAAGTGATTAGGTAAAATATCAAGTATCTCACCTTCAAGTGCCTAAGAGAGGTTTTCACCTTTAGGCACATCCTTTATTTTTACTATTTTTGATTCTGACACTGCCATGGTGTGGTTTTCACCGTCAAAACACTTATTTTTCTTTTTTATTTTATTTTTGAGACTAAGATACTTGACATCTGATGTTGTCATGTTCTCACTTTGTTCACTAGTGGAAGAGCCCATTTGTTCAACTGCATTAAGATAACAAGCTAATGTATCATTGTTGGAAAAGGTAGGAATATTCAAGGGTTGATCTTTGGTGTAGGGGCACTCAAAGGTGTGCTAGAAAATGTGTTTGAATGCAACAAGATGTGTTGCCTTGAAGGTTTCTTCTTGTGTAGGTCCTAAATGGATATGGTAGGTCCAATGCTACCAATGCTATGTAATAAGCCCTAAGGCTCCAAAGTTGTATACTTGGTCATAAGCCTTATATGGGAATTTTCTTTATGTTTTTGTTGTCTAGGGGTCCTAGAGATTTTGTGTGTCCAATTTGTAACCTTCACAATGAAGGCAAGTGTGTGATGTCATAATTTATCAAAAGTTCTTATGTCATAAGCAATTTTGCAACTTTTTGAGTTGTGGTTGCCCAACGGCTAGTTGGTTACATTTTGTACATTGGAAAGTGGTTGGAAGGCTTCCTTAGCCCTATTTAAACTCAAGGAATGATTCCCAAAGGTTAGATTGAGGCTTTGAATGAAAATTATGCTTCCTACCAATCTAAAACTATCATTTTTACTACTTTTTCTAGTATTCTTGGTCTTGGTAAGGATTTGTATGATCTTCTAGAAGGGATAAAGTCTTGAATCAGGTGTAGTAGTTAATTACCTTTCATTTGAATTTGGTTTGAGGTCTTGAAGTTTTGTGGTTGAGGAGTAGTTGATTTTTCTTTCTCGCTGCCTAGTAAAACCCCAAAAACTAGGGTTTGGATGCAAAAGGAGCCACCAATTAACATTCCTCAATGGGGAAGGTCTAAAACCCTGGGTAATGTTGGATTACTATGTATAGTAGATGATTTTATTAGTTTGGGGAGCAGAAGGTCTCACCTTGGTACTATTGGAGTGATGCCCTAGACTTGACATCTTCCATGTGGCAAGTCTATGCAATGAAGGATTGAACAAATCCTTGAGACATTGGACACAATGGTGGTCAAAAATAGCATAGAGGGGACCCTTAGGAATGTGCAGACCCTCTCTAAGAATCCTGACTTTATTTCCATCTGACTGGTGAAGGGTTTGAGACCTAAAAAGTCCATACCGACTAATTAGACCAAAATAGGCCCAATAGGGTTTGAAAACTTGCACTCGAAACCTAGATGCAGAAGTTTGAAATATTTTAGAGAGCCCAAAAGGGTAGTTGAATATAAAAAATTTTAAGGGCATTGTTCAGATAGTCTGATAGATAAAGCGGGAAAAGTCCAAATGGAGGGCTAATTGCTTGTAGCCCTATTTCCTAGGTCCCTAAGGACAAAAGGCACAAAGGACTTGTAAACACCTATAAAAGGGGTTAGGGTCAATGAAAATACCATATAAAACATGTACAAACACTCACATATGATAAATTCCACCATTTGAGAAAAAGGTCATGTTGGCAAAGGGGTTGGGGTTGTGAGGAGTCTTGGTTTAGGGGTTGAGTATATAGGAGTAGGAGTCTCCTAGACAAACTAAGTTGTCCCAAGAAGATTGATCCTTGGGAAGGATCAAGGATAGGTTTGAGAACCTTTGGAAGGTTGGAGAGATTGGACCATTGGATGGTGCCAAGTGTTAACCCTCAAAAGAAACCAAAGAACTTGCTCATTAACACCAAACCCTCTGCATCATAGTGGTATCAAAGCTATACCAAGGGTGGAATAGCATATGTTAGACTCATAATTTTGAGGAGAGGCTGATACAATGCCTCCTAAAGCAATGAACCCAGAGGCCATCAAGAAGACGGTAGAGGAGTTTCTTGAAGAGAAACTCAAAGAGACCAGTCAGACCAAGGGAAAGGACAAAACTTGTGATGATGAATCATAAGAGGAGAATGTAGAGAAGGAGGCCATCCCTTAGAATATGGAACCTGATCAAAAGATGTTCTTGGCTACTTTGAAATCAGTAAACAGGGACAACGTAGAAATTTTTCCTATATATAATGGTAGCCTGAATGGAGAAGAGGTGCTTGAATGGATAGAAGCACTCAATAACCACTTTGAGTACAAATAAGTTCCTGAGGAGAAGAGAGTGAGTTTGGAAAATCCAGACTCAAGGGGTTTACCTTGTTGTGGTGGACAGTATTGCAAGAAGAAAGAATGAATATAGGGAAGAAGAAAATATCCTCTTGGGAGAGGATGAAGAGTAGAATGAAAGATCAATTCATACCAATAGAGTATGAGGTTCAGATGTACAAGAAGCTACAAAATATCAGATAGAGGGAGTTGGATGTGAATGCATATACCAAAGAATTTCACAAACTAAGTCTTAGGTTAAAGAAGCATGAAGAAGAGGGGGAGAAGGTGGCTAGATACCTAAATGGGTTAAGGAAAAACATTCAAGATGAGATCAAAATCATGGCTCCAGACACTATGAACAAATGTTTCCAATTGGCATTAAGAGTGGAAGATAAGATAAGGAGAAGAGGAGAGAAAAACAATAGAGGAAGGGGAGGTAGGAATTTTGGAGGTAGAGGTGGCCATGAAGGAAGAAACACTCCTTTCAAAAATGGTGACACTAACCAGAAAGAGTCTAATGGAGAGTTCAACAACAATAATGGAGGCTTTAGAGGAGGAAGAAGACCTTTTGGTAGGGGTAGGAAAGGAATTCAAGGTAGAGGACCTGGTGTTTTCACTGGAAAATGTTACAATTGCAACCAGGTGGGTCACACCATGAGTAGATGCCCAGAGAAAGCTTCTAGTTCACATGGACCAAAAAGAAGGACTCAACTTGTGCAAGAGGATGATGGCCAAAGTATTAATTCACCCATGGGAAATGTAGATCCCACCTTGGATGGAGAAAACCTCATGCTAAGGAGGACGTTATTGAAGGAACCCCAATGCAAAGAGCCACCACAAAGAAAGTCACTCTTCAAGACTAATTGTAAGTCTCATGGTAAGGTTTGTAAGGTGATTGTAGATTTTGGATCCACTGAGAATATTGTTTCTTTGGAAATGGTAGAGAAGTTAAAATTGAAAAGGTTACTACATGTGAGTCCTTGTAGGGTGTCTTGGCTTAACAAGGGGTAGCATGTAGTGGTAGATGAACAAACTTGGGTGGATTTTGAACTAGGACACTATAAGGATAGGATCTTGTGTGATATCCTTCCTATGGATGCATGCCACTTATTGTTAGGCTGCCCTTGACAGTATGATGTTAAATCCTAACATGATGGGGAAAAGAAAGTGTATGTCATCTCTAAGAATGGTAATCAATTTAGGATGGAACCCTTACCTGATCAAGGGGAAGAGAAGATTGTTAGTCCAAGTGTCATGATGATTAGTGAGAAAGAGTTTTTAGATGTCCTTTAGCAAGAGGAGACCCAAGGCTATGCTTTAGTCTTATACCCAAAGGATAACACGATAATGGTACTGAGAGAGAGGTTCCTAGTGAAGTACAAGCCATGTTGGATAGATATGAAGGAGTTGTAGCCAAAGACATGCCTGATAACTTACCTCCAATAAGAGAAATTAGTCATCAAATTGATTTGGTCCCTAGTGTAACCTTGCCCAACAAAGCTGCCTACAACATGACTCCTGATGATCCTATATAATGGCTCTATTTTGATATATTTTTGCTATAATACTCCTGCCTAGGTCTTGTGATTAGATGGCATTTGGATCATGATACTCTCCTAGTTGATACATTTTAATTGTTTTTGAAACTGATTTGACTTATACTTAAGGATGTCATATAATGGTTTTAAATGATTTATCTATGCAAATATCTAAAATCAATCTTAAGTATGGTTTACATTATATCATGTTAGCATTAGTATATACACATGTTTGTTTTCCACATTAATACCATGATGCAAGGTCAGAAAAGGAGAAGTAAAGACTAAGTGGCGGTTTAAAGAAGCACCAAGTATATAGCCGCAATCCAGACCCAGTCAGAGAAAAGCAGTAATGATCAACGCCACTTGACCAATTCTTCAGCAGAATGATTTATGAAACATTTATAACTATTTTTAGTGGATCTTAGATCCAGGAAGAAAGTCATGCTATATTTTCTTAGCTGCAGGATAGATGTTGTCCTATTTTCCTATGCTGACTTTTTCTTCTTCTTTTGTTAATAAAATCATGTTTGCTTATTCCGTAGGAATGTGGTCGATCAGTTAGGAGTTTGTTATGAGTTTTCTTATAAATAAAGGGATCTCTCTCCTCTCAGGGATAGTAGAGAATGACCATAATATTTGTAATACACAGTCTTCTAGTATTTTATGTATTTTTCACAATCAAGATGAAATAAAGAGATCAATGGGATTTTGAATGCTTAACAATTGTAATATGAAATTTCTGGAGATACTCACTCAAGGGGGCCCACTTGGTGAGTAATCCTTTGTGTGTTCCAATTATTTTTCATTATTTAGTAATAGTTGTTTCAACAATCATCTATTCCTGCAACCACTAGAAACAGTTCATGTGTATGTTCCTAGAGCCACAACAGTAGAGTAGTTCTTGTTGCTTGCTGGAACATTATCATTTAACAATAGTTGTTTAAGTAATTTTTAGTTGTGAGACTAAGTATTAGTTCATTGAGATTTTGCATGTTTACTTTAAAGAATTTGCTTTCCTACAGTAATATAGAATGGTTGCGATATGAACTTGGTGCACATACAGTGCTGGCCCATTTTAAGTTTACATCCCTGGTTGATAAGTAAATGAGCCTTTGCTACAGGAAAGCTAGTTATTAAAGGATATTCAATCTCTGAATTGTGTTTTATTACCTAGTTGGCATTCTAGTTGTAAGGACCAACATTTTTGGTGTGGTTGTTGGGGATGGTACCAAGCTAAGAATTTGTTGTAACCATTAGTTTCTAAGTTTTCTTAGTTATCTCTTTGAATTTTCTTCATTAATCTACATGCATAGGAGGAGAAGAGATGAATTAGGAATATTTCTTCCTTGGCATTCCACTCAAGATATAAGATCAGATCAAGCACCTGAAGTAAACTGTTTTGCAAAAACTTATGTGTGAAATAGAGGTGTTTTTAATTTGTCGGAAGGAGACCTAGACCTCCTGAATGAACCCCCTGAACAATTTTTTTTACCTCTAGTCATTTATCAGGGACCAATGGCAGCAAATCCTCCACCTCCACCTATAAACCCAACATTTGAGTTTCCCATTCCTGACCAGCATGATAATGCAAATTTGAAGAGCATACTAGCTTCTTCTCTTCCAAAATTTCATGGTTTGGTAATAGAAGATTCAGATACCTTTTGTTTGAATTTGATATCCTTTGCAAAAGTTATGATTATACCATTGATGCCCATAAACTTAAGTTATTCCTTGCTACTTTGAGAGAATCTGCCCTAAGATGGTTTATGAGTCTAGGAAGAGATGTAATCACTACCTAGGAGGAGATGAAGACAAACTTTTTGGATAAGTATAAAGACTATTGCAGAGGAATGGGCCGACATGGTGATGATATCTTCAGGATGACACAAAAAGAAGATGAAATCTTGGAAGACTATTTGGAGAGGTTTTTGTTTAGTGTCAGGAAATCCAAGCATAGCACTCTGAGTGAAGATTCTATGAAGTTTATCTTTCTAAGGGGAATCGATGAGGATTGTGTTGACTCCTTAGATCTCATGGGAGGAGGAGATATTACTCAACTTCAATGGGATGACATCAAAAAAATCTGTCAAAAGTACTCCAAAGCTGCAACAAAGAGGGGAAGACACTATAGGCCTGGTTCTTCAATTGCAAAGTCATATACAATAGTTTCAAGAATGGAAATAACTCAGTGGTGGTGAATGAACAAGCTTAGGTTGAGTTCACAATAGAGGATTATAAGGATTAAATATTGTGTGACATACTCCCAATAGATGTTTTCCACCTACTTCTGGGTAGGCCATGGCAATTTGATAGAAAAGCCATTCATAATGGTGAGAAAAACTCTTACTCTTTTCTAAAAGATGGAGTTACTTACAAAATTTAGTCCTTAAATGATGAAGGAGAGGACAGAAAGTCCAAAAACCCAAATTCCTTGTTGGTGAGTGAAAAAGAGTTCATAAACACTCTTGAAGAGGGTGAATGAGTGAGATTTTCTCTCATAGTGAAACCAAAGGAAGAAAAGAAAGAAAAGAAGGTTCAAATACCTGATGAAGTGTAGCAAATACTAGACAACTTTAAAGAAATCATAAGTGATGGAGCACCAGAAACCCTACCACCTACTAGAGCCATAAGCCATCAAATTGACTTCATTCCTGGAGCTTCATTACCCAATAAAACAACCTACAAGATAACCCTAGAACAAAATAAATAAGTGGCTAGACAAGTAAAAGTGTTTTTAGATCAAGGTTTGATAAGAAAGACCATAAGTCCTTGTGCCGTACCTACAATGTTAGCACCAAAGAAAGGAGGAACATGGAGGCTATGCATAGATTCAAGAGCCATTAATAGAATCACTATCAGATATAGATTCCCTATCCTAAGGATTGAAGATTTGATGGATTGCTTGGGAGGTGCAAAGTTTTTCACAAAGATTGATCTCAAGAGTGGTTACCACGAGATTAGGATAAAGGAAGGTAATGAGTGGAAAACAACCTTCAAAACTAATGAAGGACTTTATGAGTGGCTTGCTATGTCATTCAGTCTCACTAATGCTCCTAGTACATTCACAAGAATCATGAATGAAGTGCTTAAAGATTTTATTGGTAAATATGTTGTTGTATACTTAGATGATATCTTGATTTTTAGTAGAATGAAAGATGAACATATAAAGCATCTTAAATTTGTATTGCAACAATTGTATGATGAGCAACTAACAATAAACTTGGAGAAATGTGAGTTTATGAAGCAAGAAGTAGTTTATCTTGGTTTTGTAGTTTCAGGTGGAGACTTGAAAATGGACACATCAAAGGTGGAAGCCATCACCAATTGGCCAATACCAAGAACAACAAGTGAAGTACGAAGCTTTCATGGTTTGGCATAGTTCTACAGAAAGTTTATAAGGGGATTCAATGAGATTTGTGCACCTATGCTAGATACTATTAAAGGAGGAGTCAAGACAAAGTTTCAGTCGACAGAGGAAGCTAATAAAGGGTTTGAACTCTTGAAACAAAAGGTAGCTACACAACCAATGCTCATTCTTCCAACTTTTGATAAGTTGTTCACTATTGAATGTGATGCAAGTAACATAGCAGTTGGTGTTGTTTTGAGTCAAGATAGTAGACAAGTAGCTTTCTTTAGTGAAAAGATCAATGATGCTAAAAAAAAGTATTCATCCTATGATCTTGAATTGTATGCTCTTGTCCATGCTCTTCGAAAATGGAGGCACTATTTGCTTCCCAAAGAGTTTGTTGTTTACATAGATAATCAAGCTCTTAGTTTTTTGAATTCACAGGATAAGTTGAGTCATAGACATGTTAAATGGGTTGAGTATTTGCAATCATATACATTTTCCATTAAGCATAAAAGGGACAATGTAATAAAGTAGCAGATGGTTTGAGTAGAAGGCTACTAACAATGCAAGAAGTGCAGATTCAGAGTATTGGAGTTGATTGCTTCAAGGATTTGTATCCAAATGATGAAGATTTTGCAGCAATTTACAAGGTTTGTCAAGAGTTTCAAAACCATGAATATGCTGACTTTAACTTGAAAAATGGTTTGTTGTTTAGAGGTGGACAGTTATGTTTTCCCAAAGGCTCTATGATGGGAAATATAATCCAAGAGAAGAACAATGGGTGTTTGAGTGGTCATTTTGGTCTAAATAAGACATTGGAACTTGTGCAACGTTTCTACTATTGGCCAAGAATGCAAAGGGATATCAGGGGGTATGTTGAGTAGTGTATGGTTTGTCAAAAGGAAAAAAAGGCACATCTACCAATGCTAGTCTTTGTCAACCATTACCCATTCCTACAAGGCCATGGGAGTGTGTGAGTATGGATTTTGTGGTTGGTTTACCCAAAATAAAGCTTGGTTTTGATAGCATTTTTGTTGTTGTTGATAGATTCAGTAAAATGGCACATTTTGTTCCTTAAAAAATTAATCATGATGCTAGTCACATTGCACACTTATTTTTCAAAGAGGTTATTTGAATCCATGGTTTTCCTATTAGTATTGTTTCAGATAGAGATGTAAAATTTCTTGGACATTTTTGGAAAACTCTTTGGAAAATATTGGGTACTAACTTGTCTTTTGGTTCAGCCTATCATCCCCAAACTAATGGCCAAACAGAGGTGGTCAATAGGACACTTGGTAACCTCTTAAGGTGTTTGACAAAAGAGTATGGATAGAGTTGGAATCAAATTCTTCACCAAGAAGAATTTCCCTACAATGACAGTATCAATAGGTCTACAGGTAAGAGTCCTTTTGAGATAGTATATGGTATGCACCCAAGGGGTGTTATGGAGTTGAGAAACCTTGGTAATGTGCAACAAAGAAGTGGTCAAGCTAATGATGTAGCTCAGTCTATGAAGGAGGTTCATGATCAAGTAAATCAAGCTCTCCAAGATGCCTCACAAAAGGTCAAAGCCAGAGTTGATGCAACAAGGAAAGATGTACAATTTTCCATTGGTGAATTTGTGATGGTACACTTGAATAAGTCTAGACTTCAAAAAGGAATTCCCAGCAAACTCCAAATGAGGAGGACAGGTCCTTGTAAAGTTCTGGCTAAGTATGGTTCTAATGTTTATAAGATTGATTTGCCTAATGATGTTGCATTGTCTCATATCTTCAATATTGCAGATTTGGTTGCATACAAAGGGAAGCTTCCCAAGGAGGATGTGAGAGTTTTAGATGTTCACCAATCACTTTCAGACCTACCTCTTCTTTCTAAACCCATGCCTCAAGCTGAAAAAGTTTTGGATTCTAGGATTCTAAAAAAGACTTGGCACCAAGTCTATATGGAGCATTTGATCAAGTGGAGGAACAAGCCAAACTACGAGGCTACTTGGGTACGTGAATCAGACTTTCTTCTATCTGGAATTGATCCCTCATTGGCACCAAACTGAGTCACTTGACTTCTTTGTCTTTGGGGGAGTATGGTGCAGGAACACCTAGTGAAGCTCATGGAGCACTTCATCAAATTTTGGTTTGGAATGGCCTATGTTGGTATCAATTAGATAATGGACTTTTTTTATGTTGAAATGGTGTTTTTAGTGTGTTTAAGTGTCCTTTGTGTCTTAGTTTTGTTGTTTGTGGAGTTTTTGGTCTATTTTTGACCTTTTATGCCTTGTAAGCCTAGAATAGGAAAAATGTGGAAAAATGGTCAAAACACCTTATAAAGCTTTGTTAGGAATTTAAATATGTTTGTGTGGTTCTATTAAACCATTTCACATGGAGGAGTTAAGTCTATTTGGCTCAGAAGTCAAAAATGTTCATTGTACCAAAAATTGTCAATGTTGTCAAGCAACATTTTGACAATATTTGGAAAATTTGTAAAAATAAGGCAAAAGGTGGTTATTGGTCCATACTTGGGCATGATTTGCATGGTGAGTGACTATTTAAATCCTCATGCAACTTTGTATCAGGTTGGCATTCAAAAAAAGGAATTCAATACAAAAACTAAGAATTTTGTCCTTTTTCGTGCATTTTTGCTCCATATGCTATAGCAGTCCGTACTTCTTGAGCATTTTTCCATACTATTTTTATTTGGGAAGTTGTTTCATGTTGTTTTGAATATTTTTCATCTAGGTTTGTGTGTTGGTGTGGAGTTTTGGCATTGCAGTAAAATTGTTTTGTTTGGCCCTGTTCTTGGTTGAGTAAGGGTTTGGCTTCAATAATGGAAGCAACTTGATTTTCTTTGGCTCTTCCTCCATGGCCTCTGAGAGTCAAGTTTTTTTTCATAGCCTTATTGTACATACAAGGCTTTTTTTGTTGGAAAAGACAAAGAGAATGGTTTTTTTTGCTTACTAGGCGAGCTCCTATAGCCCGACTAGTGAGCCTTCATGGTGTAAAACAAAGTTTCTTTGCAAACCCCCACCAAGTGGACCTAATTTTAAATTCCTAAGGTGGATTGAAGTTTGGAGAGAAATTTTAGACTAGATGGAAGGATGTTTTATTGAATAGTTAGTTGGAAATGTTTTTTGAGTAGCCAAAGTGTTGAAATACAATGGGTTTTGAGCACTTTTCCTCTTGAAACTTGGTTGCACATCAAGTGTTTGACTTTGTGCTCATAGGGAAGGAAGTTGGAAGGCTTCCTAATTTTTTTATAGATATTTGAAAAATATTTGGTGGTTTGAAGAAGAGTTTGGAATGGTGATAAGGTGTTAGAAGACTTAAAACCCTTGAAAACCCTTGAAAACCCTTGTTTTTAGGCACATTTATAGGACAACAATTGTACATTCCTATCAGACCTCCTCATTGAATTTTTTTTAAATATATCCATAAAGGGTATCCATAAATGCAAGGTTTTTATGGAGTTTTTTGGAAATTTGTGGAGTTATAAGCATTTTGGGAGTTTTAGAGGGCTAATTGGAGCTCTTTCCTTGTAGCCCTGTTTTGAGCTTTTCTTCAAATTGGGTAAGAAGATAATTGAATAGATCATCAAAACAAGTTGAATTGAGACTAAAAGGATGTTATTTGATTTCCTAGACCTCCTACAACTTTTGGTGAGTGTTTTGGGTGATTGGAGTTAAAGTAGCAAAGTCTCTCCTTTGTGAGACTTGAGAGCAAGTTTGAATGAAAACACGAACTCACATGGTAGAAATATCTTAGGGTTGGTATGAAGCATAGAGAAGGAAAACATCAAAGGAATAGTACCTAAAAAAGTGAAAAAACCTTCAACAATTACCCTTGAGGAAACTTGCAAACTAAAATTGATTACAAACACACAATTTGTGCCATTTTTTTAGTATCTCCCTATCAAGGAGATAACCAATGCCAAAAATCTCTCAAACTAAATCCTCTAGAAATAACTATCTATCCATAGCTCAAGATCCATATCTATGAAAGATAACCATAAACATAATGCACCTGAAAGGAACTGTAGACACCTAAAATTGTCCTATCTAATTAAATAAATATTTTTATTTATTTAACTGTTTTAAGCCTAATTGTCCTATCTAATTAAAATTGTGCATTTGAAAGCAATGGCCCCAAATGCACCGGACCCCTCACTATCCATGCATACATCCCTAAACCCCGTGGCATCCATTGTATTCTGTCGAACTACCTGCATACCCTATCTATCAACTATCGCTTAATAACATATGGTGTCTAACCAATTAGATACCTACTCCTGAATACATATGGCATCTCTACCACATCATCCTCCCACTCCTCATAGTCCCAGTGCAGCCTCCATACCACATTTTCTATCTCATCGATAATCCTGCAGCAATACTCTAGCCTCCCAATCTGTGGCTAAGAGGTAATCATATCATACAAGTGCACATAACTGTGTCCATCTCCTCTGCCCCTAAAGTGGGTCGGTCATGTAACCAATAGATGCTCATATGCCCATACCTACAATAGTGTCACTTTGCATCCCAATCCTATTGATCCATGATATACAAATTGATGCATCTCATAGTACAAGTGTGCCAGCAGACACGACCCCCATGCAAACTTGGTGTGCTCTGTCACCAATGTCTCCAGTGTCCTCCCCCATCCCATTGCCAACCCTCACATCGCCCTATCTAGATAGAGGAATCCACTGATCACTCCTACCAACACCACTGGTAGCATCAATCTTGTCTATGTCATGGTGTCCCAAGCCATGTGTCTAGCTCTCATCTCCATTCCTGGATCCTAAAACACTCATCTCAATGCATCCTTGTATCCATCTTGATCGTAAGGAACCAACTCCCCATCAATCGGTATCCGTAGTATCCTATATACATCCTCCAAGGTGACTATCATCTCACCCATCGACAAATGAAACATGTAAGTCTCAAGTGCCATCTCTCAGCTAATGCAGTCAACAATCTCATGTTTGCCCGAAACTCAGGCACATACAAACTATGTCGCAAGCCTATAGCCTGAACTACTAATCTATCCTCTAATGTCAACTCTAGTCACAAACTTTGAGTCGAAGGGAATCTCTCTCGTGACTCCAACATCAATAGGCCCTCCTACAGTCAAGCAAATCAACTATGTTAATCCTAGTGGCATTCCTTGTTCATCACAAAGTGCTTCTTTTTATCCTAGTGGTACTCTATGTTCATCACAAAGTGCTTCCTTTTATCCTAGTGGTACTCCATGTTCATCACAAAGTGCTTCTTTTTATCCTAGTGGTACTCCATGTTCATCACAAAGTGCTACTTTTTATCCTAGTGGTACTCCCTATTCATCACAAAGTGCTGATTTTTATCCTAGTAGCATTCCCTGTTCATCACAAAGTGCTACTCTTTTTGGTACTCCTTGTTTATCACAAAGTACTACCTTTTTATCCTAGTAGCATTCCATGTTCATCACAAAGTGTTGTTTTGATCCTATCTTTTAGGGAACCTACTTGAGTATATCCTCTTGAGTAGCTTATCAAATTGGCAACGTATGTTCTATCACAGAATTGTCAATTTCAACCTGATCTAATTGTCAACATATGTTCTATCATAGAATTGTCAATCTTTATGGTACTCCCTATTCATCACAAAGTGTACTCCCTATTCATCACAAAGTGTCTTGATCTATCCTATCCTAGGGCCTCTTCTTGAGTGTATCCTCTTGAGTAATTTCCTGATTGGCAACGTATGTTCTATTGCAGAATTGTCAATCTTAGCCCTATTTGCTATCCTAGTCTTCCCTAGAGGACCTGCTTGAGTGTATCCTCTCAGTAGCTTATCCAATCGACAACGTATGTTTATCACAGAACTGCTGATTTGACCTTGAAGACACAGATGTGCTCGTATTGAACACAAATGCTACTGCAATCGTAGATGTGCCTGGCACAAACACATATGTGCCTATCCTACCTAGACACACCTGGCACGAACGTAGATGCGCCCTAGAATTTTTTCCCCTCACTTGAAATTTTCTAAAGTGCATTTATTGCTCTACCTAACATGCATTTATGAAAAAATTTAATGCGACTAAAGTACAAAGAGATCTTGCGGTACTTATCGGCTCTCCTGCATCTGCTGGCCTCTGATATCGATGAACGCAGTCAAATCTATGAGCCAATTCCATCGTTGCTGACTACTAAGTGCTCTCTGCTCTCTTTGCACTCTGATCTCTTGGATGTGTGGATGACAATGAGGATGTTTTCCCCTCGTGGTCTATCTTATAGACTACCCTAGCCCTAGCCCTAGTTTCCCGAGTCAGTCTTCTTTATCCTGTGACTCTGTCACTTCATCTAGTCAGTTCATTTTCTGCTTCCTTTCTTATCGAGAGATTGTCTACTATCTTTTCAAACATTTTCATCCAATCTCTCAAGGGGGCATATCATTCCCATCTTGGGGCAACTTTGTATCAGTTTATCTTATCTTCTTTGAAACAATGCGACAAGATGCATTGTCTCAAAGAGGGGCAAACTGTAGACACCTAAAATTGTCCTATCTAATTAAATAAATATTTTTATTTATTTAATTATTTTAAGCCTAATTCTTCTATTAATTAAATAAATCTTTATTTATTTAATTAGTTCATTTATCCTCTTCTAGCCTTATTTCTCATTTAAATAAATACCGTTATTTATTTAAATTATCCTTTTCCTAAATTAAATAAATATCTTATTTATTTAATTGATCCCACTTCTTCTATTAATTAAATAAATCTTTATTTATTTAATTAATTCATTAGCCTTTTCCACCTATGACACATGTCATTCATCTCTTAATTCCTACACTACCTACCCTCTCATTATTTTCTTATTTCTTCTACCTACCCTCTAATCATAGCCGACCATTTATCTTTTACACCTCTTAATCTTATTCCTCCATTTCTTACAATGTCTTCTACATAAGGAGATGCTTCCTTCATTATCAACCCTAATCGGCTAATCATCTATGCATTCTAATCATTATAATCAAGCACTCTAGTATTCAAACTTTCATATGTGATCAAGTCTACTTGCAACCATATTTCTGTTCTTTGTTAAGCTCTTGTGCACACATAAAATCTAAGAGCAAATATATCAAGAAAGATCAATGGAGATAGGAAGAATGGAGATCCAAACCCTATTGGACATGTGATGGTATAATCTTTGTGATTTCATTTGATTTGCATTGTCTTAGGTAATCTTCATATGTTATGGTGGATCTTTGTTGTTGTTGATAGGCTAGGGTTTTGTGGTTGAATTTATTTAGTCTTTCAATGTTGTTGTTTCCACTTTTCACCATAAACAAGAACAATGGGAAATACATCCCAAGTAGTAAACCACCAAGCAGAGCAAGAGTTGGGAATGAGAATTCTCCTCTAAGACATCCAAAGTCATCATGACTCATCTAAGAACAATCTCCTCTCAAGTCCAAACTAGGTGAATGCTCCTTGGGCATCCCGCTAAAACCATCAACCATATAAACATATGCCTCTAATCACAAGAGAATATCAACACCACCTATGTCTCCAAGTATCCATGAGTACTTGTAACCAATCACTCAATGCCAAACTCCAAATACAACATATCATCACCAAGAGGTAATCAATAAAATGATCATGTACCCACTACAAAGAGAACCACCAAGTTCAATGCCAAAGTTCCTATTGGAATCCAAGAACATTGAGGGGGGGGGGGGGGGGTGAATCAGTGTTCTACTGGTTAAGTAAAATTTAATTCCTTTAAATACTTTACCAATTAACAACCGGTATGCATATAAACAAAATATAATGAAGAGAAAAGAAACCACAAATATCATCACCATAACACCATAGATTTATATGTGGAAAACCTCAAAGAGGAAAATCCATGGTGGGATTTGTGACCAATAATATCTATCCACTGGCCAATTTATTAAATATTACATAAGATGGGGGCCTGCACATGTAGGAAGGCACACTACCTAGAGCGCACTTCTCATCACAAAGAAATCTCACTGACTACACATATAAAGTACTGAATTACAAACAAAATTTTGAACTTTGAGTGTGCATCAGATATACTGTATAAGTTTCGGTTTAAGTACTGACTTTACCAATTATCACTATCTCCTTCCTTACCGGTAACCTTGTTCTCTTTCCAATCCTTTCCACAAATAGCCAAGACTGATAACAAATCAATTATGTCAATCAAGATCTTGCTCATATAATATCACATAACCTATCACATCTATATCTCCAAATGACCTAGTCAGACTGACTTATATACCCTTTACATACACAAACATGAATGCCTTATATCGGCTTACAATCATATTACAAAAGATAAATACATGTCGGCCTAGACAAAAATATAAACATTAATCTTCGTGACCATTGCCGCTAAAACCTTTGCCAAATCAATCTTCTATGTCAACCTCCAAATACCAGTTTCTAGTTTGTTGATTTCCCTTGCTTGTCGGTTTCCTTTAATGCTGGATGTTAAACCTTGAATACTAGAGGATACTAAATAAGTATCCAACCCAAAATGATGTGTGTTGCCATCAATGACAACACCATAAGCCCAGATGAGTGTCAATTTCCAATAATCTCCCCCTTTGGCATTGATGGCAACACTCATGTGAAAAATGGATCAATGAAGTGTTGTTCCAATTTCTATCCACAAACTTCCCAAAACTGATCTTAGAAAGTTTCTCCCCTTGAGCTATACATTACTTCTTATGTCCCTTAACATTTTTTACATCCAACCTCTCCCCCTTTGACAACAATGCCAAAGCCAGGGAAAATAAATGATAGAATCAAAATTATGTTTATCGGATCTAGATGTACTTGAATTTATTTGGGTAAACACCCTTCAAAAGTGACAAATAAGTTTCCTAACCCGATTTTAAAGTTCCCAAAACTGATACAAACCCATTCAAAATGTAAGCGTGTAATTCTTCTTTTGTTAATGTTGATGATGATGGCATATTCATCTATTCCTTACTTTCCCACTTATGAAGTGACAAAGTATTAAGCTGAGGACTTACTAAGCCTCTCAATTCTCTGGCTCGTCAGATTAACTTGTCATTGTCCTTCTCCAAGGCTCAAATTTCTGACTCTAAAAGAAAAATTTGACCATCAACAGTGTTGGTCAATGACCCAGAACCATCAAAACTGACTACAAGTTGTTCTATCTTGTCCTTATCCTCCTTAATTTTATTGTTCAGGTCTGTTCTTAGTTTTGTTGTGCTAGTGCAAGACCAGTATATATGACTACATTGGTGAAGTTCTTCATTAATCCTTGTTATTTCTTCTGTCAGCTTAGCTTTGTTTGATGTGATCATATTATCACAAGTGACCTTCCTAGCTGCATTGTACCTTTCCACCAACTGTCGGTTTGGCACTTGTTGAAGAGTTTTGTACTCTTTTACAATGTGCTTAGTCAAACCTTTAAGCTTAGTCAAACCTTTAAGCTTACCGAAGTGACTAACTTCCTAATTAACCTTGTGTTTCAGTGCAAGCTACTATAGGGCTAGAATGACTTGCTCAATCACCCTCTTGTCCTTAGATCCTTCCTTCATTAACTTTTGAGTTGCAACAAATATTAACTCAAAAATTCTCAACTGCTCTGGTTCTTCTCTTCAAAATACCTAAAATCTACTTGATCGGATGTGTCAAGTGCCAACAATGAGGGACCAACAACCAGTGAGGGTGTTAGTGCCCTGACTTCAATCTATTTTGGTCCTTTCTACTTCTCTTGTACCTTCTCCTCAACACCAGTGGCTTTGCCACATGTTGCAGATATTTCTTCTACCATTACATCAATAACTGGAGGAAAATTATCCTCAATATCTATCGGTTTATTTTCCTCTATATCTTGTACATCTGTGACCATGGGAGGAATATCCTTAGTTATATTCTTATCCAAAACCTATGAATCTTCACCTAATATACCTTCCCCTCTAGAATTGACTGGGATGTCTGGAATGTCATACTTAGGAGGAATATCTAGTGATGTAAATAATCCTAGATTATCAACAAAGAATTGTACCTATGCCTCATGTGTCTCCTTAACTATTTCATTCACTCTTCCTACCATTAAGTTGATATGCTTGTCCTCACTCTGAAAAATTATTTTATTTGCAAACTCAAGACACTACTGCATCTCCTCTCGAGTTATTGCACCACAAACAATTAACAATTCCTGAATTTTTATATGTTTGTCTTCCTCAAGTGCAGATAGTCTCCTATCATCTAATTTATTATACAACTCTACCAGAATTTTCTTTTCTATCTCAAGTAAAGCCTTCTTATATATGTCTAAGTATAACAAAAATGCTTCCTCAATTTCCTTTTGCTCAACATCATCCATATTCTCATAGTAGTATTGTAAATTACTCAAAATTCCATCATTAGTAATTTGATCTACCAATTCATCTACAGATAAAGGAGGGATAAATTTAACACTTCTACCAAATTCAAGAGCCATATCCAATTCAAATTTCTTCTTCTTACCAGGAGTGGGGGCTACCTCTTTCAATGGTTTCCTCTTCTATGTAGACTTCCTCTCCTTCAATGATTGCTTGTGAGCTGCCAAAGGGGTGACCTTGGTTTTATGTTGTTTTCCTTCCTCAAGCTTCTTCCTCTGAATTCTCATGTAAATATTGGGTATCTTAGGAGGTTCATCTTCAATCTCAAATCCAGAAGCAACAGGGGCAATAAAGGTTTCTAGTTTATTTATTTTTGTGAGATTTTTCCAAGATCTAGAGGCAATGGAAAGCACAAATAAGAGAGAACAAAATAGATGATAGAAATAAATTGTATTCTATCAAGATGAAAATACCGATCAACTAGCTCATCAAGCATTTCATACAATGAATATGAGCCTCCTTATATAGGAAAGGCTATATGGATATGTGAGCACACAAACATGACATGTGGCTCAATAAGAAACAAGGGTAGGTAGGAAATAAGTGTAGGTAGGTAGGAGAAACAATATAATATTCCACATGAGGTGGATCACCCATTGAATGTGGAGTGTAACAACAAGATCACACCATAAAAGGTGGAAATTCTCCTACACACACTATCCCAATGTGGAACAAACACCCAAGTATCTCATACCCAAACTACTATGAAATGCATTTCCTAAGTAAACTTTAGTAAGGTGAAATAATATCCAAGATGAATAATTATTTACACCATTTTCATTATACCTTTGCTGGTTGCTGCTACTAGTGAGGCTTGAACTACTGCCACAAAGGATGATTGTGCTAGAATGATAATTTGTTTGATCTCAGTAGACATCTTCTCAACAACCTGTCCTACCTTCTTTATCTAAACTTCCCTCTTCTTATTGAATCCAATTTGCACCTCTAATTCCTTTTGTTTAGTTGTCCCAAAAGTCTTCTCTGACTCATCTATTGGGGCATCTATAAGCATCTTGGAATATAGATCCAAGATCTCTGCATCAACTTCATAGCCCATCTTAGTTATACATACCTTTCTAGGCTGCACTGCTTCCATTAAAGTTTCATCTTATTTAACCATAAAGAAGATCTTAGTCCAGTACTTATCAACAATGTGCTTAGGCACTCTTTCCCTTTGTTTCATTGTCTTCTGAAAAGCCTTGAAATAAACCCATAAAATGTTGTCTCTGTCCTGACCTATGCTTCTTAAGGCATCCTTGATTTGCTTCCCTACCGGAATGTCAAAGGCCCATTGCCTTTTATCGGATCCTAGGGTCTCACTAAGAAAGAAATGCAACAAATAGACAACAAGATTACCATACCAGATTACACATTTCTTTTCTCCCTTAATCTTCCATAGATTCAAAATTAACTCATCACACATCCACTAACATATATCATATTTCTCATTCTCCTTAACCATCTTATGTGCACAATAGATACAAGAACTAGACAAAGAGTTCAACTGATTAGATTAATTTACCTTATATCTAATGATAATACTAGAAAATTGCATGACCTTGTCCCTGATAGTGCTTATCCTCATTGATCGGTTGTCGAAAGTGGCACCAGTTAACTTATTGACTTCATTGTTCAAAATTTTCTTCTTTCCTGATGTCTGTCCAGCCTGGGGCAAACCGATGATTGCACAAATAGCCTCCTTAGTCATCTTGTAAGGCTAGTCTAGCCATATGAATTCGCCATGGACATGGCTCAACACACACTGGATTATTTAATCTTCAAACTTGGGCATCTCCAAACTATCGATGAAACCCCGATCCTTCAGATTTTTGAATTCTGATTTGATCATGCTATTCTTGTCCAATAATGTTGTCATATACATGGTCTTGATCTTTGATGTTCCTAGTTCCTCCAAGGTGCAGTGAATATATGCCCTGACATCCTTGACATAGAGTATGTCGTTGGGAACCCTTGAAAATGCACCTACCGAATCATCAACCTTTGCAATCTAGGGATACTTCTTGAAAACTAGGTGTGGTCGATCCTTAATGTCAACCACAATAGGGATCGCCACATCTAATGAAGTGGGAGAAGATATAGAAGCCATTGTGATTTGAAAAGATAGCTTAAAACTAAGAAAATACCTCACAGACTTCACCGATGAAAACCTTTGAAAATTTGTTCTAAATGTATTGGAATTTGCTAGAAAATGCTCTTAATCGCCTTAGGTCACCTTAAACTCACTCTTCTTCACTCTCAATTATTGGTGATGGAAAAATGAATCACTTTATCCTTTTAACCTATGGAACCCTAATTCCTTATTGACTTAAATGCATGCTGGTATATCATACCGGATCCTGGATCCATTAAATCTGCACTAGTGAATCTCTAGACAAACTTCTCCAAATTCTCAAACAAGCTTTCAGACCACTATCAGGGGTAATGCAAGATCTGTCATCAATTTGCCTCCCCCTAAGGCTAATTCCTTAGTTATGAGATCAGTTTCCTGCTGGTGCAGGAACATTCTTCTCTATCGGTTGAGTAACTGGGGAATTCGCTTTAGCCAGTTGATCCTCAGACTTTTTGATCTATTTCTTCTCATTCTCTTTTCAAATATCATTGATCTTTTATTTTCCCTTCTCATCATTTCCTGCCGATGGGTTCTTGCTTCTACAAAATTTATTAATATGTCCTATTTTGTTGCATGCATAACAAGTGACATTGTTCTTTTAAATTGCCTTGTTGTAACCTTGATCATTTCTTGACCTACATTGATTAGCCATATTCCCAAACTTTCCACATGCATGACATCTAACATTTTTTCTATAATCTGATGTCCTATGACCATACTTTTTACAATTTGAACACTAACCGAGAACCGAATTATTATTTCAATTTGCTCTATTTCTGCATTGACTTGCTCTATGACCAAACTTATTACAAACAAAGAATCTACCAATAAATTTATTTGCATTGGGTTGTCTTACCGGTTATTTTTTGTTCCAATTGTCTAGTGGATTCTCCTGATTTGCAATACCACAACTTTATCTATGCTCAAATCCAAGACCTCTAGTGTCTCCAATGTCTCTTTGATCCTTCAATAATTCATTAAGGTTTGTAGAACTGACCCTAAACTTTTCTTTGTATTCATTTGCAACATCTAGATCACTTCTTAGAACTTTCACCATTCTTTCTAACTCTTTCTCATTGTTTTGTGATTGTACCAATTCATTTCTCAACAAATCATTCTCATGCACCAACCTAATGCATTCCTCAGATCCATCTTTCAAAGATATGGAAAGATTTTCTTCATTCTTCTTTCTATCTTTAATCTCCTTGGACATCCTCATGATTATGGCTTTCATCTCATTCTTCATGACATTATTCTCTTGACTCAGCGTCTGACATAGTTCCTTAAGGGCATTCTTTTCTTCATCATCCTGATTTTGTAAGAGTTCCTTCCTTTTAGCTTGAGTAGATGATAACCTCTCCTACAGGGTAAGGATGAATTGTTTTGCAGAGTTCAACTTATCTTACAGCTTCAAGTTCTTCAATCTTTTAGAATCATAGTCTTCAAGTGGTACTTCAAGTTCTTTCTCCAAACTCATATCTATAGATTCTGGATACAAGATCTTTCTCAAGTCGTTAGACTTATTCCAAGGCACCAGGCTCTGATACCAATTGTTGGAATCCAAGAACACTAAGAGGAGGGGGTGAATCAGTATTCTACTAGTTAAGTAAAATTTAATTCCTTTAGATACTTTACCAATTAACAACTGGTATGCATAGAAACAAAATATAATGAAGAGAAAAGAAACCACAAAGATCAACACCATAACACCACAAATTTATATGTGGAAAAACTCAAAGAGGAAAAACCACGGTGGGATTTGTGACCCACAATATCTATCCACTGGCCAGTTGAATAAATATTACATAAGATGGGGGCCTTCACATGTAGGAAGGCACATTGCCTACAACACACTACTCATCACAAAGGAGCCTCACTGACTACAGATATAAAAACCTGAATTATAAACAAAATTTTGAACTCTACGTGTGCATCAGATATGCTAGATGAGTTCCAGTTTAAGTACTGACTATAAAGGTTATCACTATCTCCTTTCTTACTAGTAACCTTGTTCACTTTCCAATCCTTTCCACAAATAACCAAGACCGACAACAGATCAATTATGTCAATCAAGATCTTGCTCGCATAATATCACATAGCATATCACATCTATATCTCAAAATGACCTAGTCAGGGAGACTTATATACCCTTTACATACATAAACATGAATTCCTTATATCGGCTTACAATCATATTACAAAGATAAATATATGTTGGCCCAGACAAAAATATAAATATTAATCTTCGTGATTGTTTCCGCTAAAACCTTTGCCGGATTAATCTTCTATGTTGGCCTCCAAATACTGGTTCCTAGTTTGCCGGTTTCCCTTGCTTGCCAGTTTCCTTGAATGTTGGATGTTAAACCTTGAATATAGGAGGATACCAGATAAGTATCCAACCCACAATGATGTGTGTTGCCATCAATGACAACACCATAAGCTTGGATGAGTGTCAATTGGCAACAGTTCCAACCACATAATTAGGAACATAAACATGACAACTTGATCTAAACATCTCCTCCAAAGAGATAACATGCTTCATATGAACATATCAAATAGCCATATCATGCCAAAACTCTAAACTAGTATCAAGAGTGCACCATGAAATAATATGAACCATCCTATCAAACAAGGATAACATGTCAAATGCAACCATAAACCATACCTCAACCAACGAACTCCATGAGTCCTCCAAGATGTCAACATCCCCAAATATCATGAAGATCACCATCTTCTACAAGTGTACCCACAAATATAAAAGACCCTTCTACAACAACAAGATCTAAGGCATCCTCCAAACATCTACACACTAAGAAGATCATCTTCCACCCAATTGTGAATACACATCACTGCTACAAGCTCCCACTGAACCATGATACCAAGATCTCCATATCATTGTGATAACCATCTCCTAAATGAAGATCATCCAGGCCTACACTCATACAACTAAAATGTCAATAACATCAAGTAAACCATGAAATACAAGCAAAGAAGATACAAAACCACCAACAAACAATTAGGAACCAACCCTACATCGCCACACCATCACTGTTAAAATCTCCCACTGAAAGTGTATAAACAAGCTATCCATGATACCATGCTAAAACCATCCTCTAACATGAGAATTAAATAAAGCTATCTAACAATCAAAGAACTCAAAGTCAACATCATGAGCTCCCAAAAGATAAAGTAACCACGATCTTCAACACAAGAAGATACACTGCCATAACCAATCAGGAATCCAAATCAAATCATCACCAATCAAAGCACCTGCAAATCCAAGCATGTCATGCCAAAGTCCTTGAACACAAGGAAAAACCATGGCATCATTATTACCTCCACGAAACAAGCATCTAACTCTCGATGTGTGCAACTTGCCAGCATCACATAGTCAACACCATAGGTCCTCCACCATGATTGTACCTGGTAACCACATCTCCACTCCTCAACATGACAACACAATAAGAAAACCATGTGACTAAACCAATCCACCAATCTAAATATGCACCAACAATGAAAGATCTATGGGCATAGACAATCCATATCCAGGTCATAATTGTAATCCTATAAGTATAGACCACCTACAAGATTGTAAACTTGTAGACCCAACAATTTAGCATACATACTTAAACCAAAACTAATAACCATGTCAACATAAGAGAAATCGAGATATAATATTGAGTGTATAATGACATCAAATCCAAATCTTCAATGCATAACATGTCTTAAACTCATGATGTCACCATAGTGAAAAGAAACCATAAATAGTTCAGATCAATATATCAATAAATAAATTATATCAAACCTGCTCCAAAACTAAAGAAAAGCATATCTCTCTCCAAGAGATTTTTGTCAACTATTCGAAGTCCAAAATCCGACTTCATATGCTCAAGTTATGACCTCTCAAAGTAAAATAGGTAATGATCACTTCTAGCCGACATTTTACTACCTAAACAATGAAACTTGGAAAAATTGATCATAAAAACATGAATTACATTGAGCCACATTTCCAATGACTATAAGAAGTCAAAAGTCTGACATCATATGCTTGAGTTATGCTTTGTGAAAGAAAAACAATCTATTAGGCAATATGCAAGCAACTGGATCCCCAAAAATGCCAATATGCCTCAAAAAACATTTTTTAAAATTTTCTCCAATATGCCAAATTATCATTTTTCAATTTTTATTCTATGTGGGGCCCACTGACCAAACCCACCCCTCTAATCACCACATTTAAAAACATTTTATTGGGTGACATTTTTTCATTTTTTAATTTTCAAAGTTTTTTTATTAAAAAAATATTCATTAAAAACAAATTTAACTTTTAAAAAAAAACTATCAAATTTTTTTAATATTTTATTGGTCCACACGGGGGGTAGGCCCCGCACCCCACGGGACTATGGGTAGTCTCCATGGGGTTGTCCCACCCAGGGATCTCCCCACATGATAAGGGCCTCTCGGGGCCTGTTGACCAGTCGATAGTGTTTGCACACTGCAGGGGTACAGGGTGGGGAGTCGACGGACCCCCCTACCCCATATATTATTTTTAATTTTGTTTTTTAAAAACATTTTTTTTACTTATGCCTTTCTCCAATATTTTTTTACAATTTTTTCAAAAAAGGCATTTTGGGTTTTGTCTTTGCAGGAAATATTTTTTTAAGTTTTTGATGAAATCATTGTGCAGGTGGTATAGTCATACCGTTTTTTGTTTTTTTTTCAAACTCAGGCCTCCATCACCAAAATAGGGAAAATCATTTATCAAAATTCATCTCCCAACCTCCTTGATCACAATCACGGGTTCCGTTTTGTCTCACAGGATCAAATTTGAAACTTCACCCCCAAAACCCCCAAAATGCAAAACCATGGAAACCCATCTTGAAACAAATTTTTATAAAACCAAATTTGTAAAAATTCCTACATATCTGCAGCCCCTCAACTTGCAATAAACCCACATATCTTTCCATGTCTAACATTCTTTCCTGCATTCATGGATTCAACACCTATGGTTATAACACCACTGAACCATAGCTCTGATACCACTTGTAAGGAAACTTGTAACCAACTTTATGACAATTTCTACATAGCCCGATTGAGATTTCAACAAAATAATCACATAGAATCCACATGAAAAGAATAAAAAACATACCCATCAAATATGACACAAGATATACCTTTGGAAAACCCTCATGAGGGAAAAATCTAGCCTCCAAAAACATCCATCACCATGTATTATTCAACAATGTAACATTACAATACAACTATGAAAGCTTCTAAAACCTAGACATCAACAAGCACTCCATGTGAACAAGAATGTAACCACACATCATACCATGCTTCCAAACTCCACAAATGCTAAACCTGGCTAACTGGCTGTTTGGATAACTCAAACAACTATCCTTGTGGTTTCTTTAAGAAACACAATCTCCCACAAAACCACCAAGTGGTATTAAATCAAAACCATGGGCAAATACCATGGGCTAACTACCCCATTGACCCCACATCTAATATTAGGTACTTTATTAAATTTATTTTTCCTAATATTAAATAAATATAATATAGTAATCTCAGTATTACAATAGAACTCATCAAGTGGTCCCGAGAATATTCCCAAGGAACCTCTATATGTTACGCGCCCATGTGCAATATCAAATGAATAAATATTACATTGCACGCCCATGGGAAACTCACATAATAAATAAATATTATAACTATAAACATTATTATGCAAGGTGTACAACACTTATTTTCCCAATAGTGGTAACCATTTCATCTAGTGAACTTCACATGATCCCCACCAATGATGACCCTATTAGTTAATAGATTTGTCTTTTTTATTTGAATTATTTCAATGACTACTTTTGCCAAAATAAAAGATAAACCATTAACCAAGACTTGGGTGAGTCATTAATTAATTTCCATTTGAATTTTCATGAGGTACAACTCCCTCTTAAGATCAAATTTTAGTTTTTTAGAATTTAAAATTGGGGTATGCTTTTAACTAGAAAGTAGGAAAGGACAATTAACATTTACTCATAGCCATGAAATAAATGTGATTTCAAGATCAAAGAAAAAAAATGGATCTTAAGGACAACTTTCAATACATAGATTGAAATATGAGTGAAAGATGTGAAACCAATAAATTGTTATTTCAGCATGCTAAGAAAGGAGATAAATGATCCACAAAGGATGCTATAAATTAATTGACAACATGCTGACTCAAAAAATATCATAATGTTGAACATTTAGGTGTATGTGCACATTGAATTGTAAATCTCTTCAAAATGGGAAAAAATTATGTTATTTCCTCCTTTTGATCATTTCTCACTATCACACTACAATATGATGGTGATAAAAAATTGGACCCTTCAAATTTATTTTTGTTACGTATTTAAAGATTTACAAAATGTAATGGCTACAAAGTCTTGAAACAAATTCTTTAGAATAAAATAATTTAAAAGTTTGAAGCATTTGAAACATTATAAACTTTTAAATAACTTATAAAGAAAAAGACTATGGTTGAGGTGGCAGGTCTTGTGGATCCATGTTGGCTCCTTCCAAATGCACTTGTTGAGGTTTCATTACTCTATCTGTGTAATTCTTCAATGCCTGAGTTACAACTAGGATCTCCCACTATTTTGAGGAATCGTATCTAGTTCTCAACTTCCATAGAGCCTTATTGTTGTGGATATTGTCTATCTTGGCAATGAAGTTGACTAGGTGGTTCTCATACCAAGATAAAGAAACATCAATCTCTGCAAATTTTTTTAAATTTACTTGGAAAAAGGTATGTTAGCTGGAATATTTTCTATGTTTTTTCTTAAGTTATTTCTTCAACTCATCCACTGTTACATCACCAATGTTGTCATTTTTATTCAATTGGAACAAATATTTGAAATATCCTTGATGATATCAATACTAACATAGTTACACTCCTTTAAAATGTTACTTTGTTTCAAAAGGGAATCCTTTCTCTCAATGCCCTTCCTCCATATAATACACTAGGGATCATATGTACTTGGAACAATCTTTTTTTTTTCTACCTTGTCTAACTCCATATCCAAAATATATTTAAGTTCCAAATAAACTTGCAACCAACGAGACTCCTCATGTTTAGTGTTTATTATTTCAATAATTATAGCATTTTCCAACAAAATCTTATCATAATCCCATATATCTTTTTGGTATTCTCTATGAATGTAGAACCTTTATCTTTAATGTCTTTTACCCATTCCTGGGTAACTCTGCCATAGGGGCTATCTATTTATACTTTTGTTACCATCAATTTCCTAGTTGTTGAGTTTGGATCAAAAGAAGCCCTTTCTTGACTGATTTTTTTGGGATTATGATCAACCAAAGACTTTAAGAATAAGGTAAGAAGTTCCATAGGATTCTTCAACTTATTTTTCTCTTGTTTATCTTTTTTTATCCTTTCCACTAATCTAGAGGTTGTTACTTGAAAATTGTGGATATCTCCATCCCTTCTTGTTTGTCCCAAATCAATTTTGGTCATGCTGTAATCATTTGTTAGCCTGACAAAGCTCCTTTTGAGTTGAAGGGTGTATTATCTCCATAAATATGTGCCTTGTACTACTATCATCCATTAACCTTGATGTGGTTTTCCATTTCTTAGGTTTGGGAGTCCTTTGTAGGAACTTCCCTATGATATTGTCATTAGGAGAGCTTGTTGGCATTATTTTTCTCTTATTTGAGAGAGTGTTTTCAAACCATGATGGTGAGGAAGGAGTGCCTACTATTTTTGTATCTGATTGGGAGTTAGGAGTTGTGAATTCCAAATCCCTCCTTAATGGAGGTATTTGGTAATATTTTGTAGATTGAAAGGAAAGGAGGGGATTTTTGAGGAAGTTAAGAATAGTCAGGCTGAGGGATAGATGAATCAAGGTCAATCTCCTCTACCTCTACTTCTTTCTCATTGCCTTTCTCTTTTTCCTTCTCTTTATCTTTTTTTGTTTCTTTCTCTACCTCTATGTCTTTTGGTGGGTCATCCCCACAATTATTCTTAGGAGGTTCTTTCCCATCTCCACCTCATCTTGGTGTAGTTACTTGTTTGTAGAAAAAAGCATAGTGCTTGATGAAGAGGCCACTATTTGGTTGATAGTAATATATCCTCTTACATTTTATCTTTTCTTTGGCTACACCTTGGAGATCTTACTCATTTTATTAGCAAGCCATTCTTGTGTTCTTCTCATCACCATAACACTCTTTGTTTCAATGTCTTTTAGTTCCTTGATATCCCAATCTATGTGCACAATTAGTTACAATTGGATGTCGCTGGTATAAATTGGGTCTACTAAATCTGATGCGTCATCTTCTATATAATAAATGTTCTAATTTAATTTACAGTGACTATTTTCCTAAGAGTTATTCATCCAACTCCTTTTTCTAACCTCATAGTCATTTGCATAATCAACCAAATAACCTTCTAGGTGTGGGATATGATGGAAAGTAGGACCAAGTTGTAGATTATCTTTAATAAAAAATTTACTATCAAAAGCAAATCTTTTTTCATAATTTTGTATTGTTGGAAGTATGTGTTGATGTGTTGTTGTGGTTGGACCATTGATGTCAAACTTGTTGTTTCCTAATGGCATTAGTTTGGAATGTCCGAGGTGCAAATATATCTTGTTGTGTTGAGGTTGTAGATGTTCATTGGTTGTTTCGGAAGTGCTCAGGTCCAAAATTTTTTGCTGATGCTGTTTATTATGGTTATCTTTTTTGTTTATACTTTTGGTATCATGAATATGATTATTTTTTGGTCTAAAAATATCCTTCTGTCCTCGAGGTATTGTAGCATTGTTCATTGATGGTCATCTTGAGATTTGGATTTAAGTTGCTTGCATTAGAGAGTATGTTTTGATTGTTAATTGCTTATATAGATGTGTAGCATGTGGATATGTTGTTGGTTATGTTTCGGTGTTTGCAAATCGGTGAATTGATATTTGGAAGATGTGTTTTGGTATTCTCTTTCTCTTGGAGTGGATCAACGTGTGTATTTTGGGTCCGGAAGGTATATTTTGGTTTAGGATGAATTGATTCATGCTTTGATGATCTATCTTGTATATAAGGAATGTGTATGATTTAATTGTGTGTAAGGAAAGAGAGTGATGAGGAGTGGAATGTAGATGCATGATATGAACATAATCAGTAAGGTTCGAAGAAGTGCAAAGAAAAAGAGTTGTGTTCGAATGATATGCAAGCTATGCTGAGACTGTGATAGAGATATGAGATAGAGTGTTGGTAGTTGAGGTTTGAGTTGTGTGTGTTTTGATGTTGGTCACTTGATATAGAGTTCAAGGACAACTTCATGACCAGGAGATCCTTCTTTTCATATCATTTTTGTATCTTCCCCCGAGTGCATTTATCTTCAAGTTTTGCAAGTCCTCTTTTGTATCTTATGCCATGAGTAGTTAGCCTTGGTTTGCAAGTCTAGAGTAGTGAGCTCCCTTTTTTAATCATTTCTATCTACTAGATTATTCTTTTGAGTTGACACTCACTGCAATTTTTCCCTATTTAGGTTTTCCGAGTAGAAAATATTAGTGTTCATGTGTTGGATGTGTGTTGATGTTTAATTGTTTATGTGCTGCATTAATTTTTGTTTTGGACTGATTCACCCCCCTCTCAGTCTTGCCTTGGGTTCAACAATTACTATTAGAGAAATGGTTCCTCTTGAGTAATCTTAACCACTTGAGGTAGATTTGTTATGGTGCAAGACACACATTACAAAGTTCTGATCTTCGATGGTACAAGCTTTCCATATTAGAAGGAGAGAATGGAGTCACATTTAGAGAAATTGTAGAATGGTGGTGGTGCATTCTTTTAAGGGGATAGGTTGGTCTCCTTGTTCAGTAAGAAATAAGATTCAATTTCCCTATCTACTGCTAAATTAGAGTATATTGCAATGAAATTTTAATGTACTCGAATAACATGGATGAGACAGACTCTTAAGGATATCAAGGTAACATATCATGAAGCGATTCCTATTCTGTGTGATAATACAAGTTTAATAAAAATTTCAAAGAATCTAGTTATGCATTCAAGAACAAAGCATATTTCAATAAGATATCACTATTTAAGGGAGAAAGTTGTTGAGAAGGAAGTTAGATTGGAATACATTTCTATAAAAGAGTAGGTTGTAGATATTTTCATGAAGGCATTAGCAAAGGATACATTTGAGTTTACTACCCCTCCTTCTACTAGCTAGGTGTATTATGGAGATGCATCTTTCCAGGGGGCTTTCATGACTATTTCATGTCCTAGATTTATGTTGTGGTTTCTGTTATAGGTGAGATTGAGCAAGTCTGATCTTTGAAGAGAGATTGAGTAGTTTCTAGCAAAGGGGAGAGATTGAGTAGTTCTAAGAGAAAGATTGAGCAGGGATTTTTGAGGAAGTTAAGAATGCTCAAGTTGAGGGCCAAATGAATCAAGGTCAATCTCCTCTATATTCATTTCTTTCTCATTTCCTTTCTCTTTTTCCTTCTCTTTATCTTTTTTTGTTTCTTTCTTTACCTCTATGTCTTTCAGTGTGTCTTCCTCACAAGTCTTCTTAGGAGGTTCTTCCCCATCTCCACCTCCTCTTGTATTTACTTGTTGGCTAGAAGAAAGCATAATGTTTGATGAATAGGCCACTATTTGGTTGAGAGTAACATATCCTCTTACATTTTATCTTTCCTTTGACTGTACCTTGGATGTCTCACTCATTTTCTTAGCAAGCTATTCTTCTGTTCCTCTCATCACCATAACAGTCTTTGTTTCAATGTCTTCTAGTTCTTTGATATCCCAATATATGTGCACAATCAGTTACATTTGGATGTGGTTAACATAAATTGGGTCTACTAAATCTAACTCATCATCTTCTATATCATAAAAGTACTAATTTAATCTAAAGAGGTTGTTTTCCTAAGAGTCATTCTCATCCAACTTTTTTTGACCTCATAATCATATAAACAATCAACCCAATAAACTTCTAGGTGTGGGATGTGATGGAAGCTAGGACCTATTTGTAGATTATCTTTAATAAAAAAAATTACTAACAAAAAGAAATCTTCTTTTATAGGTTTGTATTATTGGAAGTATGTGTTGATGTGTTGTTATGGTTGTCATTGATGTCAAACTTGTTGTTCTAGATTGGCATTAGTTTGGAATGTTTGAGGTGCAAAGATATATTGATGTCTTTATGTTGTTGGTGTTCATTTGTTGTTCCAAAAGTGCTTGGGTTTGGAAAGTGTTTCTGACATTATTTATTATGGTTATCTTTGTTGGATATAGTTTTGGTATCATGGATATGATTGTTTTGTGGCTCATAAATATCCTTGTGTTATTTGGGTGTTGCAGCATTATTTGTTACTAGTCATGATATTCTATGTTAGACCTATCCTTAGGTTCAAATATGATTTGTGGTAGAATCTTTGATGTGTTATGGGTCTCACTGTAGTGTGTGGAGATCCAAATTTGAGTTTCTTGCATTGGAGAGTATGTTTTGACCATTAATTTCTTATATGGATGTGTAGCATGTGTATATGTAGTTAGTTAGGTTTTGGTGTTTGTGGATTGGTGAATTGACCTTTGAAAGATTTGTTTGGGTCCTCTCTTTCTCCTGGAGTGGATTAGCATGTGTATTTTGGGATGAGTAGGTATATTTCGTTTTAGGCCGACTTGATTCAAGATTTGATGATCTACCTTGTATATAAATAATGTGTATGATTGAATTGTATGTAAGGCAAGAGAGTAATGAGGTGTGGAGTGTAGATGCATGATGCAAAGATAATCGGTAAGGTTTAGTGAAGTACAAAGATGAAGAGTTGTGTTTGAATGATATGCAAGTTGTGCTGAGACTGTGGTAGAAACATGAGACAGAGTGTTGGTAGGTGATGTCTTAGTTGTGTGTATTTTGATATTGGTTGCTTGATGCAGATTTCAAGGACAACTTCATGACTAGGAGATCCTTCTTTTCATATTATTTTTGTATCTTTCCTTGAGTGTAGTTATCTTTAGGTTTTGCAAATTCTCTTTTGTATCTTGATCCATGATAAATTAGCCTTGGTTTGCAAGTTTGGAGTAGTGAGATCCCTTTTGTAATCATTTCTATCTAGTGGATTATCTTTTGAGTTGACACTCACTGTGGTTTTTCCCTATTTGGGTTTTCCACATAGAAAATCTTGGTGTTCATGTGTTGGATGTGTGTTGATGTTTAGTTGTTTATGTGCTGCATTAATTTTTGTTTTGGACTCATTCATCCCCCCTCTTAGTCCCACCTTGGGTTCAACATGTAAAGTGTATTTGACCACATCCCTCTCAATGTTGAGGGTATCAAACTATTATTAGCATAAAAAATATCCAATACCAATTGAGAATCATATACCTTCTTTCTTTCTTTTTGCACATCTTTTATTCATTTCAACAACCCGAAGCAGTCATCGATGAGGAGGGAACTCAAAGAGATCAATCCAGACTGGTCAGTAAGAGTAAAAACAACAGAAACACATAGATAGGATTAAGGAAATTCAATCCATTATTGATTTGTTGCATGGAATTTGATTACATCCAATCGGTAACAATCGGGTTACAACATACCGACTCATAGGCCTGGTAGAATAGGTCACAACGGGGACATTGAATCTTATAATCTATCTTCTATGCATAATCTAGCTACCTGATTCTCTGATTGATTCTTCTTGATTTCATTCTAATGCATAATTATAAATATATATATCTATCCAAAGGATCCAGCTAGCCCAAAAGGGATCAAAACCCGAAGAACAAGACCTAACGTGCAAAATAAATAAGGTCGGCCTCTGCCAAGAGATTCCTCTGAAAAATCAGAAGGATCAAATGAAGATCACAAGAAAAGGTTGGCCACATGCCAAGGAACATCAAAATCAATGTACAAGGCTCCGCAAGCTTCAGAATAGGTTCTAGTAGATCACCAGAATAGGTCTTAGGCAACCAGTAACAAAGGAACAACTGGTAACAAGAAACTGTCATGGAAATCGGTAATGATATCTTGCTAGAAAATGATCCAAATGCGATGTGGTAAGGAAGAAAGAAAGATAATCAAGTCTTCAAGTAGAATACAACTCCATAGGATCCTGCAAGCTAAAACTAGGACACACAAAAAGGAAAATGTTGTTGGTTGATGCAAGATTACAATGAACTGGGGATGCTCCTGCATCATAACTGTAGACACCCAAAAATGGTCAACGCTTGCGAGGTCATACTTTAACATTTGCGCATTACCTCATTTTAGGTTTTTGCGTCGCATTAACATTTCTCCTATGTCACGCACTTGATTTTTATCATTTTGCGAACATCGAGTCATTCTTCTATATTCTTCAATCGTCTCGTCCTCGAATTTGGTCTTGTCGACAACATTATCCAGTCATGATTTTGATCGATTTTATCTTGTCATCAATCGTTGTCATATTCAATCTTGTCATCTTGCGATCAATTTGTCATTGATCGTCGTCCTCTTGTCAATCTTGTCATTTTGCGATCATTTCACTATCAATCATTATCTGTCTCAATTGTGTCAATTTGGATCAAATCATGTCAATTGGCGTATTTCTCAATCAAATCATTTTGTCGTATTGGTCATTTATCAAAATCAAATCATGACATTAATTATCTCTAATCAAGACCTAATTGTCATCTTCGCATTTCTAATTCGTCTTCTAGGGTTTTATGATTTGGTCATTTAACCTAATTTGCCATTTCTTCCTCTAGGATTACTAAATTATTTATTAATCCTAAGTCTTCTTATTACAATTAAATCTTTATTTAATTGGCTAATTATTCCTCTTTGTGAATTGATTAATAAATGAAAAATTATTAATTAATTCACTAAATCCTAATTCTAATTTCCATCAATTTCCAATTTTCTAATTTGTCATCAATTTCAATTTCCTAATTTTTCAAATTTCTAATTTCTTTTCCCTCCTATTTCATCTCCTAATTCCATGGGAATGGCATGTCAATTTGTCATGAAATTGTCATAATTGATAATCAATCAATTTTGACATAGAATGTGTCATAATCAATCAATCAAAATTGTGCATGGAAAGTGCATAATTTGCATAATTTGTCATAATTAACATATTGATTTGCAATTTCCATTTGAATTGCATCATGCCAATCTTGTCACTTCTCCAATTTCTCTATAAATTGGATAATTTTTCTTCAATCAACCCCTTCAATTACTTCTTGAAATCCGAATTGCCGTCAAACTATCAAATTTTAGTTCTAGTACTCTTGAGCTTTTTTGCTTTCAATTGTGAGGGCACTTGTAGGTGAGATCCACAAACCCATTGAAGAGGAAAGAACAACAATGGAGCCGCATGGAAGGAGTATTCAATCTTGAATCTGGTTTGCATAATGTTTTCTTTTGAATGCTTCATTTTCATACCTCTATTGAATGTGCATTGTGATTAGGTTCATTGCAATGAGTATTTCTTTGATTGAGCTATCATGTCTAATGTTTTGATTTGATCTACTTGTTTTGATGATTCCTAATTTCTATCCCACATTAAATGGTGAACCCGACGTGAATACTGACCTTCTAACCATCTTACTATGTTTTTGAGTGCTTCTAAGTTGATTTGCAGGTCAAAAACTCAAAAACAGGGCCGTGCAGTGCATTCTGGACACATCCTGCGCCTGTGTAAAGCATCTTGCGCCTGTGTTGAAGAGTCTTGCGCCTGTGTCAAGACATCTTGCGCTTGTGTTTGACAACCTGCGCTTGTGTCATGTCTTCTGCGCTTGTGTAAAGTCTAGAACAGAGGTAAAAAAATGCAGTTTTTACTTGAAAATTTTCATATGTTTTAGTAAATTGCAATTTTGAGGGTCTTCGGTGCATTTTTGGATAAATATGGTGCCCGTAAACATGATGAGACATCATTGATGTTTCCGAAATTTGGTTCTAGATTATTTGAATACCTTTCCAACGCATCAAACGGTTTGTAATTTGGAGCTAGGATGAGAAAGTTATGCCTTCTCAAAGTGGACTGAAATTTTGATAGTTTTTATAAATCAGATCATCTGTGTTTTGGATTTTGGTACTAATTGTTGGTGCAGGATCTTGGCGTACGCATGACAAAGACTACAAATCAAACTACTAACATGTGTTATGCAAATTCGATGGTCAAAGATAACAAATCAAACTTCTGACATGTGTTTTGCAGGTTGCCTTGGAGAAACAACCAAATCGTGTGTTTGATTTTTAATTAGGCACTTAGTGATTTTTTAAGTAGGTGGAAATGAACCCTTGTTTGCTTTGTTTGTTAAGTATGACATTGGAGTAGGAGAGTATGCTCTCATCCTTCATAGGGTGATCAGAAATCCAGATCTTCGATACCATGCTTGTCTTGTTGATTGTTTGTCTCCATTAGAGGGCCTGCCTTCCCGACCACTTTGCTTTAGCAAGCAAGTGATAATCGTGAGAAGGGAACGACCCAAAGTGAGTACGGCTAGAATTCCTTGGCATTCTAACTCACTATAAAAAAATACCTGATGGGCGAAAGCTTTGAAGGAAGTGTTACGTGGGAATTGCAGTTACTTGGGAAGTGATGCCCCTTGAACTCTTTCTCATATCAACATCTAAGTAGGGCCTCTTGGTCTAAATCGCGCTTGCGTGACTACATTTGTTGGTATCTTGATGGGCTTAATGTCTCAATCATGCTTGCATGACATCAAGGAGTAATGCTTAACAGAAATCCTTACTACATACCTTGTTCTTAGAGGCCAAAAACCCTTCTAGTTGCTTGAGAAGGACAAATTCGGATACTTGGAAGAGATACTAAGTTCGCCATGGGGAGGTTCCATGGGGACTGATGCTTGGCTGCCCTGAGAAGTGAGTGCCGTGGAGGGGAGCCCGTGGGGTCAA
This sequence comes from Cryptomeria japonica, assembly GCF_030272615.1. NCBI lineage: Eukaryota > Viridiplantae > Streptophyta > Pinopsida > Cupressales > Cupressaceae > Cryptomeria > Cryptomeria japonica. The sequence goes on along the minus strand of NC_081405.1, from coordinate 410,191,043 downwards.
GCATCTATGTATTCTCCTTGAATCTCATAATGAGTCTACCTCTCAAGTACCTAATGTCTTTGCCTACCCTAAGGAATGTGGAAATGAGCATGATTGCCTTGAGTCTAAGTTGCAATATCTTGTATTCTTTGATTGTCAAAAGTTGAATACCATTTCAAGAACAAGCACATTGATATAACATAAGATCAAACACCAAAGACATTCATCCAACAAAAATTCAACAAGATTCAAAGATCATCTTCCTAAAACATGGTTGTCAAACATTTGTCCAAATCTTGTCTTAACATTCATGTCACTTACATTTAGGTTCATCCTAGGTTGCATTTTTCAAAGTCATTGTCAAGTATCAAGGTTAGGTTTCACCTAAGTCATACTTCTCTTGCATAAAAGTCATCCATTTGCATATGTCCTCTAGTATAAGAGCAATATCATTTCATAATTAAACCTTAGGTTTCATCTTAGGTGGACATTGTCATACATCTGCATTTGCATATCCAAAGTCTCTTCATTAAACCTAAGTCATTATCATATCATATTAAGATCATTTGCATATTAATTGTCCCTTTGCATATAGTCTCAAAAACCTAGGTCTTGTCATACTTAAGCAATCCAAATCTTTGATAAACCCTAAGTCATTGTTAAGAAGTCTAGACCTTATCAAATCTTTTGTCCTTTTGTCATCAATATCATTTCGTCAAACCTAGCTTAGTATCCAAGCATATAGGGGAGACATTGTCATCTTGTCCTTTGTCACTTGGTCCTTTTGTCCTTTGAGGTCTAGACATCATTCCAATATCCTAAGGGTCTCTCTTAGATTTGCATTCCAAAAGTTTGTCAAAATCTTCAAAAACACCAAAAACATAGATTGCATTTTCATATATTTAGTTTGCATTTAGTTGCATATCATATATTATCCTTGAAAAATTCCAAAAATATTGCATTTGCATAGTGACATGTCTATTGAAACAAGGTTTCAAGCACCAATGATGCAACAAAGTTTGACATATCAACCGACAATGCAATCAAATTTTAATCCAAGGCAATCACAATTATATCCAACCCAACAACAAAGCAACATTGGTCAAACTTATCATGATGATTTAAATGTCCAAATACAAAAACTAGAGGAGAAACTAGCTCAAGAAAAGGAGATATTGGAGCAAAAAGTGATAAACAGTGAGAAGATAAGATCTCAAATGTCCAAAATGTTTCGAAAATTTCCAGGTCAAAATTTTGAGCCAATTAATGTAAGATCTCTTCTTGAACGATCAGACATACCAGCTCTCCTCTCCCAAATAGAGATGATGAAACAATTACAAGAAAGGAGACAACATCAATTTCAACATTATGTGCCTCCACAACAAGAACAAGAAGGTGTTTACTATCAATCATATTTTCAACCATCACAACCAATGACACAACCAATTGTTCAACATATGCAACCAACACAACCAATGGTTCAATTTCAACAAAATGTCCAACCAACTATACAATGTCAACAAATGGTTCAACCAATGGTGGAATATCAATGTCAACAACCACAATCACCAATTCAAAAACAAAACTTGCAACATGCACCAAGCCGAATTTTGAACATGTCAAACCAAAATGATCAACATCTAGTTCAATATCAAAAAATGACATCAAATCAAAAACAAGTTCAAGTTCAATCAAGATATCAATGTCAACAACTGCCACAAAACATTCAAAAACAAAGGTTGCAACACACACCAACCCAAGTTTCAAACATGTCAAACCAATCTGATCAACATCAAGTCCAATATCAAAACATGACATCAAATCAAAAACAACTTCAAATTCCAAGTCCAATCATGTCAAAACCTAAAAAGAAGGGTGGCCTTATTGCAATGCTCTTAAGGAAAAAACTAAGTGAGTCTTTTGAGGAAGATAAAGATAATACACTTATGTCTAGCAATGCCTCATCTCCCCACAAGCAAATTGACTCTCCAGTGGCATCTATCCCTACATCTTTAAAAGTTTCACAAGAACCTTCCATATTGTCCTCATCAAACAATACACCCAAGGATGCAATTATCCAAGAGCTATCCATAATTGATTGCCACGATAATCCAATTTGTGACGCACATCCTTGTCATATTTCAGAAATACAAGACCCAATGCCACCATGCACTTTATTGCCATTACCTGTTTTAGAGGACCCCATTCGAAGTCCCTCTTCCTCATGTTCAAGCATTGATTCCTTGCCAGAATCCATCACAAATTTTCAAAGTGCCTTTCCTTCATGCCAAAGCATTAATCCCTTGTCAGAATCCTCCATGCATATCCAAAGTCCAACCTCATGTCAAGAGGATAATTTAGAGCACGAAGAAATGAGTCCTAAAGCAAATCAAGATCAAGATCCTGAAACCTTATCACCCCATCCAATTGTTGACCAAGATCCCATTTCCCCAGACACTCATAATGATTCCCCTATTCTTGTACATCCTATCCAAAGTCCTATTGGCACTCCATTCCCCGGGCAAGATCAAGATATCCCAGTCCATTCGATCCCAAAGGATCCCCTTCCATTTCATGAAAAAAATGTCCTTTCAAATCCTATTGACATTCCACTTCCTAAACAAGATAAAGATATTCCTTCCATCCTTTCCGATGATCCCATTGAAAGTTCAGAGCAAAGCACCTTTAAAGAGGATTCCAATGATCTTCCTCCTTGTCAAGATCAAATCATTCCTTCAGATCCTCCACAAGATCCACTTGTCCCTCCATCTCCACATCCTAATCCAGCATATCCACTCAAAGAGTGCATTTCTTTTGGTGATCCCATTATTTCTCCCATCCCATCTCTTGAAGAGCCTATCATTGAACCATGTCCACTACATGATTCTAATCCCCCTCATGATCCTGATACCCTACATGATCCTAATCCCCCTCATGATCCTGATACCCTTCATGATCCTAATCCCCCTAGTGATCCTGATACCCCTCATGATTCTAATGTGACAGTGCAAGATGTTCATGAACCCCCTACATGCATAATGGGTTCTTCCACTTTGGTGCAATCCGATCCACTTCAAGATCTAATTATTTCTCTCATATCACGTCCACCTCATAATGAACTCGTGTCTTCTTCCCAAAGAAAAGAGTATCCTACAAGTCAAGATATTGATAAAGGCAAAGGAGTAGACCTTCACAAGCAAGAACCCTTCCATATCAAAGAAAATATTAAGGGTCATAGCCTCAATAAAATCACTCAAGGCGTTGGTATCCCTTCAAAGTCAAAATCCAAATGTCCACCTTCCCCATCATCGCTTCCATCCATTCTAGGTCCCTATATCCCTCCATCTCCTATGCAACATCAACGAAGGCACACATCTTGGAGAACCTTCCATCCATCCCACATGCCTCCATATCATTCCCGTCCACACCAACATTCATTTTCTCCTCCAAGCAATTTGGATGCCAAGTATAAAAGTCATAAGTCTAGCAATCCACATGTATTCAAGGATCAACATGTCCAATCTAATCAACATGTCAAAACAAAGAGCAATATGATCTATAAAGAAAAGGAAATATCCAAAAGGCCACAAAGGCCCACTGAGAAAAATAAAGCAAGGTCAAAATATATATGGGTTCCTAAATCCCTTGTGCAAGCAATGCACTCCAAGGAACCACAAAAGCATGAAAAATCAAAAACCATGTGGATCCCTAAGAAGCTCCTTGAAGCACAAAAAGAAAAATACAACTTGGCATCCAAAATTGCTATTCCTCCATCCAAACCTCTCAAATCTATTCCTCCATCACCTTCTTCATCCATTTTGGGCCCTTATGTCCCAAAATCCATAGTCGTTCCTTCGTCAAAATCTCAATATCCAAAATACATTTGTCCTCCATCAGTCCATCACCCCTCAAGGTGTGTGCCAATGTTGAGTTTGCCTTCATTTCCATCCACTAAAGCCCAATTCTTCCAATACCCTATCCATTATCCAATGCATATTTTCCATCCTTCCATCCCTCTCGTCCAATCCTTTGCATAAATCATTGCCTTAGTTTCATCTCATTTTCCATGTCCTTATCCTACCAACGTCTTTGAGCATACTTTTAAAGGTCATGGTCCATTCTTTTCAAGGCTACTATCCAAACAAAAAAAAAAAAGACACTTGAGTCCTTCCTCCATCCCTATCATGTATGTGTCCATCTTCTATTGAAAAATTCAAAATACAAAAAAAAAAATTTTTTGAAAAGACAAAAAGAAAAAAAGTAAAGAAAAATAATTCGTCCACTGGTGAAAACCTGGCAAACAGGCGCCTTGGGCAAGTACCATGATGAAACCCTGGCAAACAGGCGTCATGCGTAATCTATGAACTTCTTGCACAATCACACTTGGGGGCAGGTTTCCTCCTTCATATCCTATTGCCCGTCATTATCCTATCATACCATGTCATTACCCTTCATATCCTATTGTCCCTCATGTCCAGTTTCCCTTTCCACCTTTTGATCTTGACAAGGCTAAGAATAATCATGAGCATCACGCATCTTGTTTGCAGCTTTCAGTCTATCATAGCTTTTGGTCATTTATCCATTTGCTTATTATCACCTTTCATCCATATTCCCTAGCTTATTGCAACTTTCTGCCACTATCCCTTATCCTATCCCGACCTTCAGTCCATGTCCTTTATCCATTCTTGGTCTTGCTTATCCTATCCATATCTTGTCACTATCCATACACTCTGTTTCATTCCTTGATCTTGATCTGACATAAGGACATAAAATTTAAACATGGTTTCACAAACCTCTTGACATGTCCCTCATGCCATGTTCCTTCTTTACATTGTCATATCCAGTCTCTTGTACCATCACACAATAGCTCTTGGAAATTGCATTTGCATTGTCTCCATAATAAAAGGCCTTTGTCTTCCTTCTATCCACCAACATTTCAGCAAGCCTATTTATTCACCTGTCATATTCCTTGCCTTGCTAGACACTGGGGGCAAAATTTGAAAAAAATCATAAAAATCTCAAAATGTCCTGAAAAAAATCCATAAAAATCGAAAAATGTCCTGAAAAAATTCATAAAAATCTCAAAATGTCCTGAAAAAAGTCATACAAATTGAAAAATGTCATGAAAAAATTCATAAAAATCTCAAAATGTCCTGAAAAAAGTCATAAAAATCGAAAAATGTCATGAAAAAATTCATAAAAATCTCAAAATGACCTGAAATAAGATCATAAAAAATTGAAAAAAGTCCTGCAAAAAATTCTAAAAAATTTTCAAAAATGTCCTGAAGAAATCCATAAAAATCGAAAAATGTCCTGAAAAAAATCTCTAAAAATCAAATCAAGTCCTGAAAAAAGAATGAACACAAAAAAAAAAAAAAAAATTTGTAAAACTCCAAAAACTAAAAACATGCATTTTTGCAATAATTATCCCATTTGTGCATCGACAGATCACTGAGCATTCCTCCAATGACACTCGCAATCAAACACTATGCTTTAATGAAATCGTGCATTAACAGATGAACTTATTCAATCAAAATCAAACATTCCAACCTGATCAAAATTGTCATATCAATCGAATATCAGCATCGAAAATCATTTGTCCTTGTCACATTATCATGGGTCTTATACAGGGTGTGGTATACTCGAAACCAGACTGTGTCCTGTCTTAGACGGGGTACCTCATTTCCTGAAACCAGACAGCATGATCGTCCTATCAGCGTGTTCAACTTTTGACAATGAAGATCAAGATGTTTGTTTGATTTGCTTGAATTTGTGAGTCTTATCTTTTTATTGATTTATCTTTGGCTTCGATCATGTTCCTATGTTGCTCGATGATGTCACCGAGTGATTTAGAGTGACCGGGATGGCTCATGATCCTTTTCTTTTTTGATTGTGATTGTCGTTTGTCTATGATGTGTCTGTCTTTTGCAAATCGGGTTGCATTTCAGCTCTGGCCTTCAATGCCATGATGCTACGCATCCATTTTGCTAAATAAAAATAAAGGTTCTCACCTACAAAGTGCATTACTGAAAGCAAATTTTCATCATCTCTAACTGTCTTCTATCTCATTTCTTCTTACTAACATTTCTTCCGTCCGGTCGGATAGTCAGTTCGGTCTAGTGCTCTGATATCCACGCACATATGCTGCATCCTGCATCCATTTGGTTAGTACATTTGCATTCCATCACATATTACATCAAGCATTTTATCCATTTCATTTCATAACTACATCAAAAAAAATAATAAAAATGCATCCATACATGTTCATAAACCAGTACGTAAGTCATCCATACATAGAAAAACAACATAAGTCATAACATATTGCATCCATCATGTCGATGCATATCATATCACATATCATAATTATATCGGAGTACAAAATCGGACTGTCTGTCCTAAGTATGGCCCGCAAGCTGACTACATAATGGCAAACTACATGATGTCTACTGTCTGTCATACGGAGTACATGCCTCTGTCACTGGGTGCTCCCTCTGTCCTCGTCTATCACCTGCCAGAAGACATGTTATCACCACTGCTATCACCACACATCGCTGCTCATACTCGGCTGCCATCGTCTCCCACCGAATCTCCCTCTCGACAATATCTAGATCCTCTGCGTCACACTCAAACAGTCTGCATAACGCGTCTCTCCCTATCACTGGGTCGTACTCTATCATCTCCCCATGTATAGGAATGCGGAGGATGCGCCATACATCCTCTAGAGTCACTGTCGCCTCGCCAATCGCCAAATGGAATGAGGAAGTCTCCGAATGCCATCGCTCTGCCAATGCGGTAAGCAATCCTGTGTTTGCCCTAATCTCGGGCATATATGTGATGTAATACAATCCCAGTCCAGCTAATGTGTCTCTCTCTGTGCTCCTGAGTCTATGTCGTAGCATGAAACAGTCCGGTCGATTCTCCCGTGCGATCAATGGATATTGTCGACTCTGCATCACAATCGGGGCATCATTTTGTCAGTTTTAGGGTTTTGCTCCTACGGGTTGCATTTCCTCATTTTCATGTCCAAATTGGGGTGTTTTTCATCTACATTGGCCTATCCTACCCCCCCCCCCCCCTTGTCAGGTCTTTTGCATGCAATTTCAAGTCAAAACTAGGGTTTTTTGACAACTTGCGCCTGTGTTGGAGAAACTTGCGCCTGTGTTAGATGAATTGCGCTTGTGTATTCATACACAAGCGCAGGTTTAGATGACACAAGCGCAGATGTCCATTTTGGTGTCCCCTGTGGGCCCCGCAATGTCCCGTAAGCCATCAAAATTCATGAAATCAAAAACATGGGTTTTCGAGATACATACCGCTGCTCCTGCATCGTCCAGTCGTCTGAATGTGCGTACACGTTCTCCAAGGTGCCCCGCCATTGGAATGTTCGCCATCTATCTGCAAGTGTTCTTGTCCAGAGCAACAAATCCTCCTCTTTAGCTACTGCAAATGAGTCATTTTCACCCTCTTGGTCTCATTTATAGCTCTTTGTCATTGCATAGATGGACGTGCATCCTCTCCATCTTATGTTGGTCGCGGTCTTGTGCACCTTAAATTGTTTGTCCTTCATGCATCCGATCTTCGATTGTCGGTCCGTTCGATCCTGTCATTTTTATCGATCAATTGGCCTCTTTTCCGCATGTTTCCGGCCAATTCCTCGAGGGGGCATGCATATGTCATTATCTTTGTCTGGGGCATTTTTGTTATTGTTCTTTGAAACAACGCTCAGAATCGCATTGTCTCAAAGAGGGGCAAAATGTAGACACCCAAAAATGGTCAACGCTTGCGAGGTCATACTTTAACATTTGCGCATTACCTCATTTTAGGTTTTTGCGTCGCATTAACATTTCTCCTATGTCACGCACTTGATTTTTATCATTTTGCGAACATCGAGTCATTCTTCTATATTCTTCAATCGTCTCGTCCTCGAATTTGGTCTTGTCGACAACATTATCCAGTCATGATTTTGATCGATTTTATCTTGTCATCAATCGTTGTCATATTCAATCTTGTCATCTTGCGATCAATTTGTCATTGATCGTGGTCGTTATCAATCTTGTCATCTTGCAATCTATTTTATCATCGATCCTCGTCCTCTTGTCAATCTTGTCATTTTGCGATCATTTCACTATCAATCATTATCTGTCTCAATTGTGTCAATTTGGATCAAATCATGTCAATTGGCGTATTTCTCAATCAAATCATTTTGTCGTATTGGTCATTTATCAAAATCAAATCATGACATTAATTATCTCTAATCAAGACCTAATTGTCATCTTCGCATTTCTAATTCGTCTTCTAGGGTTTTATGATTTGGTCATTTAACCTAATTTGCCATTTCTTCCTCTAGGATTACTAAATTATTTATTAATCCTAAGTCTTCTTATTACAATTAAATCTTTATTTAATTGGCTAATTATTCCTCTTTGTGAATTGATTAATAAATGAAAAATTATTAATTAATTCACTAAATCCTAATTCTAATTTCCATCAATTTCCAATTTTCTAATTTGTCATCAATTTCAATTTCCTAATTTTTCAAATTTCTAATTTCTTTTCCCTCCTATTTCATCTCCTAATTCCATGGGAATGGCATGTCAATTTGTCATGAAATTGTCATAATTGATAATCAATCAATTTTGACATAGAATGTGTCATAATCAATCAATCAAAATTGTGCATGGAAAGTGCATAATTTGCATAATTTGTCATAATTAACATATTGATTTGCAATTTCCATTTGAATTGCATCATGCCAATCTTGTCACTTCTCCAATTTCTCTATAAATTGGATAATTTTTCTTCAATCAACCCCTTCAATTACTTCTTGAAATCCGAATTGCCGTCAAACTATCAAATTTTAGTTCTAGTACTCTTGAGCTTTTTTGCTTTCAATTGTGAGGGCACTTGTAGGTGAGATCCACAAACCCATTGAAGAGGAAAGAACAACAATGGAGCCGCATGGAAGGAGTATTCAATCTTGAATCTGGTTTGCATAATGTTTTCTTTTGAATGCTTCATTTTCATACCTCTATTGAATGTGCATTGTGATTAGGTTCATTGCAATGAGTATTTCTTTGATTGAGCTATCATGTCTAATGTTTTGATTTGATCTACTTGTTTTGATGATTCCTAATTTCTATGCTACATTAACTTATCTACAAATTTCAATGAGGATGAATTTTTCTTCTACATATTTGGGTATCTTATAAAAGAAACTATTATAGCCCCCAACCTTGATAAAGGTGAACCTGTAGTATTGAATAAAAATGTTTCCATACTTATTCACAAGTTGAATTGCCTCAAGAGAAATCCTTTGGCTTAGGTTTCCTTGTAACTCTCTAACTTATGTAATAGTGAACACATCATTGACTCTCCTCAACTTATGGTAATGTTTCTCTAGTTGCAAATTTGGGTAATAATCATATATTTATATATTATCATCAAACACATACATGGGCCAAAGTCATGGTCACTGCCTAGTGCAAGCTAGGGCATATTAAATATAAGATGACATATAAAAAAAAATTCAAGAGAAATTTTAGAAAACATATAATATATTTTGTCACTGATGAGAGTTCCCAATCCAAATACTATTTCTTGAAAATAACAATTTGAACAAATAAAATCATCCATTCTTTAAAATTATGGGCATTCATATTTCTTCATAATATATGAAGCAACATCACATTGTCTAAGATCTCAAATTAAAGTGTGATATATTCAAATTCTTAGGAAACTAGGATTCACCCTTTTTAGGTATAGTTAACCATTGCCTAGAAATGATCTTCTTGTAATTCCCTTTCTTCTCATTGAACTACACTTGAGAATATTGAAAATCAAAATCTACATAGGTTTCCCTTTCTAATAGAGGAAAGTAGCCATTAGTTGTTGCTCTATCAAGAGTGATGAGAAAAATATTATCATTTGTTTTGATTCCCCTAGTTTTGGGATAATAGTAGTTTATACATTCTAGGACCAAGTTTATGGATTACACAACCATAGGGAAGTTGGTTGCTTTTGACAACCCATTCTCTAAATGATAGGGACCTATGTTGTCTCTTTACCCTCTTCCAAAACTCAACAAAATTGATGTGCCCTATTCTAATATCACTAATATATAGTAATGAGTTGGTTAAACCAAATGAATGTTCATAGACAATATGTTTATACTTCAATTTGACGTGAATTTTAGCTCAAACTATTATATTTTAAATCTAGGAAAATTTGGGCAGAGTGATGGAAAGGGCACATAGTTTTCACGGTTGAATTTTCTAGAAAGATGCATGTGTCAACAAGATAATGCAACTGCAAGAGTGTAAGGACCATGCGATTAATAATTTATTGCTATCAAGAAAACTTTTCTTTTGATTCTAATTCTGTAGTGACCAAATTTTGCTCTACAATTCTTTGTTCATCACTTATTCAAAACCCTCATGAAATTATTACTCCAATATTTATAAATGACTTTGTTTTGAGTTGCTTTTCCTTTTAATACTCTAACACTACTACTCCTATATTCTATGATAGCATTTAATGCTAGGTAGATGAGCTTTCCTAAAGCCAACTTTCAAAATTATATTTGGAACAAAGAGGAGTGGATTTTCAATTGGTTATAAACTATGCCGAAGCTTGAAAAAGGTTTTGAAACCTCTTTACATTTTCATTTTACTTTTCTCTTGTTTGCATTTACTTTTCCCTTCCTTTTCATATCTTTTGAAAACATAAGGGAGAAAAGTGGTTGGAGGTTTGGCGTTAGGCATCCACAAGGTAACAAAAACCTAGTTGAGCCCCACACAATGTTTTGAAACTCACAAAAAAGTCCTTGAAGCATTGACAACTTTTCTTTTTCTTCAAAGGCTATTCTTTGAAGTTGTGAGTTGTGAGTTAGAGCTCGACAAGCTAGTGAGAACCTTGTTGACTCTAGACTATGCTTTCAAAACCATTTAAACTTTTTGCCAAGAAAGAAAACTTAAAATTTTAAAAGAGACATTTTATTTCAAAAATATTTTTTTTTGGAAAAATCTTGGCGACTCTTGAAAGGGTTTTGGGAAACAAGATTAGGCTTGACACATTTTGAAAAAGATTTAAATACTTGTTAAAAAAGAGACACTTCGTCAAGGACTAAAATGACTTCTAAAGAGATTGTTGGGTGTCGAAAGGGTTATGAAAACATTGTCAGACTTTGAAAATGGTTTCAATACCACATCCGAAGACCAAAAAAATGAAAGTTTATAAGTGTTTAAAATTTTAGCAAGACAGTGAAAATGTAGAGACATGCGAAGACTTAAAAAGACTTCTAGGACCTAGACCTTTTTAATTTGATGGGAGAACAAAGCTTTTAAAGGGACGACCAAATCCAATGCAACAACTAGATTTGAATAGGGATAAATACTATCAAGGATGAAGAAGGGAGTCAAAATATTTGGTTTAAACTCCATTGGACAACATGATCGAAAAGACATGACCAAAAGATACATAAAGGATCTAAAGAGACACATGAAAATCGAGACACAAAATCTCCTAAACTACTAATGTTCAAGAACATGGAATGCCTATTTTACATTTGGTACAATTTTAAATCTTGCTCATTATATGGAAAAGACAAGATTTTGCCATTAGGATACATCAATATGAAAGCATTCTTCCTACACACTTGACTTATCTTGAAGGGATTCCATAGAGAATCAAATTTTCTATGAGCACCTTTTAGCTCCTTCTCTTGTCCCAAAGCATCAACAAATCTCCCACCATGAAACTTCTTGGCCTGTCTTTTATACCAAACATCTTGTTAATACTTTTTTATTATCATGGTCTAAAGTCTTTATAGGAAGGTATTTATATTTTTGATAAAAGAATTTTAAAGGTTTTCAACCTTATGAAAAAATAGAAAAGTTCTTAAAAATGGTGATGTATTAGCTCTTTAATCATATTGTGTATGCTCAAGCAAGTGCAAGTCACTAAAGGTATGGTGCATCACCCAATAAATTTTAGTTTTTGTTTTAAGTCTTTTCTTTCCCTTTTCCTAATGAAAGTAGTGTAGGTGAGGTATCAATAGAGAACTAGATCTATAACTATAGGTTGATCTTGTTGACATTGAATTGTCATTGATGTCAACCGGTATTGCAGGCTACCGGTAGGGTGTGTCAACCTGGTATGAAGAAGATTGAATAGATATAAATAACATATGTATGATCATGTGTTGACAAATGATATCACTAGTATAAGGTGAGATGTAAGAGTGAGTTGGCATGCCTGATTATTAATTGGTAAGGCATAAATCGGTATGAAGGCTAGTTGTGATGAAGAGGTGGAGTGTTAGATGAATCACAACAACACCTAGTGAGATGAACTGAACGAATGGCATGAAGACATACCAGAAGGCTAGATGAATTGTCAATATTGTGTAATGCTGATAAAAGTGGTTGTCCTATGTATTCGAAATACTGGTAAAGGTCTATATTGGTAGAAGGGTTTGTACTGGTAGGGATGTTCGAGGTGGAACTGACTCTTTGTCAGTGAGTTAAAAGTATGCTAATGTGTGCCATGGTGAGTTGAGGTGGAAAACATGCAGACATTGATAAAATATTCATCGACATGGTTGTCTGCGCAATTGGTGGTCATTAAATGATAAATCAAAAAATCACTAGATTCTATCTGACTATTGTAGCTCGAGGTTGAATGGATGACATAGAATGATTAGGTAGTTGTTGGCATGGTGATCGGAGCATGAAATCCGATAGGAAATTGACCTCCAATCAGAAACAGCTGGACAAGATGAGGTCAACCAAGATCAAGGTCATAAAGCAAGGTAATGTTTGCTATTTTTAGAAAACATGCATTGATGAATGGAAAAAAAACATGTACAAATGGATCTCCCCATATAAGGTGAACAATCCAAGGTGGATCAAACAAGACTTGATGCAGATTTGGTCAAAGGAAAGAAACCCTAACCGCCTGATGTTTGAATTTGTTTGTCGTGCTCAAACTTTTGGGCAAAAATGGAACAACAAATTTATTTTTTTGAACAACATAAACTCACAAAATATCCTACATTAAAATGAAATCAATTGAGTTTTGTCTTAACTAAGATGTAAATAGGAATGTTTACTAAGATTGGATTAATCAACTCACTCATAGAGCGACATTAATTTTTGAAGACTACTTAAATCCTAAGAGGATCATCACAATTTAATTAGTTAGTTTAATTAACCTAATTAAATTTCCGCTAATCAAAGTTGAGGGATATATAAATATCTCAATTGCATTTAAATCATTCCAGGCCAAAACAATGATAATGCTATCTTAAATTTAAAATTAATTAATTGGGTGCATGCAAGTTCATTATTTAAATTTAACCAATAAGGTTTCAAATTCAATAATGTTATTTGTCAAATAAATCTGGTTTATACTATAGCCAATTTTAATTTCCCCTAAACCTTCAAATTTTGACTATTAAATAATCTGGCCAAAATTGGCCTCATAGGTTAAAAATTTGTATAAAATAATTAATAATTTTTATTTACAAATTTTCCCCAAATTAAATTTAACTTGGCATCCACATTTAATTAAATACAAAAACTATCTATGAAATATCCTTATTAATAATCCTTGATAAAATTACATTGATAATTGCAATATTAGAACTATATAAAATTAATCCCCCAATCTATTTCAGCCAAAAGTGAAAGGGGTCTAAATTATTACTTAAGCGTTCATTAATATTTATTAATAAAATAAAATTAAATAGGTTTTCAACTTAACCTCTTATATATAGATATTTATATATATACCTATATATATATATATAAACAATAGGATAAACAAACCTAAATTTATACCTATTTATATGTATATGTATATGTATGTATATATATATATATATATATATATGTATATATATATATATATATATATGTGTATATATATATATATGTATATATATATATATATATATATATGTATATATAAATATTTATAAAATGAACCAACTATACCAACTAAATATTATATTACAACTTACCAAAAACCCTAAATTTAAAAGTTATAATTAAAACTATAATTCAAATCTCTCTATTATTCTTATATGCCTACCCTAACCCGAATATGGGCTAGGGTTGCATTTCTAATATATTTTTATTATTTAAATGCTAACCCTAACCCAAAATTGGGTTAGGGTTGCATTTTTAACAACTAGAGTTCTTTTCTTTTTTCTTTATTGCTTTTACCCTAACCTGAAATTGAGTTAGGGTTTATTATATATATATTTTTTGTGTGTGTGTATTCAATGTCTGATGTAGGGTTCGGTGGCCATGAGGCGATGGGCATGGAGACAACGACCGAATGGAGACAACGACCGAATGGAGGCAGAGCGACGGAAATGAAGGGACGGAGGTCCAAGCTCGTACTGCGGGGGCTCCCCGAACACCATTGTGATTACCCACAATGGCGATCGGTGCCACCTACTGTGGGCACCCACAGTGGCAACTGTAAGCCATCCACTGTGGTTACCCATAGTGGCGGTCCCGTGTTGACCACTGTGGTTAACCATAGTGGCGGCCCGTGCCGTCCACTGTGTGTAATCACAGTGGTTCGGCCCATGAGCCATCCACTATGTGTAAACATAGTGGTTCGGCCTGTGAGCTGTCCACTGTGTGTTAACACAATGGTTCGACCTCCAAAAAAAATTTCTTTTTTTTTATTTACAATGTATTTAACATAAATATATATGTGTGTGTGTGTGTGTGTGTGTGTGTACATATATATTTTCAAAGTTAGATTTTTGATCTCCTTTTTTTTTTACATGCAGGAAATAGCAAAATAGTGACAGCATAAAACAGATACACATTCACCCTTCTATTTTTTTCTTCTTTGCAAAATGGTGATCTAGTTAAACATGTATACCATATTCATTTAGTTAGATTAAATAGATTTTTATTATGCATCTCTAACAACATTATGTCTATCGGTTTTAACAGTATGATAAATATGTCAACAATTCATTTCCGCGTTAAAATTAGACATGAAACTATTTGTAATTTCTGGTTTTCTAAATTTGTGCATATATAAATTTTCCTTTAAAACACATGACAATAGACTTTTTAAACTAATAGGTTTATCTACAACATTTCTTTTCTCCTTAACTTCTGTAAAGCGGAAAATCGCGATCGAACCCTAGTTGCTCTCCCCTCTTCCAACTCCGAGGAGAGAGAAGGGAGGCTCGCTAGGGTTGATGGTTTTCACTTAAGGGAGAAACTTTACATTCAAAAGAGGGGTTGAAACTCACAAGATCCAATCCAACACAAGGCAAGATTGGATGCTAAATGGGTTTCAAGGGTTAAGAAAGCAAGGCTACCCTCTTTTGTAAAGAATGTTGATAGATGAATTAAGCTAGGAATGCATAGAAAGTGACAAAGATTCGCTTATAAACTGAGATAGGGATATAGGATGAAGCTGCGGACCTAGAATTAGTAGTAAAATGTCGATACAGCGCTGTCCTGCAAATTTGAGCAAAAGTTGTCGGGACGATGGTGCCCGGCACCACGGTCCTTCGAAAAATCTGTGAAACGAAGGGGGATCTGTTCGTCTCTACACAAGGATTCCAGATCTTCAATTTCAGCCGCGTACCTGCAACCTACACACAGAAAAGTGAAGACAATTGGGGGGTTAGGGATTAGGGGTTTGCCTTTAGGTCAAACCCTGGTTTTGGAATTAACCAAGAAATGAGCAAGTGCTGTAAATGTAAATGTCTGTAATGTAAAACAAGTACTAATACCTTGTTGTAAGGATGTTTGTATCCTTATGTGCGAAGGTATAGATGTTGTATGTTGTAGCATGTAGTAAGTGATCTCCTCTTCAATGGTTGAATCCTTGTCTTGAATGCAACACTTAGCCTTGAATGGAGACTTGGAATGAATGCTTGAATGTTTGAATGCTTGAATGCTTGAGTATAGTTTCCACGCTTTGTACACATATCCTCTTCATGCCAAATGAGAGAGAAAAATGTAGTTTATATACTTGTCAATTAGGGCTGATAGACTGATTTTCCCGACCTTAGGCCGACCAGGAAAGTTAATTTCCAAATTGCAAACAAAAAAACCTGAGACCCCTTAGGAGACCGGGCCCAAAATAGGCCCAGGGCCCAGCCTTGGTCCTGAAGGACCAGGCCGCTGGGTGCTCTGGTCCCACCTCCCGGGACAATAGGGTGCAAGGAGGTTCAGGCCAGGGTGCTTGAAAAATGCAGTTTTTGGTGTCATAATCAGGTTTTGGGGTCTCCATTCAGGTTGCGTGTTGCGTCGCCATCGTGAAGACTGAAATGCAGTCGAAATTGCAAGTGTCGCAATTTTAGGACGCTAAATTTAGCCCACACTTTAGCGAGAGTATGTATGCTCATACTTCTGGTAAAGTACAAGGAACAATCATTGAAAGAATTTCACCACGTCAAGGAGGCAAGACACACCAAGCCCCCAGTGGACTAAGGATCTTACGACTTCGATTGACAAAGTAAAAGGGAAGATCACGAGGGAGAACCATGACTGTCAGTAGTAAGGTTCCCTCACTATGAGTCATGCAAGATAAATACCAAAAATTTTCAAGGCAAAGCTAAGTTCGCCAAGAAATTTTCAAGTATCGTGAAGGGATAGACAGGGTGTATGCCCCCCTACGTTAAAGCGATCGCACATGCCTCAACGGGGGTGATTGTTTTAACGTAGTGATACACATAAGAGATGAGAAAGGAAAGGAGCACGTTATCACAAAGATTTAGCCCCCAAGTGTGAGATAAACCCAAGCATAATAGACACAAAACACAAAGCACAAGGTGACTTCGCTTTCCTTGGGGTCAGTATGCTGTATGATAAGTCATGTATATATATCATATGTATGTATGCATAATTGTTCTTCATTCCCCAATCAAGGAAGGTCACCTAGAAGAAGGGAACACATGTGTCTTTTGAGTCAACATGAGAGAGACCAAAAGAGATCTCAATGCTTTGCATCGTCCTCAAGTAGACAACAGCAAGGACAACAAATAGAAGAATGAGAATGACATATAGAAGAAGTAACAAAAGAGAGGGGGAGAGAATCTGCTATGCTAATGTAACTAGTCTAGCACGTCATCTACCCCCCAATCTTGCTGATCAATATTTCGGGAAGGCAGGGAACATGCTAGAGGAGGAACATCCAACATAGTAGATGGAGCTATCACAAGACCCAAACAAGGGCTATGTTTATGTTCCAAGCCACATTGTTCTTGTCTAAGAGCTAGGATAAGTGCTTTAGAAAATTCATTAGATAAATGGTTATCAATATCAACAAGTTCATATTCACTATCAGAAGCAAGAGGAGTAGCATTTTCATCATGAATAACATTTTCATCTATATCATCATCAAGATTTATAAAAATAGGATCTTTAACTCGCACAGGATCAAGACCATCATGCATCTTATGTTTAGGAGATTTAGGCTCAATTTCCGGCTAAGGAGAAAATGGAATAATGCTTGTTGAAGGTGTTTTTGGAGATTGTAAAGTTTGAGAAGCAGCTGCTTGAGCCCTAAGATGACGCTTTCGTCGGCGTTCACGTGCAGAACGATTTCATCTAGTCTTAGTAGGAAGTGGAGAAGATTGAGGAGGAGGAATGTTCTCATCCTTATCACTTGGGTGTTTAGGTTGTGGTCTATTAGGCTGGATAATAGGAGAAGAAGAAGGTCTCTTCTCCCTATAAAAAGAAGGGGGAGGAACTGCTCCATATAAAGGAGGAATTTTTGGTTTAGGAAGGAGACCAAGTCCATCATGATGAGGAGGTATAGGTCTACTTTTAGAAGATTTATTAGGCATAGACATAGTCACATCCATGGGGATGGGTTGGGAATCTTCTTGAGGAAAGACATTAGTTTTATCTTTCAAAGGAAGAACTTCCTTCTCAAGAATGATAGGAATGTCAAGTTTAGGTGTTCTAGGTTCACTTAGAGATAGGATCATATCCGTTTTCCACTTTTGATAAGATTTGAAAAGATGTTCACTTCGCAGAGGAAGAGATTTGAATTGTTTAGGCCAAAAGTAATCAATAGGAACACTAGAAGTTCTTTCAGCTGGTTTAAAGAGACTATGATTGACAGTAACAACTTCACCATTATGGGGAAATTTCAAGCATTTATGAATAGGAGAAGCAATAGCCTTCATGGAAGATAGCCAAGGATAGCCAAGCTTCACACGAAATTGTTCGGATGAAGGAATAATAGCAAAGTGCACATCAAGAGATTTGTTATGGACCTCAATAGGTAATGTAATAGAACCAATTGTAGGAGAAGAAAATGCATCAAATAATTTCACAACCACATCTGTTTTGTCATAGATCACTTGATTCAATTGCAAAGTAAAAAGAAATTCTTCAGTAATAACATTAACCATGCACGAAGGATCAATAAGCACTCCACGGCAAGGTGTATTCTTGACTTTTGCAACTATGTATAAAGGACCATCAGGTGCTCTAATGGTTTCACTAGAATCAAATGTGATGGAAGGTTCTTTAGGATTTTCTTGCTGCTCTACAAAGTTAATCACATTCGGAGTCATAGACACAAGACCATCAGATGAGAGAGAGGAATCATTAGCCTCAATCGCATTAGAGGTATGAGAAGGTAATGGATCAGTAAAAATCTAAAGATTTTGGTTAGGAGGAGCTACAGATGTGTTGCCTTTATCATTCACTCCAGAAACAAAGATAGTATTATTATCAATCAAATCTTGAATTTTACCCTTTAAAGAAAAACATTTTTTAGTATCATGCCCAGGCTGACGATGAAAGTGACAAAAAGCTTTGCTATCAAAATAAGGTGAAGTAATCTTTGTAGGATCAATTTGTCGTACAGGAGGAAGAGTAAGCACATTTTGTTCCAATAACTTATTCATAATACTATGCAATGATTCATTCAAAGGAGTATACTTTCTTTCTTTCTTGAAAAATTTAGAAATAGGAGGCACACCTGATGCTGCATTCACATTGTTGTTGATGATGTTTTCATTGAATTTGATGGAATCTCTGTTCGGTTTAAACTTCCCAAATGGTTGTTGACTGCTATCACCCTTATCACTCGGTGCCATAGGATGTGATTATTCCATTTGACTCACAGTTAGTTGATAATTGTGAAGAGTCGCACACAACTGTTGGAAAGAAGTAAACTCAGAAAATAGAAGTTTGTCTCGAATGTCTTTTTGTAAATTAGAAATAAAGATTCTTTGAATATCATTGTCAGGCACTGGAAAAGAAATTTGAGCATACAAATGCTTATATCTACCAATGAAATCAGTCACTTTTTCTTTAACACCTTGTTTACAATGCATTAAATCAATCAAAGTAACTTTAGGACTTATATTGTTTTGAAATTGTTGAATGAAAGCATTTGCAAGTTGTTCGAAAGAAGTAATAGAATAAGAAGGAAATGAGCAATACCATTGTAGGGCTTTGTCTCTTAATGTTCTAGTAAACAGTTTTGCAAGCAACCTTGGGTCATAAGCAAAATCAGTACAAATTGTTTGAAAAGTCTTAACATGTGTTAGAGGATTACCTTTACCATTATAAAGTTCCAAATGCGGGATTTCAACATGTTTAGGAGGGATAGCTCAAACAATATCAAGAGAAAGTGGGCTCGCAACATCAAATGTGGGCACACTAAACTTAGATTGATTGATAGAGGCAATTTGTTGCTGTAAAGAAGAGACAGTTTGTGCAAGATTGTTAATGGTCGCTTCAGTCGAAGAATTCATATTAGGTGTGTTAGATTGACATGGAGGTGTTGTGTTATTGAAAGAAGGTAGAGAGTAAGGTGGTGGGACCCTATGATAGTCAATCATAGGGGATGATTGGACAAGAGGAACACTACAACGAGGAATGGAATGGTTAAATGAATTGCCCCCTTGCGTCATGTTCATTTGTGGAGATGTAATAGGGACACTCATTGAAGGAATGAACGAAGAAATTGGATTGAATGAAGGAAGAGGGTTAATTGAAGAAGAGGGATTACCCCCATGACTAGTGATCACAGGAGGAATGTCTTGTATAGAAGTAGTCATTATGTTTGATGTAAAGGTAGGTATGCTAGCAATAGAAGTTGTCAAAGGAATAGAATGATTGACTTGTGTAGGAGGTTGTGTATAACCTAAAGATTCGGCACAACTCTTCATAGGCATCACATTCGAATCCACGATGTGTGCAATACCATGCAAAATATCAATTCCATTCTTATCACTTTGAAGCATACGTTTTAGACCCTCAATTAAAGGAAGAGCTTGACTATCGGGATACTCATGAGACATCCATTGGTGAAAATCATCAAATTGGTTATCCAATTTTGAAAGTTGTTCTACAGAAACCTCATGGAGAGCTTCTTCATTATTAGGAGGATTAGAGGAATTACCCATGTCCTCGTTAAAAAGGCTATTCAAATTAGGTTCCATCTCCTCGGTAATTAAACCTCGGAAAGACTTAATTCTACGGCTTCGTCTAATGGGAACAGTGTAAGTAGGGCTTATTGTTGTAAAACTCATGCACTAGAAAGAGAGAGAAGATTTTGAATTTAGAGGTAGCAATTTTCAGTATAATTAGCCAATCTTCTGGATTTAAGTTGTTAAATGCAATCACGACAGTCTCCCAAAATTTCGAAAAAAATGTCAGGGACCGTGGCGCTCGGAGTGCACACGGTCCCGGCAACTTTTTTCAAAATTTGCAGGGATGAAAGGTATGATGATTTTAAAGCTAATCTAAAAAAATTGAGCGATTTTACGATCTATAGATAGGCCAAATTAAAGTTGCAATCTCAAAATTGAACCCTACCAAGATTGTCGAAAAATGCAAAATTTGAATTTTTGAAAAAGAGAGGGAAACTGAAATTTTGAATTTTATGATTTTAGAGGGAATGCCAAAAGCAATGCAAGTTTTGAAATTTAAAAATTGACTCGATTTCACGCAAAATTCAATTTTGAAAGCGGAAATCAAAGTTGTTGTAATTAAGCACTTAATTTCAAAAGTCACAAATTGCAAGAATTTGAATAAAGCACTGAAATTTCGAATGAATGCAAACACACTTTTCAGATTTAGGACAGTAAGAAAACAATTTTGACACAAAATTTCAATTTCAATGATTTTTGAATGATTAGGAGCCCTAAACCAAGCAATCACAAGACCAACTTTGATTGTAATTTTGAAAGTGTTATAATTAATAAAATCAACCAAAATTCTGGATTTTAGCAGGAAAATACAGTAAGATCTCGCTCCCGAAATTTCGGAAAAAATGTCGGGGACGTTGGCGCTCGGAGTGCACACGGTCCTCGCAACTTTTTTCCAAATTTTCAGGGATGAAAGATATTGTGATTTTATTGCGGAATCCAAAGTTACAGCTGATTAGGAGGTGTTTTGATCAGTGAAATTGTCGGACAAAGGTTGAATCAAGAGGGTTTCAAAAATTAGGGTTTTGACACTTAACCACTTAATTTTCAAAATTAAAGCACAGACATGAATTGATAATTTGTAATAGAAGGGCAGATCTAAAACAAACATTAACAATTAAGCATTTCACAAGTTCAATTACTAAAAAGAAAATTTAGGGTTTTTATGCAATCACCTCTAAAATTTTGCAAAAGATCAAACATGGAAATGTAATCAAGGAATCCAATTTTCAGATCTAAGCATGAATAATCAGAAAGGATGTTCACGTCGGGTTCACCAAAATGTAAAGCGGAAAATTGCGATCGAACCCTAGTTGCTCTCCCCTCTTCCAACTCCGAGGAGAGAGAAGGGAGGCTCGCTAGGGTTGATGGTTTTCACTTAAGGGAGAAACTTTACATTCAAAAGAGGGGTTGAAACTCACAAGATCCAATCCCACTCAAGGCAAGATTGGATGCTAAATGGGTTTCAAGGGTTAAGAAAGCAAGGCTACCCTCTTTTGTAAAGAATGTTGATAGATGAATTAAGCTAGGAATGCATAGAAAGTGACAAAGATTCGCTTATAAACTGAGATAGGGATATAGGATGAAGCTGTGGACCTGGAATTAGTAGTAAAATGTTGATACGGCGTTGTCCTGCAAATTTGAGCAAAAGTTGTCAGGACGATGGCGCCCGGCGCCATGGTCCCCTGAAAAATCCGTGAAACGAAGGGGGATTTGTTCGTCTCTGCACAAGGATTCCAGATCTTCAATTTCAGCTGCGTACCTGCAACCTACACACAGAAAAGCGAAGACGATTGGGGGCTTAGGGATTAGGGGTTTGCCTTTAGGTTAAACCTCGGTTTTGGAATTAACCAAGAAATGAGCAAGTGTTGTAAATGTAAATGTCTGTAATGTAAAACAAGTACTAATACCTTGTTGTAAGGATGTTTGTATCCTTATGTGTGAAGGTATAGATGTTGTATGTTGTAGCATGTAGTAAGTGATCTCCTCTTCAATGGTTGAATCCTTGTCTTGAATGCAACACTTAGCCTTGAATGGAGACTTGGAATGAATGCTTGAATGTTTGAATGCTTGAATGCTTGAGTATAGTTTCCACGCTTTGTACACATATCCTCTTCATGCCAAATGAGAGAGAAAAATGTAGTTTATATACTTGTCAATTAGGGTTGATAGACTGATTTTCCCGACCTTAGGCCGACCAGGAAAGTTAATTTCCAAATTGCAAACAAAAAGACCCGAGACCCCTTAGGAGACCGGGCCCAAAATAGGCCCAGGGACCAGGGCGCTGGGCACCCTGGTCCTGAAGGACCAGGGCGCTGGCGCTCTGGTCCCACCTCCCGGGACAGCAGGGTGCAAGGAGGTTCAGGCCAGGGTGCTTGAAAAATGCAGTTTTTGGTGTCATAATCAGGTTTCAAGGTCTCCATTCAGGTTGCGTGTTGCGTCACCATCGTGAAGACCGAAATGCAGTCGAAATTGCAAGTGTCACAATTTTAGGATGCTACAACTTCTAACAGTTAACTATAGGGAAAAATAAATTTGTCTATCTTAACTTTCTGGTTTTTTTTTTAAATAGAAAATGATAGTAGTAAATACAAATTCAACAACATTTAAATATTACAGAAAATACTTAAAACATTATCATTTCACTTTCTGCATTTCTTTTTTTTTTTTAAATAATATGACAGAGATAGATAAATGACAGCAAAATCATGTAGACTAGGAAATACTTAGAAATATTAAAGAGGAAAAATGCAGAACTAACTTTCCTTTAATGTCCATTTAATCACTCTATTTTTTTTTTGCAATATCCACTTAAAAAGATGCAATTGTTTACAAGAAAAATCTGAATACAATAGTCAACTTTTACAATGGGTGAAATACCCCAACTGGTCTCTCATTCCTAATAATGAGGACTTAAATAAAATAGCATTTCTTTATACAAAAAATAAATACAACATAAATATCCTCACTTACATTTTTGCAACTCAAATTTAATATTAGATTTCCTATTCTTTTCTTTTCAACAAAATACAATATTACATTTTTTTTTTCTACAACTAAAGTAAAATCTGCAACTCCTAACTTTTTTCTCCGAGCAACCTACATTCAAAACTTAAGGCTGTGACCATGGGGTGCTCACCTCCTAGTATAGGCTTACTAGAAGCCAACCTTGAGCTTGGAGAACCAAGTCCTAGATGGGTTACACTCAAGCAAAAATAAACAAGCAAGGGGAAAAAAACTCAACAAACACATTCCCATCCCAAAGCTGGAACTTCATCACATAATGTGATGTTTTACAAGGGTGGAAGTGGACCAAATACCGTGAGGAGATTTGCAAGATAATAGATCATAGCCAACTCATGGCAACCAATAACACCACAAAAATCCATCTTAACCCAACATCCTTATGACCCCCAAGGCATACATGCCATATTTTCTCCCCTTATGACCCCCGAATGCATAAACAAGACTATGCAGCAAGGGTCACATACACAAACCCTTGAGATCACTCTCATAATGAGAGCCTCTCACTCTAAGGCTATCAAACTCCTTCCACCCCCAAGACCATTCTATCCTCCCAAGGGTAAAAGGCCTTGGATACTCCCAAAACACAAATAAAATGCATACAAGAAAAGAAATACAAAAAAAAGATCACATAATATTTTTCACAAAGGGAATACAAAGGAAGCAACATTTACATGCAAGCAATCCTAAAATAAATTTCCAAACATACAAGTAAGAATAAGCACCAACCTTGAATCTACGAAGGGGTTTCTAGGGATAGCTTGGAGAAGGGGTTTCTAGGGACATCTCAAATTCTTTGCACATTTCATTTCCAAAGTTCCTGCATAGAGAGTCATTTCCACAAAATATAATATCACCAACAAATATGGCTGAGATCAGTATTCCATTTTCATTATTCTTCATGTACATATTCTTGTTTTCACTTGTTCTTATAAAACCAATCTTGATCAGATAAGAGTGCAATCTTTCATACCATGCTCTAGGTACTTGTTTCAAACCATATAAAGCTTTATTCAATTTACATACCTGATCATTATTCTTGTCTTCAACAAATCCTTCAAGTTGTTCAATAAAAACTTCTTCTTCTAATATACCATTAAAAAATGTAGATTTGACATCCATTTGATATACCTTGAAATTCTTGTAAGTAGCATATGCCAACAATGTTCTTACTCCTTCAAGTCCTCCCAAAGGTGCAAAAGTCTCACCATAATCAATTCCCTCTTCTTGGGCATAACCTTTGCAAACTAGTCTTGCTTTATTTCTAATGACCTCACCTTTTTCATTCAGCTTGTTTCTAAAAATCCACTTTGTACTGATTACATTTTTGTCCTTTGGTCTTGGGACCAGTGTCCATGTGTCATTCTTCTTGATTTGATCAATCTCTTCTGTCATAGCATTTATCCAATCTTCACTGTTAAATGCCTCTTTCACTATCCTCGGTTCAAATTCAGATATCAGACATGTGTTCTGTCTCAGTTTGTTCATTGTCATCACTAGATCATTCTTATCTCCTATAATCAGACTTGATGCATGATGTCTTCTGACATACTTGGCTAACACAAGCTTGGTAGGCTTTGTATGATCTTCTTCATAACTCGGTAACTAAATATTCTCTTCATTTCCTTCAATAGTTTTCTCGGTAAGACTTGTCGGTTGAACATAGACAAATTCATCATAATCTTCTGGTTCCTTGGAATTTCCTTCATCATTTCTTTATGCAAATTCATGAATTTTCACATTTGCACTTTCTACTATTTTGTTAGATGATTTGATTAGACATTTAAATGCTTTGCTTCTAGTAGAATAACCTAGAAATGTTCCTTTTTCACTTTTCTGATCAAACTTTCCATTTCTATCATCTTTGTGAACATAGCATCTACTTCCAAAGATTTTAAAATAACTTACATTAGGTTTCTTGTCATACCAGATCTCATATGGTGTCTTCAATGTTCCTTTCTTTAGTTGTACTCGGTTCAGGGTGTAAACTACCGTGCTTATTGCTTCTCTCCAAAATGTTTGTGACACTTTATTTTCAATCATCAAGGTTCTGGCACAATCCACAATAGATCTATTTCTTCTCTCAGCAATTCCATTTTGTTGTGGAGTTCTTAGTGCAAAGACTTTTCTTTTTATACCATGATCATTACAAAATAAGTTGAACTCATCAGATGTGAACTCTCCTCCTCTGTCTGATCTAAGACATTTCAGTTGTCTTCCTGTTTCATTTTCAACTCTTGCCTTGTACCATTTAAACATTTGAAAAGCTTCTAATTTTTCTTTTAAAAACATAACTGACATCATCCTTGAGTAATCATCCACAAATAATATTAAATATTTATCACCATAGTAACTTTGAACTTTCATAGGACCACAAATATCAATGTGCACAAGATCTAAAATTCCCTTAGATGTGTAGGTCTTACTTGTAAATCTTGATCTTTTTATTTTACCCATCTGGCATCCTCAACACATAGCATTCTCAGGTTTTTCCAAACTCGAATTGCATAAGTTGGTAGAAGGGTTCTTAACAACTTACTTATTATATCCTTTTCTTCAATAGTTCCACCTGCTCCTTTGATTTGATTGACAATCTCCTTTAGTCTTGTACTAAACTAGTTATGTTCTCACCTTCATTCATCCTCATAGATTCAAGTTGTCCTCTTAGACTATCCACTTTTTCTCTTTGAACATGTTCATCACCGCCATACACAGATATGAGCTTGTCCCACATTGCCTTTGCATCATTACAGCCTTCTAGATCATTAAACTCTAAGTCGATCAATGTAGATATTATTTCAATCATTGCTTGGATATGTTCTTGCTTTTCCTTTATCTCTTCCATTGTCAATGGATAGGTGCTCGGTGTAATGAAATCATTCTTGAAATAAGATACAACATATTCTCCAACTCCTGATAGGTGCAGCTTCATCCTTTTCTACCATTTAGAGAAACTCGACTTGTTTAGCTTCGGTGCATCCCTCTTATACATCTTTAGATCTTTTCCTCAAGTGCCTTTAAACTTTTTCTTTCAAAGTCCAAAGCTCTAATACCAATTGATAGTTCTGATACTTAATGCTAAGTACAGATGCCAAGATAATAAGATAAGAGGGGGGGTGTGAATCATACAACCTTAAACTTCTAGAAAAACATCAAATTCAACCTCGGTAACATATACTCCAGTAATATAACCAAAATTGCTAAACATGCAAACTTAAAAGCATATAAACATCATAATCCTCATAACACTAGATTTAACGTGGATACCCAAATAGGGAAAAACCATTGTGGGATTTCGGACCCACTAAGAAATATACTCTTCTAGAGTATGCTCGGTTAAAAGCAAATCCTGTTAAAGATTACAAACATATTGCTAGATGTGACCCTGTTAAGGGATTTCCCTCAGATCTATTAGGATCTTCACCTTGTTAGAAGTGACCTTGTTAAAGGATTTCAAACACTCAATCAGAATGTCACCTTGCTAGAGGGTTTTACAAATAAGACTGTTAAGTCCACTCGGTTAAGAGATTTTCTGTCACTTTATTAAATAACAGTAATAAAAATCTATCTGCAACTTCACATCTAAAATGCTAAAGCAGATTCTTATTTGCTCAATACAATCTAGTCATAGGACTTATCTTTTCCATCTGTTGGGCTCTATACTCTATTATTCAAACAAGTCTTCAAGCTTTTGTGCTCGGTAATCATTATGTAGCATCCCTATGCATACACTTGCCCGCATACATTGTTTATCAACAGTTCATTATTTATAAGCAATTTGCCAACTGCTTAATCTCCTTGATCACATTTCCCATGATCAATCATAGCCATCAGATCTTCAAACTTGACTAGGTTCAATGTATCCCTCGATCTGAAAACATTTTACCCCTTGTTGGAACTTGCATACATTTCTTGGAACTTGTGCTAGGGTATTGTGGTTCAATCTGAGCTTTTTATCTTCCTGCCGATTTTCCTTTGCCATAGATTCTTTAACAAACTTCATTCATGACATAGCAATCATTTAATCATAACCAGCTCATCAACTTCCTTCATTAAATAATGCTTGTATTCATTCAATGCATTTTGTTATTACTTGGTTGGAACTCGGTAAATACTAAACTTCACTCGGTAGACATTTTGCCTTCATTAACAGATAGCGATAACCTTAGGGTTTATCGACTAGGTTCCTTAGGGTTTACTGACTAGGTTTTTTGCTCAGAAACATATTATAGTATCAACCTTACAATCAACAACATATGTAAGATATCAAAACAAACAAAAAATCATGATCTCATCATTGTCTATCTCAGTAATAGTTGCCCATTGAATAACTTATTCCTCCCCTTATTCATCACATTCTTTCTATATCTTTTACCGACATCTTTATACTCATCAAATCATACTTCTTAAGATATGGCAACATCATACTGAATTTGTAAATCAATTTCTTGACATCAATGACAAAATAATAATATTAAGACTGTCACAACCCTCCTTTATCACCTTTGGATTAAAATAGAAACTCTATTATATTTCTTTTGGATAAACTATTGAATGAATATTATAAAGGAATAAAAATAATAAATCACAAACACACATGGAAAATATACTTTTTTTTAATTGTTTATTTAAATTTCCTCACCCAAATTATGGCACATGTTATAGGAGGAATAAGAAGCTTCTAGAGGCTTCTCCACCACCTTGCATGTAACTCCTCCCACTAAGTCTAATCAATTTGCATGAAGGCCAAATTGGGAGAGAATCTCTTTTTTTTTAATTAAAAATTAGGTAGTGGAATTTGGAGATTTTTCTTATAAAAGATCTACAAGTTTTCAAAAAGAGGAGTTGGTAATTCCATAAAGATTTTCTTCAAGTAAATTTTTTTCTCTTGTAGTCATATTTTCATTTTTCAGCTAAGATTTTTGCTTTGGAGGACTTCTCTTCAAGTTTGAAGGATCAAGGGAGATTCATAGAGGATTCTACACCATTTTCAAGCACCCAGGTTCTTTCAAATTTAGTTTTTCATGCATCTTATTCTTGCTGCAAATTAGATTAGATTAATTTGGTTAAGAAATTAGATCCATTAGTTTCAAATTTTGATTAAATTGTTTAAGAAATTAGAATCATTTGTTTCAAATTTTGATGTGAATTAGATTCATTTGTTTTCAGATTCTTGATAAGAATTAGATCCATTAATTTCAAATTTTGATAAGAAGTAGATTAAATTGTTTAAGAAATTAGAATCATTTGTTTCAAATTTTGATGTGAATTAGATTCATTTGTTTTCAAATTCTTGATAAGAATTAGATCCATTAGTTTCAAATTTTGATAAGAAGTAGATTAAATTGTTTAAGAAATTAGAATCATTTGTTTCAAAATTTGATGAGAATTAGATTCATTTGTTTTCAGATTCTTGATAAGAATTAGATCCATTAGTTTCAAATTTTGATAAGAATTAGATTCATTGTTTAAGAAGTTAGATCCAGATTAAATTGTTTAAAATTTCTTATTAAGTCTTAGATTGATGCTTGCTGAAGAACTAAATCAGAACCATCTTTATCTCCTTTCTCTAGAATCATTTCTTTGGTTATTGATTAAAAATCTGAAACTTATCTTTGAAGAGATCTCTCTGTGATCATTCTCTCTGTGATTTTCTCATTTTCTGGTTATCTAAATTCTCTGTAAAAAAATATAATTAATATTTCTTCTCTGTGAATAAATTATTTCTATGTACAAATAAAATTTATCTCTCTTCTCTGTGAATAAATCTCCCTGTGTAAAGAACAAAGGAATAAATAATCCCTCTCTGGTTATTTCTCTATTGTATTTTCATTCCTGGAACTTAATCTATATTCTCTCTAACATTAATATTCTTTTTTTTTTACATACCTGTTATCTACTCTTCTCTGTGTGATTTTCAATAATCTGGAAATGCAATCCTCTTGCATATAAAAATGCACACACACACACACACACACACACACACACACACACACACACACACACACACACAGATATATATATATATAACATAAAAAAAATTAATTCAAACTTTAACGCACGGCGTTCAAAATTGCATGAGGCGGCTAGCGGAAGGCATGCACGTGCGGTGTTTAATGAAACCGCCGCAGGGGGGTATGGAGAGACCTGCTATGTCCCCTCAACCCTGCGGGCCTACGCTTGCACGGCCACAGGGGTGATGGGACCTATGGTCCCCACCCCGCACCCCTATTTACTATCTTAAAAAAAAATAAAGCCCTTTTTACCATTTAGTTATAATTAGTTTTTTTTTACTATTTCAAAATTTGAAGTTTTTAATTTTGGTTTTTTTTTTTAAAATAATAATAATAATAATCTAAGTCAATTACTATTAATTATTTAGTTAAATTTTTAAGTTTGATAATAATGACATTTAGGAAATAATGATTTTTTTTCCTTAGTGTAAATTTTAATATATTGAATTTCGACTTAGAAAATTTGGGATTAATGTGTAGCAAGTTCGTAATTAAATTATCCTTAGTAAACTTTATAATTGTAGACTATATTCTCTTAAATTGAGTTACTCAATCCATTAAGAATCATTGGGACACTTGAATGGCCTTTAGAGATTAATTTACATTAATATGATTTGAACCAAATGCTTAAATTTAATCACTATTTTGGATTCGCTAAATCTTCTTATGTCATGCAAATTTCTCATAGATTAATTACTTTCATTGATAGTTCATAGCATGTGAATTATTTAAGGATTAATTACATTTTTCATTCAAGTACACATGTAATTACTATTATGCAAGTCTCATGATGGTCATTATTATGCAAATTATACTCCAAGTAGTTATTTCAATTAAATAAAGTTTTACACTTTCATTTCGTGATTATTTCAAGCATGATGTTTCGTAGTTAGAAAACTAAACAAAGGAAGTTGGAAAACCAAAACTAGCAGCATTCGATATATACGGTGCCTCTGGGTCACGCTTACGGGTAATGTCATCGAGTTGAACTACTACACTTAACGCCTAACAAAGCTGCATTAACGGCGTATGTGGCATCATCCCTATAAATCGTCGGGGAGTAATAAGGGACACTTGGAAGTTAAAATCCAAGGGGCGGGTAATCCCCCTTGGATCGATAATTTAATAAGATAACTTTTAAATGATTTTCACATCCGTTGAGATAAACCATAGTAAACCCCTTTTAGGGATGGTCAAGTTAAATGCTCTCATGAAATCAATTTTTTTTTATCTTGAAGGGATATTAGTGATTTGCAATTTGGTCAAGGGTGATGCTCATGATAAGAGTTAGGATCTAGTTATTTTAGGCCACAAGCAATAGGCCAACTTGAGCCTTCGCTTAAGTGCTACCATCATGGGTAGCAACCGCAGAGAAATTGTCTGGGACACTAACCCTAGAAAGCATTGCATACCCACAAATCAGTTTACATCAAACCATAGAATAGAAAATAGAACTACATACTTTACGCCTTGATCCCATGCCAAAGCGGGTATGTAGGCAGTCTTGGGACGGAGTTGTCCCTCGTACTCAGGCATTTGTGGTGGAGTCTAGGCTTGGTTGAGTAATAATCCTAATTGAAAGATAAGATAATTAAATTGAAAAAGAAATTCAATGCATACTCGGAAGGAATCCCGTATGGATTCACTTGACTTCCTGAGGCTTTAAGCCAAATTCCGAGGTGGAATTCAAGCTTGTATTATTTTAATTACTCCTAAGGACGACGACCTCAGTGCACTCTTGTTAGAAGAGTGTAGTACTTAGTGAGTGGCTCAAGACCCGAATGGTCCCGATGAGTCTAAGTCTCTAGCCAGAGCATCTCCTATCTTGTTTGGATAGATGCCTACCTCGTATGGGTAGATGCCTATCTCATTTGGATAGATGCCTACCTCGTATGGGTAGATGCCTATCCTGTATTGGATAGATGGGATCTTATCTCCCGTATGGACAATTGCCTAACCCATATGGTAAGATGCTCATCCCGAATGGATGAATGCCTAATCCTAAATGGATGGATGCCCAGAGTATGCAATTGAATAAAACATAATGATTACATTAAACAAAAAAAAAAGAATACTCAATTTTTTGTGAATCAATTTTGGTGGGTTATTACAAAGACAGTAAACATCCTTAATCAGTTTTATCCATAATCATTAACAACCTTCTCAATATCCTTATTGAAATGCCAACAATCTCCCTTTGTTTGTTATAATGCCAATAATCTCCCCCTTTGGCATTGATGGCAAAACCAATTGATTTGACCTAATTGATTCGGATTGTTGTTCTGAAATGCTGAAATGCTCTCCCCCTGTCATCAATCTTCTCCCTTATAGCTTAGTCTTCTCCACTTTTCTTTAGTCTTCTCCCCCTTTGACAACAATGCCAAAAAGTAAAGAATTAAAACAT
The DNA here is from genome assembly GCF_030272615.1 of Cryptomeria japonica. NCBI lineage: Eukaryota > Viridiplantae > Streptophyta > Pinopsida > Cupressales > Cupressaceae > Cryptomeria > Cryptomeria japonica. The sequence continues at coordinate 410,159,182 of NC_081405.1, read as the reverse complement.
AATTTCTTCCTGTATGAAGTGATTTCTTGTTGTTATGTGTCAACTTAGTCTCGGTCAGAGCATTTTGTCTTCAATTCTTGTTTCCTATTATTGTTTCCTGCACACCTTTAGAAAACATCCTAAAGTGTGTAAATCAACATCAACTCTTATAAGATATTTTGTAGAGTCGTCGAATTGATGCTTTCACCGAACTCGGTCAGTGAATGGAAGATAGGGGTAGGACCCCTAACTTGATTATGAGATACTCAAAAGTGTCCCTTAGCAGTGGCTTGGTGAAGATATCTGCTATTTGTTTCTTTGTGCTAACATACTCCAACACCACTTTCTTCTCTTGAGCTTCTTCTCTAAGATAATGATATTTGATAGAGATGTGCTTTGTCTTAGAGTGCATAACAGGATTCTTTGAAATGTTAATGGCACTAGTATTGTCACAGAATATAGTTACTGGCTCAGTAACTTGCTCATTTATACCTTCCAATAGTTGTTTGATCCATGCTATATTGGTACAGTTCAATGCTACAGCAACATATTCAACTTCTGTTGTTGTCTATGAAACACATCCTTGTTTCTTGCTAAGCCAACACACTAGTCTTTCTCCTAAAAAGAAAGCTCCTCCACTTGTGCTTTTCCTATCATCAGTGTTGCCTGCCCAATCAACATCAATATAAACTTTTAAATCAAAAACATTCCCTTTCTGATATGATAAGCCATAATCTTCAGTACCTTTCAAGTATCTGAAAATTCTCTTGATTGTTGTCATATGTGTTTCCTTGGGATCTGTAGAGAATCGTGCAACTATACCTACTGCATGTGCTATATCTAGCCTGTTGTGAACAACATATTGTAGCTTTCCAATCATGGATCGGTAAAGTGTCTCATCAATAGATGCAGATTCACCATTCTTTGATAATTTATAGTTGGTAGTCATAGGAGTACTTATTGGTTTTGAATCCTCCATTCCAAATTTCTTCAAAATTTCCTTTATGTATTACGATTGAGTAATGAAAATCTCATCTTTCATTTGCAGTATTTGTAAACCTATAAAATACTTTATCTCACCAATTAATGACATCTCAAATTCCTTGCTCATTTCATTTCCACAAAATATAATATCATCAACAAATATGGCTGAGATCTGTATTCTGTTTTCATCATTCTTCATGTACATATTGTTGTTTTCACTTGTTCTCATAAAACCAATCTTGATCAGATAAGAGTGCAATCTTTCATACCATGCTCTAGGTGCGTGTTTCAAACCATATAAAGCTTTGTTCAATTTATATACCTGATCATTATTCTTGTCTTCAACAAATCCTTCAGGTTGTTCAATAAAAACTTCTTCTTCTAATATACCATTCAGAAATGCAGATTTCAAATCCATTTGATATACCTTGAAATTCTTGTAAGTAGCATATGCCAACAATGTTCTTACTCCTTCAAGTCTTTCCATAGGTGCAAAAGTCTCACCATAATCAATTCCCTCTTCTTGGGCATAACCTTTGCAAACTAGTCTTGCTTTATTTCTAATGACCTCACCTTTTTCATTCAGCTTGTTTCTAAAAATCCACTTTGTACTGATTACATTTTTGTCCTTCAGTCTTGGGACCAGTGTCCATGTGTCATTCTTCTTGATTTGATCAATCTCTTATGTCATAGCATTTATCGAATCTTCACTATTAAATGCCTCTTTCACTATCCTCGATTCAAATTCAAATATCAGACATGTGTTCTGTCTCAGTTGGTTCATTGTCATCACTGGATCATTCTTATCTCCTATAATCTGACTTGATGCATGATGTCTTCTGACATACTTGGCTAATATAGGCTCAGTAGGCTCTATATGATCTTCTTCATCACTCAGTAACTAAATATTCTCTTCATTTCCTTCAACAGTTTTCTCAATAAGACTTGTCAGTTAAACATAGACAAATTCATCATAATCTTCTAGTTCCTTGGAATTTCCTTCATTATTTCTTTCTGCAAATTCATGAATTTTCACATTTGCACTTTCTACTATTTTGTTAGATGATTTGATCAAACATTTAAATGCTTTGCTTCTAGAAGATAACCTAGAAATGTTCCTTCTTCACTTTTCTGATCAAACTTTCCATTTCTATCATCTTTGTGAACATAGCATCTACTTCCAAAGATTTTAAAATAACTTACATTAGGTTTCTTATCATACTATATCTCATATGGTGTCTTCAATGTTCCTCTCTTTAGTTGTACTTGGTTCAGGGTGTAAACTGTTGTGCTTATTGTTTCTCTCCAAAATGTTTGTGACACTTTCTTTTCAATCATCAAGGTTCTGGCACAATCCACAATAGATCTACTTCTTCTCTCAAGAATTCCATTTTGTTGTGGAGTTCTCGGTGCAGAGACTTGTCTTTTTATACTATGATCATTGCAGAATAAGTTGAACTCATCAGATGTGAACTCTCCTCCTCTGTCTGATCTAAGACGGTTTAGTTGTCTTCCTGTTTCATTTTCAACTCTTGCCTTGTACCATGTAAACATTTGAAAAGCTTCTGATTTTTCTTTAAAAACATAACTGACATCATCCTTGAGTAATTATCCACAAATAATATTAAATATTTATCACCATAGTACCTTTGAACTTTCATAGGACCACAAATATTAGTGTGCACAAGATCTAAAATTCCCTTAGAAGTGTAGGTCTTACTTGTAAAGCTTGATCTTGTCATTTTACCCATCTGGAATCCTCAGCACATAACATTCTCAGGTTTTTCCAAACTTGGATCGCATAAGCTGGAAGAAGGGTTCTTAACAGCTTACTTGTTATATCCTTTTCTTCAATAGTTCCACCTTCTCCTTTGATTTGATTGACAATCTCCTTTTGTCTTGTACTATACTGGGTTATGTTATCACCTTCATTCATCCTCATAGATTCAATTTGTCCTCTTAGACTATCCACTTTTTCTCTTTGAACATGTTCATCACCGCCATACACAGATATGAGTGTGTCCCACATTGCCTTTGCATCATTGCAGCCTTCTAGATCATTAAACTTTGAGTCGGTCAATGTAGATGTTATTTCAATCATTGCTTGGATATGTTCTTGCTTTGCCTTTATCTCTTCCATTGTCAATGGATAGGTGCTCAATGTAATGAAATCATTCTCCTGATAATATACAACGTATTCTCCAACTCCTGATAGGTGCAGCTTCATCCTTTTCTACCATGTAGAGAAACTTGACTTGTTCAGCTTTGGTGCATCTCTCTTATACATCTTTAGATCTTTTCCTCAAGTGCCTTTAAACTTTTTCTTCCGGAGTCCAAAGCTCTAATACCAATTGATAGTTCTGATACTTAATGTTAAGTACAAATGCCAAGATAATAAGATGAGAGGGGGGGTGAATCATACAAACTTAATCTTCCAGAAAAACAACAAATTCAACCTCGGTAACATATACTTCAGTAATATAACCAAAACTACTAAACATGCAAACTCAAAAGCATATAAACACCATAAAACTCATAACACCAGATTTAACGTGGAAACCCAAATAGGGAAAAACCACTGTGGGATTTCAAACCCACTAAGAAATATACTCTTCTAGAGTATGCTCGGTTAAAAGAAAATCCTGTGAAAGATTACAAAAATATTGCTAGATGTGACCCGGTTAAGGGATTTCCCTCAGATCTATTAGGATCTTCACCTTGTTAGAAGTGACCTTGTTAAAGGATTTCAAACACTCAATCAAAATGTCACCTTGCTAGAGGGTTTTACAAATAAGATTGTTAAGTCCACTCGGTTAAGAGATTTTTTGTCACTTTACAAAATAACAATAATAAAAATCTTTCTGCAACTTCACATCTAAAATGCTAAAGCAGATTCTTATTTACTCAATACAATCTAGTCATAGGACTTATCTTGTCCATTTGCTGGGCTCTATACTCTATTATTCAAACAGGTCTTCAAGCTTCTGTGCTCGGTAATCACTATGTAGCATCCCTATGCATACACTTGCTCGCATACATTGTTTATCAATAGTTCATTATTTATAAGCAATTTTCCAACCGCTTAATCTCCTTGATCACATTTCCCATGATCAATCATAGCCATCAGATCTTCAAACTTGACTAGGTTCAATGTATCCTTCAATCTAAAAATGTTTTACCCTGCCTTGGAACTTGCATACATTTCTTGGAACTTGTGATAGGGTATTGTGGTTCAATCTGAGCTTTAGATCTTCCTACCGATTTTCCTTTGTCATAAATTCTTTAACAAACTTCATTCACAGCATACCAATCATTTAATCATAACCAGCTCATCAGCTTCCTTCATTAAATAATGCTTTTATTCATTCAATGCATTCTGTTATTACTTGGTTGGAACTCGGTAAATACTAAACTTCACTCGGTAGACATTCTGCCTTCATTAACCGATAGCGATAACCTTAGGATTTACCGACTAGGTTCCTTAGGGTTTACCGACTAGGTTTTTTGCTCAGTAACATAGTATAGTATCAACCTTACAATCAACAACATATGTAGGATATCAAAACAATCAAAGCATCATGATCTCATCATTATCTAACTCGGTAATAGTTTCCCATTGAATAACTTATTCCTCCCCTTATTCATCACATTCTTTCTTTCTCTTTTACTGACATCTTTATGCTCATGAAATCATACTTCTTAAGATATGGCAACATCATACTGAATTAGTAAATCAATTTCTTGACATTAATGACAAAATAATAATATTAAGACAGTAAACATCCTTAATCAGTTATATCCATAATCATCAACAACCTTCTCAATATCCTTATTAAAATGCCATAAATCTCCCTTTGTCTGTTATAATGCCAACAATATATCCTTGTAAACCAACATAAGACATAATTTTGTATAGGGTATATAGGGGATATTGATGAGAGCACTTTTCATATGAATGGATGGATAAGGTTATGGATTTAATGTAATGCAAAATATATCAGAGAGACTATGTATGTGAGGAATTCATTGTAAGGGTTATTCTAGTACTGAGGTTTAGGGTTTTAATCAAAACAGATAAAGCTTAAACCAGAACTATATTCTTCCATAGGAGATGCTATACTAAGCAGATCACTATTCTCTAGATTTTTGTCTGGATTGTTATGTATTTAGTGAGGCTCTTTTTATGATGAGCAATGTGGTCTAGGTTGTAAGATTTCCTACAAGTGCAGGCCCATCACATATCGTAATATCTCTTCATATGGGCAGTGAATTGATATTGTGGGTCACAAATCCCACTATGGTTTTTCCTTATTGAGGTTTTCCACATATAAATCTATGTCTTATGGTTCTCATTTATGTGTTTGGCTTATTGGTTGCATTACTTCTTTCAATTATGTTAATACAAGTATACCGGTTGGTGTATGAATGTTTTGGTAAGGCTAAAATCTTTTATTCTGGTATAACACTAATTAACCCCCCATCAGTGTTATTGGTTTCCAATAGCTCCTCTAAGTTGTAGCTTATCAATTGTTTAGGGGTTGGTGCTCCTTTGAGTCGATGCTCATAAATCAGGGGTTGTTTCCCTAAAATTATAATCAGATCAGTTTTATTGTGAGGTTGGATTGGAGCAGAAGATCTCCAGCAGCTATTCTCATTGAGGTTTTTCTCATATTGGGTTTTCCTCTTAAATCTATTGTTATGTGATGCATTCTAGTGTATGAGTTATTTTTATGTTATAGCAAATCCTTTCATACGTTTTGTTTACATAGTTTGGCTTACCGGTCTACACTGTTTTCTTTATAGTGTACCGGTATATCCCTATTTAAAAAAAGAGTGTTAAATCACCGATTAACCCCCCTCTCAGTGATCCATTGTGTCCAACAATTGGTATCAAAGTCTAGGTACCCTATTGTGTCAAAGCATTCTCCATCTTGGGTAGATCACATCAAGTGTTCACAATGGCAAGAAATGAATCACCCTCTTCAAAATCCCCTATGTTTGATGGTGTCAACTATACCTTTTGGAGTAGAAGAATGGAAACCTATTTGTCTTCTCTAGGTTGTGATGTATGGATGTCGGTTGTGAATGGGTATACAATCCCTAACAATCCTCCTACTGATCCAGATGCTAAGAAGGAATATGAGAACAGTGCTAAAGCTAAAAATGCCATTCTTACTGGGTTATCTGACAATGAGTTTGTTAAGGTCATGCACTACTCATTTGCCAAAGAAACTTGGGATAAGTTACAAAAGATATTTGAAGGTGATGTTAAAGTCAAGTAAGCCAAATTATAGATGTTGAGAGCACAGCATGAGGGTTTGAAGATGAGAGAGGAAGAGAAGATTGCTGACTATCTCCAAAGGATTGATGAAATAACAAACACAATTAGATGGCTTAGTGAAGAAATACATGATGAGGTGGTAGTGAAGAAAGTACTTAGATCTCTCACATCTAAGTATGATACAAAGGTTTTTGCAATCGAAGAATCAAAAGATCTAAAATTCTTTACAATGGATGAGTTGTATGGTTCCCTAACTGCTTATGAGATGAGGACTACCAGTACTAAGGTTGTGAAGAAAGAAGTTGCCTTCAAAACATCAAGGAAAGGAAAAGAAGAGTCTACCCATGACGGAACCAATGAAGAATCAGATGATATCATGGAAAACTTTGTCAGAAGACTCAAGACGGGTTCAGACAAATACAAAGGCAAGCTACCCTTGAAATGTTTCAACTGTGGAATGATTGGACATTTTGCTACCAAATGTCCCTATGGTGATAAGAATGAAGATGATCAATCAAGTGGTAGCAGATCATATGGTAAGGACAGGAAGAAAAATGTCTACCCAAATGGTAGAAGAGGCAACTGGAAGCAGAGAAGTCTTTACACACATGAAAATGATACCACAGATGAGGAGAGTGTCTCAGATGACTGCTACAGTGAAGATGAAGTCAAAGAAAACCTCTTTATGGTTCAAGGGGTTCCAGTGCCTAAAGAAGGAGAAGAAGAAGAGAAAGAAGGAGAAGTAGACCTTGAAGCAGAGCTCATCAATGATAAATCAATGAGGACCAGTTAGTACCAAACCGGTACTGAGGGGGGGGTTGAATCAGTACTAATAAAAGTAGTTTCTTTTGAACCGGTTAGACTGAGAACCCTGCCCTTTGGTGGAAGAGGCAATAGGAAGTAGAGAAGTCTTTACACACATGAAAATGATAACATGGATGAGGAGAGTGTCTCAGATGATTGCTGCAGTGAAGATGAAGTCAAAGAAAACCTCTTTATGGTTCAAGAGGTTCTACTATCTGAAGAAGGAGAAGAAGAAGAGAAAGAAGGAGAAGTAGACCTTGAAGCAGAGCTCATCAATGATAAATCAATGATGACCAGTTTGTACCAAACCGGTACTGAGAGGGGGGGGTGAATCAATATTGATAAAAATAGTTTCTCTTGAACCGGTTAGACTGAGAACCTTATCCTTTGACTAGCAACCAATAACACTGGTCTAAACTAGATTACTACCGGTTAAGAATAGAGAAACACATAAACTAGTAACTCAGCTTTCCACACAATCTAACCTCTTATTTCCACTTCACCCATATGCATACAATAGTAATACTTTAACAGGAATGTAAAGACTTACAGGTTCAACATGATTTACCGCTTAACAAAGAATAACAAAGAATCATATGAAAAGCATCACACATAACACACATATTTTTCACGTGGAAACCCAACTAGGAAAAACCACGGTAGGGATGAATACCCACAAGCTGTTCTTTGAACCCTTTTGAATTCCACTTTGTTAGGAGCCCAGTCTGGTTAAAGACTTTACAATAGGTTCTGTTAGGAACCAATCCTGCTAGGGATCACCCGGTTAAGGGATGGCTAACACACCCGGTTAAAGGTTACCTTGTTAGAGGATTTACAGCAAGCCGGTTAAAGCTACTCTATTAAGGGATTTTCCAACTATTGAAGTGGTTAGAGGTCAACAGGGATTACAGTGATCTGGTAACACCACTCAATGCCAATGCAGATCCACTTCAGTTCCTTCCTTCTGCACTCACACTCTGCAAGTATCTATTCTCATATCTGGTCTAGCCAGAATCACGTATCTTTGCACTTAGATACACACACAACATTTGCCAACAACCTCAACATGATAAACAACATCAACCTTATAGAAAACAGATAGGTTGGTAGCATAAACCCTAAACCCTAAATATTTAAGTTAAACAATTCAGTCAGTTCAATCCTAACCATTGAACACTTTGCGTTGAATACAATGGTCTTGAACAGATCTCAAGACGTTCTCCATCATTCGTTCTTCACTACATCTTGGAGGCAATAATCCATCATGCATTCTCCACCATTTGTAGAGACTTCGCATATTCCTGAGGTAGATAGGATCAATCTCCTTCATGCAAGATCCTTCACGTGCACAGAGCTGACATAGCAACACAATCTATTCTTCATTACAATGCTAGCACAACACACAATGTCATCGATTGAATCACATAGGCATAAAACACTTCAACCGGAAACCCTGAAGCTAAGACTACCAACCAGTAGTCATACCATATGAAACCTTGATATAAAACATTCCATATATCGGTTCACATTCCAACATACCGGTTCTCTTGGAGAAACATACCACTTCACTTGTTCATATATACCGGTTCACATTTTCACATATACCGGTTCACATTTCAACATACCAGTTCACTTGGACAAACATACCGCTTCACTTATTCACATATACCAGTTCTCTTGCAAGTGCTTACTTCAATATACCAGTTCACTCTTCATCATATTGACATCAATGATAACATACAATATCATCATGTCAACATACTCTACAAATATGCCAACAATCTCCCCCGTTGGCATTGATGCCAATATACAAAGATATCTCTGAGCTTTATATCTTCTCCCCCAATATAAAATGCAACCTCTAAATATATCAAAGAGACAAGTAAATTATGGAAGAAGAAATTGTCAAGCTCCATGTTGGCACCTTCTATTTTTTTTTTAAAATTAGAGGTTGCCATATAAAATGCAACCTCTAAATATATTAGAGAGAATGGATGGATAAGGTTATGGATGTAATGTAATGCAAAATATATCAGAGAGACTATGTATGTGAGGAATTCATTGTAAGGGTTATTCTGGTACTGAGGTTTAGGGTTTTAATCAGAATAGACAAAACTTAAACCAGAACTATATTCTGGGATAGGAGATGCTATACTAAGTAGATTACTATTCTCTAGATTGTTGTCTGGATTGTTATGTATTAAGTGAGGCTCTTTTTGTGATAAGAACTGTGGTCTAGGTTGTAAGATTTCCTACAAGTGCAGGCCCATCACATATTGTAATATCTCTTCATATGGGCAATGAGTTGATATTGTGGGTCACAAATCCCACTATGGTTTTTCCTCATTGAGGTTTTCCACATATAAATTTGTGTGTTATAGTTCTCATTTATGTGTTTGGCTTATTGGTTACATTACTTTATTCAATTTTGTTAATACCAGTATACCAGTTGGTGTATGAATGTTTTGTTAAGGCTAAAATCTTTTATTCTGGTATAACACTAATTAACCCCCCGTCTCAGTGTTATTGGTTTCCAACAACTCCTTTAAGTTGTAGCTTATCAATTGTTCAGGGGTTGGTTCTCCTTTGAGTCGGTGCTCATAAATCAAGGGTTGGTGTCGTAGAATTATAATCAAATCAGTTTTATTATGAGGTTGGATTGGAGCAGAAGATCTCTAGCAGCTATTCTCACTGAGGTTTTTCTCATATTGGGTTTTCCTCGTAAATCTGTTGTTATGTGATGCATTCTGGTGTATGAGTTATTTTTATGTTATAGAAAATCCTTTCATACATTTTATTTGCATAGTTTGGCTTACCGGTATATCCCTATCTGAAAAAAAAAGTGTTAAATCACCGATTGACCCTCCTCCCAGAGATACATTGTGTCCAACAATTGGTATCAAAGTCTAGGTACCCTATTGTGTCAAAGTGTTCTCCAGCTTGGGTAGATCATGTCAAGTGTTCATAGTGGCAAGAAATGAATCACCCTCTTCAAAATCCCCTATGTTTGATGGTGTCAACTATGCCTTTTGGAGTAGAATAATGGAAACCTATTTGTCTTCTCTAGGTTGTGATATATGGATGTTAGTTGTGAATGGGTATACAATCCCTAATAATCCTCCTACTAATCCAGATGCTAAGAAGGAATATGAGAACAGTGCTAAAGCTAAAAATGCCATTCTTAGTGGGTTATCTGACAATGAGTTTGTTAAGGTCATGCACTACTCATTTGCCAAAGAAACTTGGGATAATTTACAAAAGATATTTGAAGGTGATGCTAAAGTCAAGGAAGCCAAGTTATAGACGTTGAGAGCACAACTTGAGGATTTGAAGATGAGAGAGGAAGAGAAGATTGCTGACTATCTCCAAAGGATTGATGAAATAACAAACACCATTAGAGAGCTTGGTGAAGAAATACATGATGAGGTGGTAGTGAAGAAAGTACTTAGATCTCTCACATCTAAGTATGATACAAAGGTTTTTGCAATAGAAGAATCAAAAGATCTAAAATTCTTTACAATGGATGAGTTGTATGGTTCCCTAACTGCTTATGAGATGAGGACTGGCAGTACTAAGGTTGTGAAGAAAGAAGTTGCCTTCAAAACATCAAGGAAAGGAAAAGAAGAGTCTACTCATGATGGAACTAGTGAAGACTCAGATGATATCATGGAAAAATTTGTTAGAAGACTCAAGATAGGTTCAGACAAATACAAAGGCAATTTTCCCTTGAAATGTTTCAACTGTGGAAAGATTGGACATTTTGCTGCGAAATGTCCTTATGGTGACAAGAATGAAGATGATCAATCAAGTGGTAGCAAATCATATGGTAAGGATAGGAAGAAAAATGTCTACCAGCATGATAGAAGAGGCAACTAGAAGCGGAGCAGTATTTACACACATGAAAATAATACAACAGATGAGGAGGGTGTCTCAAATGACTACTGCAGTGAAGCTAAAGTCAAAGAAAACCTCTTTATGGTTCAAGAGGTTCCAGTACCTGAAGAAGGAGAAGAAGAAGAGAAAGAAGGAGAAGTAGACCTTGAAGCAGAGCTCATCAATGATAAATCAATGATGATCAGTTAGTACCAAACCGGTACTGAGAGGGGGGGATGTTAATCAATACTGATAAAAATAGTTTCTCTTGAACCGGTTAGACTGAGAACCTTGCCCTTTGACTGGCAAGCAATAACACTAGTCTAAACCAAATTACTACCGGTTAAGCATAGAGAAAGAAATAAATCGGTAACTCAGCTTTCCACACAATCTAACATCTTATTTCCACTTCACCCATATGCATACACTAGTAATACTTTAACAAGAATGTAAAGACTTACATGTTCAACATGCTTTACCGCTTAACAGAGAATAACAAAGAATCATATGAAAAGCATCACACATAACACACATATTTTTCATGTGGAAACCCAACTAGGAAAAACCACTGTAGGGATGAATACCCACAACTTGTTCTTTGAACCCTTTTAAAGTCCACTTTGTTAGGAGCCTAGTCTGGTTAAAGACTTTACAATAGGTTCTATTAGGAACCGATCCTGCTAGGGATCACCTGGTTAAGGGATGGCTAACACATTCGGTTAAGGGTTAAACCCAGTTAAAGGTTACCTTGTTAGAGGATTTACAGCAAGTCGGTTAAAGCTACCTTGTTAAGGGATTTTCCAATTGTTGAAGTGGTTAGAGTTCAACAGGTATTACAATGATCTGGTAACAACACTCAATGCCAATGCAGATCCACTGCAGTTCCTTCCTTCTGCACTCACACTCTGCAGGTATTTATTCTCATATCTGGTCTAGCAAGAATCATGTATCTTTACACTTGGATACACACACAACATTTCCCAACAACCTGAACATGAAAAACAACATCGACCTTATAGAAAATAGATTGGTCAGTAGCATAAACCCTAAAACCTAAATATTTAGGTTAAGCAATTTAGTCAGTTCAATCTTGACCATTGAATGCTTTGCTTTGAATACAACGGTCTTGAAGAGATCTCAAGATGTTCTCCATCATTCGTTCTTCACCGCATCTTGGAGATAATAACCCATCACACGTTCTCCACCATTTGTAGAGACTTCACATATTCCCGAGGTAAATAGGATCAATCTCCTTCATGCAAGATCCTTCACGCGCACAGAGCTGATGTGGCAACACAATCTATTCTCCATTACAATGCTAGCACAACACATAATGTCATCGGTTGAATCACATAGGCATAGAACACTTCAACCGGAAACCCTGAAGCTAAGACTACCAACCAGTAGTCATACCATATGAAACCTTGATACAAAACATTCCATCTATCGGTTCACATTCCAACATACCGGTTCTCTTGGACAAACATACCAGTTCACTTGTTCACATATACGGGTTCACATTTTCACATATACTGGTTCATATTTCAACATACCGGTTCACTTGGACAAACATACCGCTTCACTTTTTCACATATACCGGTTCTCTTGCAAGTGCTTACTTCAATATACCAGTTTACTCTTCATCATATTGACATCAATGACAACATACAATATCATCATGTCAACATACTCTACACATATGCCAACAATCTCCCCCATTGGCATTGATGGCAATATACAAAGATATCTCTGAGCTTTACATCTTCTCCCCCAATACTACAGATATCTTCTTCACTTCACATCTTCTCCCCCTTTGACAACAATGCCAAGGTGAAGGCATAAACATCTATGATCTACTATGCTGCTCTCCCTAAGGATTAGCATCCTTCAACACACCAATCCTGAGAAAAATATATCAATGTAAGTCCTGACTGATGTGGAGCACACACCTTTGGTTCACCCCTTGAAGGGGTAGCACCCCTAATTCACCTCTCAAATAGGTAAAAGTAGCCTTTGGTAGAGGCTTGGTGAATATGTTTGCTAACTACTCCTTACTGGAAACATGTTCCAGTACAACTTCTTTGTTCTAAACCTTTTCCTTTAAGAAATGATACTTAAGCTCAAAGTGCTTGGTTCTAGAATGTAAAACCAGATAGTTGGAGATGTTAATCGCACTTGTGTTGTCACAAAATATACTTACCAGTTCAGATACAAGAACTTTGAAGCCATTTAATACATGCTTCATCCAAATTGTCTGGGTGTAGTTCATAAATGCTGCAACTTACTCCGCTTCTGCTATAGATTGAGAGATACAGCTCTATTTCTCACTCATCCATGAGACTAGTCTTCCACCAAGAAAGAATGCACCACCAGGTGTGCTCTTCCGGTCATCCACATTACCAGCCCAGTCAGCATCTGTAAACACTTTCAAGTTGAAATCATTACTGTATGGATACCATAGTCAATAGTTCCCTTCAGATATCTCAGAATTCTCTTGACTGCTACCAAGTGGGATTCTCTTGGGCTTTTCTGGAACCCTTCAAGAATTCCCACTACATGTGCAATGTCCAGTCTGCTATGTACTACATAGTGCAATTTACCAATCATTGATCGGTATTCCTTCTCATTTACTAACCCTGGGTCATCCTCTTTGGATAATTTACAACCAATCACCATCGGTGTACCGACTGGTTTGTTGTCTTCCATGCCAAAGGTCTTCAACACCTGTTTGACATATTTGGACTGAGTGATAAAGATTCCATCTTTCATTTGTTGAATATGTAGTCCAATGAAGAACTTAATCTCCCTTATAAGTGACATCTCAAACTCCTTTTTCATCTCATTTGCAAAATCATGACTCATCTTGTCATCTCCTCCAAAGATTATGTCATCAACAAATACCTCATAGATCAGAATCTGATCTCCTTCTGACTTCAGGTAGATATTACTATCCTCACTTGTTCTCTCAAATCCAATATTCACAAGATGGGAGTGCAAGCATTCATACCATGCTCTAGGTGCCTGCTTTAGTCCATACAAGGCCTTATGTAGCCTACACACCATGTCACTATCTTCTGATAGGGAAAACCCATCTGGTTGCTCTATATACACCTCCTCTTCTAGTATTCCATTCAAAAATGCAAACTTTACATCCATTTGATATACCTTGAATCCCTTGAATGCTGCATATGCAAGAAGCATACAAACTCCTTCCAATCTGGCTATTGGAGCAAAGGTTTCTCCATAGTCTTCTCCTTCTTCTTGGGCATATCCTTTACACACCAATCTAGCTTTATTTCTAACCACTGAGCCATCTTCATTCAACTTATTTCTAAAAACCCATTTGGTGCCAATGACATTTTTATGCTCCAATCTAGGTACCAATGACCATGTACCATTCTTTTCTATCTGGTCAAGTTCCTCTTACATTGCCTTGATCCAGTCTTCATCTTTATGTGCCTCTCTAAATGTTTTAAGCTGAAATTCAGAGATCATGCAAGAGCTTTCTCTGATCTTTCTTCTAGTAAGAATTCCTGCATCCTTTTCTCCTATGATCTACTTTGGATCATGATTCAACTTTCCATACCTAGGGATGATCTTAGTTGTTTCTTCTTTCTTTTCTTCTCCGTCCTCATCTTCATCAGCATCAGCATCCATCGGTGTAGGAGCACTATTACTGGTGCTTGGTTGTTTTGCAACCGGTTCCTAGAAGGTTATCATTGGTTCATCTCCTACTGGTTCATCTCCTACTTGCTCACTAACATTTGAGAGCTTTGCTCTTTGTGGAATACCCTAGGAATATTCCCTCATCAAATTTAGCATCAAACTTGCTCTGATGTTCACTCCTCTTGATATAGCATCTACTACCAAACACTCTGAAGTAGCTTACCACTGGTGTCTTATCAGTCCAATAATCATAAGGTGTTTTGTCCTTACCCTTTTTGATGAGTACCCGGTTCATTGTGTAGACTGCAGTGCTCACCACTTCTCTCCAAAAATTGTGAGAAACCTTTCCTTGGATCAACATAGTTCTAGCTGCTTCAACCACAGTCTGGTTGTTTCTTTCTACTAGGCCATTCTGCTGTGGAGTCTGGGGGGCAGACAGTTGCCTCTTGATGCCATTCTCTTCACAGTATTTGTTGAATTTACAAGAAGTGAATTCTCCTCCTTGATCGGTTCTTAAGCACTTAATCCTCTTACCGCTTTCTTTTTCTACAAGTGCTATGAAGGCTTTGAACTTTCCAAAAGCTTTAGATTTGTCCTTCAAGAATGTAACCCACATCATTCTTGAGCAATCATTAGTAAGAATCATAAAATACCTATCTCCTTGCACATTCCTAGTTTTCATAGGACCACACAAATCAGTATGCACAAGATCAAGTAAATTGCCTCCAGTGGAAGGTTTACCTTTGAAGGTTGAGGAAGACATTTTCCCCAGTTGACACTCTCTGCACAAAGGATTTTCCAGTTTGCTCAACATAGGCAATCCTCTAACTGCCTTGATCTTACTGGCCTTCACAATATTGTCAAAGTTTACATGGCAAAGTCTCCTATGCCATATCCATCTATCCTCAAACTTAGCCATAAGACATGTACTGACATTATCATTTAGCTAAAACAGGTTACCATTGGTCTACATACCAGTAGCCATCAGTTCACCACTCTTTCCTTTGATTTTGCACACTCCATTTTTGAATTCCAGAGCGAGTCCATTATCATTCAGTTGAGCAACACTCAAAAGGTTGTGCCTTAGACCTTCTACCTAATACACATTGTCAGCACTGCTTCTTCCATTGAGAGAGATGGACTCTCTTCCTTTTACCATACATGGTGCATCATTACCTAAATGAACCACACCACCATCATACTCTTCCAGAGATAGAAACTTACTCTAGTCACCAGTCATATGGTGAGAACAGCCACTATCAATAATCCACTCATTGGAATTATCAAAGTAGGAGACAAGAGCCTTCTTGTCTGACACATCTTCCTTGATTGCTACAAACACAGTATCTTCATTTTCTTCATCTTCTAATTCCTCATCAGTGACACCTTCATCAACTACTGCAAAATAGTTTCTCCGGTTTCCTCCTTTGAACTTCTTGAACCTCTCCGGTTTATTCTTGTTATCACCATTAGGGCAGTTTACAGCAATATGTCCTATCTGGTTACAAGAAAAGCATTTCAAAGGAAGCTTACCTCTATATTTACCAGTTCCCTTGGGAAGTATCTTGGCAAGAAGAGCTTCAAATTCCATTAGGATCTCCTCATCATCCATTTCTCTACTTTGTCTTGGTTCACCAATGGTACTAGCTTCTTTGCCTTTTCTGGATGGTGTAGCAGATGCTCTGAAGGTTGATTTAGTCCTCTGAATACTGCCATCATAATTATTTAGCTCATAAGCTATTAACTTTGCAATGATGGAGTCTAGGGATACCTTTGTCTTGTCTATAGACCTCAACTCTTGAATAACAGCAACCCTTATTGCATAGACAGGTAATAAGGATCTCAAAACTTTGCTAACAACAGTGGAATCTTCCATTTTACCACCTGCACTCCTGATATCTCCAACAATAGTTTTGATTCTTATTCCATATTTTTGAATGGTCTCTCCTTCAACCATCCGCATGTCTTCAAACTTTCCCCTAAGGCTTTCTTCCTTAGCTTGTTTCACATGCTCATCACCACCATAGATATTCTCAAGGGCATCCCATACTTCTTTGGGATTCTCTTTGTCCTGAACATCAATAAACTCAATGTCAGATAAACTACTAAGTAGGGCTTCCATGACTTGCCCATTCTCCTGAATCTCTCTCTTTTGGTCATCGGTGAGAGTACCAGTAGGGATAACATAATCATTCTCAACATAGCTTTAATGTTGAGCACCCATGCTTCTGATGTATATCTTCATTCCGTCCTTCCATATTTTAAAGTTCTCTTTGCTGAACTTTGGACCTTCCCTCTTCATCATTAGAGTAGGATCTTTACCTCAAGCGGTTAAGCTTACAACACAGAGGACCTGGAGGAAGCTCTGATACCAATTGATAAATCAATGATGACAAGTTAGTACCAAACTGGTACTTAGAGGGGGAGGGGCAGAATCAGTATTGACAAAAACAATTTCTCTTGTACTAGTTAGATTGAGAACCCTTCCCTTTGACTAGCAAGCAATAACACCGGTCTAAACCAAATTACTACCGGTTAAGCACAGAGAAAGACATAAAATGGTAACTCAGCTTTCCACACAATCTAACATCTTATTTCCACTTCACCCATATGCATACACTAGTAATACTTTAACAGGAATGTAAAGACTTACAGGTTCAACATGCTTTACTGCTTAATAGAGAATAACAAAGCATCATATGAAAAGCATCACACATAACACACATATTTTTCACATGGAAACCCAACTAGGAAAAACCATGGTGGGGATGAATACCCACAAGCTGTTCTTTGAACCCTTTTAAAGTCTACTCTATTAGGAGCCTAGTCCAATTAAAGACTTTACAATAGGTTCTAGTAGGAACTGATCCTGCTAGGGATCACCCGGTTAAGGGTTAAACCTAGTTAAAGGTTACCTTGTTAGAGGATTTACAGCAAGCCGGTTAAAGCTACCCTGTTAAGGGATTTTCCAACTGTTGAAGTAGTTAGAGGTCAACAAGTATTACAATAATCTGGTAACACCACTCAATGCTAATGCAGGTCCACTTTAGTTCCTTCCTTCTGCACTCACACTCTGCAAGTATCTATTCTCATATATGGTCTGGCAAGAATCACGTATCTTTGCACTTAGATACACACACAATATTTTCCAACAACCTCAACATGATAAACGACATTGACCTTATAGAAAATAGATAGGTCGATAGCATAAACCCTAAACCCTAAATATTTAGGTTAAGCAATTCAGTCGGTTCAATCCTGACCATTGAACACTTTGCTTTGAATACAACGGTCTTGAACAGATCTCAAGACATTCTCCATCATTCGTTCTTCACCACATCTTGGAGGCAATAACCCATCATGCATTCTCCACCGTTTGTAGAGACTTCACATATTCCTGAGGTAGATAGGATCAATCTCCTTCATGCAACATCCTTCACGTGCATAAAGCTGACGTGGCAACATAATCTATTCTTCATTACAATGCTAGCACAACACACAATGTCATCAGTTGAATCACATAGGCATAGAACACATCAACCAAAAATCCTGAAGCTAAGACTACCAACTAGTAGTCATACCATATGAAACCTTGATACAAAATATTCCATATACCGGTTTACATTCCAACATACCGATTCACTTGAATAAACATATCGCTTCACTTATTCACATATACCAGTTCACATTTTCACATATACGGATTCACATTTCAACATACCGGTTCACTTGGACAAACATACCGCTTCACTTTTTCACATATACCGGTTCTCTTGCAAGTTCTTACTTCAATATACCGGTTCACTCTTCATCATATTGACATCAATGACAACATACAATATCATCATGTCAACATACTCTACACATATGCCAACAATCAACGCATTGGAAGAACTGAAGAAAACAAGAAAAGATCTGAAGAAGGTGAAAAAGGCTACAGTTGAAGAATAAGAGTTGTTGGAAGAATCTCTTGAAGAATCCAAGAAAACAATTGTAGATCTAAAACTTCAATTGGAGGAGGCCAAGAGGATCTGTGAAATTACTAGTACAGACTTGAATAAAAAGGAGGAGCATCAAAACTTGGAAGAAGAAATTGTCAAGCTCCGTGTTGGCACCTTCTAATTTTTGAAAAAATTTAGAGGTTGCCATATAAAATTTGCTAAGGTATGAAAATTAGAGGTTTCCATATAAAATTTGCTAAGGTATGAAAATGTACACCACTGAAAAGCTATTAGAGAAGGCCCTTTTGAGAGCTAATAAGTTGGGATCCAGTAAACTTCATGAGAAATCATTTGGAGAATGTGTTGGACACATTCCATCAAGTCCATATATCCATATGCAAGATCCTACAATCAGTTTTAACATGTTATTGATGCACCTACTTTTAGGTGTTTGCACAAATCTGCATGGTTCACATTTCCAGGAAAGCTTGAGTAGCCTACTTTGGAGGCCTATAACTTGCACCCTGTTAATTGTCATGAGGAAATCCTTATTCCCCTGTAAAACCTGCAAAATTATGTACTAATCTTCTCATTTTCAGACTCCTATGATTTCATTTGACCTATTTGCCAAAGCCAGATCATTTACAATTTGTTGTTTTCTGCAAATCAAACAGTGCAAAACAGCAGTTCAGTACCCTTTTTAGAATTTTGTATTTCACAACCAGTTGACCTGCAATCAAAAGTGGTAGTATACCATGACTCTCTATATGTTTTTCTACCATCTACCCAATTTTTAGACCCCCAGCTCTTCGTTTGGTAAGTTTTCAAGGCTCATTCCATATGGACTTTTTTAGTGTTTCAAAAACAACATGTAAATGGGCCACTTTCAGCATTAATATATTTCACCTGGATGATTGTTTTCTCAAACCAATTGGTCCATGAGATTCCTTATAGTGAAATGAGTATGTGTTTTAGTTTCCATCTCTTCATGATTTCATTTGATATGTTTTCAAAATTGTTTTGAAACTGGGTTTGAAGAGGTTTCTGGCAGTTTTTAGTGCAGAAACAACTAAGTAGTGAGCTTTGATGATTAATATCTTGGATCTCAGGAATCGTCAATAAAAATGATTTTGCAGGGTGATTAACAGTATATCACTCTATATGCTTGTCAGATGGCATGGTCTCAAGTGGTCACTTGAGTGATTTTTGAAGTTGGTTTCTGGGGTTACAAAGGTGGTTTTGGTCATTTTTCAAAACAGTAAAAACCAAGTTTCAATGATTAAATTTTTGTAGATGATTGATCTGAATGGATATTCTAATGGTTCTAGATCTGTTTTAGGGCCCAATTGTCTGAGAAAGAATTATTTTTTTTAGCTAGGCCTGCCAGGGACCTAACTTGCCTTACCAAACAATGAAGTTATATCTATAGGGTCGGTGGTAATATTTTATTATTTTAATCATTATTATGATTTAAATAATAATTACATATGAGATGAATTGGGAATTGATTTATGAAATCTTTCAATAATGTTTTGAGATGATATTATTAAACTTATTATTTCATTGCCAAAATATCACTTGAGTCATAATGGACAATCTGTGTAGCATTTGGTGGGCCCAGAAAATAAAAAATTTAATTCAATTGCCAAACATAATGCAATGTGAGGAATTATTTTACAAAATTAATGTATGATTTGTTTCTCACTTTCAAAAAATAAATTCCTTGTAACTTCTGTTGAAACCTAGCCATCTAGTGATGGCGCGATGGGAAGAAGGGCAGTTGTTATGCTTCACGACATTGTGGGGTGAAAGTAATTTTTCCCTAATTCTATGGCACTAGAGTTTTGTTCTTATGAATCTCATGGAAGCCGTATTTACATGACTTGCAGTGGATATCATCTCACATTTTATGGATACGCATTGAATTGCAGAAGATAGAAAGATTTCTTTGAATGATTGTATGTGATATTGTTTTAGCGAAGATCATGAAGGCACTGGAGCAGATTGAGGAGATCTATCAAAACATGTAGGCAACATGTGAGTTGTAGAAAATATATTTGGCAATGTGTGGCCTCTTGATACGCCATGATTGCAGGATAAAGCACAAAGTGTATTTCTTGATGCGGCTTTATATGTTTCAGCAGGTACAACTGACATAAGTAAATCCAAATTCCACACTCCTCTGCCAACACCCCTCAGCTATAGCTAACATGGGAATCATGGAACAAATTGTATGTATTCATCAAAGAGTATAAGAAGGAGGATTTGTATTTCTTGATGCGGCTTTAGAAGTTTCAGCAGGTACAACTGACAGAAGTAAAACCAAATTCCACACTCCTCTGTCGACACCCCTCAACTATTGCTAAGATGGGAATCATGGAATAAATTGTATGTATTCATCAAAGCATATAAGAAGTATGATTTTTGCCGAGTACCATGGTTTCTCTGGTAAACATTTACCCAAAATGAAGAGGCATAGACTATATGTGTGAATTGTTTGAAAGGTTTTAAGCAAAATATTTGGCAGATTTGAGTGCCAAGTTCCATGATATGCCTACAATGTCTAGGGAGCTTGTGGATGGGGAGTGAGGGAGCGATAGAGTAGGATATATACATCCATCCAAGAATTAATATATAAAGGAATTCTGCCATGGAATATGGTTGTTCCTGCAGGAGTGAATACAAATGCAAATTTAAAAATGTGCTACCAAATTCTGTAGTCTTTCTTTACATTGTTTTGTAGCAGCATATGAGCCATGGCATGAGGCATGAAAATTCATCAAAGTGCAATGGAGACTCCCAAGTTCTTAAGTACAAGAATAGTAAATGAATGCACAATAGGGCTTGGAGTGATACATTAATTTTTAGCGAAGGAAGGAAAACACTAATAGAGCGTGTAAAACTTTGGATACTAGTTGGTTGTGTGTGTTCATTAAAGCACCAAGGATATTTGATGAGTATTATGATTTGAAATGCCTTGGCCAACACACATACAAAATGTGGAAATATTGGTGTAGTATATGGTCTGTTTATTGATTGCTTAAATAAATCATGGTTTTATAAATACATTGTTGTAGCGTCCTAAAATTGCGACACTTGCAATTTCGACTGCATTTCAGTCTTCATGATGGCGACGCAACATGCAACCTGAATGGAGACCCCGAAACCTGATTATGACACCAAAAACTGCATTTTTCAAGCACCCTGGCCTGAACCTCCTTGCACCCTGCTGTCCCGGGAGGTGGGACCAGAGCGCCCAACGCCCTGGTCCCTGGGTCCTATTTTGGGCCTGGTCTCCTATGGGGTCTTGGGTCTTTTTGTTTGCAATTTGGAAATTAACTTTCCTGGTCAGCCTAAGGTCGAGAAAATCAGTCTATCAGCCCTAATTGACAAGTATATAAACTACATTTTCCTCTCTCATTTGGGGTAGATGGAAGAAAGGCGAAAGCAAGATTCAAACATTCAAGCATTAAAGCATTCAAGCATTCAAGCATTCCTTCTAAGTCTCCATTCAAGGCTAAGTGTTGCATTCAAGACAAGGATTCAACCATTGAAGAGGAGATCACTTACTACATGCAACATACAACAATACAACAAACAACAACATCTATACCTTCGCACATAAGGATACAAACATCCTTACAACAAGGTATTAGTACTTGTTTTACATTACATACATTTACATTTACAGCACTTGCTCATTTCTTGGTTAATTCCAAAACTGGGGTTTGACCTAAAGGCAAACCCCTAATCCCTAACCCCCCAATCGTCTTTGCTTTTCTGTGTGTAGGTTGTAGGTACGCGGCTGAAATTGAAGATCTAGAATCCTTGTGCAGAGACGAACAGATCCCCCTTCGTTTCACAGATTTTTCGGAGGACCATGGCGCCGGGCGCCATCGTCCCGACAACTTTTGCTCAAATTTACAGGACAGCGCCGTATCGACATTTTACTGCTAATTCCAGGTCCGCAGCTTCATTATATATCCCTATCTCAGTTTATAAGCAAATCTTTCTCACTTTCTATGTATTCCTAGCTTAATTCTTCTATCAACATTCTTAACAAAAGAGGGTAGCCTTGCTTTCTTAACCCTTGAAACTCATTTAGCATCCAATCTTGCCTTGTGTGGGATTGGATCTCGTGGGTTTCAACCCCTCTTTTGAATGTAAAGTATCTCCCTTAAGTGAAAACCATCAACCCTAGTAACCTCCCTTCTCTCTCCTCGGAGTTGGAAGAGGGGAGAGCAACTAGGGTTCGATCGCGATTTTCCGCTTTACATTTTGGTGAACCCGACATGAACATCCTTTCTGATTATTCATGATTAGATCTGAAAATTGATTCCTTGATTACATTTCCATGTTTGATCTTTTGCAAAATTTTAGAGGTGATTGCATAAAAACCCTAAAATTTCTTTTTAGTAATTGAACTTGTGAAATATTTAATTGTTAATGCTTACTTCAGATCTTCCCTTCTGTTACAAATCATCAATTCATATTTGTGCTTTAATTTTGAAAATTAAGTGGTTAAGTGTCCAAACCCTAATTTTTGAAACCCTCTTGATTCAACCTTTGTCCGACAATTTCACTGATCAAAACATCTCCAAATCAGCTGTAACTTTGGATTCCGCAATAAAATCACAATATCTTTCATCCCTAAAAATTTGGAAAAAAGTTGCGAGGACCGTATGCACTCCGAGCGCCATCGTCCCCGACATTTTTTTTGAAATTTTGGGAGCAAGATCTTACTCTATTTTCCTGCTAAAATCCAGAATTTTGGCTGATTTTATCAAATCTAACACTTTCAAAATTACAGTCAAAGTTGGCCTTGTGATTGCTTGGTTTAAGGCTCCTAATCATTCAAAAATCATTGAAATTGAAATTTTGTGTCAAAATTGTGTTTTTACTGTCCTAAATCTGAAAAGTGTGTTTGCATTCATTTGAAATTTCAGTGCTTTATTCAAATTCTTGCAATTTGTGACTTTTGAAATTAAGTGCTTAATTACAACAATTTCCGCTTTCAAAATTGAATTTTGCATGAAATTGAGTCAATTTTTAAATTTCAAAATTTGCATTGCTTTTGACATTCCCTCTAAAATCATAAAATTCAAAATTCCAGTTTCCCTCTCTTTTTCAAAAATTCAAATTTTGCATTTTTCGACAATCTTGATAGGGTTCAATTTTGAGATTGCAACTTTAATTTGGCCTATCTACAGATCGTATAATCTCTCAATTTTTTCAGATTAGCTCTAAAATCATCATACCTTTCATCCCTGCAAATTTTGAAAATAGTTGCCGGGACCGTGTGCACTCCGAGCGCCACGGTCCCTGACATTTTTTCCAAAATTTCGGGAGACTATCGTGATTGCATTTAACAGCTTAAATCTAGAAGATTGGCTGATTTTACTGAAAATTGCTACCTCTAAATTCAAAATCTTTTCTCCCTTTCTAGTGCATGAGTTTTACAACAATAAGCCCTACTTCCACTATTCCCATTAGACGAAGCCTTAGAATTAAGTCTTTCCGAGGTTTAACCACCGAGGAGATGGAACCTAATTTGAATAGCCTTTTTAACGAGGACATGGGAAATTCCTCTAATCCTCCTAATGATGAAGAAGCTCTCCATGAGGTTTCTGTAGAACAACTTTCGAAATTAGATAATCAATTTGACGATTTTCACCAATGGATGTCTCATGAGTACCCCGATAGTCAAGCTCTTCCTTTAATTGAGGGTCTAAAACGCATGCTTCAAAGTGATAAGAATGGAATTGATATTTTGCGTGGTATTGCACACATCGTGGATTCGAATGTGATGCCTATAAAGAGTTGTGCTGAAACTTTAGGTTATACACAACCTCCTACACAAGTCAATCATTCTATTCCTTTGACAACTCCTATTGCTAGCATACCTACCTTTACATCAAACATAATGGCTACTTCTATACAAGACATTCCTCCTGTGATCACTAGTCATGGGGGCAATCCTCCCTCTTCAATTAACCCTCTTCCTTCATTCAATCCAACTTCTTCATTCATTCCTTCAATGAGTGTTCCTATTTCATCTCCACAAATGAACATGACGCAAGGGGGCAATTCGTTTAACCATTCCATTCCTCCTTGTAGTGTTCCTCCTGTCCAATCATCTCCTATGACTAATTATCATAGAGTCCCACCACCTAACTCTTTACCTTCTTTCAACAACACAACACCTCCATCTCGATATAACACATCTAATACGAATTCTTCGACTGAAGCGACCATTAACAATCTTGCACAAACTGTCTCTTCTTTACAGCAACAAATTGCCTCTATGAATCAATCTAAGTTTAGTGTGCCCACATTTGATGTTGTGAGCCCACTTTCTCTTGACATTGTTCGAGCTATCCCTCCTAAACATGTTGAAATCCCGCATTTGGAGCTTTATAATGGTAAAGGTGATCCTCTAACACATGTTAAGACTTTTCAAACAATATGTACTGATTTTGCTTATGACCAAAGGTTGCTTGCAAAACTGTTTACTAGAACATTAAGAGACAAAGCCCTACAATGGTATTGCTCGTTGCCTTCTTATTCTATTATTTCTTTCGAACAACTTGCAAATGCTTTCATTCAACAATTTCAAAACAATATAAGTCCTAAAGTTACTTTGATTGATTTAATGCATTGTAAACAAGGTGTTAAAGAAAAAGTGACTGATTTCATTGGTAGATATAAGCATTTGTATGCTCAAATTTCTTTTCCAGTGCCTGACAATGATATTCAAAGAATCTTTATTTCTAATTTACAAAAAGATATTCGAGACAAAATTTTGTTTTCTGAGTTTACTTCTTTCCAACAGTTGTGTGCAACTCTTCACAATTATCAACTGACTGTGAGTCAAATGGAACAATCACATCCTATGGCTCCGAGTGATAAGGGTGATAGCAGTCAACAACCATTTGGGAAGTTTAAACCGAATAGAGATTCTATCAAATTCAATGAAAACATCATCAACAACAATGTGAATGCAGCATTAGGTGTGCCTCCTATTTCTAAGTTTTTCAAGAAAGAAAGAAAGTATACTCCTTTGAATGAATCATTGCATAGTATTATGAATAAGTTATTGGAACAAAATGTGCTTACTCTTCCTCCTGTACGACAAATTGACCCTGCAAAGATTACTTCACCTTATTTTGATAACAAAGCTTTTTGTCAATTTCATCGTCAGCCTGGGCATGATACTGAAAATTGTTTTTCTTTAAAGGGTAAAATTCAAGATTTGATTGATAATAATACTATCTTTGTTTCCGGAGTGAAAGATAAAGGCAACACATTTGTAGCTCCTCCTAACCAAAATCTTCAGATTTTTACTGATCCATTACCTTCTCATACCTCTAATGCGATTGAGGCTAATGATTCCTCTCTCTCATCTGCTGGTCTTGTGTCTATGACTCTGAATGTGATTAACTTTGTAGAGCAGCAAGAAAACCCTAAAGAACCTTCCATCACATTTGATTCTAGTGAAACCATTAGGGCACCTGATGGTCCTTTATACATAGTTGCAAAAGTCAAGAATACACCTTGCCGTGGAGTGCTTATTGATCCTTCGTGCATGGTTAATGTTATTACTGAAGAATTTCTTTTTACTTTACAATTGAATCAAGTGATCTATGACAAAATAGATGTGGTTGTGAAATTATTTGATGCATTTTCTTCTCCTACGATTGGTTCTATTACATTGCCTATTGAGGTCCATAACAAATCCCTTGATGTGAACTTTGCTATTATTCCTTCATCCGAACAATTTCATGTGAAGCTTGGCTATCCTTGGCTATCTTCCATGAAAGCTATTGCTTCTCCTATTCATAAGTGTTTGAAATTTCCCCATAATGGTGAAGTTGTTACTGTCAATCATAGTCTCTTTAAACCAGCTGAAAGAACTTCTAGCGTTCCTATTGATTATTTTTGGCCTAAACAATTCCAATCTCTTCCTCCGCGAAGTGATCATCTTTTCAAATCTTATCAAAAATGGAAAACAGATATGATCTTATCTTTAAGTGAACCTAGAACACCCAAACTTGATATTCCCATCGTTCTTGAGAAGGAAGTTCTTCCTTTGAAAGATAAAACTAATGTCTTTCCTCAAGAAGATTCCCAACCCATCCCTATGGATGTGACTATGTCTATGCCTAATAAACCTTCTAAAAGTAGACCTATACCTCCTCGTCATGATGGACTTGGTCTTCTTCCTAAACCAAAAATTCCTCCTTTATATGGAGCAGTTCCTCCCCCTTCTTTTTATAGGGAGAAGAGACCTTCTTCTTCTCCTATTATCCAGCCTAAGAGACCACAACCTAAACACCCAAGTGATAAGGATGAGAACATTCCTCCTCCTCAATCTTCTCCACTTCCTACTAAGACTAGACGTAATCGTTCTGCACGTGAACGCCGACGAAAGCGTCGTCTTAGGGCTCAAGCAGCTACTTCTCAAACTTTGCAATCTCCAAAAACACCTTCAACAAGCATTATTCCATTTTCTCCAAAATCTCCTAAACATAAGATGCATGATGGTTTTGATCCTGTGCGAGTTAAAGATCCTATTTTTATAAATCTTGATGATGCTATAGATGAAAATGTTATTCATGATGAAAATGTTACTCCTCTTGCTTCTGATAGTGAATATGAACTTGTTGATATTGATAACCATTTATCTAATGAATTTTCTAAAGCACTTATCCTAGGTCCTAGACAAGAACGACGTGGCTTGGAACATGAACATAGCCCTTGTTTGGATCTTGTGATAGCTCCATCTGCTGTGTTGGATGTTCTTCCTCTAGCGTGTTCCCTGCCTTCTCGAAACATTGATCAGCAAGATCGAGGGGTAGATGATGTGCTAGACTAGTTACATTAGCATAGCAGATTCTCTCCCCCTCTCTTTTGGTACTTCTTCTATATGTTATTCCCATTCTTCTATTTGTTGTCCTTAGTGTTGTCTACTTGGGGACGATGCAAAGCATTGAGATCTCTTTTGGTCTCTCTCATGTTGACTCAAAAGACACATGTGTTCCCTTCTTCTAGGTGACCTTCCTTGATTGGGGAATGAAGAACAATTATGCATACATACATATGATATATATACATGAATTATCATACAACATACTGACCCCGAGGAAAGCAAAGTCACCTCGTGCTTTGTGTTTTGTCTATTATCCTTGGGTTTATCTCACACTTGGGGGCTAAATCTTTGTGATAACGTGCTCCTTTCCTTATGTGTATCACTACATTAAAAAAATCACCCCTGTTGAGGCATGTGCGATCGCTTTAATGTAGGGGGGCATACACCCTGTCTATCCCTTCAAGATACTTGAAAATTTCTTGGCGAACTTAGCTTTGCCTTGAAAATTTTTGGTATTTCTTTTGCATGACTCATAGTGAGGGAACCTTACTACTGACAGTCATGGTTCTCCCTTGTGATCTTCCCTTTTACTTTGTCAATCGAAGTCGTAAGATCCTTAGTCCACTGGGGGCTTGGTTTGTCTTGCCTCCTTGACGTGGTGAAAGTCTTTCAATGTTGTTTCCTTGTACTTTACCAGAAGTATGAGCATACATACTCCCGCTAAAGTGGGGGCTAAATGTAGCGTCCTAAAATTGCGACACTTGCAATTTTGACTGCATTTCGGTCTTCATGATGGCAATGCAACACGCAACCTGAATGGAGACCCCGAAACCTGATTATGACACCAAAAACTGCATTTTTCAAGCACCCTGGCCTGAACCTCCTTGCACCCTGTTGTCCCGGGAGGTGGGACCAGAGCGCCTAGCGCCCTGGTCCTTCAGGACTAGGGCACCTAGCGCCCTGGTCCCCCAGGACCATGGCGCCCAGCGCCCTGGTCCCTGGGTCCTATTTTGGGCCTGGTCTCCTATGGGGTCTCGGGTCTTTTTGTTTGCAATTTGGAAATTAACTTTCCTGGTCGGCCTAAGGTCGGGAAAATTAGTCTATCAGCCCTAATTGACAAGTATATAAACTACATTTTCCTCTCTCATTTGGGGTAGATGGAAGAAAGGCGAAAGCAAGATTCAAACATTCAAGCATTCAAGCATTCCTTCTAAGTCTCCATTCAAGGCTAAGTGTTGCATTCAAGACAAGGATTCAACCATTGAAGAGGAGATCACTTACTACATGCAACATACAACAATACAACAAACAACAACATCTATACCTTCGCACATAAGGATACAAACATCCTTACAACAAGGTATTAGTACTTCTTTTACATTACATACATTTACATTTACAGCACTTGCTCATTTCTTGGTTAATTCCAAAACTGGGGTTTGACCTAAAGGCAAACCCCTAATCCCTAACCCCCCAATCATCTTTGCTTTTCTGTGTGTAGGTTGCAGGTACGCGGCTGAAATTGAAGATCTGGAATCCTTGTGCAGAGACGAACAGATCCCCCTTCGTTTCGCTGATTTTTCGGAGGACCGTGGCGCCGGGCGCCATCGTCCTGACAACTTTTGCTCAAATTTGCAGGACAGTGCCGTATCGATATTTTACTGCTAATTCCAGGTTCGCAGCTTCATACTATATCCCTATCTCAGTTTATAAGTGAATCTTTCTCACTTTCTATGCATTCCTAACTTAATTCTTCTATCAACATTCTTTACAAAAGAGGGTAGCCTTGCTTTCTTAACCCTTGAAACTCATTTAGCATCCAATCTTGCCTTGAGTGGGATTGGATCTCGTGGGTTTCAACCCCTCTTTTGAATGTAAAGTATCTCCCTTAAGTGAAAACCATCAACCCTAGTAACCTCCCTTCTCTCTCCTCGGAGTTGGAAGAGGGGAGAGCAACTAGGGTTCGATCGCGATTTTCCACTTTACAATTGTACAATATACTCAATGGATATATGTTTTATAAGAAGTTATTGGTGAAGAGTTTTACCAGTGGTGATAATGAGAGTAACAAGGTAAAGATGTTTTAGCCACAGCAAAGGAAAACTTTCATATGAGCAAATGATGGTTAAAAAAGGATATAATGATGTAGTGTGGTAACAAATTTTACCCAAGGAAGGTAAAATAATTAGACACAGGCACCAGTGTGTGAAATGTATAGATTTATCCCAGAAATGCCAATTACTCAGAGGAAAAGATTTCATATAACAACAATATTGATTTTCATTGGCTAAAATATTTTCATAGGGGATTTCAAATAATGTACTAAAAAGGCTTTATATAAAATTAAGATATGGTTTTATATAGGCAAGAAGAGTTTATTCTTACTGGAAATGTATTGTGAGTGAAAGAGGTAATGGTAAATTGTTGCAGTAAGAAAGGTTAACAGTTTTACCATGTATGGGTAGAATTTTGTGTTGAAAAAATATGCCAGGTAAAATGAATGAAAGAAAAATGGGGAGAAAGGTTAATATGCACTAGTTAAATATTTTCACGCATAAGTGAAATATTTTACAAAGGGATATAAGTGCTACAATTGAAGTATTAGCATCAAGGAAGGAATTAATTTTCATGTGGAACTTAAGTATTGACACCAAATATTTTCAAAAATTGAAAAATGATTCCACATAAGTATTTACCCAAAAACAAAGTAAAATGTGTAAAAGGTGAATGCACATGGTGAATATTATTATTCAGAATAACCAGATTTTCACTAATAAAGTGAAATACATGTGCAAAATTGAAACACATTCACAAAATACTAGAAAGTATTGTCAAATAGCATATTTGGCAAGAAAACATACAACAAGAAGGGTTAATGATTTTACCAATATGGGTAAAATTTTCTGTCAAAGAAATGGGCGTTATGAAAAGGAAAAAAAGAATCAAAGTAAATTGAGAATTTCACTTCCACCCAATATAAACTTACCATGAGAAGTTTGATTTTTTCTTAAGGGAAAAAGGTTTTTTTTGTAAATCACGCGTGTAGCTGTAAATGGTTTTCATTGGGTAAATGTTCTTATCAAGAGTGAAAGAATTTTCACCAGACAACTAAATTATGGAAGAAGAAATTGTCAAGCTCCGTGTTGGCACCTTCTAATTTTTAAAAAAAATTAGAGGTTGCCATATAAAATTTGCTAACATATGAAAAAGTACACCACTGAAAAGCTATTAGAGAAGGCCCTTTTGAGAGATAATAAGTTGGGATCCAATAAAATTCATTAGAAAAAATTTGGAGAATGTGTTGGACACATTCCATTAAGTCCATATATCCATATGCAAGATCCTACAATCAATTTTAACATGTTTTTGATGCACCTTCTTTTAGGTGTTTGCACAAATCTGCATGGTTCACATTTTTAGGAAAGCTTGAGTAGCCTACTTTGGAGGCCTATAACTTGCACCTTGTTAATTGTCATGAGGAAATTCTTGTTAGAAGATATTTTGGGAAAGTGCAGAAAGGCTGAATAATTATTTTCTCACCAAGAAAATAATTTTTTCAGTCAAAGGGGATTGTACAAATGAAAGTGGAAAATACATCAACAAGAAGGAAAAATGTGGACAAAAGAGAATATATGGGATATCTTCAGCAAGGCATATAATTTTTTATCAAACAAGAAGTATTTTCATGAGAAAGACAAATGGAGAATATTTTCAGTTAGAAGATATTTTGGGAAAGTGTAGATCAGATTTTGAAAATACAAGGATATTTTTAGATGCAGAGAGATGAAAGAGATAGGACACATGACATCAATAGGGCAAATTGAAGAAGACATGTGGCAAAGTAGGAGCAGATCTAAAGTCTTCCTCTCTTCTATTTATTCTTCTTTCTTCTCTATTGTAAAGGTTCTGAAATTTTTCTCTTGTATAGGGTCTGTAGGTAGTTCTTGTCTAGAGGTTTTAGATCCATGTAGTAGACTGGTTATTTTGAGCAGCATGTAATGCATTTTGCAGAGCAATTTTATATTGAGTCCAATTTTCAAGTTTTTTGTAGGTATTTGAAGAATGGAATGTAAAGTGTTATGTGGTAGAAGTAGCATTTGAAATAGATAAAAATATGGTTCAAGTCTAGCTTCTCTCCATTGTATTATTCTATCAGTTTTTGAGTGAAATCAACCAAGGGTTTATTTTATTCAGTGCATTGTTATAATGTATATGTTTTTTTGTTTATGCTTTGGCCCAAGGGGTCAATTGAATTGCTTAAATAGAGTTGCAGAATGATAGGGCTTATGCAAGGATTTAGGTAAGTAGTTCTAGATGTGAATCACTGATGAGATATACTATAAGGTAGTGTTATCTTGGATCTAATAGCTATTGGATAAAATCTTGTCATATGTCATTTTATGTTTTGCATAGTTTCAAGTTGCCCAATGGAATGAGGCACTGATCATAGCTAGCAATTATGTTTATAGTCAATTTTGTTGTCAAAATCATTAGATCTTGGTACAAGCTTTGTTTGAATCATAATATCTTTTATTTTATGTATGTGTGTTTATGAGCTGAAATATCTCATGGCTCTAGGAAGTTGAGGAGCATTTTCCTTCTCTGTTGAGCTCATATGAGAAACATTAATTCTAATAGCTTGAAGAGTTGTTCATTCTCATTGCTCCACTTTAAGTTGTAGATCAATGGATGATAAGCCATCATTTAGCATCTCCTTAAATTATTGTTGATCCTTGTGGTGAGATTATTTGCTTTATTTAATGTTATTTACAAGTGTGGTGCAGAGATTGTAAATGCATTCAGGGATCACCCTCCCTAGTTTTGCAAAGCCTAAAGTGTAGAAGGATCTTATATGCTTGTTAAGTTGGTCCAAGTCTTTAAAAAAATTTATAATTGAGGCTGGCAACCTCATAGGAAGTGGAGAGATTAACTTGGTTGTTGCATAAGCATAAAACCCATAATTCGGAACCAACACTCTGGAAGGAATTAGAGAAAAGCAAGAAAGAGATGAAAGTGAGAAGCAAATATGAAGGCAACACTGAAGCTTTAGACAAGATGTTGAGAAAACAAAAGAAATCTAAAGATATGGGTGGCTTAAGATTTGAAGAGGGTCAAAGTTCAAATAGAAAAGACACATCCAATAAGGAGATACAATTTACTTCTTCAAATGAAGGTGAAGATAAGAAGACCTTCACAGTAAGCAAGGATACTGGTAAGAAGACATATGCAGATGTTGTTAGAAATTACCACACAAACTAGTATACACAATCAATGAACCAAAGGCCACACTCATTGTACTGACATTCAGATCTAAGGAGAAATGCAAGAGTTGACCATGAAGGATTCACCAGTGTCACCAATATGAAGGGAAGACCCTTGATGAGGCAGTTGTTTGCAAGACCAAGGTAACCTAACCAGTATGTTTCAAAATTTCATGGTTATTATTACCGGTGTAATAAATTTGGGCATAGAATAGTTGACTGTAGATTAACCAATAAGTCCTCTATGAGTTATGGAAGTAGAAATCCTTTTAATGCACTTTGGGATATGAATGTTGTCTGTTATAAGTGCAATGGATATGGTCATAGGATTTTTGAATGTAGGAAGAATAAACTGGTGCCCTACAATAATTTCAAAGATTCATCTTTAAATGAAAATGTGAAATGCTATAACTATCAAGAGTTTGGATATATAGCAAAGTTTTGTAAAAATAGGAAGATCAAGCAGAAGAAGACAAATCCTGATCAAGAACCGGTAGTTGAATCGAAGCACAAAATAGCAGCTGACAAGAAGAAAGAAACCAAACCGATATGGGTTGAGAAAGAAAAAGACAAGGCATAATCAAGTCTAATAGTTCAGACTACCTTACATGCTGAAAGGAAAAATCTAGGGGTTGTAGATAGTGGTTGTTCCAACCACATGACCGGTGATAAAAAGAAATTTATCAAACTTGAAGACTGGAATGGTGGTTCAATAAGATTCAGAGACAACTCATCCATCAAAATAAAGGGAAAAGGTACTCTAAATATTGATGGAAAATTGAAGGCACATGATGTATATTATGTGGAAGGCCTAAAGCACAATCTACTGAGTGTGAGTTAGATTTTTGACAAGGGTTATAAATTCACCATTGACTCTACTGACTACCAAATAAAGAAAGAGAGTACGGGTCGGGTTGTAGCAGAGGGAAAAAGAACAAATGGTAATTTCTACAATCTGAAGGAATGCTATGATTCCTAATGCAAGATGGGACAAGTTGATGAAAGATGGTTGTGGCATCGAAGATTAGGTCATGCAAATTTTGATAATCTGGTGAAGATAAGTAAAAACCAGTATGTGATAAATATTCCATAGATAACTAAACCAACAAGTACCTTTTGTGATGAATGCATTAGAGGCAAGCAAATCAAAGTGAGTTACAAAAAAAAAGAGTATAATACCTCAAGACCTCTAGAGTTAGTACATACAAATTTGTGTGGACCAACAAGGACAAGGGCTCTAACCGGTGAGAGATACTTCATGGTATTCATTGATGACTTGGGTGACATTTTTGCATGAGAAATCACATGCATTTGAAAGATTCAATATTTTTAGAAGGATGGTTGAAAATGACAGTGGACACCGGTTAAAGTGTTTAAAATCTGACCGAGGTGGAGAATATTATTCAAATGAGTTTATTGACTTCTGTGAGAAACATGGAATTCAGAGATAATACTCAATTACAAGAACACCACAATAGAATGGTGTGGCAGAAAGGAAGAATAGGACAGTAAAGAAAATGGATAGTGTAGACACCCAAAAATGGTCAACGCTTGCGAAGTCATACTTTAACAATTGCGCATTGCCTCATTTTAGGTTTTTGCATCGCATTAACATTTCTCCTATGTCACGCACTTGATTTTTATCATTTGCGAGCATCGAGTCATTCTTCTACATTCTTCAATCATCTCGTCTTCAAATTTGGTCTTGTCGACAACATTATCCAGTCATGATTTTGATCAATCTTATCCTATCGCATCAATGTGCGTATTCAATCTTATCATTTTGGACATTGTCAATCCTAATTAGGGTTTTGTCCTCCTGTCAATCTTATCAATCTTATCATCAATCTTGTCATTTTGGACATCGTCAATCCTAATTAGGGTTTTGTCCTCTTTTGAATCTTATCATCATGCGATCGATTTGTCATCGATCGTTGTCATTGTTCGATCTTGTCATTTGCGATCGATTTATCATCGATCGTGGTCATTTTCAATCCTGTCATTTTGCAATATATTCTGTCATCGATTCTTGTCCTCTTGTCAATCTTGTCATTTGGCGATCGATTTGTCATCGATTGTTGTCTGTCTCAATTATGTCAATTTGGATCAATTTGTCATTGTTCCTCGTCAATTGGCGCATTTATCAATCAAATCATCTTGTCGCATTGGTCATTTATCAATCCAAAATCAAATCATGATCAAGTCAATTATCTTTGATCAAGACCTAATTCATCTCTTTAGGGTTTTATGATTTATTCATTTAACCTAATTTGTCATTTCTTCCTCTAGGATTACTAAATTATTTATTAATCCTAAGTCCTCTCATTACAATTAAATATTCATTTAATTGGCTAATTATTCCTCTTTGTGAGTGAATTAATTAATAAATGAAAAATTAGTGATTAATTCACTAATTTCTAATTTCCTATTTTCATTATTTTCTAATTTCCTAATTTCTTAATTCTTAAATTCAATTTCCTCCTATTTCTTTCCTAAATTTATGGCAATGACATAGAAATTTGTCATAAAATGTCATAAATTGTCATAAAATTCTTGACATAGAAATGTCATAGGAAATGTCATAAAATGTCATAAATTCTTGACATAGAAATTTGTCATGAATTGTCATAAGCCTTGCATAGCAATTTGTCATAGATATGCTATTATTGATTTGAATTTCTATTCAAATCTCTTTCATGCTAATTTGCTCATTTATCCAATTCTTCTATAAATTGGATGTTTTTCAATCAAACCTAATCCCGAATTTCAATTAAACTACTGAACTTTCGTTTCTAGTACTCTTGAGCTTTTTGCTTTCAATTGTGTATGCACTTGTAGGTGAGATCCACAAACCTATTGAAGAGGAAAGAATAACAATGGAGCCGCATGGAAGAAGTATTCAACTCTACGTCTGGTTTGCATAATTTTACTCTTGAATGCTTTGTTTTCATACCTCCATTGAATGTGCTTTAGAATTAGGTTCATTTCAATGAGTTTTCTTATGATTGAGCTATCATGTTTAATGTGTCAGTGCAAGATGTTCACGAACCCCCTACATGCATCATGGGTTCTTCCATTTTGGTGCAATCCGATCCACTTCAAGATCTCATCATTTCTCTCATATCACATCCACCTCATAATGGACTCGCATCTTCTTCCCAAAGAAAAGAGTGTCCTATTAGTCAAAATATTGATAAAGGCAAAGGAGTAGACCTTCTTGAGCAAGAACTCCTCAATGTTAAAGAGTATACTAATGGTCATGGCTACAGAGCTCACACTCAAGGCGTTGGTATCCCTTCAAAGTTAAAATCCAAATTTCCACCTTCCCCATCATCACTTCCATCCATTCTAGGTCCCTATATCCCTCCATCTCCTATGCAACGTCAGCAAAGGCACACATCTTGGAGAACCTTCCATCCATCCCACATGCCTCCATATCATTCCCATCCACACCAACATTCATTCCCTCTTCCAAGCAATTTGGATGCCAAGTATAAGCATCATAAGTCTAGCAATCCACATGTATTCAAGGATCAACATGTCCAATATAATCGACATGTCAAAACAAAGAACAATATGATCTATAAAGAAAAAAGTACATCCAAAAGGCCACAAAGGCCCACTGAGAAAAATAAAGCAAAGTCAAAATATATATGGGTTCCTAAATCCCTTGTGCAGGCAATGCACTCCAAGGAACCACAAAAGCATGAAAAATCAAAAACCATGTGGATCCCTAAGAAGCTCCTTGAAGCACAAAAAGAAAAATACAACTTGGCATCTACAATTTCTATCCCTCCATCCAAACCTTCCAAGTCTATTCCTCCATCACCTTCTTCATCCATTTTGGGCCCTTATGTCCCAAAATCCCAAGCTATTCCTCCATCCAAATCTCACAATCTGAGATACATTTGTCCTTCATCAGTCCATCACCCCTCAAGGTGTGTGCCAATGTCGATCTTGCCAACATTTCCATCCAGTGAAGCCCAATTCTTCCAATACCCTATCCATTATCCAATGCATATTTTCCATCCTTCCATCCCTCTGGTCCAATCCTTTGCATAAATCCTCACCTTAGTTTCATCTCATTTTCCATGTCCTTATCCTACCAAAATCTTTGAGCATACTTTTAAAGGTCATGGTCCATTCTTTTCAAGGCTACTATCTAAAAAAAAAGGCGCTTGAGTCCTTCTTCCATCCCCTATCATGTGTCAATCTTCTCTTGAAAAAGTCAAAATACAAAAAAAAAAAAGTGAAAAAAAGACAAAAAAAAGAAAAAAAAAATTAAGCAAAAATAATTCGTCCACTGGTGAAAACCTGGCAAACAGGCGCCTTGGGAAAGTACCATGATGAAAACCTGGCAAACAGGCGTCATGCATAATTTGTGAACTTCTTGCACACCACACTTGGGGGCAGGTTTCCTCCTTCATATCCTATTGCCCTTCATTATCCTATCATACCATGTCCTATTACCCTTCCTTGTCCTATCATCCCTCATGTCCAATTCCCCTTTCCACCTTTGATCTTGACAAGGCTGACGATCTTCATGAGCATCATGCATCTTGTTTGCAGCTTTCAGTCTATCATAGCTTTTGGTCATTTATCCATTTGCTTATTATCACCTTTCATCCATATTCCCTAGCTTATTGCGACTTTCTGCCACCATCATGTATCCTATCCTGACCTTCAGTCCATGTCCTTTATCCATTCTTGGTCTTGCTTATCCTATCCATCTCTTATCACTATCCATACATTCTTTTTCATTCCTTGATCTTGATCTGACATAAGGACGCAAAATTTAAACATGGTTTCAAAAACCTCTTGACATGTCCCTCATGCCATGTTACTGCTTTACATTGTCATATCCAGTCTCTTGTCCCATCATGCAATAGCCCTTGGAAATTGCATCTGTGTTGTCTCCATAATAAAAGGCCTTTGTCTTCCCTCTATCCACCATCATTTCAGCAAGCCTATTTATTCACCTGTCATATTCCTTGCCTTGCTAGACATTGGGGGCAAAATCGTAAAAATTTCAAAATGTCCTGAAAAAATTCATAAAAACATTTTAAAATGTCCTGAAAAAATTCATAAAAATTGAAAAAAGTCCTGAAAAAATTCATAAAAATTGAAAAAAGTCCTGAAAAAAATTCCATAAAAATCAAATAATGTCCTGAAAAAAATTCATAAAAATTGAAAAATGTCCTGAAAAAATCCATAAAAAGTCATATAAAGTCCTGAAAAAAGAACACAAAAAAATTGTAAAACTCAAAAAACAAAAACACACATTTTGCAATAAAGTATTCCCTTTATGCATCGACAGATCACTAAGCATCCCTCCAACGACTCGCAATCAAAAACTGTGCTTTAAAATCATGCTTTAACCAGATGAACTTTTTCAATCAAACCAAACATTCAAACTGATCCAAACTGTCGTATCAATCGCACATCAACATCAAAATCATCTGTCCTTGTCACATTATCATGGGTCTTATACAGGGTGTGGTATACTCGAAACCAGACTGTGTCCTGTCTTAGACGGGGTACCGCATTTTCCTGAAACTAGACAGCATGATCGTCCTATCAGCACTTTCAACTTTTGACAATGAAGATCAAGATGTTTGTTTGATTTGCTTGAATTTGTGCATCTTATCTTTTTAATTGATTTATCTTTTTCTTCGATCATGTTCCTATGTTGCTCGATGATGTCACTGAGTGATTTAGAGTGACTGGGATGGTTCATGGTCCTTTTCTTTTTTTGATTGTGATTGTCGTTTGTCTGTGATGTGTCTGTCTTTTGCAAAAAGGGTTGCATTTCAGCTCTGGCCTTCAATGCCATGATGCTACGCATCCATTTTGCTATATAAAAATAAAGGTTCTCACCTACAAAGTGCATTACTGAAAGCAAGTTTTTCTTCATCTCTAACTGTCTTCTGTCTCATTTCTTACTAACACTTCTTCCGTCCGGTCGGATAGTCAGTTCGGTCTAGTACTCCGATATCCAAAAACCTATGTTGCATCCTGCATCCATTTGGTTAGTACATTTGCATTTGCATCAAGCATTACATCAAGCATTTTATCCATTTCATTTCATAAATACATCAAAACTACATAAAAATGCATCCATACATGTTCATAAACCAGTACATAAGTCATCCATCCATGCAAAAAAACCATAAGTCATAACATATTGCATCCATCATATCGATACATATCATATCACATATCATAATAATATCGGAGTACAAAATCGGACTGTCTGTCCTAAGTATGGCCCGTAGGCTGACTACAAAAGGTCAAACTACATAATGTCCATTGTCTGTCATTCGGAGCACATGCCTTTGTCACTGGGTGCTCCCTCTATCCTCCCCATCTCTGCCATGTCTCACAGATGATGTCCCTCCTGGTCCTGGCTGTGGTGGTCTCATTGGTCCACTTACTCCTATGCTGCTCAATGACCTCCGAGAGCGTGACCTGCTCTCTGTCCTCAATCGTGCCCGATATGAAGGTGCTCTCCGCTCCAGTGGAACTGCACCCTCATATAGTGTCCTCCAGTACAGTCTCTCCTCTCCGGTCTCTACCAGCATCTGTGCCATCTCCCGTGCACTAGCATCCCTGATCGACACAATGAACTCAGAGACTCTCTGTCCCTCTCGTTGTGCCTGAGCTAGTGTTGTATCTCGTTTTGTCCTCAAAATGGCATTTTGTCTCTCCAATGTCGCAATATAATCCTGCTAGCTCGCTATGGTAGCCCTGTACATGTCCATCTCCTCTATCCTAGCTGTCTCTGGTTCTATGGGAATATCCTGCAAAGTCTCCTGATCCGCTGCGTCTAGCTCCTCATCATCCTCCCCACCATCATCTCCCTCATCCTCCTCATCACCTCCATCAGCTCCGTCCTCATCTCCATCACCCTCATCCTCATCATCCTCGTCATCCTCCTCGTCCTCATCATCTCCCTCCTCTCCTGTGAGTGGGAAGTCCTCCTGTCTCCTCGATACTGGAATGTTAGGATCGGTCAAAGGCACTGGCCGTCGCTGTGCGAACCATGTCTCATACTCCTCTGTAGTCCCAGCATCTACCACATCTGACATCCAATTCCACTATCTCTGCTATAACTGTGTAAAATCGGCATATGCTGTGTGTGGCTGAATCATACTACCCCACTGACTCGTCTCTCGGTGAGATCGGGCAAAGCATGCAGTCCTCCAAGGAACATCCTGTGTCTCTCCAAACTGTCGCCGGACTCTCTCTGGAAGGTATAACTCAATCACTCTCTGGAGATTTACTGGTCGCCCAATCAGGTACCTCTCCTGTCGGTAGTATGGTAACTCCTCATGATCATCTAACCATTCGGGGCAATCTCGATATGGCCTCCATATGAACTCTCTCAGTCTGTCTAACTCATGTCGCCAGTATAATATATATCCAAAAGGACCCTGTCTCAGTGCTCCACCATAGCTGTACACATATGGTCGGTGTGGTACAACCTGCCTATCTGTAATCGGCTGACATATGGCAATATGCTCAAATGCCCATACCTGAAGCAATGTCACTCCACAGCTCAATGTCTGCACTCCCTGATATGCTATCTGATGCAGCTGGAAATACAACATAGCAAGTACACATGGTCCCCACGCGTACACTGTCCCCTCTGTCACCATCTGCTCTAATACTCTTCCCCAGCCAATAGGGAATCCATGTCCTCATCTATCACCTGCTAGAAGACATGCTATCACCACTGCTATCACCACACATCGCTGCTCATACTCGGCCGCCATAGTCTCCCAGCGAATCTCCCTCTCGACAATGTCTAGATCATCTGCGTCACACTCAAACAGTCTGCACAATGCATCTCTCCCTGTCACTAGGTTGTACTCTACCATCTCCCCATGTATCGGAATGCGGAGGATGCGCCATACATCCTCTAGAGTCACTGTCGCCTCGCCAGTTGCCAAATGGAATGAGGAGGTCTCTGAGTGCCATCGCTCTGCCAATGCGGTAAGCAATCCTGTGTTTGCCCTAATCTCGGGCATATATGTGATGTAATACAATCCCAGTCCAGGTAATGTGTCTCTCTCTGTGCTCCTGAGTCTATGTCGTAGCATGAAACAGTCAGGTCGATTCTCCCGCGTGATCAATGGATATTGTCGACTCTGCATCACAATCGGGGCATCATTTTGTTAGTTTTAGGGTTTGCTCCTACGGGTTGCATTTCCTCATTTTCATGTCCACATCGGGGTGTTTTTCATCTACATTGCCCTATCCTACCCTTCCCCACCCTTGTCAAGTCATTTGCATGCAATTTCACTTCAAAACTAGGGTTTTTATGAACACTTGCGCTTGTGTAAGGGAAACTGCGCTTGTGTTTGATGACTTGCGCCTGTGTCTTCCTACACAAGTGCAGAACATCCTACACAAGCGCAGGATTAGACCACACAAGCGCAGGAGTCCATTTTGGTATCCTCTATGGGCCCCGCAATGTCCCGTAAGCCCTCAAAATTCATGCAATCCAAAACATGGGTTTTTGAGATACATACCGCTGCTCCTGCGTCCTTCGGTCGTCTGAATGTACGTACATGTTCCCCAAGGTGATCCGCTAGTGGAAGGTTCGCCATCTGTCTGCAAGTGTCTTTGTCCAGAGCAACAAATCCTCTTCTTTAGCTAGTACAAATGAGTCATTTTCACCCTCTTGGTCTCATTTATAGCTCTTTGTCATTGCATAGATGGACGTGCATCTTCTCCATCTTATGTTGGTCGCAGTCTTGTGCACCTTAAATTGCTTGTCCTTCATGCATCTGATCTCTGATTGTCAGTCGGTTCAGTCCTATCATTTTTATCGATCAATTGGCCTCTTTTTCGCATGTTTCCGGCCAATTCCTCGAGGGGGCATGCATATGTCATTATCGTTGTCTGGGGCACTTAGTTATTGTTCTTTGAAACAACGCTCAGAATTGCATTGTCTCAAAGAGGGGCAAAATGTAGACACCCAAAAATGGTCAACGCTTGCGAAGTCATACTTTAACAATTGCGCATTGCCTCATTTTAGGTTTTTGCGTCGCATTAACATTTCTCCTATGTCACGCACTTGATTTTTATCATTTGCGAGCATCGAGTCATTCTTCTACATTCTTCAATCATCTCGTCTTCAAATTTGGTCTTGTCGACAACATTATCCAGTCATGATTTTGATCAATCTTATCCTATCGCATCAATGTGCGTATTCAATCTTATCATTTTGGACATTGTCAATCCTAATTAGGGTTTTTTCCTGCTGTCAATCTTATCAATCTTATCATCAATCTTGTCATTTTGGACATCGTCAATCCTAATTAGGGTTTTGTCCTCTTTTGAATCTTGTCATCATGCGATCGATTTGTCATCGATCGTTGTCATTGTTCGATCTTGTCATTTGCGATCGATTTATCATCGATCGTGGTCATTTTCAATCCTGTCGTTTTGCAATATATTCTGTCATCGATTCTTGTCCTCTTGTCAATCTTGTCATTTGGCGATCGATTTGTCATCGATTGTTGTCTGTCTCAATTATGTCAATTTGGATCAATTTGTCATTGTTCCTCAACAATTGGCGCATTTATCAATCAGCGCATTTATCAATCAAATCATCTTGTCGCATTGGTCATTTATCAATCCAAAATCAAATCATGATCAAGTCAATTATCTTTGATCAAGACCTAATTCATCTCTTTAGGGTTTTATGATTTATTCATTTAAC
Organism: Cryptomeria japonica; assembly: GCF_030272615.1. Classification (NCBI taxonomy): domain Eukaryota; kingdom Viridiplantae; phylum Streptophyta; class Pinopsida; order Cupressales; family Cupressaceae; genus Cryptomeria; species Cryptomeria japonica. Next base: position 410,116,794 of record NC_081405.1, on the reverse strand, counting down.
CTAATTTGTCATTTCTTCCTCTAGGATTACTAAATTATTTATTAATCCTAAGTCCTCTCATTACAATTAAATATTCATTTAATTGGCTAATTATTCCTCTTTGTGAGTGAATTAATTAATAAATGAAAAATTATTGATTAATTCACTAATTTCTAATTTCCTAATTTCTTAATTCTTAAATTCAATTTCCTCCTATTTCTTTCCTAAATTTATGGCAATGACATAGAAATTTGTCATAAAATGTCATAAATTGTCATAAAATTCTTGACATAGAAATGTCATAGGAAATGTCATAAAATGTCATAAATTCTTGACATAGAAATTTGTCATGAATTGTCATAAGCCTTGCATAGAAATTTGTCATAGATATGCTATTATTGATTTGAATTTCTATTCAAATCTCTTTCATGCTAATTTGCTCATTTATCCAATTCTTCTATAAATTGGATGTTTTTCAATCAAACCTAATCCCGAATTTCAATCAAACTACCGAACTTTCGTTTCTAGTACTCTTGAGCTTTTTGCTTTCAATTGTGTATGCACTTGTAGGTGAGATCCACAAACCTATTGAAGAGGAAAGAATAACAATGGAGCCGCATGGAAGAAGTATTCAACTCTACATCTGGTTTGCATAATTTTACTCTTGAATGCTTTGTTTTCATACCTCCATTGAATGTGCTTTAGAATTAGGTTCATTTCAATGAGTTTTCTTATGATTGAGCTATCATGTTTAATGTTTTGATTTGATCTACTTATCTTGTGATGAATCCTAATTTTGATGCTACAGATAGAACAATGTTGAATGAGGCTAACATACCAAATACATACTGGAAGGAAGTAGTTCATACTGCTATCTATACATTAAATTGGGTACAACTAAGAGTGAACAGTAGAATGACTCCTTATTAGTTATGGTACGACCGAAAACCATCACTAAAGCATTTTAGAGTGTTTTGAAGTAAGTGCTTGTTTAAGAGAGATGTTGATGGATTAGCAAGTTTTGATTCCAAGAGTGATGAAGGAATATTCTTGGGTTACTCAACTAATAGAAAAGCCTATAAATACTACAACAAGAAATTGAGAAAAATGGTTGATAGTATAAATGTGAGAATAGATGAAGACCTACATAAGAAAGAATCTACAACAATACCCTATATTGATGTTTCAGATGATGAGCATGAAGATCAATCTAAGAATGGTTCAATAGAAGAAGCACCAAGTAAGAACTCCAACTGGTATGTGCAGAAGAACCATCCACAAGAACAGATCATAGGAGATAAAAATGAAGGTGCATAGACCAGAAGGAGACTAGCCTGGAATGATGAGCAAGTAAATTTCTGCCTCATGACAGAACTTGAGCACAAAACTTTTGATGAAGATAGAAAAACTAAAAAATGGATAGATGCCATGGATGAAGAGCTAAAACAAATTGAGAAAAATCAAAGTAGGGAACTTGTTCCTAGACCGACAGACAAGAAAGTCATAGGTACCAAGTGGGTCTACTGAAACATGATGAATGAAGAAGGCAAAATAATCTGACATAAAGAAAGATTAGTTTGTAAAGGGTATGCTCAAGTGGAAGGTATTGACTTTGAAGAAACCTTTACACCAGGTGCTAGGTTAGAGTAAATAAGAATGTTTTTAACTTTATTTGTCTATAAAGGTTATAAGGTCTACAAATGGATGTCAAATCTACATTTTTGAATGGTAACCTTGAAGAAGAGGTGTATATGGAACAACTAGAGGGTTATCTTTTACATGATGATGAGAGTTTTGTATGCCAGTCAAAGAAAGCCTTGTATGGATTGAAGCAGGCTCCCAGAGCATGGTATTCCCAATTGGATAAATACTTGAAGGAGCAAGGATTCCAAAAAGGGAATGCAGATAGTAACCTATATGTCAAGGTAAATGGAGATTACATGATTATAGTTGTTGTATATGTGGATGATATTATCTTTGGAGGAGACAAGGACATCATGTGTAAATAATTTTCAGATCATATGAAGACATAATTTGAGATGTCCATGCTAGGTGAGTTGTCCTATTTCCTTGGTTTGCAGATCTCACACCAGGAGAAAGGAATTTTCATCTCACAAACCAAATATGTAAAAGACATGTTGAAGAAATTTCAAATTGAGGATAGCAAATTGGTAAGTACTCCCTATTGTAAGTTGAGAAAACTAGATGAGTCACCGGAAGTTGAGAAAACAATGTATAGGTCTATGATTGGTAGTCTATTATATCTAACAACATCTAGACCAAATATTGTATAAGTTGTTTGCATGGTAGAAAGATTCCAAGCTTCTCCTAAAGAGTCTCACTTAAATGCAGTCAGGAGAATCTTTAGGTATTTGTAAGGAACTATCAGTTATGACTTGTTGTATCGAAAGAAAGAAGACTTCTCTTTGCAGGATTATACTGATGCAGATTGGGTAGGAAGTATTGATGATCAGAAGAGTACAAGTGAAGGTTCTTTCTACTTAGGAGACCGGTTAGTGTCATGGCACAACAAGAAGCAAGATTCAATGTCACTATCTACTGCTGAGGTAGAGTATATAGTAGCTATGACATGTTGTTCACATGTATTGTGGATGAAGAAGACACTGAAAGACATACAGGTGGAGATACCAGAGCCTATTCCAATCTGGTGTGATAACTCAAGTGCAATAAACATCTCTAAGAATCTACTAATACACTCAAGAACAAAACACATTGCAATCAAGTATCACTTATTGAGGGAGAAGGTAGCAAACAAGGAGGACATAGTAGAATATGTTCCAACCGGTGAGCAGATTGCTGACATATTTACCAAGCCACTTCCTTTGGGCCCATTTGAGTACTTGAGACATAAGATGGGAGTTGTCCCACCATCTGGCAACACTTAAATGTGTAGGAGGATGTATGGTTCAGGGGGAGTCAAAAATTGTTACTATCATATGACTCTTGAATCATGAAGCATGGACACAGGGGGATAATGTGTCCTATTGGATGTAGACAAGGGAGAGATTATGGGTAGACTTTGGTAGTATGGTTGGTGTCAGAATAAGGTTCCCTTTGCCATTTCTATCAAAGGGGGAGAGAAACCAAAATAGAAAATGTTGGCATCAATGCCAAAGGGGGAGATTTGGTATTGAATGGTCACTGATATCAACCAGTATTGCAGGCTATCAGTAGGGTGTGTCAACCCAGTATGAAGAAGATTGAACTGACATAAAGAACATAAGTATGATCATGTGTTGACAAAGTATATCACCGATATAAGGTGAGATGCAGGAGTGAGTTGGCATGCCTGATTATTAACTAGTAAGGCATAAACTGATATGAAGGTTGGTTGTTTGTGATGAAGAGGTAGAGTGTTAGATGAATCACAACAATACCCGGTGAGATGAACTGAATGAATGACATGAAGACATACCACAAGGCTAGATGAACTGTTAGTATTGTGTAATGTTGATAAAAATGGTTGTCCTGTGTATTTGGCATATCGGTAAAGGTCTATACCGGTACAAGGGTTTGTATCGACAGAGATGTTCAAGGTGGACCCGACTCTTTGTCGGTGAGTTGAAAGTATGCCGATGTGTGGCATGGGGAGCCAAGGTGGAAAACATGCAAAGGTTGAATGGATGATAGAGAATGATCAAGTAGTTGTTGGCATGGTGATCAGAGCATGAAATCTGATTGGAGATTGACCTCCAGTCAGAAACAACTGGACAAGATGGGGTCCACCAAGATCAAGGCCGTAAAGCAGGATAATGTTTGCTATTTTTAGAAAACATGTATTGATGAATGAAAAAAAAAATGTGTACAGATGCATCTCCCCATAACAGGTGAAAAATCCAAGGTAGATCAAATAAGATTTGATGCAGATTTGGTCGAAGGAAAGAAACCCTAACTATCTGATGTTTGAATTAGTTTTTGGCAGGAAAACTAGTTTTTAAATATACAAGTCTAAAATTGATAAGAGATCTATTGTGGAATTATATGTGATGATGCTAGAGTATGAAAGATAGAGAGAAAAGATTGTTTAAGTGAAAAACAAAGAAAGTCTCTAGTGAACTTATGTTGAAGGAGAAACTAGAAAGGTGTGAATCGATAGAGAACAACCAATAGAGATAGAACCTATTAGAGTGTAAGCAGGTGTGAGGTAAATCTAGTAGACAAAGGAAGGGAAGTTTTTGACAGAGTAAGAACCAGCATAAAGGCAATGTTGCAGTGAGTCTAGAGGTTTCATAGACCAGTAAGATTGAAGCCATTAGAGCAGTGTATTTAAGGGTTACAAAACTTCATTTCCAATAGGGAAGTTATTTTTGTATTTGAATCATCATATTGTTTCACTGAGTAGGTTCTTAGTGCAAGGGTTATAGCTCCTTTAGGTTGTAGCCTATAAATTGGTCAAGGGTTGGTTCTCCTTTGAGTTAGTGCTCATAAATTAGGGGTTGGTGCTCCTTGGATTGGCACCCTAAAATTGTAATCATATCAGTTTTATTGTGAGGCTGAATTGGAGTAGAAGATCTCCAACAACTATTCTCGCCAAGGTTTTTCCCATATTGGGTTTTCCTCGTAAATTTGTTGTTATGTGATGAATTTTGTTGTATGAGTTATTTTGATGTTATAGAAAATCCTTTCATACATTTTGTTTGCATAGTTTGGCTTACCGGTCTACACACTGTTTGCTTCATATAGAGTACTAATATATCCCTATTTGAAAGAAAAAGTGTTAAATCATTGATTTACCCCCCTCTCAGTGATCCATTGTGTCCAACAGATCTTTACCATCAGAGCCCACTCTTTGAGAGGTCTTCCAATATTTCAATAGGTTGTTGAGTTGATAACTCAACAAGGGTGCAAACCTTGTTGATAATAGTTTTTGACACTCTCAGTGGGACAATTTGGAATTATTTTAGTTCAAAGCTTTCCCTTTTCTTGCTAATGTTTGTTGTTTAGGTTAGAAATTTCTACCATCGGAGGTAATATTTTCACATAGCTAGTGACTCCGAGCTCAAAGTTATTGGTTTCAACAATCCAAGTACTGGTATGTTCAATTTTATTATAAGAAAATATGATTTCTCTTGATTTTCTATCTCTTTGAATTATTCAACATGTCTAAGTTTCATGGATGATAAGTATTCTCTGTTGGAATCAATGAACACCGAGAGGGGGGTGAATCAGTGTTCTGCATATTTTGAATTTGTTATTCTGATTCTTTAACCACCGGTTGAACAACAAAGAAAACAAAGTACATAAACATAGAGAAAATAACCATGCAACCATAACACCAATAATTTTTATGTTGAAACCCAAATGGGAAAAACTTTGGTGGGATTTGAACCCACAATATTATTCCACTATGGCCAGTAGTGAAACAAAATTACATAAGGGGAATGCACTTGCATTTAGGCATACTACTTAGAGTTCACTGCACAAGTTACAAAAACAAGGCTACAACCTCAAAGGAAGGCTCTCTACCTTACAAGAGATTAAAAATTGATTACAGTAAGTAAAGAACTAGAAATATCATCCAACTATGCCAAATATCAGTTTTGATTAAGCACAAAATGATTTGCTGCACTGTTATGCTTTACCAGATCAACACAATCCTGAATGCACATGTGAAACTGTGCTCAATCTCTCCAAACACACTACATATATTACTTTTAACACCTAATCCATTAACCCAAATAGCCTTATATATTCAGACACTCAAAATTACTCACCCACAAGTCGACTTCACCAAATATAAAAAATGAAACGTGTATCTACAAGTCCGCTTAGATTTATTGTCAAAAAATATACAAGACCTAAAATAAATTATCAAATGATTCCTATAGGTCTCACATATCATTCCAAGCATGTTTCCAATCATCAGAAACAACTTAAAGAATTTGGTCACATGATACACCATAAAAAATGAAGAGTACTCTATTTTACTATTCTACCAAATACCAGACCTTGAAACAGACATATGAATCTATGCCAGAAGGTTGATTGACATGATAATTTTATTCATATACCTAGCCAATGAATCATCTATCACCAAAAAATAAACTACTTCACTGGAAGTCACTAAGTCGTATGCTAAACTACACGGATAGACTTAATCCATAAATACCATATTTAAGACATCTGATTAACGAAAACTTCATACTGAATCAGGTCAGTAGACTGAGTTGCCATCAATGAGAAATCCTAAGAATCTACAAGCATCAGGAACCACTGATCTTCACTGGAGCATCATTGGAACACCAAAGACCAACAATCTCCCCCTTTGGCATTGATGGCAACACATGCAAAAAATGATAAGTATCCAAAATATGAAAAACACCAAAAATCTGAATTCTATACATTCAATCTAACTGACTCCCCCTAAATTGCTTACTCCATTTTTCACTACTCTCTCTCCCCCTTTGACATCAATGGAAAAGGGTGGGAATCCACCAAAACTTATATATAGAAGAATGAATACACTTGATTACATGAACTTAAAGATGTCTAAGTAATTCACCTTTAAGGCTTTCCGATACTCATTCTATCCTCTTGGGAAAAAATCAAAGACATTTATTAAGGTACTGTACATAAATGCATGAATCTCAACACTATGAAGATCGGATGGCACTAGTTTACCTAGGGCACTTGTTGCATCCTGCTGCACTCCCTGCAAGGTGTCCATCTAAGGGATTATCAACCTCATCAATTCCCCTACTTTACTCAAGGGTCTTTCCTTATCATGATTCAGGCCCTTTATTTTATCAAAATAATCAAAAATTTGTGCCTCAAGGGTACTCGAGAAGACAAATTGAGGTGAAAAAGAATGACCTATACCAACAAGCTTACCCCCAAGATCTCTTATTTGTTGATCAATGTTTGCAGTAAATTTAGGAAAAAATAGATATGATTTGAAAATTTTCCCACCTTCATCTAATGCCTCTTCTACACTCTTCATTGCAAACTTTAGGCTCGATTTATCCCTTTCTACTTCATTCAACTTTTCCTGCAATCTCATCTCATTAAACCTTTTATGTACAGATTCATTCACAACCTTTTCTAATGATATAAAATTAGAATTAATAGCATTTGACAAATTCTTAATCTTTTCAAAGGGAGAAGCACCAAAATCCTAACAAAAACTGGGCAAAATCTTTTCCAAAACCTTAGTGCCGAGTGAGATGACTTCTCTATCTTCAGATTGAGATTTCAACAAATCTTCACTTGCCTTGATCTAAGCTTGGGTGACAAGTTTAAAATATTGAAGAGGGGAATGAGTGCTTAAATCAACCAGACCATGAGAAAAGTCATCCTCTACATCAATCTCCTTACCTTTGTTGGTGACAATTGTCGTAGTCATGGTTACTAGATATTTCTCCATTTGCTCATCATTATTCTCCTTCCCAACCTCTGCATTCACACTCTTTTCAAATTTCTCTACCTCCTGTGGTATCATTTTTGTAATCACCTCTATCTTTGGAGGATCCTAAATAGCTTCACCAGAGACATCTGTAATTGGATTCTCAGAAGGTGTGTCTAGTAGTGCTTATTTCTCAATAGATTGCAAATCTACCTAACCACTAGAGACTTGTACATGTACTTATGGAAGTGTCCAGACTCTATCCTTCCAAGTGGGAGACATCCTAAGGTTGATTTACCTCATATATCAGCTCAAGTAAAAATTCTTTCATTATTTGTCCTGTTTCTTTTGCCACTTCACTGATTTTGCCAAGCATAATTATGTTCCCTTTTATTGCTCTTGAATTTTTATTTTACCAATTTTAATAATCTTTCAACTTCATCCTTAGAGATGACTGAACATGTATTCACCAAAACATACTCCTGTATTTCTTTATGTTTTTGACAGGCAGTATTTCTCCAGATATCAAGAATATCATACAACTCCTTAAGCAACTCAGATGATAACTCAATTAGATCTCTACTGAAATTATTCAGTACAACTTCTTCCTCAATTTCTCTCCTCTCCTTATCATCCATATTCTTGCAATATACACCAAGATTTTTTAAATTTCTATCCTTAACGATTTCATTCTTTATGGCTTCTAAGGATTTGAGAGGAATAATCTCAATCTTACCAAATTCCAAGGCTGCATCTATCTCAGATCTTGACTTCTTTGTTCCCTTAAACTTTTTAGATGTCTCTCCTTGAATCTTTATCTTCTTAGAGAGTGGAGCATCACCAAATGGATTTCCAACTACTCAAGCATAAGTAGCAGTCTTCTTGAATTTCTGAACTTCATCATCTGACTTTGTCTCCTCCTCTGCTCCAACATACTACCTAGAAGGCTCCTCCTTTTTCCTCTTCTCAAATCCACTGGTTGACACTACAAGCTTGGGCTTGGGTGATGTTGGTGCCCCAGAATGGGGTTGACAGTGCGAGCAGGCAGAAACCAAGTTGATTCTTCATATTTTATCAAAGACGAAGCCAACTCTAACTATTTGAATTCTCCAAGGACTTGGACCAACATATGAAAAGTATTACTACTTATCCTTCTACACTTTGGGCTCTGCAAAACCCAGGAGGGTAATCCTTTGATGAAATTATAATCTTTGTGCCATAATTATACCTTCACCAAATTAAGCAAAACATCTCAAATACGAGCTCAACAGCAAGGAGAATTCTCAAGGATGGCTAATCCTTTAGTGATCCTCAACCTAGATGGAGCTTGATATGGACAAAACACACAAGAGTACATATAAGACAATGTGATATATGATTGTAAGGACTCATAAAAAACTATGACCAATGTCTCCTTCTATTTGGGTGACTGAGTTCGATATACATAAATGAACTACAACAAAATTAATCTAATGGCAGGTGGATCTTAAGAAAACATTGCCTTACAACATTTCCCCTCTACAACCATGATTTAAACTATTTATCAAATCCATGAACAAGTTCTATCACTCTGTAATCCTATTCGAGTATTTTAATTGACCCCTTAGATCAAAGCAAGAATATAAAACCCATACACCACAACAATGCACTGAATGAAAGAAATCCTTGACCACGTTTCATTCAAAAGATGATAAAATTACACAATGGAGAGAAATAAATCAGAATTACATTTCTTTTTTAAATTAGTTTGCTATCTCTATCATAAAGACCATTTGTACATAACTCCTTCAAGAACCTGCAAGAAAACATAGACTCATGACTCTTATCTATTTCTATCTAAAATCCTTACAATTTGCTTACTTTCAACTAAGATTTACTACAGGAACCTTATGACGCTAATAATTTTCAAGATTACTAAGTACAAAGACCAAAATCATAACCCTTTCCCCTGGCCTTGAATTCCCTTTTATAGAAACAAGGCAGCAAAACAAGCTACAGGCCAGAGAAGACACCTATCATTCAGAAAATGACCGGTTGCCCACAAATTTGTTACACAAGACTCTATTTAAGGAATACCATAACCAGGACCAAAATATCTTGCAACTAATTCATCATAGCACTTTATGCATCTCCTTTTCCTTTTTCTACTATTGATGAAGATTTGAGGAGGGCCCACTTCTTCTATTGCTCATGTCCAAAAAGTGACCGCTGCATAGAACCCAAAACCACCTGCCAATCTTTCACATCATATAGTTAGTTAACTAACAAGTTGATTTCCTCATTCATTCCTTCAGATACATATTCCCCCACTCAGAATATTCATCATCTGTCAGCCACTTGAAAATCATGACCTCATGAGCCTTTGTCCTGTAGGGAACGCACTTGAACGCCACTTTATTTGCCTCCCTTTCAAAAGTTTCAAAAAATGACCTGGTATGTATTATTTTATCCATGTTGTCCTCTAGCATGCTAGAATCCAAATCATCACATATCATATCCACCTATGTATTGATAGCTCTTTTTGCCTCTTCCTTCCATAACCACAAAGGTTTAATTTCCCCATTTTCATTCTCAATGCTAGGCAGAAGTGTCTCATTCATTTCACTGAAGGTTCTCATCAACTCTCTTATTTTCCTTTATATATTATTCGGCAAAATTTGGGCCTCCTACATTGATTTTACCAACAAATAAGTTGGATGAAGTGTTATCGGCCTCTCAGCATGGCATTTTGAAGCCATGGACATTATTCTGAGCTCATTTCCCCTTTGTAACCATTTTGTAAATAAAGGGATTTCTACCTCTTTATCCTTATCAAAACTCTGAATAGCATTAAACAATCAAGAATATAAAGAATGCACACTATTCAGTCTAATGTCCACTTTCTCATTTAAGTGAATCAATACCAAGCTAACTACCCCCCTCTACTTAATGGTAGATTGATCTTCTAACTCCTTTAGCTTCTACTCCAACTCACCAATCTTTTCAAAAATTTGATCTCAGGTTGGGTCAGTAGATCGAGTGGGTTTAGGCTCATCATAAATATAAGGTACTAGCGGCATTATAGGAGCATCTATCTCACTACCTAGCTGAACTATTGTATTCATATGTGAGACTGGTGGGGACCTAGATGTTCATAGGACTAATATGATGGTAAGGGTTGAAGAAGGTGCTTTTGGTTGTCTCTGCTCAATAATTTGAACGTTTGTCTATAACTCCACATATTTCTGCTGAACTACATATAATCATCAAAAAATTTCTCAAACTTCTTTACTAACTCCTGCTTCTCCTTGGCTTCTCTCTTCGCAGTCTCATGAGCCAACTTGGCTATATCAACATTCAATTTTGTAGCTTTGACACTTGATGTATCAGAATCTCTTTATAGTAAGTACTTTCAATTTTGGGTTTATATCATTGATATCAGGCCTTCTAGACCCTTACTCTAATCACAATATTGCGAAGGTTGCATGATCATCTATAAAATTTGATCCTTTGAATGCCAACCTTGTCTCATCTTCTGAGTTGTATTGCTGACCTCTTGATTGTATAATTTATCAAATACCATTGCATCAGTTATGTCCCATTTAGGCAAGATTAAGATATCGACCTCATTTACAATATTTCTACCCTCATCTGCCACGATTGCTTTGAATTCTTCTATCATCTCAATCTTGACCTCTTCCTAATTTTTTAGGTTAGACCTATCTGGCCTCTAGGCCATTCTCTCAGCACCTCTCTTCCTGTATTCATCAATTTTTACTTTCCACATCATTTGAAGGAAGGCCAGACTCTTCACAAAAGCTTCATCTTCAAGGAATTTCTCACATGCCTCCTTTCTAGCATCCTCGAATGCTCTTTCTTGGATATCTAGAGGGGTGATGTCAAATTCCAAAGTGGCTAGCACAAGAGGGAAACCAATTTGCATTTCTTTACTTGTAATCTTAATGGTGTCTATATCTTGTGGCTTTACCACTTGTTGATCTCCTCCTTGTTCTCCAATTTTTTCAAAAAGTGAAGAGGGTAAATGTGGTGGTGAGGGCCATCTATTTGAGTCCTCTAGATCAATAATCTGGACTCCTTTCAGAGGTCTAACTTGCATCCCTGGGGCTAGCTCCTCCTATTGGAAATATTGCATTATAACAGATAATGAAAGATTGTTGGAATTTCATAAGGATATTGAGAAGGTTGTTGATGATTATGGATATAACTGATTAAAGATGTTTTACTGTCTTGATATTATTATTTCATCATTGATGTCAAGAAATTGATTTTCTAATTTAGTATAATGTTGCCATATCTTGAGAAGTATGATATGAAGATTATAAAGATGTCAGTAAAAGACACAGGAAAGAATATGATGAATAAGGGGATGAATAAGGTATTCAATGGGCAACTACTACCGAGTCAAACAATGATGAGATCATGATGTTTTAGATTGTTTTAACATCATACATATGTTGTAAATTGTAAAGGTTAATACTATACTATGTTATCAACCAAAGAACCTAGTCGGTCAACCCTAAGGAACCTAGTCGATAAACCCTAAGGAACCTAGTCAGTAAACCCTAAGGTTATCGCTATTGGTTAATGAAGGCAGAATGTCTACCAAGTGAAGTTTAGTATTCACCGAGTTTTTATCGAGTTGTAACCGAGCTATAACAGAATAAATTAAATGTTTACATGTGGTATTTAATGAAGGAAGCTGATGAGCTGGAGCAGATTAAATGATTGGTGAGCCTTGAAAGAAGTTTGTTAATGAATCTAAGGCAATGAAAAGTCAGCATGAAGATCTATAGCTCAGATTGAACTGCAATACCCTGGCACAAGTTCCAAGACTAGTATGCAAGTTCCAAGGCAGGGTAAAACATTTTCAGATCGAAAGATGCATTGAACCTAGACAAGATTGAAGATCTGATGGCTATGATTGATCATGGGAAATGTGATCAAGGAGATTAAGTGGTTACCTAATTGTTTATAAATAGGAAACTGTTGATAAAAAATGTATGCAGGAAAGTGTATGCACAGGGATGCTACATAGTGATTACTGAGCACAAAAGCTTGAAGACCTATTAGAATAACAGAGTGTAGAAGCCCAATAGATAGACAAGATTAGTTCTATGTCTAGATTGTATTGAACAAATAGGAATCTACTTTAGCATTTTAGATGTGAAGTTGCAGATAGATTTTATTAATGTTATTTTGTAAAAGTGACAAAAAATCTCTTAACTGAGTGGACTTAATAGTCTTATATGTAAACCCTCTAGCAAGGTGACATTCTAATTGAGTGTTTGAAATCCTTTAACAAGGTCACTTATAACAAAGTGAAGATCCTAACAGATCTGAGGGAAATCCCTTAACTGGGTCACATCTAGAAATGTGTTTGTAATCTTTAACAGGATTTGCTTTTAACCGAGCATACTCTAGAAGAGTATATTTCTTAGTGGGTCCGAAATCCCACAATGGTTTTTCCCTATTTGGGTTTCCACATTAAATTTGGTGTTATGAGGTTTATATTGTTCATATGCTTTTGAGTTTGCATGTTAACAGTTTTGGTTATATTGCTGATATATATGTTACCGAGGTTGAATCTGATGTTTTTATGGATGATTAAGTTTGTATGATTCACCCCCCCACCTCTCATCTTGTTGGCTATTGGATCTGTACTTATATTAAGTATTAGAACTATCAATTGGTATCAGAGCTTTGGACTCCGAAAGGAAAGTTTAAAGGAACTTGAGTTAAAGATCCAAAGATGTATAAGAGGGATGCACCGAAGCTGAACAAGTCAAGCTTCTCTACATGGTAGAAAAGGATGAAGCTACATCTATCAGGAGTTGGAGAATATGATGTATACTATCTAGAGAATGATTTTGTTGCACCGAGCACCTATCCATTGACTATAGAAGAGATAAGGGCAAAGAAAGAACATATTCAAGCAATGATTGAAATAACATCTGCATTGACCGATTCAGAGTTTAATGATCTAGAAGGCTGCAATGATGCAAAGGCAATGTGGGATAAGATCATATCAGTATATGGAGGAGATGAACATGTTCAAAGAGAAAAAGTAGATAGTCTGAGAGGACAACTTGAATCTATAAGGATGAATGGAGGTGAGAACATAACTCAATATAGTACAAGACTAAAGGAGATTGTCAATCAAATCAAAGGAGCAGGTGGAACTATTGAAGAAAAGGATATAACAAGTAAGTTGTTGAGAACCCTTCTACCAGCTTATGCAATCCGAGTCTCTGCAATCAATGAATTGAGGTCTATACCTAATATGTCAGTTTCTTTAGATGCTACTATTGGTAAGCTACATGCATTTGAGTTAAGTAATTTTGATAACAGTGGATCTTCGGTAAATAAAGTTGAATCTGCATTTATTTCTTTTCATCTTGATGAATCTAATGGTTACAATAAAAGAAAGTATAAGTACTCTGAAGGAGATCACAGTGGAGCAAGTGAAATATTTCATAAGAACATGTAAGAAGTACACAAACTATATGAAGAAATTAGAAAGCAAGAAGAGTTTGAAGCACTATTAGCTAAAAGGTTATCGAGAGGTAAAGGTAAGTATAAAGGAAAACTACCTTTGAAATGTTTCAATTGTAATAAAATAAGACATATGGCTTCTAACTGTCCTGACAAAGATTTTACTGAAAGAAGAGATAACTGAGATAACATATACAAAGATAATCATTACAAAGGACACCAAGACTTCAGAAGAAGAGATAGAAAGACATGCCTAATACCTGATGAGGAATCTAACAATGATAAATCAGATGAGACTGATACAGAGGAAGTAGTTTATGTGGCTATCGAGGATGGATTAGATGAAGAAAGGTATGAAGAAAAATCCCTAATATCTCACATAAACACTAATGATTCTTGGATTATAGATAGTGGATGCTCACATCATATGACAGGAGATAAACACAAGTTTGTTATATTAGAAGACTATGATGGAGGCTATGTTAGATTTGGTAATGATGCACCATATCTGGTAAGAAGTAAAGGATCTATAACGCTTCTTGATAATCCAAGATGCAATGATGTTTATTGGGTTGAAGGTTTGAAATACAATTTGTTGAGTGTAGCATAGCTAAACAACACAGGTTACCGAATAGAATTTCAGAAAGGAATTGTCAAAGTCCATGACAAAAATGGAAAGTTAGCTTCTACCAGGACACAAACAAAAGGTAATACATTTCACCTTGACTCAACTCAGAATAAGTGTTTGCATGCAAATATTGATGATACCTAGTTATGGCATAAAAGGTTTTGTCATGTCAATTTTGATAATTTGATCAAAATAAGTAAGAAGCATAGAGTAAGAGGTCTATCGAGTCTTGAAAAACATAAGAATGCTATGTGCCAAGGATGCCAGATGGGTAAGATGACAAGATCAAGCTTTATAAGTAAGTCTTACACTTCTAAGGGAATTTTAGATCTAGTGCACACTGATCTTTGTGGTCCTATGAAAGTTCAAAGTTATTATGGTGATAAGTATTTCATATTATTTGTGGATGATTATGCAAGGATGATGTCAGTAATGTTTTTAAAGGAAAAATCAGAAGCTTTTCAAATGTTCAAATGGTACAAGGCAAGAGTTGAAAATGAAATAGGAAGACAACTGAAATGTCTTAGATCAGATAGAGGAGGAGAGTTCACATCTAATGAGTTCAACTTATTTTGTAATGATCATGGTATTAAAAGACAAGTCTCTACACTGAGAACTCCATAACAAAATGGAATAGTTGAAAGAAGAAACAGATCTATTGTGGATTGTGCTAGAACATTGATGATTGAAAAGAAGATACCACAAACATTTTGGAGAGAAGCAATAAGCACAGCAGTTTACACCTTGAACCGAGTTCAATTGAAGAAAGGTACTTTGAAGACACCATATGAAATCTGGTATGATAAGAAACCTAATGTTAGTTGTTTTAAAATCTTTGGAAGTAGATGCTATGTTCATAAACATGATAGAAATGGCAAATTTGATCAGAAAAGTGAGGAAGGAATGTTTCTAGGTTACTCTTCTAGAAGCAAAGCATTTAAATGTCTGATCAAATCATCTAACAAAATAGTAGAAAGTGCAAATGTGAAAATTAATGAATTTGCAGAAAGAAATGATGAAGGAAATTCCAAGGAACCAGAGGACTATGATGAATTTGTCTATGTTCAACCGAGAAGTCCTACCGAGAAGATTGTTGAAGAAAATGAAGAGAATATCCAGTTACCGAGTGATGAAGAAGATCATACAAAGCCTACCAAGCCTATATTAGCCAAGTATGTTAGAACACATCATGCACCAAGTCAGATTATAGGAGATAAGGATGATCCAGTGATGACAAGGAACAAACTGAGACATAACACATGCTTGATATCTGAATTTGAACTGGGAATAGTAAAAGAGGCATTTAACAGTGAAGATTGGGTAAATGCTATGATAGAAGAGATTGATCAAATCAAGAAGAATGAAACATGGACACTAATCCCAAGACCGAAGGACAAAAATGTAATTGGTACAAAGTAGATTTTCAGAAACAAGCTAAATGAAAAAGGTAAAGTCATTCGAAACAAAGCAAGACTAGTTTGCAAAGGTTATGCTCAAGAAGAAGGAATTGATTATGGTGAAACTTTTGCACCTATTGCTAGACTTGAAGGAGTTAGAACATTGTTGGCCTATGCTGCTTTCAAGAACTTCAAGATATATCAAATGGATGTCAAATCTGCATTTCTAAATGGAATATTAGAAGAAGAAGTTTTCATTGAACAACCTAAAGGATTTGTTGAAGACAATAATAAAGATCAGGTATGTAAATTGAACAAAGCTTTATATGGTTTGAAACAAGCACCAAGAGCATGGTATGAAAGATTGCATTCTTATTTGATTAAGATTGGTTTTATAAGGACAAGTGAGAACAGCAACATGTACATGAAGAATGATGAAAATGGAATACTGATCTCAGCCATATTTGTTGATGATATTATATTTTGTGGAAATGACTCTTTATGTAAGAACTTTGGAAATGAAATAAGCAAAGAATTTGAGATGTCATTAATCGGTGAGATGATGTATTTTATAGTTTTACAAATACTGCAAATGAAAAATGAGATTTTCATTACTCAATCCAAGTACATAAAGGAAATCTTGAAGAAATTTGGAATGGATGATTCAAAACCAGTAAGTACTCCTATGACTACCAACTGCAAATTATCAAAGAATGATGAATCTGCATCTGTTGATGAGACACTCTACTGATCCATGACTGGAAAACTACAATATGTTGTTCACAGCAGACCAAACATAGCACATACAATAGGTATAGTTGCAAGATTCTCTGCAGATCCTAAGGAAACACACATGACAGCAATCAAAA
Organism: Cryptomeria japonica; assembly: GCF_030272615.1. NCBI lineage: Eukaryota > Viridiplantae > Streptophyta > Pinopsida > Cupressales > Cupressaceae > Cryptomeria > Cryptomeria japonica. The sequence goes on along the minus strand of NC_081405.1, from coordinate 410,100,066 downwards.
GAATTTTTAGATACTTGAAAGGCATGGAGGATTATGGCTTAGTATATCAGAAAGGAAATGATTCTGATTTAAAAGTTTATACCGATGCTGATTGGGCAGGCAACATTGATGACAGGAAAAGCACAAGTGGAGGAGCTTTCTTTTTAGGAGAAAGACTAGTGAGTTGGCTTAGCAAGAAACAAGGATGTGTTTCACAGTCAACAGCAGAAGCTGAATACGTTGTTGCAGCATTGAATTGTACCAACATTGCATGGATCAAACAACTGTTGGAAGGTATAAATGAAAAAGTTATCAAGCTAGTAACTATATTATGTGACAATACTAGTGCCATTAATATTTCAAAGAATCATGTTATGCACTCTAAGATAAAGCACATATCTATCAAATATCATTATCTTAGAGAAGAAGCTCAAGAGAAGAAAGTGGTGTTGGAATATGTTAGCACAAAGAAGAAAATAGCAGATATCTTCACCAAACCACTACCAAAGGACACTTTTGAATATCTCATAAGTAAGTTAGGGGTCCTACCCCTATCTTCTACTCACTGACCGAGTTCGGTGAAAGCATCAATCCGATGACTCTAATAAATATCTTTTGGGAATTGATGCTGAGTTATACACTTTAGGATGTTTTCTAAAGGTGTACAGGAATTAATACAGGAAATATTATAGGGAAAAGGAATTGAAGACAAATGCTCTAACCGAGCCTCAATTGATACACAACAGCAGGAAATAACTTCCTACATAAAGAAATTATGTTTTAGTTCTTTACTTTTTGGCATTGTTGTCAAAGGGGGAGAAGACCTACAAAGGGGGAGAAGACTACTATGAAGGAGAGATGACTGAGAGAGAAGACCTATCAGGGGAGAAGACTAAGTGCAAACTGAGCAAACTACAGATTGGAAAGAAGACTGAAGAAAATAGAAGTCTAATGTATGGGGGAGAACATTTAAGCATTTCAGAATCACATCAATCTGAATCTTTTAAGGTCAAATCATTTTGCCATCAATGCCAAAGGGGGAGATTGTTGGCAATATTGCATTATAACAGACAATGAAAGATTGTTGGCATTTCATAAGGATATTTAGAAGGTTGTTGATGATTATGGATATAACTGATTAAAGATGTTTTACTATCTTGATATTATTATTTTGTCATTAATGTCAAGAAATTGATTTTCTAATTTAGTATAATGTTGCCATATCTTGAGAAGTATGATATGAAGATTATAAAGATGTCGGTAAAAGACACAGGAAAGAATATGATGAATAAGGGGATGAATAAGGTATTCAATGGGCAACTACTACCGAGTCAGACAATGATGAGATAGTGATGTTTTAGATTGTTTTAACATCATACATATGTTGTAAATTGTAAAGGTTAATAATATACTATGCTATCAACCAAAGAACCTAGTCGATAAACCCTAAGGTTATTGCTATCGGTTAATGAAGGCGGAAAGTCTACCAAGTGAAGTATAGTATTCACCGAGTTGTAACTGAGCTATAATAGAATGCATTAAATGTTTACATGTAGTATTTAATGAAGGAAGTTGATGAGCTGGAGCGGATTAAATGATTGGTGAGTTGTGAAAGAAGTTTGTTAATGAATCTAAGGCAATGCAAAGTTGGCATGAAGATCTACAACTCAGATTGAACCGTAATACCTTGGCACAAGTTCCAAGACTAGTATGCAAGTTCCAAGGCAGGGTAAAATGTTTTCAGATCAAAAGATGCATTAAACTTGGACAAGATTGAAGATCTGATGGCTATGATTGATCATGGGAAATGTGATCAAGGAGATTAAGTGGTTACCTAATTGTTTATAAATAGGAAACTGTTAATAAAAAATGTATGCGGGCAAGTGTATGCACAGGGATGCTACATAGTGATTACTGAGCACAGAAGCTTGAAGACCTGTTAGAATAACAGAGTGTAGAAGCCCAATAGATAGACAAGATTAGTTCTATGTCTAAATTGTATTGAACAAATAGGAATCTGCTTTAGAATTTTAGATGTGAAGTTGCAGATAGATTTTATTACTGTTATTTTGTGAAAGTGACAGAAAATCTCTTAACTAAGTGGACTTAACAGTCTTATATGTAAACCCTCTAGCAAGGTGACATTCTGATTGAGTGTTTGAAATCCTTTAACAAGGTCACTTCTAACAAAGTGAAGATCCTAACAAATCTAAGGGAAATCCCTTAACCAGGTCACATCTAGCAATGTGTTTGTAATCTTTAATAGGATTTGCTTTTAACCGAGCATACTCTAGAAGAGTATATTTCTTAGTGGGTCTAAAATCCCATAGTGGTTTTTCCCTATTTGGGTTTCCATGTTAAATTTGGTGTTATGAGGTTTATATTGTTCATATGCTTTTGAGTTTGCATGTTTAACAGTTTTGGTTATATTGCTGATATATATGTTACCGAGGTTTAATCTGATGTTTTTATGGATGATTAAGTTTGTATGATTCACCCCCCCCCCCCCCCGCTCTCATCTTGTTGGCTATTGGATCTGTACTTATATTAAGTATCAGAACTATCACCTCCCTCATTATTTTCTTTCCTTTCCTCCTCACCAACTTTTTGTTGGCATTTGGCATAACTGATGCAAAATGGGATGATGTAGGTGATGCAATTAAAGACTGATAAATGCACTGGTAGAGATAGAAGACTATTTGTGATAAAGAGATTGAGATTTTGTGATTAGATAACTTGATCAATTATTTGTGTTGTCATTGATGGCAACTGATTTCAAATGATGATTATTGATGTTCCTGATGTTTTGTTTTGTCATCTAAGTGATTCAATTTAACGGAAGACAAGGTTTACCAACAAAGAACTAAAGTCTATTAAATAGGACTTTAACAAGTAAAGTAGAGATGTTTTGATTGAATTAGACAATCAATGATCATTGGTGATTTGTAGTTTGGAATGTGATCTTGTATCATGGAAAAGCATATCTGACTAGAACCAGAACTTGTGACGATTACCAAAAGGCATGTTTCTAATTTCTGATGAAGTTTTGCTAAGGTTTTAGTAGGGTTTAAGGACCGGTGAATAAATCATCAAACCGATAATGATTTTTGTTATGGTGGTGATCAATGGCAAGTCTACATGAAGGTGGTAACACGACACAACCCATGTGAAATGTTTGATTGCTATTTTGGCACGATTCAAGGAAGAATTTCTTGGGAAATAGTGAAATTCTTAGTGGAGTGTTTTGAGACTTTGACTTTGATACAAATTAGATTTGCGTGATGGGTTATGATAAACCAATCCTTGATATTTCATTGTAATTTAACGTAATGATCTGTATATTGATCTGAGATGATCTCTTATGATTTGTATTGTATTTTCAAGATATAATTAGGGTTTAGTGGTCGACCTAGTTGAGATGGCTATTTAGGATGCAACAGTTGATGTTTATTGTGTCGGTGGTCTTAAGAGAATGTTTTGAGCCATCCAAGAGAAGTGTGAGGTCTGCCCAAGAGTTGCAGAGTATTGAGAATAACTAGATTTGATGAAGCAAGCTGAGAAGTGCAAGTAACATATCACTTTTTGACTGTTGTTCCCTAACAGTTGCAGCAGGTTAAATTCCTTAACCAAGTAGGTTCTAATAGGACTTAAACATTTAAGTCCCCTAACATGGAAGCTCTCAAAAGAGTGGTAAATCCTCTCCTGAGGTTGATCCTAACAGATCATCAAGCTCCTAACCGGGTTGCTAGGCAAATCCCTTAATTGGGTTATTCCTAACAGGGTCTTCTCCTAAGAGGGCGTATTGTAAGATCATAATAGGGCTAAGATCCTAACATGGCATACTTCAAAAGAGTACAAATATTTGTGGGTGCCAACACCCACCATGGTTTTTCCCTATTTGGTTTTCCATGTCAAAAACATTATGGTGTTCATATGTGGAATGTTTTTCATGTGATGTTCTTGTTTATGTTACATTTTATGCACTATTTCTAAGTACACCTGTTATGATGTTTTATTAAAGGTTTATCAAAGGTTACCGATACTGATTAGAGTTGTTAGAGAAAGTGATTGATCTGATAGATGAGGATAATGAGTTGATAAATGATTTGATTAATGTATTTGCAAATTTGATAAAGAGGTTGTTAGATCTGATAAAAGAAGTCGAGATATTTTGTTAAATTATCAGATATGATATTAGTTTTATTTTGGTTTAAAGTTTCAATTGGCATAAATATTAATTCACCCCCACTCTCAGTATTAACTGGATCCTCGTAGAATTAACACTTTTCACTATCCTCATCACTACTCGCCTCCTTCCTCACTCTTTCTATTATAATACCACCCCTTGGAGGGGGATCATAACTAGGTTGAGTCTCATCTAACCCATCTATCCTATGAGGTGGAGGAGCAGGAGTATTGGCCATTTGGTGGAATTGATTATGTGTTGCATTGATATTTTGTCATTGATGTCAACACTACTTGTTTGGATGCTTTACTGACACCCTTTTGGTCCTGGTAGGTTGAGTGGTTTTTGGTTAACTTGGATCCGGCATGATCTGGTTAACTCTGGTATAGTCTAGTGATGGAATTGGCTTGTTCATCATGCCTATACTCAGATTTAGTCAGTTGGTTTTGGTCTGGTGATTGGATGTTATCCTACTTAGATAGAAGATTGGTTTCTGGTTTGAGGGTTTCACTGGCAGATCTTTTTGTGGAGATCTTTGATGTATTGCATAATTGGTGTTGGTGCAGCTTCTAATGGAGTTTTCAGGATGCTATTGGTAATCTTGTTTAAGACTTGACATTTGGTGATCATTGCTAAAGCATATGGACCTATTCTTGGTCCCGATTGATCTAGGTTATGGACCGATATTAATGTAACGCGTGGACAAGAATTATTGTTATATTTCCAGGATATCTTATGTGTTGGATATTATTTATTTTAGTCTAAGGCCGACATGGTTTGTAATGATGTAATTGGTTTATTTTCTAGTAGCCAACCTGATTGTTTATGGCTGAGGGTTTATATAAATAAGATGGAACATCTCATTGTAGATCATCATGGTTATTGTAAGAGGTCATGGTCAAGGAATGTAATGTGTAAATATTATAATATCATTCAGACAAAGGAGTTGGTCAATCAATGAAGATCAAATTGGGTGTGTAAGAGGATTTAGTCCTCCAGTATTGAACTTAACTGAAACTGTACTCAGGCATAGGAGATGCTATCTTTTGCAGTTCAACACTTCTCCAGATTGTAGTCTGGATTTGTATGTAGTCAGTGAGACTCCTTTTGTGATGAGCATTGTGATCTAGGTTGTTGGCCTTCCAGCAAGTGTAGGCCCCTTCATTTTAAAATCACATACATACTACAAAAGTATTATCTAACTATGGGTAGGCTTCCCACCATGGTTTTTTCTTTTACTGGGTTTTCCATGTACAAATCTTGGTGTTGTGTGGATGACTTTTATTCTGTGATTATTGTCTATGATTAATTGGATTAACTACTATTATGGTATTATTGTTTTAAATTGATAATGCTTTCAGTAATCTATGACAACTGATTCACCCCCCCTCTCTATTGTCTTCCAATTATCTGAACTATCTAACAATTGGTATCATAGCTTTGGTCCTCTTTGCAGAAAGCTCAACCACTTGAGGAAGATCCTATGGCGGCTAATAGTTCAAGTTCATCAAGTTCTTGTGGAGCTATTTTTTGAAGGGATATACTGAGGCTCGAAGGAACAAATTATATTGTATGGAAGATTCAGATGGAGACTCATCTGAGATGTCTTGGCAAGGATATTTGGTAGATAACATAGAATGGTGTCACACCCTATAATTCGGGATCTGGCAATCCTCCTCTGGAAAACCTAGACAAGGAGGTTGAGAATGATTGTAGAGAAAGAGAATCTCTCTTGTGTGCACTTTCTGATCAACAAATCATGGGATTAACAAACAAATCATCTGGAAAGGCTATATGGGATAAATTGTCGACCCTTAATGAAGGTGACCCTATAGTGAAGATTGCTAAACTTGATGGTTATTGAGTGAGATATGAAAATATGAAGATGGAAGAAGATGAAAGGATTACTGCATTCATGGAAAGAGTAAATGAGATTGTTATGGGAATTCAATGTTGTGGTGGAACTCTGAGCGAATATGAGATTGTTTCTAAAGTCCCGAGAGACCTACCACTAGCTTACAAAATGAAGTCTACTTCTATTAATGAGTTAAGAAAAATTGGCTAATACATCTATCAACATAGATACTTTGGTTGGGAAACTATCTTCTTTTGAGCTCGAGGAATTTGGACCTTCTGGAGCTATGAAAACTGAACCTCCTTTTCATGCATCTACATCTACAACTGGTAAGCAAGATTGGAGATTTTTGTATGCAAAATAATTAGAAGATATGAAGAGAGAAGATGAAGAGTTTGAGAAACTTGAAGCACTATATGCTAGAAGCGCACTGAAAGGATGAGTATGAAGTAAGTATGAAGGAAAAGAACCTTTTAAATATTTTGCATGTAATAATATTGGTCATTTTGCATCTAGATGTCCCAAAATGAATTTAAGATTTGAAGAAAGAGTTAAGAAATCATTTAAGCCTAATCAAAATAAGTTATTCAAGAAAAATAAATTATGCTACATAGCGGATGAGGAAGGTATTACTGATTCAGATGATGAACCGGTAGAAGACTCTACTAGTGGATCCAACAATGGGAAAGAATGGGTATTCTTGGCTATCAAGGAAGATGATCTGACACTGGAAGAAAATGTACCTAAGGAGAAGGCACTTGCTATTAAAATTGAGGATAAGGATGAATGGGTAATTGATAGTGGTTGTTCACATAATATGACTAGAGATAAAGGAAAGTTTATGTCTTTGCAAGAAATTGATGGTGGATTAGTTAGATTTAGAGATGACAAGACATGTATGATTAAGGGAAAAGAAATTATATCATTCGATGGTAAGAACAATACTGCCAATGTTTATTATGTTGAAGGTTTGAAGCATAATCTTTTGAGTGTAGCAGAATTAGTAGGTAAGGGATTTGAAGCTATGGAAAATGAATTTTGGTTAAAAGTTATGGAAGAAGAATTAGATTAGATTGAGAAAAATAACACATGGACTTTGGTTCCCCGACCTAAAAATAAAAATGTTATTGGAACTAAATGGGTTTTTAGGAATAAATCGAATGAGGATGGTAAAGTTATAAGGAATAAGGCTATATTGGTTTGTAAAGGATATTCTCATAAGGAAGGAATTGATAATGGAGAAACTTTTGCACCTATAGCTAGGATTGAAGCTGTAAGATTATTTCTTGCCTATGTTGTTTATAAAAACTACAAGGTTTATCAAATGGATGTTAAATGTGCATTCTTGAATGGGAATCTTTATGAGGAAGTTTACATTGAGCAACTTGATAATTTTTCACTATCAAATGATGTTAGGATAACCGGTGAACAACTAGGAGGGGGGGTGAACCAGTTGTTAATAGATTATATCAATTAATCCACTTAATAACCTTTAACCAAATTAAGTACTGATAAAGAAGAAATAGATACCGGTAAACAATACAACTTATCAATTAAATAGATAATAAATGCAAAGAAACCATACCACATAACACCATGATTTGTATGTGGAAAACTCAGAAAGGGAAAAACCATGGTTGGAAGCCTACCCATAGTCAAATGATACTTCTATAGAAAGTATGTGATACAATGAGGGGTCTGCACATGCAAGAAGGCACACTGCCTAGAGCATACTACTCATTACAAAAGAGTCTCACTAACTACAAAGAGGTTATAACCACCTCAAGATAAATGGACAACAATATAGCATAATGAATTGCTAGAGATAGCATCTACCATGCCTGATTAGAGTCCCGGTTAAGCTCAATACTAGAGGCCTTTGACCTCTTCCTTAATCCCAATTCGATCACCTATGATCGACCAAATCTCCTTTGCATATGATATTGCATTTCAAGACCGCGACACTTATTCCACATTCCCATACCATGATCTACAATGAGATCTTATATCATTTTATACCAACCCTAAGGCCTAAGCCAATTAGGTCGGCCACCAAAAAGATATTACAATAAGGTCATTACATAAATTCATATTACAAAGATATGCCATGTAATCTTAAGACCAAAACAACAATAACCAATCCATAGAACATCCTAAAACATCCCAGTAACGTGTAGAATACATGTTAACATGATACTGGTCCATAACCTAGATAGGCACCATACCTATTCTAGGTCCACCATGCTAAAGCGATGTCTTCAAGTTGTTTGAAGAACAATCAAAGAACATATTTAGCATCTTGAAATCCATGTAGAAGCTGCACCAACACCACTTATGCATCTTGTCAAGATCCTCAATGAAAGCTCTGTCAGTTAAACCTTAATACAATGTTGGTAAGGGTTTACAAGAGTGTATGATAGCATCTGATTACCAAATCAATACCAATTGACCAAAACATGCACCAGGAGAATGTAACACATAAAATCAAACATACTCCATTGATCCAATCATGCTGGAAGTGTCCAACAGATAGTCTCTTCTATTGGTAACACTAGATCTTCTACTGGTAACCAAAACCTGTCTGTTAGTAACCAACTATAACAGCTAGTGTTGACATCAATGACAAGAAATCAATGCAACATATAATAAATTCATCCATAATGCCAACATTCTCCCCCTTTGGAATTGATGGCAACACTAGATGTGAAAAACATCTAAGTACCAAGATATGCCAAACAAGTCTCCCCCTGTGGAAGACAACCTATGAGGCCCTGCCCCAACCCGTCCTAGCATTTCAGTTATTTTCATGTTGGAACTATTATTGATGCTTCATTTCTATTCATTATGAATATAGAAGTTTATATGATCCCTGGATTGGATAGCATTAATATATTGATGCTTCATTTCTATGCATTATGGATATAGAATTTAATATGATTCCAGGATTGGATAACATTGATATGGTGTATGTCATTTGTTCAATTTGCAGAACTTTATTATGATGTTAGAAATATGATGCATGTCTTATGAATGGTTGAAATTTATGAGGCTTATGATAATATCATTAAGTGAATTGCTTTATGTGGATTGCATTGGATATATGGTAAATTGATTTGTATGATGGCAATTGTATGTAGAGTGATCGATTTGTATTCATTTTTATATGTTAAATTTATATGAGGCTATCTGGGAATTACTAATGTGTAATTCAGATGCACAGGAAAATTATCCATGTGACCATGGAAACAATATGGAGAATCAATTCTAGACCGTATTTGTAAAGCCGGGGGTTGTCTATTTGGAAAGACAACACCCCGTATGTATCATGTTGTATTCATAAATGTAAATGTTTGCATGTGTGTTTTTTATTACGGTAAAAGTAGGTTTTGAAGGGGCCTTGAAACCCTTTACAAAATATCCTCAATAAATAAGAGCATTAAGAAACAAGAAGGGACAAACAACTAAAAACCTAGCATAGATACTACCAAAATCCAACAAAAAAGCCCCACAGAACCAGCAACGACTAGCAAAATAGACAAAACACAGAAAAGGAACTACTTAATGTTTTTCAGAGCATTAGCCAATTTTTTTCTAATCCCATACAATTCTTTAATATTATCCCTAAATTTAGGGATTTCCTTAGAAGAGGCCACAACAACTTTCTTCATGCTCGCCCTTGTTCTCTTTGTCGCTCCACCAGGAGCACTTTTTGCAGTCCCAATCTTGATGGCATATTCATCAATATCAAGGTCCATGACGGGTTTGGGAGTGCTGGAGCTTTCCAGGACCTTAGATATTTCCTCTAGGTTCTTAGTAACAACTCTTAAGATATCCAGAATCATAACTACCAGGTTTTTCATAGCAATTTTTCCTTCCTCTAGCTTTTCAATTTGAGCTTCCATCTTCTTAGCTTTTTCCTCCATGTCCTTCTTCCATTGCTTCTGGTCCCTTTCATCTTTCTTCCTTTTCTCTTCCAATTGCTTCCCATTTTTTTCCAAATTCTTAATAACTTCATAAGTCCACCTGTCAAAACCCAATCTAGGCTCAGATAGGTTTTTGAGATTATCCAAAAATAACCCATCTCCAGCATAATCCTTATCCTTTCTCAGGTTCTCCTTGTCCATTCCTGCTCAAATTCCTTATTCTTCTCCTTCTCAATATCCATATGTTTTTCCTCATTAATCTTATCATCCTTCTCCTCCATTGGCTGGCTATTGTCGTTGCCTAAACTAACACTATGGGTAGGACTACCTTGGTTAGACACATCCTTAGCTTCTCCTTCCTCTTCCCCCATATCCTCTTCTTTCCAACTTTCCTCCCCCCTAGACTCATCCATTTCCATCTCACTACCATCTTTTCCAGTGTCCTCAAAATCATTCTTGTCCTCTTGAATTTTCATCCCAGTAGCACTTTTGCTCTTTTTGCTCTGAGTTGACTCTTCCTTGCTAGGCCCACCTTCCTCCACCTTTCTCTTACCTTTCCCTAGAGATGCAAACAATCTCTTGTTTTCTTGGATAGCGAGGATTTTGTAGTGCTCATAGATGAGAAAATGAGGCCACAATGAAGCACTGGATTCGAAGGATTCTTGTTGTGCTTATTAAGAGACCTCAACAAAGATTTGAAGAGGTAGTAGGGCAGTGAAATCCTTTTCTCATGCCTGAAATTATTTAACAACACAAAATGGTATGTGTGGGCCCTAGTGAAACAACCCTCCACTGTAATGTATTCCATGATAGCATTCAACACACAGCCCCAAATTTTCTTAATGTTGGAAGCATCATAATATCCTCCTGTAGCTTTACCAATTTTTTCCCTCTCCTTCTCTTTGCACAGAAAAAGCTTAACTGCATTATTAGTAACTTTCAAATCTCTAAAAAAATTAAGACCTAAGTGGGGCATACATATTACCGTCGCTATGAGGTCCACATCCAACTTAAACCTCACACCATGAATTTTGAAAGACCAGTTAATCTAGTTTTCAGTGATTTTGGTGACTACAAGATTAACCCTATCTTTATCATAATTGACCAGCTTCTCCATGAAATTCATCATGAACCCTTTTTCTAGCTTAGTCCATATCTTTGGCATTTCCTTCCATCTGGAGATGTTATCTGGTTCCTCTCTCCTTAGATACCCTCCCATTTTCAAGTTCAAAATACCAACTATGTTCTTCTGTAATTTCAGTGCTTCCTTCCAGTTGCCTCTCGAAATTTTGAAAATGTTAACCCACAAAGTGTGTGGAGGATTAATATCTTTGATTAGGATTCTACCACTTTGCCAAGTAATCATGACCTTTCTATAAATGTGTAGATTACTCATTACAACTTTCATAACTGATTGTGCAATCCATCTTTCCCCATGAATCTGTCCTTTCTTAAAAGATCTTTAATATTAAAATTAATATTACCTTCCCCGTACCAAATACTTTGAGCTTCGGAATTAACGCCTAGGTTTGCCAAGCCATCCACAGCCAATTTTTTTTCTCTAAAGGCATGTTTAATTATAATAACTTTAAAGCTAGCAATAATTTCTCTAGCTTTAAAAATTATATTTTCTATAGACCATGATGGCTCAGTTTCACCCTTTAGGCACTTGATAATGTTTAGAGAGTCTCCCTACACCCATAAGTTATCATGATTTAGACTTTTAGCAATAATCAAAGTATTCAAAGTTGTAGAGGATTCTATATAATGACTAGTTTGATTACCCAGAGGGCCAGCAACTGCCACAAGGCAACTTCCAGCAAAATTCCTGATAATGCCCCCATAACCAGCTTTACCCAAATTCCCCTTAGACACCCCATCAAAGTTGGCCTTAATCCATCCCTAAGATGGAAAGCACCACACAAGACCATCCCTACCCTTATCCTTACTTGATTTGATATTAGAAAGGTTCTATCTATCATTAAAGTCTTCTTTAGCAACTAAACCATGATCAATTCCATTTAAACATTTAAATATTCCTCTATAGATTTTATCCACCACAACTTCAGGGTTAGCACTTTTATCCCTAAAAATCCTATTGTTACGCTCCTTCCAAATATTCCAAATAACATTAGGGAGACTAAGTTTCCATAGCTCAACATTACTAGGGTTGGAATTAGGACAGTGCCATTGCTACCAGAACTCCCCCAAAGAGTTCAGGAAAACCCAGCTCAACTTCCACCTACTAAAAATAATTTTCCAAATTTCCTAGCTGAAAGTGCATTGGTAGAGGATGTGACAAGAAGACTCCTCTTTGCTACAACAAAGAGAACACCTGTTAGGAAATACAAATCCACACTTTTGGAGGTTATCAAGAGTCAGCACCTTATTTTGGATAAAAATCCAAAAGAAGATATTAACTTTGGGTATTAACTTCTTTATCCACACTTTAGCCCAAATAGGAATCTCTTCCAAAACTTTGTTGTGGATATTCATTGCCAAAGACATAGAGTAACTCCCATCCGAAGTCTCCCTCCAAATCAAACTATCCTCTTTATTGTCCCTCAATTTTAGAAGAAAGCAAAATTTCAAGAAATTTTAATCCTAGATATTGTTGGCTAAACTCAGTCCATTTCCCATTTCTCCAATAGTCTCTAACAGAACTACCATACCTATTTTTGAACCAATATTTCCATTCCTTAAGGATAGGAATATTCTCCAAAGGTTTATCCAGTAGTCATCTATCTTCCCAAAATCTAATAATTCTTCTATTCCCCAATTTCCACATTCTTCTAGCAGCAGCCCAACTTTTAGCCATTTGAACTGCATTCCAAATTGAAGAGCCTTCAACAAAAAAAGAGTTATCTAAAAATTCTTCCTCAGAAGGTTGAATATAAAGATATTTCTTTTTCCATATTAAATTCCATTCTCTTTCCTCCCCTTTCATTCTCCAGATTTGTTTAGCTAACAAGGCATTATTCATAGAAATAATATTCCTTAAACCCAACCCCCCATAAGCCTTAGGAGAACAAATTTTGTTCCAAGCAATAAGGGGAATTCTATTCTTTTCTTCCACTCTCGACCAAAGAAACTTTTTTTGGATTCTTTCAATTGCCTCCGCAAACTTTCTAGGGATTTTAAACAGACTAAGGGCATCAATAGGAAAATTTTGAAGAGTAGCTTTAAGAAGTGTTACCTTGCCCACTTGACTAAGGATAACTCCTTTCCAACCAGCCAATTTAGAGTTGAATATATCCACCAGCTTCATCCAGAAATTCTCTAAAGGCTTAATACAAAGAGGAAGCCCCGAATAAGTAGAGGGAAACTTAGCAATTCTACACCCAAGGATTCTTTCAATCCTTATTTGTCTTTCAACAGGGGTATTGATGAAGAGCAAAGAGCTCTTATCCCAATTAGCTTTTTGGCCGGAAGTAGATTCATAAGTGTCCACTACATTCTTCATATTTATTTCTTCCTTAATAGTAGCTTCCCCCATAGTAATCAAGTCATCAACAAACTGCTCCTAAGTACAAGTTAATTTGGAAGATGCAGGTTTCAGGCCTTTGAGATTACCTTCTTCCACATTTTTTATAATAAATCTACCCAAACTTTCAGCTAAAATAGTAAACAAGATAGGGGAGATGGGATCCCCCTGTCTTAGACCTCTAGAGCTTTTGAAGAAACTGGACAAGGATCCATTAACAATAACAATAGAGGAGGACGTTTCCATCAACTGGGAGTAGAGCTAAATCACTTTTTCCCCAAACCCAAAAGCTTTCATAATTCTGAAAAGGAATTGCCAATTCACTCTATCATAGGCTTTAGACATATCCAACTTAAAAAAAAAACCCTAATTTTTAGCAACCGTTAGAGAGTGAATATTTTCATGAACTGAAATAATGGAATCCAGAATCTTTTTACTAGGGACGAAACCATTTTACTGAGCTAAAATAATTCTGGGAAGAATATCCAGCATTCTAGAAGAACCTTAGACATAATCTTGTAAATAGAATTACAAAGACTAATAGTTTTGAACTTATTAAGAGAGTTAGCTCCTGAGATCTTCGGAATAAGAATGATGAAGGTCGCATTCAATTATTTTAAAAGTCTTCTTGAACCAAATAATTCTTTAACTCCATTACAAATATCAATCTCCACAATATGCCAAAAGGATTGGAAGAAGAACATAGGAAATCCATCCAGACCAGGAGACTTATCTCCCTGAAAACAAAACACCGCCTTTTTTATTTCCTAAATAGAGGGTATCTGAGAGAGATTTTTGTTGTCATCCTCATTCAAAATGGGGGGGATAGCTTGCACAAGAAGGTCTTGATTTCTGAAATCTAGATCATCCACCTCTCCCAAGAGATTGCTGAAAAAATCCAAAGCTTCCTTTCTTATGTCATTTTCATCCGATAAAATCCCCCTATTACAAGATAACCTAGAAATCCTGTTAACCACCCTATGCTTTAGAGCTGTCAAGTGGAAAGACTGGGTGTTTTTATCACCTTCCTTCAAATACAAGACTCTTGATCTCTGTCTCCAAAAATTCTCTTCATTAGAGATAATTGTGTGGTATTTAGACAACAACCCATTTTCAACAAATCTCAAATCCTCTGAAATCCCTTCCATTTGGATTTTATCTTGGACTTCTTTAATTTCAGTCTTAATTTGGGCTTTTCTTTTGAAGATATCACCAAATATCTCTTTGTTCCATATTTTGATTTTGGCCTTTATAATGTTGAACTTTTTGGCTATTCTAAATAAAGTCATTCCCTCAACCTCATAACTCCACCAATCAGCAACACAAACTTCTAGAGATGGGTGGGATAACCACACTTTTTCAAATCTAAGGGGGAAATTTCTCTTTGCAGAAAAATAATTAGCCGTAAAAGAATTAGGGTAATGATTAGAACCAATCTTAATAATTGACACCAAAGAACAACTATACTTAGATGACCACTCAAGAGAAATCAGGGATCTATCTAACCTTACTTGAATAAGATCAATTTCAGTTCTGTGATTGGTCCAGGTATAATTAATCCCTTGGAGATCCACATCCATAAGAGCTTTATCATTAATAAAATCCAAGAGATCTTGTCTTCCCTCTAGCTACAAAGGAAGGCCTCCCATCTTCTCATCCTCTTTAAGAGGTGTATTGAAATCTCCCATTATTATCTAGCTTTTATCAGCAAAATTTAGTCTATCTTCAGCAAGGCTCCTCCAATATTTAGATCTCCCACCTTTAGAGTTAGGCACATAGACATTAGTGATAACCCACACAAAGTTATCCTTAATATGCTCGAGCAGAACTGAGGTCATATTAACTTCTAAAATGATTTCCTTCCCTATAATAGTATTTTGGTTCCAAAAAATCATTGTTCCTCTAGAGGGACCCTCCGAACCAGTTAATATAACTCTATTATTTTTTAATATTCTAATCCTTTCCACTTTATCCTTAAATATCTTAGTTTCCTGAACAAGGACAACATTCGGTTTATGATCTCTTATAATATTACGTAACACATCCTGCTTATGGGGGGCATTCAACCCTCTTATATTCCATGAAATTATCTTCATACTTTAACTAGGGATAAGGCTGACTCAATGGAGGTCTATGTTCCATTAGAATGGTTCTTCCAACTTTCTTGTTCCCTTTGAATTTTTAGAGAAGGTCTCCCCTACTTTTTACTGTGGCTTCCAACATCTGCCATTTTCTTATTATTGCTTCTAGTTGAGATACCTCCATTGGGTCCTCCATTATTCAATTTACCTTCTTTATTACTGAGAATCCTAAGATTTCCCTCTAGAGCCACTGTTTCCAAGCTATTAGATGGGGTTTTACATTGACACAGCTTAGGGCTTCCATTGGTTAATAACAAAAAAGGCTCAAAATCCGAAATGTTATAGTCCTGCGCTTCATTAAAGTCTTCCCCATTTTCTTTTGTATTAGATGAGGCATATGCATCATCTTTGGAACTTTCATCCACTTTACCTTGAATGATAGGCCCTCCCTTCAGGTCCTCTAAATCAAATTTTTGAGCATTTACATCTATCCTTTTCTCTTCCTCTTTGATACTTTCTATTTGATTGTTAGAGCAGGCACAAACAGATTTTTCATTATTACTATTCATATACTTCTTTTCCTCATTTTCCAACTCAATCACTTCCTTATCTGAAACACACTCTGCTAATGGGTCTTCTCTCTTACCTTTCATTTGCCATTTCTGCTTTGAACTACTATCACTCTTACCACTCTTACTCTTCTTGAGTGGGCAAGATTTCGCCCGATGACCCGACTTCTTACAATTAAAACAAGCAAATGGGAGAGATTCATATTCAATCACTTGGGTCCATTTCCCCAATTTAGATATAATCTCAATAGATTGAGGCATATCCATCATTTGATTAACATTAACACAGATACAAGCAAAAACCAACCTTGATTTTTCTACATTCATCGGGTCGATCGAGAGAAGTTCTCCAAGTGAACTCGCTATCCCCTTGAATACTTCCTCATTCCAGAACTCCAACAGAAGGCCAAGGAGATGCATCCACATAGGTGCCGACACAAAAAAGGACTCATCAAGAGAAAGGTTTGGAGCCTATTTTTGTAAAGCCAAGGTTGACTTGCTGAACATCCATGGTCCTTCACATAAAGCTTTATTCATGTCTTCTTCGGTATTAAAAGCAAAGGTGAAAAAATCCCTAGGCAAAGCTGCCACATCCACTTGACCTTTGAGAACCCATTTCCTCCTTATAAAATTCCTAACAACATCAATGTTAGGCCTAAAACCATCAAACCTTCCAACTAAGGTCATAGCTAATCCAAACACAATGAGATCAACCAACTTATCCGAAACAAAGATAGCAACAACCCCTCTCGCGGGATTAGATATATTTGTAACTTCTGAAAGCTCAAATTTCACCAGCTGTCTCACTCCAAAAAGCACTGACCATTTTTTCCCCTTACCTCTATCGTGTGGATCCCCATTTTTGGAATCTTTGTCTTCCACCGATTTGACTATCTCCTTGTCCCCTTCAATACCCTGAGAGGCCTGGAAACTAGCCTGATAACCAGCTTCGCCTTCAGAAAGACTGCAATCCCCAGGAAATCTGCCATTCCCAAGTTTGAAATTTGAATTTCCCGCTCGCCGCTCCCCTTGCATGTTGTTTAAAATTTGTTTGCATGTGTGTTAAATTGTATTAATTAATTTGTTTAATCCAAAAAGAAACAATTTCCATGTGTAATTAAGTAATGTATTTTTATTGTGTCACTTGACACGTGCTAAATAGTCTATTGAAAATGACATGTCTCTTTGAGCGAAATTGTTTCAACCAATGCCTTTTTCAAATATTTGAGTGTGGTCCTAGATTTGCCTTGGGTAGAGAGTCTTTGGAGTGGTCAACTCAAGTTTGACCCGTAGGTTAACTTCAGGTGGGTTTCTAAGGGGTCAAATGGACTCCTAGGGTTAGTTTAGGGGCTTTTCCAAAGGTCCATACGGTATACCTATTGGTTAGGGGAATTTTTAAGCATGTAACCACTCCCATGTGACTGATTTGACACCTCAAAATTTGGTTTTCCCAGGATGAGCGAAAATCCAACTTGGAGGACTCCTCTTAAGATAGCAAACCTTCCCTTCTTGTGTCAGTTCCCTCTTCCCCATTTTCTCTTCCCCTCTTTCAAGATTTCCAGTTTTAGTAACCTATAAGAGGTTGGGAAGACCAACCAATGTGAGCTCACACTCTATCCAAGAGGTTGGAAAGAGTGAGAGAAGCCTTCTTAGGGAAGGGTTTGAGACTTAGGATGGTAATCACCCACTCTCCATCTTTGGAGACTTAGAATCTTGAAGTTTTAAAAGTTTAGTATAGGAAATTTTAGGCTAAGTCTTGAGAAGAAAGAATTTGTGGATTTGGGCAGCTCTACTCCAAACTATCATTTGCATCGCTTTGGCAGATTCAAGGTTGGTTGAATCACTATCTATGTATGTTGTAAGTTTATTTTGAAAGATTGTATATTTGCATTTGTTTTCTCTCAACGTTGTTTTATTTGTGAAGAAAGATGTGTTCTTCCCTTTGTTTGTTGGTTGAGTATTATATTTATGTTTTGGGAGTTTTCAAGGTCAAACTCACCCTTGGGAGGGTAGAGTGGCCTTGGGGTGAAGGGTTGTTTGACAACCTTAGAGTGAGAGGCTCTCTTTGGAAGAGAATGATTCTCAAGGGATTTTTGTGACCCTTGTTGCATAGTGATTGTTTATGCATTGGGGGTCATAAGGGGAGATTTGATGGCTTGTATGCCTTGGGGGTCATAAAAAATGGTTGGGACAAGTTTGGAACTTGTGGATGTGTTCTTGGGTACCTTGCAATGACAATGTGTTTCTCCTATTTGTAGTTTTCTCCTCAAGGTACTTAGTCCACCTTCACCCATTTAAAAATCACATATGTGATGATGTTAAGCCTTGGGATGGGAATGTGTTTGTTGTGAAGTTGTCTTGCTTGTTTATGTATTGATTGTGTGTATCCCGTCTAGGTCTTGGTTCTCCAAGCTTGGGGGTGGCTTCTAGTAAGCCTAGGTTAGGAGGTGAGCCTCCATGGTCACAACCTAAAAGCTTTGTATTGCAGGTTTGCTTGGAAAAAGGAAGGAAAGAAAAGCTAGGAGATGATCCTATTGTTATTTTGTTTTAGTTGTAATAAGAAAATTTATTTATTTTGGAAGCCCTCATTTAGTAGAAATGAGAGGCTAAGTTGGGTATTCACCTATTTGTAAAGTTTACCATGTTGGAAATAAATGTATTCTTTTATTACATTTTATCTTGCAAGAAATAAATAAATTAAATTTGAAGTATGCTTCTATAGTTTTTGAGATAATATTTACTTGTATTTAATTCTTGAAAATAAAATTTATTTCTTCCTTTTTAAGCATATTGTAAAATGAAGGAAATAAATGAAATATTAAAGCATAGATGTTAGTAGAAGAAAATAAATATTTACTTCTTTCTATTGTTTCAAAATTCAAAATATGGTAAAATAGGTTTTAGTGTGAATAATAATATTGTATCAACATGTTGGCTATGGATTTAATGATTTTTAGACATTATTAGTTGCTGCTGTAATTAATTTATTTCTACTATTTTTCCCTTTTAAAAATGCAGAAAATAAATCTAGATAAATTAACATAACTCTAAAGTTAACTTATGACATTTAAAAGAGAAAGAAATACATTTATTCAAATATGTTATAATCTGCCTTAATGCTTTAAAGAAAAATATGATTTTGACAAAAGAAAATATTTTATATTCATATTGCTAAGTTTTAAAAAAAAGATAGTTTAAAATACCTTGTATATAAAAAAATCAAATATGTATGCATATACATTAAAAAAAAGAGATTTATACTTATAAAAAAAAAAAAAATATTTAGTTATTAAAGTTGCTAGTTAATTATTATTTAACAGTCATTTAATATCACTATATATATATATATATATATATATATATATATATATATATATATATATATATATATATATATTTGCAAGTTTTAAATAAAATTAATGTAAAAAAAAAAATTGTGCAAATCCCTTACCCCCGAGGTCCCACGGAGCTGAAGCTCCATGCGGGTGGCCTCGGTGGCTTAGGGCCCTCTGTGGGCCAAGGTCCATAGTGGCGCCCATGGAGCTGCTGTAGGCCGCATCCCACAGGGACGCCGCGGCACCCCTGTGGGTGGCCCCACCACCGCTGCCCGCCTTTGTAATTCCGCCTACCATGTTAAGTATCATCACCATTAAACCACCTTCCTCTACCATGAACAATTACCTGCATAACACTAAATAAAACCCTAACCCGAATTTCGGGTTAGGGTAAAACAAGAGGTAAAAATAAAAAGGATTTAGAGGTATACTAATAGATTTTAAAAAAATAAAGAAACCCTAGTTAGGTTTCATGTAAGTTTTATTATTTAAATAAATAAATTATGGGGGGAAACCCTTTTCAAATTTGAAAAGGGTAAACCCCCATATGCATTTTAGTTGTGTAGATTAATGTTTTGTTTTAGAAGGGTTTTTAGTTTATTTGTATCTTTTATTTTTAATTCAAACATTTCTATGTTTATATATATATATATATATATATATATATATATGCTTATAAACATATATGTATATATATGTGTTAAAGTTAAATTCTCTTTGGAGATTTTATTAAGGAAAATAACTAAAAGACTATTGTAACTATTTAGCCTATAGGAGATTTATTTAGTCAACATTAATTTTGGTATTTTTGGGAAACGAATTATCTTAGGCAAATGTTATTATTGTTTTAATTAATCCTATAGTCGAATCTAGTCTCTTTATTTACATTTGCTTAAGTGATTATTTAAAATTTAATAATCTAAGTGCTAGCATTAATTTAATTATTCCTAGAGCATTTAAATTTTATTTGAGATTATTAATATCTCTCAGCTGATTAGTTAAGGATTATTTGTTTAAATTAATTTATTGATTAATGAAATAGTAATGACACTTTTTTAGAATTAATTCCGCATTTAATTATTTTATTTTTTTTTATCGATAAGAGGCCAAAGCCAAGAATTTTATTAATCATTTTGAAAATTTAATTACTCCACTCGTGCGGGAGTCGGTAGGAAAGAGTGGAGGCGAGAAAACCTCCAGCCTTGCCTGGGACCATAGTCCAGATAATCTTACATCAATATACAATAGTTTCAGATCTTAATAACACATCATCACCCCAGGCTAGGGTAAGCAAGTGGGAGGGTGTTTCTTTTTTTTTTCCCCTCCCTTACAAGCCCTTGATTACAAATTTCAGTTATCATTTATCCCCTAACTTCTTGAGGCATGGCTCTAAAGTTGATCTCTAATTGCATATAGTATCCGTTAATTGCCAAGAGATATCCATGTTTGTCCTGCATGGTTAGTTTCTCAAACACTTGACAAAATTGTTAGTGCATTTTAGTTTATTATTTCAAATGAAATTTTATCTATCGATCTAGAAAATTACCACAACCAAATATCCTATAAGGCCTATCCTCTCAGATCTTATACAAAGAGATATAAACAGAACCTTAAACGTAGTTGGATATTCCTCATTATCCCAATTTGTAGACGGTGTTTCAAACATAAGCCAAGTTTTGAAGAAAATGAACCTCTCTTGATCAAATTTTGATCCTTCCTTAAAATGAATCTCTAGTTTACCATCTCTTGTTTGTGCTCCTGGATGCTATCCCTAGTAATGGATAAAATCCAGGCTATAAAAACAAGAGTAGGTAAATGAGATTATGTCATGCCAGGAATCAGCATACCCTCCCTCCCCTGTAAATTAATAGCAGAGAGGGTAATGGGGTATATGATTATTCAAGGCTGGATATAACCTCTATCCATACCTGAATATTTTGCATGTATGCCACATATAAGCCACAGTCAAAGATTTGTTAGAAGGTCACCCCAAAATAGAGAATTCTTCAACAAATGGCACTTGAGCACTGCAGCTAGTGTTTATTGTTCAAAATAGGCCAAACACATGAAAAAATTTGAATCCATTATTTCCCACCCTGATAGGACTTCCACCAATGTGAATAAATACCAATAAATGAATGCATCTAGATGCTTATAAATATCTAGAGTATATATTCATATTACTAGGTGTCCAAAACAGAATGCTAATATAATGGTCCTATTTTCCATCTGCATGTCTATATAAACAATCATTCCATCATGCCTATTTTATCTTAGTACCTTTAAAATTAATAGTTAAAGAAAACTATTTTAATGTCTTGTAGGTCGCTTAAGTTTGTTTTTAGGATTCGATGGTGTTAATATCTTCTCTGAGGTCTTTGTTAGTTACAAAATTAACACTATTTTACTAGGAATAGTAATATGCTTAATCGCCAGTATAGGCCAAATGTTTAGTATCAAAATTATCCCATACAAAATTAAAAATTGTCCCATGCACTCACTGAGGGCCAAAGCCTACTTACTCTGACCCAGAAGACGTGGTTGTAGCTTCCTCATCGTCCAGAACTAGGCCCTTTGCCTTGAGGAAGTCCCCAAACCAAGTAGGTTTTGGAGGGTGTTTCACATGAAATAAATACAGCAAAAAGTTGATATTTCTATTAATTGCATCACTCCTCTCCCTGGTGAAGGTCACACCATCCATAGAGATAATAGGAAGTCTAGGAACCGACCTATTGTTCTGAATGAGGATGTCATAGACTCTCGGCCTTGGGATTGTCCATTCATTGTCAATGTTGAATAAAACCCACTCCAGATCACCTAAGATTGAGGCAATGAAGACCTCCTTACACAGAGCACCTGTGTCCTCTCAATTTTTGGTGGAGGTAACCGTCACAGCAAGAAACATGGTGGACACATCCGAGTTAGCTCTGGTTCTGTCTAAATTTGTGAGAAAGTCTGGACCAAGGATAGTCTCAACTGCATCAATAACTAAGGTATGGGGAAGGCGTATGATGTGCTTGAGGCTGTCCCTGGTAATAGCACCCTCAAACGCCATTTGCCTCTTAGAACTACATAATTTGATCGGGGTATCCATCACCTGCTATTCTTCAATCCAAGGTCTTGTTGGATTAAAGAGCTTCTGAATTTTAACCTGAAGGCTTGGTTTAATAGCCATGTAGGGTAATTATGTGAACGTCTGAGTTTTCTCAGTCATTCTAAAATCATGCGAGCCTTAAGCCCACTTTGGCTGTTTCTTATTTGTTTAGTAATAATGCCATGTCCTTAAATGATGAGCTGCTTGTGGGAAAATCATTTTGAGAAGCCAAATTTAATTTTGGTAGATGATCAAACGAGTTGCTAATACAAAAAGCCAACAAGTATGCCTTACACTGCAACCCTGACCTATCATAATGGCTAGGATTTCTTGGGGATCATACTTGCTATGATGATTAGGCACTCTTAATTGGGGGTTTATTATTATATAATTTGTCTTTAGATATGAGTGCCCCCACCTACTAAGCTAATAATTGACCTCTGCTTCATAAGATGAAAAGTTTAAACCTTTGGGCAAGTGTTTATGAATGATACTTAATGTATAATCATAAAATCTTGATAAATTTGTATATTAATAAATCTAAGTTGAAGATTTATCTATATGAAATGTTCTATAGGTATATTTTCATTTTGTATGTGTAGATATAAATATGATAATATATATTAATTGTTATGTTCATTATATAAATATAAAATTTCTGGTTTCAGATTATTTATATATATATATATATACTTTTGATATATATATATAGATATTTATATACAAATGTATATATCTGTGTGTGTGTGTGTGTGTGTATTTATATGTGTGTATATTTATCTTATTATGATATCTATATATTAATTCTGATATGATATCTATGTGTATGTGTGTGTGTGTGTGTGTGTGTGTGTGTGTGTGTGTGTGTGTGTGTGTGTTTGTCTGATTATGGTTTATATATTTGTCTATTTCTATGTATAAGAAAGTTTGAAAAAATTGTCGAGTATGTTAGTAAATTAATATGGGGCCTCAAATGATATCATTCAGAGGATTTGGAGGATAGGTTTTCTCTTTTTCTCCTATAGGTCTGGGTTCTAGCTGATTTTATGTATATGATAGGGTATAGGTTATGAGCAATTTATGTGACTGCTATCATATGGTATGAATAATGTTATAGTTATTTGTTGTGAAATGTTGTTTTAAGGATAAATGTTAGGAGCTACGTGGATTATTGTCTTACCATCAGCCCCCATGTTAGCGAGGGAATCAGCTCTTTTGTTGCCTTCCCTGTAGATATGACTAAAGATGACCCCGTCAAATGTTTTGATGTTTATCATTATCTTAGCCATGGAGGCATTTAGCTTCCAATCAGGCATTGCCCCTTTCCTAAGGGCATTGATGATAATGGTTGATTCCCCTTCAATGACAATCCTCTAAATATTGAGTATAATGCATAGGTTTATTCCTATAGCAAGTGCTTGCATTTCTGCTACATTGTTTGTGCATTTACCAGAGGGGAGGGCCATATAGGCCACCTCATCCCCATTTGAAATATGAAGGCAGCACCCAAGACCAGCACTCCCCGGGTTGCCCCTAGAAGCACCATCAAAGTTAAGTTTAAACCGTCCAACAATAGGGGGAAGCCACTTGCATTCCTTACATAATATAAAGTTGGATGGTGGGCCTTTACCAATGAAGGGGGGTATCTTTAGACCTTTCCATCTTAGTTTCATTTTTTCATCCAAATAGGACATATTGACATCTCTCTGGTAATTGGACGTCTGGTTATTTATTATTTCAACTATGGTGGCTTCAATTTTATTGGTCAATTGATACCATTGCATTTTACTATCTTTGAAAATCCTCCTATTTCTTTCCTTCCAGATTTCCCAGATCATAATGGAGGGGGCAATGATCCATAAATTTTCAAACATTTAGCCAATGTTCTGGATTGGCCAAGCTTGGAATAGATCAAAGATATTATTAGGAATAGGGGTATACCAAATCAGCTAATTTTTTAACCATCCCCAACAATTATGAGCATAATCGCAGGTTACGAGGAGATGGTTAGAATTTTCTTCTTCCTTTTCCCATAATGGACATCTGCTAGGACCTTCATATCCTAGTTTCCTAAAGGTTTCATTAGTGAGGAGTCGATTCTGAATAGCCATCCATGCAAATAGGCCTTCTTTCGGAAGGCACCTTTTATCCCAACAAAGAGTTAGGGGTAGGTTGGAACAAGGGATATTATCTTTATTTAGTGGTTGTTTATAACCATCCTTAGTTTCATATTTCCCCTTATTGGATCCAGCCCATATTAGTTTATCTATTTCAGAGTTTAAAGAAACACTTCTTGAGGCTAGGATCCAAGATAAGAGGGATCTTTCCTGGGCCGGAATGTTTAGATAATCCATTGATTTCCATATCCATGTTTTAAGGCACCCAATGCTAAATTATTCTGCATAATCTTTTACATGCACACCCTAGAGTTCTTCAAGGGTGGGTATCATCTTATTGAAGTTATGAAGAGTATTTAAGGGAGGATGAGCCCCCCAGGAGTCCCTCCAAAAAGGGGCATCCTGCCCATTACCAATGTTCCATGTTAGCTTGTCTGTTATGATATCTCTGCACTCCAGCATAAAGTTCCAAATTCTAGAACCTTTATGAGGGTGGGTTGTCCTGAAGATGCTTATAGGATCTTGGTTATGCAGGTATTTATTATAAAGGATACGTGCCCATTTGACTTTGGGGTTAGTATACATTCGCCAAACTAGCTTAGCACCCAAAGCTTTGCTTTGGATTTTTAGATCTTTGATGCCCAAACCCCCCGTCTCCTTAGGCAAGCATATCTTATCCCAAGTGATCAATGGAAGTCTGAATTTGTCTTTAGAGCCTTGCCAAAAAAAGGTCCTTATGTGTTTTGTGATCTCCTTTCTCTTAGATGCAGGAAGGTCCATGCATGAGAGTTGGTAAATTGGCATAGCTAAGAGAACGGCCTTGATCATAGTGGCCTTACCGGCAGAGGATAACCATTTTCCTTTCCATGAGGATATCCTATTTGTGATTTTGGAGACAACCTGATCCCATAGTTTGGATGATCTAATACCCTTTTCTAAGGGGAGTCCCATGTATTTACACGGTAATTCTCCTATTTTGTATTTAAGGATATTAAGGATTATCCTTTGGAGTTCTTTATTTGTGTTAAAAAGGGTTATGTTGGACTTCAAAGTATTAATTTCTTGTCCAGAGATGGTGGTGTAGTTGTTTAGGATTTTTTTAAGTACTTCTACTTCTATAAAATTGCTTAATCCAAACAACATGGTATCATCAACAAATTGTTGATGGGTAATAGGTTCCATGTCAGAGGTAATCTTAATACTGGTTAGTTGTTCTATTTCTCTAGCCCAATTGAGCATTCTTCCCAGTGATTCTGCAATGACGATGAAAAGAAAGGGGGAGAGGGGATCCCCCTGTCTGAGACCTCTAGAGATTTCAAAAAAGCCTTCTGAGGCCCCATTGACTAGGATTGAAACCCTAGGTGTAGCAATGCATTCAAAGACCAGATTAATCCACTGCTTATTAAACCCAAAAGATTCAAGACATTTGCAGAGAAAGTGCCAATCTACTTTATCATATGCTTTTTTAATATCCAGTTTGATTAGCATGCTTGGTACCTTATTGTTTTGTACTAAATGGATAGCTTCTTGAGCAATGATTATACCATCATAAATGGATCTGTTAGGCACAAAACCTGTTTGTTCCTCACTGATAATTATGGGGAGAAGGTTGTGTAGTCTATTTGCCATTATTTTTTTGAGTAATTTATAAAGGGTATTACATAACGCTATTGGATGGAAATCCTCAAAACTATCCACTATCTCCTTTTTTGGGATTAAAGCTATGAATGTGTTGTTTAGTTCTCTAATAATTTTCCCTAAGTTTCTCATCCCTTCTAAGGCCTCTATGATTTCCTTACCCATGAAGCTCCAACATTTTTGGAAAAAGTGTGCTGGGAACCCGTTAGGGCCAGGGGCCTTATCCGGACCCATTTGAAATAAAGCTAATTCTACTTCTTCCAAAGTTAGTTTTTTATTAAGCATCAAGTTGTATCTTTAGATATTAATTTCGGGATGTGTTTTAAGAATTCGCTCTCCTTAGTCCATTTGGAGCTTTCACTGTTGTTAAGGATAGTCTCAAAATACTCAACTGCTACCTTGGCTATCAATTCAAGATTATCACTAAAGTCACCTGATACCAGTTTAATCTTGTTGATTTTGTTGATAGCTCTGCGTTGTTTTGTGGTATTATGAAAGAAGCTTGTGTTTCTATCCCCAGCCTCTAGCCAATGATCCCTAGATTTCTATTTCCAATATATTTCTTCTTGGGCTAAGATTTCTTCATACCGAGCCAGATTGATTTTTTCCTTTTGATATAGAGTATTATTCATCCCATACCTGATTACTTCCTCATTAGTTTTCTCCATTTCTTTCTCAATCTCTATTTTTTGTGTGAAGATATTACCAAAGTGTTCTTTATTCCAGATTGTTAATTGCTACTTTATCTGTTTAAGTTTGGTTACTACTTTGAAATTCTTAGAGCCTATGAATTCAATTTCATTCCACCACTTTTCAATTAGTCATAATAGATTTTAATCCCTGAGCCACATTTTTTCAAAGCGAAAGGGGGTTTTGGTTGGCTTTAGTTCTTCTGATATAATTAATTGGACCGAGAAATGGTCCGATCCTGAGAATGAGAGGATAGAGGATTCAAAAGATAGTGTCATATTTCCACAAAGGAAGAATCTATCAAGTTTTTCTAAAATGCTGCAGAAACCTTGTCTTCTATTATTCCAAGTGAAAGCTTCATTTTTGGTTTTTAATTCCAACAAATTACATTTATGAGTCTAGTCCTTGAAATCCAAACATGATTGAGTCATTTTATTATTACCGCCCCATTTTTCCTTGGGGTCCAAAATTACATTGAAATCCCTACCAATTAAGTATGTTTGTTCAATGTCACTTAGAAGGATATTCTCAATTTCATCCCAGACTTGTCTTTTTGCTTGTGTTTGGATAGGGCCATAGACATTAATTATAATAAAGTTTAAGTTACTTTTGATGCTTATAACCCTGCCACACATCCAATTTGGGTTTTTGCATATAAGTTTGAAGGATATTTTCCTAGGGTCCCATATGATGGCCAATCCACCAGATGCTCCATAGGCAGTTTGTCCTTCAAGTTCTCTAATACCTAATTTTCTGTTTAGGTTTGTTAGTTCACTGTTATTTAGTTTGGTTTCATGTATTAAGAATAATTCTAGATTGTATTTATCAATGCTAAAGATACATTGCTTGTTAGGGGCATTCATACCCCTAACATTCCAAGTAAGGAGTTTCATAACCCTGTGGGAAGGTTCTTCCCCTTCCCTGCCTCAAAAACGTTTGTGATTTTAGTCTAACCCACAGTGCTTCCAGCTCTGGTAAGTAATTTAGAAATTGATTTTCTCCCACTCTTTATTAGGTCAGAGGCATAATCCGGGGGTGAGCAGTTCTCAATGGTTTTAGCTATCCCCAAGTTGTCCAATTTCTCTAATGTGACCTCATCAATGGGGTTTTGTGCCATATCCACGATTATGTCAAGTTTGCATAAATCTCGAGCTAGCAGTGTTTTTTGTAATGCTAGTTCTTCCTCATCAGCTATTTCATCAATAAATAGTTCAATGAGGTCATTTGTAACTGAGTTGCCCACATACTCAAGTATGCATTTATCTTCAATTTCCCTCCTTGCATCCTCTTTCATATCCTTATTGTTGTTATTTATGTTATGGTTTTTTTCTTTTTGTTTTTTGTTTTTTTATTTTTTCCTTTTCCTTTTTTGTTCTTATTCTTTTTCTTTTTTTTAAAACCTTTAACCATATCTTCTTCATTTGGAATGAGGTTGTTTAGTGCTTCAACCTTCTCCTCCAAATTTTTGTTGTAATCTGATGAAGCCTCCTAGTTAGCAGGGTTGGCCTCTGACCTTAGGGGGATATTAACTAGACCTTCATCGCTCATTTCCATGGATACCATGTCTCCTAATGGTGTAGTGTTTTGCAAATCACTTACTTTATTCACTATATCTATCTGTCATTGTTCCCTCACTGGTTCCTTAGGTGTGTTTTCACTTTTAATTTTTTCTTTTTCGCCTACTACCTTTTTATGAATGTTTTCTGACTTTTCAGCCCATGGATTTTGTTTGTTAAACACAAAACCACCCATAGGGTTGAATTTTATGTTTAAATCCATAGCATTTTTAGCCTTCGAGCATTCTTTCTTTGTATTCTAAATAGGGGGGATTATAGTCCTGGATGTGATGCCATCTGTGAGGATCTTCGGTTGAATTTCATATATTGAGTAGTTTGTGATAATTTTGATGGGTTTGAATGTTAATTTTCCTATCTCAACGTTGGCTAGAATTCTGATATCAGAGGATTCCATGTAATTATCCTCCAAACCCTCAAACCCTCCTAAAAAATCCCCTAATTTTTTAAGGACTTGGCTATGGATTAATTCTACCAGCAGATGGGGAAATCGAAACCATTTTTGGTACCCTAAGTTTTTCAAAGTTTGTGGGGGAGAAATTGGGTTTCGAGTTAAAAAATTTGAAACAATAACCTTTAAAGAATCTATGATTTTTTCTAAGTAAATTATTTTTGAGATCACTAGAATTGCATTTGATAAATAAAAAATCATTATCTAAGTGAGTGATACTTATCTAATTTCCTATGGTGGACTTCAACCACTGAAGGACCTCTGAGGTAGATGCTCCAAAACCAAACCATTTGCCAAAGATCCCTCAATCATTGTAACATTCCCACAATTCATCTGTATGTTTGCCGCTTATTATCATAATGTTATCTGTGTTGAAGCATGATGGCTTTTGGATGTTTGTAGGGCATTTCTTAGGGAAGAAACCCTCCCTTCTTTGGGTGGGAGAATTTGAACCAATTGAGTAGGGTTTTCTTACCCCAAGTTTTGTTTTGTTTGCCCCAAAGGCCACAACACCATGTTCTCGAGAAAAAGTCTCTGCTTGGGAGAGAGGAAACCTGGAAGACCATCCTCTGTTAGGGAGCCAATTTTTTGGTAAAACCTATGAATTATTGTAGAAACCCCCCTTCTTTTGAGAAGAAGAATTTGCTTCATTTTTACAGGGTATCCTTGCAGACCGTTGAGTCTGTTTCCAGACTGGCTTTGTCGTAGAAGAGGAGGGACCTTTTGTTTGCCCTAGGTCAAGATGTAGGCCCTTTGGAGCCCCCACAGCCAATTTGCTAATCTCATTGAGCTTTAAAATCGTTGAATTTACCCTTGTAGCATATGAACAAGATGGATTCAAGGCATCAAATCTATTTGAGGTGCTTATGGCATTTTTATGGACCCCTGAAGAGAAAAACCAGTCTGCCATATCCCGTGAAACCTCCCCTGCCTTTAGGGGTGTTTCGAAGGGTTTGCAAAAAAGCTTATGCCGTTCACATTCATTTGCATTTTTTTATTAAAGCAATTTTATGCATTTAAATTATTCTGCATTTAATTATTATTGCATGCATGGTTAAGTTAATTAGATTAACTTTAGTAAACCTGTCTTTTATTTTCTAAGTTATCCTATAGTTAAGACAAAAATTAATTGTTGCATCTTTATTATAGTGTATTTAGTTTTATTAGGATTTTTTAATAAAAATTTATTGTTTCATTTTTTCCCAAAAGTTTGGGCATGACACAACCAACAGTCTCCTGAATATCAATAACTCTCCCCCTATGAATGATATCCCTATAAAGTTCTGAAATTATTTTTCACATCACTATCTCTCCCCCTTTGACATCAATGTCAGAAATTTGATGCAAATATCAAAGCAAGAATGTAAACCTCTGAATCTCAAAGCTTACTACTCCCCCTGAGTAATAGCACCACTCATCAGTGCCAAAATGAATTGTATCTCTGATAATGCATGCCAGACTGATGACAAACTACATCAATCAAGTCTCTGTCGGAGGGGCAGAAACCCCTAACCTGTCTCTCAAATACTCAAATGATTCCTTAGACAATGGTTTAGTGAATATATCTACAATCTGTTCTTTAGTGTTCACATAAACCAGTTTGACTTCCTTTCCTTCTAACTTGTCCTTCAGAAAGTTATACTTTATTGATATATACTTAGTCTTAGAGTGAAATACCAGATTCTTAGACATGTCAATAGCTATAGAGTTATCATAGTAGATAACTACCAGATCACTACAATGTACCCTAATATTCTTCAACATTTGCTTCATCCACAAGACTTGAGTGCAATTAGTTGTTGCTACAACATATTCAGCTTCGACAGCAGATAAAGAAATGCATGACTATTTTTTGTTGATCCATGAAACCAGCTTCTTTCCAAGAAAGAAAGCTCCACCAGAAGTGTTCTTCTTGTCATCAGTATCTCCTACCCAATCTGAGTCAGTATATGCACATAAAGTGAAATCATCATTTCTAGAATACCATAAGCCATATTCTGTTGTTCCTTGCAAATACTAGAATATCCTGTTTACTGCACATTCATGATTTTATTTAGGATTACTCTAATATATAGAAACAATACTTACTGCATTCATAATATCCAGTCTATTCTGAGTTAAATATAGCAATCCACCAATCATAGAGTTATACCTTGTCGGATTTACCAGTGTAGAAGTATCCTTGATAGATAATTTCTCATTTGTCACCATAGGAGTACTTACCGGTTTAGAATTATCCATACCAAACTTCCTCAATAATTCCATCAGCTACTTATTTTGACATAAAGATGCCTTTGTCAATTTGAGTAATCTGCAAATCTAAGAAAAATTTCATCTCACCAACCATGGACATTTCAAATTCATTCTTCATGTTGTTAGTAAATTTCATGCATAATTTATCTTCTCCTCCAAAAATGATATCATCAACAAATACTTCAATAATCAAAATATCATCATCAGTAATTTTATAATATAAATTATTATCAGCACTACCTTTAGTAAAAACAAGCTTCAAAAGATATTTATCCAACCTTGCATACCAAGCTCTAGGAGCTTGTTTCAATCCATATAAATCTTTCTTCAATCTGCAAACCATATCTTTATCATTTGATAGTGAACATCCATCAAGTTGCTCAATGTATACTTCTTCTTCAAGTACCATTCAAAAATGCACATTTAACATCCATTTGATAAACCTTATAGTTCTTATAAGATGCTTATGCAAGAAATAGTCTAACAACTTCAATTATGGCTACAGGTGCAAATGTTTCACCATAATCAATTCCTTCCATTTGAGAATATCCTTTACAAGCCAATCTAGCTTTGTTTCTTACAACTTGACCATCCTCATTTAGTTTATTCCTAAAAACCAATTTAATACCAATAAGATTCTTATTTTTAGGCCCGGGAACTAAAGTCCAAGTCTCATTCTTCTCTATCTGATCTAATTCATCTTCCATAGCCTTTAACCAATGTTTATCCCTACAAGATTTAATAATATGTCAATTCAATTAGAGAAATAAGGCATACGTCTTCATTTTCAAGTCTTCTTCTTGTCATAACTCCCTTGTTCCTGTCTCCAATGATTTAATCTTCAGAATGATTTAACCTTACATACCTTGGTGTCTTCTGAAATTTAGGTTCACTACTTTGATCATCAGTCACAGTTGAATTTTTTGATTGTGTTGGTATAACTGTCTTAGTGTTGGTATAACTGTCTTAGTTTCCTGTACTAGTTGAGGCATTGTTGATTTAGTTATGATCATTTCCACGATTCCCTATCATATGATATAGATTGATTTTTGTACTACTCATCCACTTTTACATTAGCACTCTCCACAATTTTTTGCAATCTTTTGTTATAACATATGTATGCTTTGTTTTGAATTGAATAACCAAGAAATATCCCTTCATCACATCTAGGATCAAACTTTCCAATTGAATCATCTCTTTTGATATAGCATTTACTTCCAAAAATTATGAAATATTTAAAAGTAGGTGTATGTCCAAACCATAATTCATAAGGGGTCTTATCGGTTTCATCTTTGATGTGAACTTTGTTGAATGTCTAGACAACTATACTCACTGCTTCTCTCCAATAGATGTGAGGCAATTTGGCTTCCATCATCATAGATCTTGTTGTATCCAAAATGGTTTTGTTCTTTCTTTCCAGTACTCCATTTTGATGAGGAGTCCGATGTGCAGATAACTATCTCCTAATTCCATTTATCTCACAATAACTGTTAAATTCATGAGAAGTGAACTCACCGCCTTGATCTGATCTTAGACATTTAATTTTCAATCTAGTTTCTATTTCAACCTTTTCTTTAAAGATCTTGAATTTATCAAAGGCTTCAGACTTCTCCCTAAGAAAAGCCACCCACATCATTTTAGAATAGTCATCAATAATCAACATCAAATTCCTATCACCTTGAAAGCTTCTAGTCCTTCTTGGACCACATAAGTCAGTGTGAATCAAATCAAGTACATCATTATATTTATCATGTATTCTCTTAAAAGAAGTTCTAACTTGCTTTCCCAATTGACATTCCTTATATACCAGATTATGAGGCTTCATAATCTTAGGTATATCTCTAACTGCCTTAGTTGAACTGATCTTAACAATACAATCAAAATTAACATGACACAACCTCTTATGCCATAACCAACTCTCATCAATATGAGCAGCAAAACATGTCTTATTACCAGTGTTCAAGTGAAAGATATTACCTCTAGCTTGAATACCGTTTGCAATCTCCAAACCAGTCTTGTTAATGATTTTGCATTTTCTATCTTTAAAATGAAGTTGGAAACCCTTGTCCACCAATTGACCAACACTTAAAAGATTATGCTTTAAACCTTCTACATAATAGACATTGTCAATAATATGCTTACCATCCAGAGAAATAGTACCTCTACCTTTGATCATACATGCTTTGTCATCTCCAAATCTAACTTGACCGCCATTGTATTCTTGTAGCGACAAAAATTTTCTTTTATCTCTAGTCATATGATGTGAGCATACACTATCAATTACCCATTCATCCTATCTTCAACTTTTGCTACCAGGGCTTTTTCTTCATTCATGATAGCCGATTTTGGTTCATCTTCCTTTAAAGCATAGAACACCCATTCCTTTCCATTCCTGGATCCACTAGCAGAGTCTCCTGTCGGTTCATCCCTAGAGTCATCACTTACTCCTTCCTCATCTGCTATGTAGCATTGTTTACTTTTCTTGAATCTATATTTGTCTGGTTAGGCTTAAATGATTTCTTAACTCTTTCCTCAAATCTAGCATTTCTTTCAAGACATCTAGATGCAAAATGACCAATCTTATTACATGCAAAAAATTTAAAAGGTTCTTTTCCTTCATACTTACTTCCTGATGGTCCTTTATTTACTCTTCTAGCAAATAAGGCTTCAAGTTGCTCAAATTCTTCATCTTCTTTCCTCATATCTTCCAATTATTTTGCATATAGGACTTTCCAATCACTTTTTTTGGTAGATGATGATGATTATGATGATGATGATGATGATGATGCATGAAAAGCAGGTTCAGACTTTATAGCTCCAGAAGATCCAAATTCTTCAAGCTCAAAAGTAGATAATTTCCCAATCAAAATGTCTTTGTTAACTAAATAGTTAGCCATTGTTCTCATCTCATTAATTGCAGTTGCCTTCATCTTGTAAGTTAGTGGAAAGGCTCTTAAGACTTTGGAAACTATTTCATCTTCACTCAAAAATACTCCACAACATTGAATTCACATAACAATCTCATTTACTCTTTCCATAAATACAACAATTCTTTCATCATCTTCCATCTTTAAGTTTTCATATCTTACCCAGTAACCATCAAGTTTATTAGTTTTGACAGTAGGATCACCTTCATTTAGAGTTTTCAATTTATCCCACATAACCTTAGTTGTTGATTTATCAGTCAATCACATGATTTTCTGATCAGTAAGTGCACATGAGAGGGCTTCTCTAGCTTTGCAATCATTTTCAATATTCTTGTCCAAGTCTACAAGAGCAGGATTGCCATATGCTAAATCATAAGGTGTGTATCCTTTCTCAGTGATCTCCAAAATATCCTTTCCAAGACATCTAAGATGAGTCTCCATTCGAATTTTCCATATCCCATAATTTGTTCCATCAAGCTTAGGGATTAGAGGACCAAAGCTCTGATACCAATTGTTAGGATAACCAGTGAACAACTAAGAGGGGGGGTGAATCAGTTGTTAATAGATTATATCAATTAATCCACTGAATAACCTTTAACCAGATTAAGTACTAGTAAAGAAGAAATAGATACCGGTAAAAAATACAACTTAACAATTAAACAGATAATCAATGCAAAGCAACCATACCACATAACACCATGATTTGTGCATGGAAAACCCAGAAAGAAGAAAACCACGGTGGGAAGCCTACCCACAGTTAGATGATACTTTTGCAAAAAGTATGTGATACAATGAGGGGCCTACACATGCAAGAAGGCACATTGTCTAGAGCGTACTTCTCATTAAAAAAGAGTCTCACTGACTACAAAGAGGTTATAACTAGCTCAAGATAAATAGACAACAATCCAGAGTAATGAACTGCCAAAGATAACATTTACCATGCCTGATTACAATCTCGATTAAGTTCAATACCAAAGGCCTTTGACCTTTTCCTTAATCCCAATTTGATCACCTATGATCGACCAAATCCTGTTTGCATATGATATTGCATTTCAAGACCATGAAACTTATTCCACATTCCCATACCATGATCTACAATGAGATCTTACATCATTTATAACCAACCCTAAGGCCTAAACCAATTACGTCAGCCACCCAAAAGATATTAAAATAAGATCATTACATAAATTCATATTACAATGATATGCCATGTCGACTTAAGACTCAAACAACAATAAAAAATCCATAGAACATCCCAAAACATCCCGGTAACATGTAGAGTACACTTTAACATGATACCAGTACATAACCTAGATAGGCACCAGACCTATTATGGTTCCACCATGCTAAAGAAATGTCTTTGAGCTATTTGAAGCACGATCAAATAACATCTTTAGCATCTTGAAATCCATGTAGAAGCCGCACCAACACTAGTTATGCATCTTGTCAAGATTCCTCAGTGAAAGCTGTGCCGATTAAACCTGAAACCAATGCCGATAAGGGTTTACAAAAGTGTATGATAGAATCTGATTACCAAGTCAATACCAACTGACCAAAACATGCTCCAAGAGCATGTAACACATAAAATAAAACATACTGCATTGATCCAATCATTCCAGAAGTGTCCAACAGATAGTCTCTTCTACCGGTAACACTAGATTGTCTATTGGTAACCAAAACCTATCTGTTGGTAACTAGCCATAACAACTAGTGTTGACATCAATGACAAGACATCAATGCAACACATTATCAATTCATCCATAATGCCAACACATGATACTAACATGGTTTGTAGGTTAAGGAAAGTTTAATATTTATTGAAAGAAGCACACAGAGCTTGGTATGCAAGATTGGACAAATATCTTTTGAAGCTTGGTTTTACTAAGGGCAGTGCTGATAGTAATTTATATTATAAAATCACTAATGATGATATACTGTAGTTGAAGTATTTGTTGATGATATTATTTTTGGAGGTGAATATAACTTATGCATAGAATTTTCTAAGAACATGGAGAAAGAATTTGAGATGTCTATGATTGGTGAGATGAAATTTTTCTTAGGTTTGCAGATTACTCAAACTAACAAAGGCATTTTTATCTATCAAACTAAATATGCTAAGGAATTGTTGAAGAAATTTGGTATGGGAGATTCTAAACCAGTAAGTACACCTATGGTTACAAGTGAGAAATTGACAAGGAAAGATATTTCTACATCGGAAAATCCTACAGATACAAATCTATGATTGGAGGTCTACTTTATTTAACTCATACTAGACCTGACATTATGAATGTTGTTTGTATTGTTTCAATATTTGAGAGCGATCCTAGAGAAAATCATGAGATGACGGTGAAAAGGATTTTTAAATACTTGCAAGATACATCGGAATATGGTTTGTAGTATCCTAAGGATGATAAATTCACTTTATGTGCATATATAGATGCTGACTGGCCTAAAGATTTTGATGACCAAAAAAGTACTTCTGGTGGAGCTTTCTTTCTTGGAAAGAAGTTGGTTTCATGGATCAGCAAGAAATAGTCATGTACTTCTTTATATACTGTTGAAGCTAAGTATCTTGTTGTTGCTACTAATTGTACACAATTTTTATGGATGAAGTAAATGTTGAAGGATTGTTAGTGAACAGATTTGTCCTTTTTTAAAATGATCAATTTTAAACTTTGTCACCTTCTTTTAAAGACAAGTGTTCAACTAAATAGTTGGGTAAGTGTTATATAAACCACTTCCCTCTAAATTTTCCATAGGTACAGCTCCCTATTTCAGTTATTCAAGGAATAATCTAATTAATTTTATTTGAGTAGTAGCTTTTAACCTGAAAGCATGTAAGGCTGCCTACTTCATTCTTGGATGAGAGGCCAATATTTCACACGTATTTCTGAGAAAAACTATCTTTCCAATATTTTTAATATAAGAGATGGAAGTAACTGAAACAAAGTTCAAAACACCATTTCCACAATTCCAATAAGAAACGAATAGATAAGACAAACCGAATCTATTCTCAAACACAAATCTTTTCCTAAAAACAAACACTCAAAGGAAGGAGTACTAGAAAAATAATAATTTTCTGCAATAGAAAGGTCATTACTGTTATTTGATTAGATAAGAATATGCAAAGATATGTGTCTACACAAATTCTAAACCCATAGATTTTCCTTCTCCCAAAAATAGTATGATCTTTATATATGTATATATATGTTATGCGACAAAGGCACAATAATACATCTATAAATCCTTTCCAATTCCAGATTTCAAGGCCAACCTGATCCTTCCTTCCCATTGGATTTTTACAAAATAGAAGAATCACAAAACCAAAAATTAACTAAAATTCTTTACATAATCTAACCCTTATTCTATCTATCTTCCTTTAATTTATAGCTTTAGAATAGGGGAGGTCTCCCTGAAAACTTGACCTCCCCTAACAGTTATGAAACTAACAAGATATATTTGGAACAGATGTTTCGAAGTCTTTGCATAAACATGAAAATTACATAAACAAAGTCAGAGCCTGAATCAATGCATTATGTCGCTTTCCCATCATCATCTTCTTCTCCGCTTTCCTGGGCATCGTGGGCGGTCATGAGTTCCTGGATTATAGATTGGTTCGGAACCTTAATCGCATTGAGCTTTGCCTTCGCCACTTCCTTGTTTCACCGGTGTTTTGCCATCTTTTCAGAATGTTTTGGTAACTGATCATTACCAATAAAGGTC
Source organism: Cryptomeria japonica (assembly GCF_030272615.1). Lineage (NCBI taxonomy): Eukaryota > Viridiplantae > Streptophyta > Pinopsida > Cupressales > Cupressaceae > Cryptomeria > Cryptomeria japonica. The sequence goes on along the minus strand of NC_081405.1, from coordinate 410,062,187 downwards.
ATAGACTCAATCCAAGAAACCCATGTTATATCCTCAAGAGAAAAATTACCCTTGGTTTTGATTTTCTCCATGTATATTCGGAAAACTTTTATCGCATCCTGCGTGTTCAGCCCACAAATTCCCAACTGCCAATCATGGTCAGGGTTAACCACCTTGTTGTCATTAACAATACTGCATTGGAGATCTTGGAGTTCATACGAAAAAATTTTAACCTCAAAGATCACACATTTGAAGGTAAGCACCTACCACATTATGGTCTTCTTCAGCACAAAGAGCTTGCATTCATTTGTCACCAATTTGATTGAATGTTCTGTCAGAAATCGGGTAAGTCCATACTCTTCTATTTTCATGAACATCGACAAGACATTCTCCCATTTGTGTTCCTCTTTCACCCATGGCGAGATTTGATTTTGAACTTCTACGATGAGGCCCTGTATTTCATCACATAACTTCTGAGAGTCAATGATATACTTCTCTCCATCCTTGACTATTCCTTCAATCCATCTCTCCATGCCCTCTACAATACTTTTGGCCCATTGAACCTACCTCATTAACTTTTTATTCTCTGGTGAAGTCGGGTCAAAGTTTTCCATAGCATGACATATAGGGAGTGCCCCAAAACAACCAATGTTGTCAATGAACTGGGCAAGAATATTTATGTGTCACTTTAGCTCTCTCTTTTCCCACCCGTCTTTCTCTGATCTGGTGAGCATTTTCTTTACCGATACTTGGAAGAAATGATTATCTGAGTCCCTACTCATATTTCCCAGCTCCACCTTAGTCATCTCAAAATCATCTGCACTGGCCTCCTTGTTTTCATCCTTGGGCTTGTATGAGGTAATTTCAGCGACCCATTTTCCAGTTCTTTCATCATTATCTAGACGAGCAGTGGTTTTGAAAATTTTCAGCTTGGGCCTCTTCTCGGTATATTTCACGACCATCTCTTGAATTGGAATAGTCACAGGATGGAAACTCCACTTTTTGTTTACCAAAGTAGTTAACCACTTGGGAGTTACACTAGAACCGGTTGTTCCTTTGGTGGATTTGAAAGGTGGTGTCATAGCTATAGTTACCATATGGGAGTCCAGAGAATTTGCAACATCGCTATCCAGGTCTTCAACTTCAAATATTCGAGTACCAAGAATCGTATCCTTCACCTTTGCATCCTTAGCGTGACCCATCCTTCTCTGAGGAGCACTTTGTGACCGGGTATGTCGAGGAGTACAGAAATCCAAAGATGAATTAGACTTGTTTCTAACCTGAGGCGGCTTTTTATCTTTACCTGCATGAACAAGCATAGAAGCATTATTAGAAAAATGCTTTGGTGAACGCAGAGAAACCTCATTACTTATCATAGAATTAGACTTAACGCCTAATCTCTCTGATTTCTTCCTAGCAACCCACACTGCGGTTCTCTCCAAAACTCCTTTGGTTCTTTGTTGTATATCATCTTCCTCTTCCTCATCCTAGTTAATTGAAGGCATCTCAGTTTTTGCACGGGCTAAGTATCCGGGTTCAAAAAGTTCCAGGTAGTCCTCTTTGAGCCCTTTAATGTCCAGCTTTATCTGAAGTGAAATAACTTGTTCTAATACCATCCTCATGTTTCCCCTTTTGAACACCTTGAGTTCATCAGTACAATCTTCCCATAAATCCTCTAACTATGGCATTGGGAGATATGGCATTAGACCAAGACTTCAAGAAAAACCCTTATTATCGAAACCTTTTCTTTCGGGATACAGGGAAAAGTTGAAATTCTTGAGACCTGCTCCAATGCTCAAGGTGTCCAACATTGAACTGCAAGACAACACAGCTAATTGGATGGGGAAATGACCCTCCCATTTATCCCTAGGTTGCACCTTTTTAACCACAGAGGTCAGATGCCTACATATCTCCACTAAAACAAAGCAATCTAAACAATAATGAGGAAGTTTGAAAGGCTCCTCTTCAAACCCACCTATTCTTATATAGCAGAAATGAGGAAACTGGATAAAGAAACTGCCAAACCTCTTTATCAACATCTACAGCATCCTCAGAGATCCTTTTGGTTTTCACATTTTTCAATTCATGACACAAATCACCCAGAAAAACATTGTGTACTCTTCTGAAATCCTACAAAGCATTATCCTTTTGCAGCATGGGGTAGAAATCATACGCAGGAACATCCTCCTCAGTGAGCTATCTTGGTATTCCAACTAAATCCTTAACACATGCCAAACAGTATACAAGATACAAAGACATGAAGAAATTTTGGTTAAATTGTTTGGCCATACTCAGTTGCTCCCTCATTGAATCAGTAATCAGTTCTGCCCAATCAAGGTACTGCTTCCCCTCTAGCACTAGCTGCACATAGCAATAAATCCAGTCGTTGAAACTGTAGGCCTCTGTAGAGCCTCTAACTCAGTGCAACAAAAGCATGATGTCATGAATGTGAGGCAGCATGTGGTTCTTATTGGGATTCTTGGGGAACTTGGAGCCACCCCTTTGAGGAACCTTCAGCCAGTACTTTGCTACATTATTTCGGTGTCCAATCCTATCCATATTGAACTCAGTGATTGACTGAGTAGGGGAAAAATTGGAGAACTAGTAATCAGGTATCTTGAATTCAGAGGAAATAACTTCACCATTTATAGCAAGAAGGGTTTCTCCATCATCTCTTTTAATGGTCTCAGAGACTGGATCATACCTAGCGATACAGTCCCCAACCAATTTTGGGCACGGAATAGCTAGAGGAAAAGCTACTGCCTCTATTAGACCACTACTCAAAATTTCCACACCAAAAGAACCATCAATCCCCTTGAATACCCTTTCTTTTAGAACTTCAAGATTTTCCCCTTTAAGGTCGGTATCGCTAACTATAGGTTCTGTACATGCTAGGCTAAAAACATTCCCAAACAAGTGTAGTGTGGACTTTATAATGCAAAGTGATAAGCCTTATTTTGTGACAACAACCCTACTACAAGAGAAGAAATACAGGCAAAAATTACTGGAGAGAACAAGAAAGGGACTCACCTTCACAGTTGAGCAACCAGACGACTATCAGCAATTAATACTTCTATCCAGGAAAAATAACACCACAGCAGCAAGGAACAATTTTTTAGAGAATTAACCCTTCATACCTTATAGCGAGGGCGATGATACAAAACTATTAACTGCAATAATTCCAATTGTCAGCTTGAGTGTGTTAAATTTGTGGATTGGACATCACACGCATGCATTAAATGCATGGCAGCATTTTTAAAGTAACCACCAGTTCCTGAAATGATTACTTACTTCGAAAAGCCAAGGATTGACGTGACTTAAGACATGGTTCACCTTCCTCATATTTGGCAATGAATGCACCATCAGATAATTTAACCCGTGGGACCCACCAACTTCGAACACATATGAACATCCTGAACAGACTTCATTAGAGTTCAAGTAGTTCAAGGTGTATGCCACACTCAAGGAAAATCTTTGCTGAGAATATTAATTATGCCAAGCTACTGACCATTTGTGCTATGTTGAACATGTTTGAACCTCTTGAAATTGGTTCAATGAGTTCAACACCCAGAGAGAGATGATGTAACACATTACCAAACAAGAAACCCTTAAAGAGCCGCTGCAAGACACTTAAAGAAAATGTTAGTATGAAAACCTCCCTGAACACCTAGGAACTTGTGGAACCTGAATGAACCTGTTGAACCCAGTTCAAGATGGTTCAACGTGTTCACAGAGTTCAACCAATTACTAAAACTCAATATTTTTGATTGAAAGATGACTTACAAACATACTAAGGGCTTGAACCGAGGTATTACAAGAAATACTAGGACCCCAAAAGGAATTTTATAAGGAATTTGCCCCTATTATGAAGGAAAAATGACGCGGTAACAAGGATATAAAGGTGGATTGTGATGCACCAGTAGTTATTCACTCTAATAACTTTACTGCTATTGATATATCAAAGAATCTGGTATTTCATTCTAAGAGAAAGCACATATCTATCAAGTATAGCTTTTTGAAGGAGAAGGTGGAAGCAAATAAAGTTAAACTAGTTTATGTGAACACTAAAGAATAGATTGCAGATATTTTCACTAAACCTTTATCCAAGGAATATTTTGAGTACCTGAGAGATAGATTGGGGGTTTCTCCCCCTCCGACAGAGACTTGATTGATGTTGTTTGGCATCAGTGCGGTATGTATTATTAGAGATATTATTCATTCTAACACTAATGTGGGATGCTACTGCTCAGGGGGAGTAGTCAGCTTTGAGATTCAAAAGCTTATGTTTTTGCTTTGATATTTCTATTAGATTTATGGCATTGATGTCAAAGGGGGAGAGATAGCGATGTGAAAAATAAAGTCAAAACTTTACAAAGATATTATTCATAGGGGAAGAAACATTAATATTTAGAGCTATATGCAGGAGATTGTTGGTTGTATTCCACAGGGGGGGACTTGTTTGGCATTTCTTGGTACTTAGATGTTTTTCATCTCTGGTGTTGCCATCAATGATAAAGGGGGAGATTGTTGGCCATTTGGTGGAATTGATTATGTGTTGGATTTATGTTTTGTCATTGATGTCAACACTAGCTATTTGCATGCTTTAGCAACACCATTTTGGTCTTGGTAGGTTGAGTGCTTTTTGGTTAACTTGGATCCGGCATGATCTGGTTAAGTTTGGTATAATCTAGTGATGGAATTGGCTTGTTCATAATGCCTATACTCATATTTGGTCAGTTGGTTTCGGTTTGGTGATTGGATGTTATCCTACTTATGTAGTGTTAGTTGCCCCTGCAACTTTCTATTTTTGAATACTCATACTTGCGGGTTGTTGTATTATGCCTTCATTTCTGTCGGTCTTTTGTTCTTCTCCGTACTTGAACCGTTGAACTCTGTCTAAAATAAAGTTCAATACGTTCATGGTTCAAAATGCATTTCAAAAAGTCATTAGCAGTCTTTGTCCTCTCAAAAGAAAGCATTCTATTGTCATCCATTTTGAACTTTGAACCCGTGAACCAAATTAGTTCAAGGTTCAAAATGTCTTTTGTAAGCCGCAACAATATGTTATTATATAACATGCGGATGTCTTCATGTTTGAAGTTAGTTTCCGTACTTGAACTTTGAATCAATTTTTAAAATGGCTCAAAAGGTTCAAGTGGTCTGCTTTATAAATATTTGTCATCGCTCATTCTCAGTAACGTTATATGTCGCTTGTTCCTTGTTGTATCTTTTTAATGCATTTGAACCATTGAACTCTTTGTGAAATGGTTCAAGGTTCAAGAGTTCACTTCTAAGGCTCTTGATGATAATGAAAGTGGCGCAGACCTATTTGTATCAGCCATCAGAAGGACTAATTTCATGTTACGACAATGACTCGATGAAAAAGCACTACTGGATAACGGAGCATCGGACAAAGGGATTTCTTGTTATCCCAATGCCCGATAAGAAAAAGCAAGTTGAATACATGATCATCAAACTTTGGGAGTACTGTGTAGATGTTACACTGACACTCGATAGGAAGTGCGGAGCATGAGAAGGTTCCATTGACCATCGATGAAGGTTTTTTGTGGTTAATCCGATCCTCCGATGGAAGGCGCGAACTTTGCAAGCCAGTTATCAAGCATCGGAAGCCAGGTTTTGAGGCTACGTTGATGACCCGATATGAAAAGTGCAGAAATGTTTTTCTTTTTACTTGTTAGCTGCAGAAATGATTTTTAAGGTTGGTTTCTCTGATTTTGTGGGGCGGAAGTTGATGACTTTTCATGTTTCCCGTATAACCGTTGGCCAGGGTGTGGCTATAAGATGACATTTCTAAGACTTTAGAGGGATCAGAAAAACTATGATTTTTCGCACAGTAGATGATATTCATTTTAGTTTTTACATGAATTGCTGCAAACTGGAATGGTTGATTATCAATAAAGTGTTATGATATGTAGTCTTTGAATCTGCGTGTTTAAAGATTAGTAATATTTCCTAAGGAGTTTTCTATGAGCATGATAGCATTTTATGATCAATTATTTCTGTGTTTTCTTCAATTCATGTTATCATTACTTGTTAGCAGATTCATTGTGGATTGAGTTGTGCTAATCCCCCTTATCCTATGAGGCATGAGAGAGAATCAATTAGACATCAATACTATTGTGTATTTGCTATGATTTTCATTTATATAGTGAGCATGTTTATGAATCAGAGTCTGTGAACTCTCACTAGATGTTCATAAAATTTTCTTTGTTTTCAGTTTGAAGACATTCATTTGTGTTGATGGATGAATGTTAAAGCCTTTTAACGCTTTCTTGTAAAAAGTGTCAGCATATATAATAATATCATTGCAAATCATATGTGGAGCTGCCCTCTAATACAAAGCTTGAATTTTAATTAATTCATCCAACTGTTGGTAATTTGTTTCTTTTCACAAAAGGGCGAATCAGAGTCACATTTTTGCTTTTATTAAGATTTCAGAAAAGAGACAAAATCTGTTCACCAACACATAGAAGATTGATTTTTGGTTCCGGCAAGGGTTTCACCAACAGATCTTTTGGTGGAGATATTTGATGCATTACATAATTGGTGTTGGTGCAACTTCTGATGGAGTTTTTATGATGCTATTGGTAATCTTGTTCAAGACTTGGCATTTGGTGATCATTGTTGAAGTGTGTGGACCTATTCTTGGTGCCAGTTGATCTAGGTTATGGACTGGTATTAATGCACTAATACATTTGGCCTAAAATTTTGATGGAGGTTTCCGACGAAGAAGGTATATTGTGAACAAATTTGATTTTTTTTGAAAAATTGCCTGCATTCGTCAGAATTTTGACGATAATTCAATATATGTTTTCGACAAAGAAGGAAATGGCAATGAAATTTGTTCTTTTTTACAAAAAGTGCCCGTGTTCATCAAAATTCTGACAACTGCGGGTATTACTTAAAAAAAAAAAGACCAAGACATTTCAAATCATTTTCGCGGCCTCTTCCCATTCTCACATTGTCACTCCAACAGCATACTCCTACCCAGACTAAGCGTACTCTAGGTTTTGGATGAGGCACATGACCTGTGAACCATTTTGACCGATTAATGCCAGCTCCAAGCATTCTGAGCTCATAGAATAGGGTTTGCGAATATCGAAGCAATTTCGGCTCATAGAATAGGGCATGCTCTTGGGTGGCTAAAGACTAATAGGTTGCATTCCCCTTCTTTAATTCATTAGTATCAGTCACCCATCTATTTTGTACCTGCAGATAGTGATGTTTCTGATTCTTCATTAGCCTGGGCATAGGTGTAAAGCTTTGTCAACATCCCCCAACCTGTGCGAAAATGGGAGCTTTGAAATGGCATGCTGACTATTTGATAGACTACCTCACAGAAATTGGAAGTTTTTGAACAAGGTATGAACATCTATCATAGGATAAATAATAGAGGAATTGTGTCACATGTTGTAGCTGCAATTGTCAGGGTACATGTTTTAAAGATGTTTTATATCATAGAATCAACATTCCAATGGCTATTTATTTTTTAAAATTTGGATATCGTATTCCCAACTGATGTCTATTTTCATGAAACTATTCATTTAGGAAAGTAAAAAAAGCTTGAAAAAACTACACAAGGCTTAAACCATTATTCATATCCCCTAGAAAATCTCTTCATTACCAAAAAAACCTATTCATACTTGAAAACATTATTCACACCTAAAACATTGTCCATGCCTAAGACATTAATCACAACATCAAATACTATTCATAGTGTAAATAAACACTATTCATGTTTAAACTATTGTTCATAGATTCCTTTAACCTCAAAAATTACTCTAGAAGCTCTTGAGTCCAAATTTGTTGTTCTCTATACAAATTATGGGGTTTGAAATCTATTTAGTATGATTGTTTAATATCCCTTGTCCATTGATGACTGAAAAACAAGGAATATTCACTGTCAAATTTGCAAGAGTCCTCAAAAAATGGGCGTATGATGAAGCAACCTCAAATTCCTCTTATTTCATATCTAAATCAAACAAATGCCTCATTGACAGTCATAAATACATGTTATAGGCAGCTAATGTAAAATTGCATGGACTGTCACAATAATGTATCAAAATCAGACTTCACTAGATTATTGACATTTCATCAAACATGTCATGCAACCTTTGAAAACATATTACAGCTACAAGCCCATTCAAATATTATTATAAACCAGTTCCAATGCAATCATAGGATCTTTACATAGGGTGACTACCAAGAGATATGCTACTGATTTTTTGAAGACATTAGATAGTCACTAACTGAAGCATATATCTCAAAATTACAATGAAAGAAGAGGTCTGAAGAACCTTATTAAGCTATGCCCAAGTCTGGCAATGTAAACACCAACATTACTCATCCAAAATAAATCCATTTTAGAGTTATGATCTTCAATACTTTCTCTTAGACGAGATAAAATTAAAAAACCACATGATTACTATGATAAATTTATTTTCTTATTAAAAATATAAATAATTACACTAGATATATATTCCACATAAAGAAAAGAAATGATGAAAATCATTTGTTTCTTAAATAATGAGATCAACAACTAAAAATGGGAAAATAATATCCTAATTATGACTCCCTAATTAGTATAAGATACTATTTCCAATATTATACTAAGGATAAATATTCAAAAAGTATAATAATTACACTAATACATATATCACTCTCATGCCTTCCTTAATTTTATATAAGGTCCCTCTATCCAAATATGAAGTCTCGCAGGAGTTGTTTGTGTCAATTATTCAAGCTTCTTCTAAATCTATTCCAAAATATTCTTCCAACACATGTCTTGATGATGGTTGAGGATCTTTACACTTTGAAAAATATTAATGAACACACTCCTCTAGACATGATTTAAATACCACATTTAATTATACACATGGATGCAATGGACATGATTTAAGATGCGTGCAATGAAGTGTGGAGGTTCATGAGAAATATACATTACATTTTTCTGAAGAAGATTTAGGTTTCTATTGTCCTCCTTTGTTGACATCCCCTACCCCATTGTCTAATATATCTATGACTTTTCCAACAAATTTTAATCACAACAAGAGATAATTTTGTATGAGTTTCTTAAGGCCAACTTTATTACTCTCCTTTTGAAAAATTGAAGAAAAAACCATAAACAAAATTAGGACAATCCTTTTTTCAAGCATCGTCAACTATTCCACTAATGAATGTCATGATTTGGAGATTAAAATTCAACAACTTATTGTAGTTCTAGTAACATTTAAATAATAGGTGACAATGAGATATACACTCATCATATCCCTTCTAAATGACATTTATAACCTATTATGTTTTTATCTTTCTATATGACATTGGTAGCTTAATTACCTATTAGGGGCTCATTGTCATTCATGGTACTATGATTTCATGTGCAATCATACTTGGGAGGAAACGTAATAGCCTAGTTATTCTTGTCTCTACATTGTGGAGCAAGAATAATAGTTGTCAATTGTTCCTCTTTTTTAAGGATCCACTTTACCTTTGTTGATTTTTATCTTTTATAACTTGATATCATTTCTTGCATAGAATTGTCCTCAATCCAAATTCTCTCCTTGCTTGGACGTGTGTGTTCCTTGATTAGGACCTCTTTCATTGTTTTGTAGGAAAATAAACAAATACATTGACCTCTCCTCTCTACTTATACACAAAATGACTAATTGAAACCACTTCATATACACAAAATATCTCCTTGCACTGACCAAGCCTCAAAAATGTGACACCCTTTTTCAACAAGGGTTGATACTCTATAACACGATGCCTATCATTCATGAGCTCAAGGTGGTTGATTTCATACTCAATAAAAATATGATAAAAACTTTTTGTAGTTTCGCCACCATCATAATATCATTTTTCTATTGTTAACATCATACATCCTCATGCTACGTTGGCAATTCATCGGGCTCTTCAATTTATTCACTCTTTATATGTTAGTGACTACCTTTAACTTATGAACCTTCAAATAAATCATCATAATGACCTTTATTCACTCTTTATATGTTAGTGACTACCTTTAACTTATGAACCTTCAAATGAACCTTCAAATAAATCATCATAATGACCTCAAATAAATCATCATAGTGACTACCTTTAATTTTTTATTGTTCCACCCTACAATTTTGTATTTGAGGTATGTAAAATAGTTGCTCTATAGAGTATTTTTATCTCTCTGCATTCTTTTGGTTGCCTTCATTTAAATTATGTAATGTTTCCATGGTTTCAAAAAATAAAGATTTTAGGAACAAGGTTTGATATGCATATATTTCTTATATACAAGCACAACAATTGAATGTTGGGGGTGTTATGGATATTTTAATACAGACATTTAAAATATAGAAACCCTTGTTATAAAATATTAGAATTGATTCCAACACCAAGAAGTAGGGTTATTTTAGAGATTTTGGAAGTAACTACACATCAAATTTTGGGTTCCTTTGAAAAGAAAGGGGTATGATGAAATCTTTGGGCATAAAATAGATGAAATGTACTCCATACTACTGCTGCACAATAGTTTGGTCGATGATATTTATAAAATAGTAAAGGAAGGTGTATGGAACAACCAAATTCTTATCATTATAAACAATGAATATTTTAAGATCCTTTTATTATGTGCAAGTTGAGAATATTTTATGAAAGGTCCCTAAATGAATACACTTTAAACTAATTTTAGCAATGACTATCAGATGTAGACAAAATGAATGCTTTTTGGATTAGGATGGTACACAGAATCTACTATCAAAAGGTTGTCAAAAATTCTTGGGACTAGGAGGTGTGAAGTGGCCTACTCTTCTTCTTTTCATGCCATCAAAATTTGAGTTTTATTGTAATCATTTACTTTGCCAAATTCTTCACACGTAACTCCTGAATCAATTTCCTACACACAAAATGACAAAAATAGGTTTGTTGATGGGGGCTTTCCTAGGTCAAATAGGTTTCAATATACCTTGAAGTGTGCAATATGGAAGGTTTGTATTTTTAATCTCCTACCCATTTCTTAATTTAAAAGATGATATCTTTATTATATATCTCCTCTATTTTTGGAGGTAGACATCTTTAGGAAAAGATCTCTTCCTCCCTCTTTAAAATGATCCCTTTACATTTGTTGAAAAATATCTCTTTTACAACTATCTCTTCCTTTCTTATAGCAATGAGGCATGTACAAGGATCTTTCTTCCTAGCTTGGAATGCATGTATGTTTATTAAGGGTATCTTCTTGGTGTTGAAGGTGCTTATCCTTGATTGCTATCTACCTTAAGATATCAACCTAGAGGTATGTTGACATCTTAAGGGGAGGCATATGATCTCTCCCTTTTTCTCGTGTTAATTTATTTATGTTATATCGTCAAACTAGAAGTGTTGTGTTACATAGCGCCCCCTAGGGCATGGTTATTATTTTTTTGAGATTCATTACTTGGAATAGCATGGATTAATGATAGTGTGATCATTGTTGTTGTTTACACCTTTGCAAGTGTTGGTTATTATTTTTTTTTTGTGTTTTGTCTCACTACAACAACCATTTTGTAGTAGAGTTTTGTTGTAGACCTATAAGTTATATCTCTTCTCCTGTGACAAAGTGTTCAAGTAGAATTGTTGGGACTAGGAGGTGTGGATCAACCAGATCCTCCACCTATCAGATGTAGACAAAATGAATGCTTTTTGGATTAGGATGGTACACAAAATCTACTATCAAAAGGTTGTCAAAACTTCTTGGGACTAGGAGGTGTGAACTAGTCTACTCTTCTACTTTTCATGCCATTAAAATTTGATTTTCATTGTCATCATTTACTTTGCCAAATTATTCACACGTAACTCCTGAATCAATTTCCTACACACAAAATGATGAAAATAGGTTTCTTGTGGGGGATTTCCTAGGTAAAAGCTCAGGTTGTGAATTAACCTTGAAGTATAAGGTTTTCCTTTTGAGGGAAAGGATAGATATAATCTAAAAATTCTTAAAATTGAACATGATACCTTGATGAATCTTTCTTGAATCCTCACACAAGGTTTTAGGATGTCATGCAGACTGTTGATCATGAATGTTGTGCTTTAACTTGAATTCTCCTTCAATTCTTGATGAATGCTTGATTGCTTGTTCACTTGGAATTGAATTGATTTTATAATTAAGAGATCACTTGAATTGTAGGTAGACCCCTTCAAATGACAGGGTAGGCTTCCTTTTATACCTAATCATACATAAAGTGCTTGAATTTTTTCTCACACATGAGGCAAGAAATGAGGGGTCATATTTTGGGTCCCAATCATGAGTACCAGGGCACCTAAGGCATCCTAGTCTTGTCAATTTAGGATGGGACATGCTAAAGTGGGCATCAATGTCTCAAGATCAAATGGACCTTAAGTGATTGTCTCTCTTGCATATGATTTATTTGCGTGATAAACTTCACCATTCTACTCACAAGAATTTTATTAAGTCTCAAATATAGGGATCATAACTTATTAATTGATGCTTAATGGATTTAAGGAACGTGTTTTCAAATTGGAAGCCAAAGTTTTAAAGTATGTAGAGAAGAAGGTGTAAGAGAAAATACTAGAAGTTTTGGTGATTAGATGTGAAACAACACATATCAAACTACAAGAAAGCATAATTTTTTTTTAAGAAAAGTGTAAATGATGTAGTGGCAGCATACATGTTTTAAAGGCAATGGCCTAAATATACTAAGGATATTAAGGGTCACATAGATATTATAGCATCACAAATTGTACAATTATCCAATACTATAGACATGAAGAATGATGCAGAAGGAAACAAAAGGATTCAAATAGAAAACTTGTACATGCAACTAAATCCATTGACTAATCAGAAGAACAAAATTAAGAAATGGTTTGATCATCTGAGAGATGTTGTATACTTGTAACTCACCAGCTACTTAGTTTTTGTGGGTAAGAATTTTTTTTGTTTTGGTTATGGTTGTGGTGTTTGTAGGGAGACATTTACAAATTTATATTTATTTTCACTATTTAATGGTTTATGGGTTTGTAATGGAAATTTAATGTTCTTTCATGTTTTTGTATAGATACTTTATAATATCCTATTATAGTGATTTTTCTATTATGGATAATGTTGTGGGTCAGATGGCTTTGCCATCGGTGCATGAAAGCATTGCATGAGTTATACTTTTAAAAATTACATGAAACATTTTTAATTTATTTGATTCAATGTTATTTGAAAAAAAATTATCAATGATGTTTCCTTTCTCCAAAAATTGGATCTAGGATCTTTCCGTCAGATAATATGTAACATCCAATGACTAAATATTTTCTTTACAAATGCTTATTTTATTTAATTATCATCTAAGTATGAATTATAATTTATATCTATGAGGAAGCAGAAGATACAAGCTGAAGACTCATGTGCAAGTAAATTTCGTAAAAGAAAGCAAGCATGATGGAAACAAGCTCATCAGCTGCCTAGAAGAGAGAAATTGGATAAAAGAAGAGGAAAGTGTTAAAGGGTGATAAATACATAGAGAGTATGCAATACAAGCAAACAATGTCTGGAGTGTGTGATGTGACATCTCTAATTTATGTCCAGAGGGACTAACTAGTTTTGGAATTCCTGGGAAACCTATTGGGCCACGCTTGGAGGAAATCAATGTGTTCATGCAAGGGCCACCTTTTTATATTATGAGAATGATTCTTTTGCATTGAAGGATATTTGGAAGACAATATCCAAAAATTTCTATAGTGTGGAACCAAAGTTGGTGGATTCAAAGTACTTTTCGACTTCCAGAAGACCAAGAGGTTATGTACACAATCTCCCAATAGAAGGGAGATTTCAAGAATTACCTCTCCCCCCCATGACTATTGAGGAAGCACTTCTTCAGAAAAAGGATGGCCTCCATGGGATCAAAGAAAAAAATTGAATTGCATAGACTGTAGACGATGTAGTGGTGTCCTACGTGAATAAATTTGCACTATAACTGAAAATTCAAGAGGGAAACTGCAAGATAGTGAACAAAAATATATTCTTGAAAAGTTTGAAGAATAGAACTTGGTTTGGGTGGGGCCAGGTCAGGTGGCTCCTCTAGAGGTTGACGAGATAGAAATTATATTAGGATTTGAAAAATATCACACTTGTGGAACTTCGTGTGCAACTGATCGATTGCATTGTTTGGGTAATGCATTCCAAATAGATACAGTAGCATACCATTTATATGTCTTGAAAGAATTTTATCCTGATGGCATTAAATTAAAGTACTTTCTCTTCTATCTGGTATTGGTGGAGCAGAGGTTTCATTGCATCGATCTAGGATACATATTTTCGTAGATACAACACAAGTTAAATGTCTCCCAGGTCGATGCAAAGCAACCTCTGCTCTAGAGATCACTAGAAAACAAAGAAAGAACTTTAATTTAATGCCATTAGGATAAAAGTCTTTAATCAAGATAGTTAAATGGTATGCAACTATATCTATTTGGAATGCATTACCCAAACAACGCAATCGATCAGTCGCACACGAAGTTCCACGAGTGTGATCTTTTTCAAATCCTAATATGATTTCTATCTCGTCAACCTCTAGAGGAGCCACTTGACCTAGCCCAACCCAAACCAAGATCCATTTTTCCCACTTTTCAAGAATTTATTTTTGTTCACTATCTTGCAGTTTCCCTCATGAATTTTCAATTATAGTGCAAAGTTCTTCACGAAGGACACCACCACATCATCTAGATTCTATGCTTCAATTTTTTTCTTTGATCCCATGGAGGCCAATAGTCCTTTGTCTAAGGAAGTGCTTCCTCAATAGTCATGGGGGGGAGAGGTAATGCTTGAAATCGCTCTTCTATTGGGAGATTGTGTACATAACCTCTTGGTCTTCTGGAAGCTAGAAAATACTTTGAGTCCACCAACTCTGGTTCTACACTATAGAATTTTTTGGATATTTCCTTCCAAATATCCTTTGGTGCAAAAGCATCATTCTCATAATAGAAAAAAGGTGGTCCTTGCATGAACACATTGATTTCCTCCAAGCCTAGCCCAATAGGTTTCTTAGGAACTCTAAAACTAGTTAGTCCCTCCTAACATAAATTAGAGACGTCACATCACACACTCCAAACATTGTTTTTTTTTATTGCATACTCTCTATTTATTTATCACCTTTTAATACTTTCCTTTTCTTTTCTCCAATTGCTCTCTTCTAGGCAATTGATGAGCTTGTTTCCATGTCATTCAAGATAATGTCTGCTTGATTTCTTTTACGAAATTTACTTGCACACGAGTCTTCATCTTGTATCTTCTGCTTTTGCACATATATAAATTATAATTCACGCTCAGATGATAATTAAATTAAATAAGTACTTGTAAAGAAATATTTAGTCATTGGATGTTACATATTATCTGACAGAAAGATCCTAGACAATTCTTGGAGAAAGGAAACATCATTGATAACCTTTTTTTCCAAATAACACTGAATCAAATAAATAAAAAATGTTTTATGCAATTTTTAAAAGTAGAACTCGTTCAATGCTTTTATACACCAACGTCAAAGCCGTCTGACCCACAACATCTGATACTGTTGGAATTCTGATGACAACTAAAGAAATATCTGACAAGGATGTTGTATATCCGACGTCACTTCCTTGTCGGATAGTCGTCGAGGAGCAAACATATCATCCATTGGAATTTCAACCATATTCTGTCAAAATTTTTGGCCAAGGGAGAAAATATAGCCATCGTCATAAGATTTCATAACGTCGTCAAAATTCTGATGCAAATGGCATCGTCGGGAAGACCGATGATTATTTTTCAATGGTTAAATTAGTCGGAAGTCCGATGTGGTGTCGTCGGACTTCCGACAATTAGCTGTCAGAAATTAGGCCCAAAAGTACTAGTGATGTAACATGTGGACAAGAATTATTGTTGTATTTCTGAGATATCTTATGTGTTGGATATTATTTATTTTAGTCTAAGGACGACATGGTTTGTAATGATGTAACTGGTTTATTGTCTAGTAGCCGACTTGATTGTTTATGGTCAAGGGTTTGTATAAATAAGATGTAACATCTCATTGTAGATCATCATGGTTATGGTAAGAGGTCATGGTCAAGGAATGTAATGTCTGGATATTGTAATATAATTTAGACAGAGGATTTGTTCGACCAATGGAGATCGAATTGGGTTTGTAAGAGGATTTAGTACTCCGGTATTGAGCTTAACCAAAACTATACTCAAGCATAGGAGATGTTATATTTTGTAGTTTAACACTTCTCTAGATTGTAGTCTGTATTTGTATGTAGTCAGTTAGACTCCTTTTGTGATTTACTTCCATAACTGAGAAAAGACAACCACAGTGATTTCTATCTATACACCCTTCAGGATTATGGTATGTAATGAGTCTTTTGATTTGTGTGAACTTCTTTTGACTGAATTATTAAAGAATCTAAGCAAGACAAAGAAGAGTAAATATCAGTTCAAATTTGGGTCTCTAATAATTTGTTTAGCATTTATGTTTTTAAATCAACTTCCCAGTAAAGATGATGTTGTTTGGGAGAAGTCATCTCCAATTGGAATGAAAATGGGTGATTATGTTAGAAGATACATGCTAGACACCAAGAAATATCAAAGAGATTTATATGGTTGGTTCAAATAATTTCAAACTTCTAATCAAAAAAGGTACATATTTTCATCAGACCTAGTGAACAGTTACAAAGATACATTCACCTTCGTCGTTAGCAAGGATAATTGTTACATATTCGCAGTAGAATCACAAGTTGGGTGGATTTTAGAATTACCTTACAAGGTTTTTAATGTTGAGTCATTTGTACATATTGAAAAGGTAAAGAGTTTTGATATTGATCTCAATGAGGAAGGTTTTGGGATAGTAGAGGAAATTGAAGAAAGTGAAAGAAAGGAGAAATCTCCAAATACTTTGCACAAGAGGATGTTTGAAATATTCACCAAGATGGGGCTTATAGAATCTACGCAAAAGTGTGTATCCCAAACATCTAAGTCCACGTCATTGCCTTCTTCGACTAAGAATAATATATCAGAAGTATCCAAAAATGTGCAAAGTGGATCTATGTCTACAAAAAATAAGAGGAAGCCCATGAGAAAGACAAGAGCCCAAAGGAAGGAAGAAGAATTTGATGATAGCTCTAATGAAGAAGCTGAGAAAGAAAAGTTTATTATAATCTCTAGAAAGTCGAAGCCTGAAGCAACCCCTATAAAGAAACCTCTGGTCAAAAAGTAGAAGAAGGAACCATCCTTTGATGTAGAGAAAGGGAAATTTGTTGCTAAAGAAGAGAGTCCTAAGGTAGAAGTTCTGAATTTAGGAAACTTACTTCATTCTATTGTTGGAAGTCAATTGTTGAAATATATTATGAAAAACTATGATGAACATGAAATTGAAAATAAGGATTATATGCAAATTGTTGTAAGTAGATACATGATTTTTTTTGATAAAACCTTGAATGAGATCAAATAGGAAATACTAGATAAACTTTATGAGATTTTAGTAGAAAAGAGACAGGATGCAATGAACAAAGAGCCAAATTTTGGGACTACTACTATAGACAGGGTTTGTAATCCTTTGAGTAGGGAAGCTTGTTTGAGAGTTCAACAAGCTCTGAACACATGTTTGTGAACCAAGGAGACAGTTAACCTTATTATGGCTAGTGGTCCTAATTGTTGATAGATGTTTTGACACACTCACAAACAAGCAGGTAGAACATGAATGTACATACCACCTCTCCTAAAAAGCAATCAATCTTGAAAGATTGACAATTCCAAGGTTTTTGTAGTTGGGTCACAATGGTGTTGGGTAACTCGGTGGTTGATGTAGTTGTACCTATTCAGGGGCCTGTAGATTCGAGACTTTCTGATTCATCTACAAAAGTTACATAACTAAACTAAAACCTAAACTAACCAGTGAAAAAGAAATATAAAGAGAGAGAGAGAGAGAGAGAATACAAGATGATGATGAGCATTAGAGATGCATTCAATCTAATAATATCAACTAAATTTAAAGGACATTGGAACATTCATACATTAACATGTGAATTATCAATTTAACATATTAATGAAGTTAGATTAGATGAAAGAAATACTAAACCACATATCTTTGAGATACAAAATACCAACTACAATTTCCATAAATTTGTTACACTTGCATAATACATGTCATGATTTTCTCAATATGTTGAAGTAATCATTTGTTCAAAAATCAAAATTCAATGGAGAGCTACTGGTTGAATTTGAAGCTATTATCCTTATCCTTATCTTGCGTCTTGTGATTGATTTTTTGTAGGTAAGAAGAAAACAACACTCTTATTTGGCTTGTCATTTAAATGATAGGATTAGAAAAAATATATGTAAAAATTGTGGATAGATTTCATTATTAAAACAGATATTTTATTTATTCATTATTCTATTAAAAAAATATTATATTATTATATTTTAATTATTATGGGGTTATCATTGTATTATAATAATTAATCTTAAGAGTAAATTATTCAAATCATGTTTACAAATAGAAACTTGTAGTCATTGAATTCAAATCAAATTTAATATAAAAAAAAAATCTTTTAAATGGAAACATGTCCTTGCTTTCCACTTTATACGTTGCAAATTAAAAAAAGCCAAAGCCAGTTTTTGTTGTATGTAGTGGAAATTACAAACAAATCAAATCCGATCTAAAATTTCAAAGCCAATTTCTGTTGTATGCAATGGAAATTAGAAACAAATCAAATCCAATATGAAATAAAATGTTCTAAATAGAAACATGTCCATATTGACTACTTTCTTTATTATTAGTTTTTTAGTTTTTCTTACATGGAATGTGAAATTAGAAACAAAAGAAAAAGTAATGGTAATTATAGATGAGCATCAATTTTAACAGAGAAAGTTTTTATTGATGAACATTCTTCGTGCTCGAGCATGTGTGTATAATACACCTCTCGATGTAATAGACAAAAATATTTGTTTATTTATTCATTTATTTATTTTCCTTTTTAACTCAAAGTGAATAATCATTACAATAGAATGTTAATCTCTCCCACTAGACACACATATACATATACATATTTACATACGCATATGCATGTGCATGTGCATATACATATACATATGTATATGTACACTCACATAATCATATATACATATACATGTATATGTGTGTCTGTACATATACATATGTTGATGCAGCAGCACCGGTGTAGTTCTTACCAGTTGAGGCAGATTGCAATGGAATTTCTTGAGATCGTGGAATTTCTTCTTGTTTCAGAGTTTAGCGTTGTGGTTTTGGGTTTATTCCCTTGTATTCCTAGTCTTTTTCATATTTGATTTTCATGGCATTTGGATTTAATCCCAGTGAGTTATCGATTCTGGTATTGGCCCAGTTGATATGTTCTTACCGGTTAGTCTGGTAGTGTGTTGAGCAAAGTTGGATCGGGTTGCATTTCATCTCCATGACTTGCAAATCATTGGAGATGTTTTTTTGGACCTTGGTTGGTATTTTTGGAGATCTACGCATCATGTCATGCTTTGGAGTTTTTCTTAGTGATTTGAGCCGACATGTTACTGTTAGCACGTTTCATGAACCAGTTGGTCTTTGGGCTGACCTGATTAAGTTGTTATTATGTGTGAACAGTATAAATGGGAGTTTGTGAATAATTTGAGAGGATAGAGGATGGAAAATCGAAGACTAAAGTTTGAGATCGAGCGAAGATGTAGTTTTTGGAGAGACACTAGTCTGGGAGATGAAAGTCGGGATGGCAGGAGTCTGGATCAGTGTAGAATAGTGCAGACTATTACCGGATGATGAATTATTGAGAAGATGATCTACGGATCATAGATCTAAGTTGTAAGAGTTGTTTTATAATCCTGGGTTGCGGTCCTGCATGTGACATATGTAATTCTTCAAACTGTAATAAGAATTTTTCATATTGTTTACCAATTATGTATTTTGTGTTGTTACCAGTTGTTCTTTCTACTATTTTTGGCATTGTGTTACCGATTACCAAAATATTTTGCATAGTGTTTGTGTTAGGTTGCAAGGATGGGTCGTCCTTCTTTAAATCCCCCTACCTTGATTGCATCAAGTGGTATCAGAGTTGATTTGTGAATTTGTTGTTGGAGGAGGACTCGGTTATGCACCGGTTGGTTGGAGAGGATATTGAGGTGACTTATGGACATTTAGATCATCAAACTAGATCAAGTGATGGGACTCACTTTTCAATTAACCCCAAGAGTCTGATGCAGGAGCGTCGGCGTAGTTCTTACCAGCTGAGGTAGATTGCAGTGGAATTACTTGAGATCTCGGCATTTCTTCTTGTTTGAGACTTTAGCATTGTGGTTTTGGTTTTATTCCCTTAAGTTCATGGTCTTTGTCATGTTTGATTTTCATGGCATTTGGGTTTAATCCTGGTGAGTTATCGATTCCGGTATAGGCCCAATTGATATGTTCTTACCAGTTAGTCTGGCAGTGTGTTGAGCAAAGTTGGATCGAGTTGTAGTTGATCTCCATGACTTGCAGATCTTTGGAGATGTTCTTTTGGTCCTTGTCCAGTATTTCTGGAGGTTCACACATCATTTCATGCTTTGGAGTTGGTCTTAGTGATTCGAGCCGACATGTTACCGTTAGCACCTTTCATAAACCAGTTGGTCTTTGGGCCAACTTGATTAAGTTGTTATTATTTGCGAATGGTATACATGAAAGTTTGTGAATCATTTGAGAGGACAGAAGATGGAAGATTGAAGACTGAAGTTCAAGATCAAGCAAAGATGTAGTTTTTGGAGAGATTCTGGTCCGGGGAGACGGAAGTCGGGATGGTTGAAGTCCAGATCAGTGCAAACTATTACCGGTTGATGAATTATTGAGAAGATGATTTGTAGATCATAGTGAAGAGGGGAACAGCCAGCAAGGTGAGATTAGATGGTTAGTATGCAAAGAAATCCTTTAAACACACAAAAAACATGAAAAACATCAAACAAATCATATAAAAACACAAAACAAACTGTTTATACCTTGCAAATCTATACCTTCTCCTTCAAATTGAGCCTTTGATGAAGCCAAAGATTCACCCTTCCTTGACTTGATTGGATTGGATCCTTTCTTGAATGAGGATGGCTCTCCAAGATTGTGCACAAGATGATTAGATGGAATGGGTGAAGGATTTTGACTAAGTGATGGATAAATGGAAAATTGAGTAGAGTTTGGGTGCTATGGATGATTTCTCAAACTCAATTGGATAGTATAAACTTATCTAACTTGGAGATCTCAAATAAGGGAGTGGATTCCTCAATTTATAGGAGAAGAGGAGAAGAAATGGAAGGCTAAGATTGATCCAAGATGGAGGGTCAGAATTCCATGTGCGCCCACATATGGCCCAAAAGGAGGTGACAAGACAAGTGCGGAGACCAAGAGATATGTCGTAAAGGCATTTCTTGTCTCCACACTCCTCAAGTCTCATTAGGAAGACTTCCCAATGTAACTAGGGAAGAGAGAAGAATAAAATATTCCTTGACAGATGGGGATGAGGAATTAAAAATTCTTCAAAAAGGATGATCATAGGGATTAGAGGAATAAGGAGGAATTAAAAATTCCTTGGAGGAAGGGATGTCTAGAGGAATGTGAGATTACATTCACCAAGGAAAAGGGTATTTAAGGAAGGTGGTTGGATAGAAGAGACAAGGAGTTGACTTTGTGGATAATCATGAGGATTAGCAACTCATTAGGGAAGGGATTAGAAGAATGATTAGGTGGGATTAGGGAAAATGGGATTTGTAGGAGGATTTGAATAGGAGAGAATGAGTGGAGGAAATTAAAAATTAGAAGAATAATGATAAGTGAGATTAGGGGGATTCTAGAATAATTCATTAGGTTAATGATGGACTAAGAAAAAGGTGATTTGTAAGAATCACCTAGATTAATTAATTAATTAAAATTAATTAATTATAAGGAGGAATTTGGAGAGAATTAATTTTAGGGCTTTTTAGAAGAATAAAGGTAGATTGATTTATCAAATAAATAAATCAATAAACTATAGCGACAATATTAATTATATTTAATTAATATTGAGAAGGAATAGGAATTGGCATAACTAATAAATTAATTGTGTGAGGAATGTAAATAAATTAATTTAAGTGTCTAGATTTTGCCCCTCTTTTACGTAGTGGAAAATTTGGTGATGGGTAAAATATAGAAGAAAAAAGATGCCCCAACATAACACATGGGTGGTGTATGCCCCCTCGAGAATTTTTTCAGATTTTTTTAGAAAATTGATGGTAAATTCTCGAAAAGAAGAAGGGGTGAGAAATGAACGAGAAAGAAAGATAGAGTGGATTGAGAAAAATAGAAGAGGAGATAGAAGGAGGGAGAGCACAAAGGGAATGGGCCCGCAAGGGGGTCCATATAAGCCACAAAGGGCCCAATGAAGGGTCATTGTTACACACAAGCATTGGAGCAACCTAGAGCTTAGAAGAAGAGAAGAAAAGATGGATCACATTCCCACACGTGAACACCCCACCAAGAGGATTTGATAGTACGAGAGACCCAAAATCTATGGACCACCGATATGTACAAATATCCTCCTCTATGATTTTTTAGATTTAGGCTAGAATTAGGGCTTAGATTAGGGTAAAAGGTCTAGTGAGCTGGTCACATTGATCGTCATTTCAGCACACACACCTCTAGGATAGCGTGAGTGCTTGTGATTCAATAGGGAAAGTAGGGGAGTCTGGCGCAAGCACTCACATTTGGCATGGGCGCTCGCAGCGGGGGATAGTTAGCGTTAGGTTTAGGGTTAGGAAAAGAGGCATTGCAGTGCGGGCCCTCATGCTAGGGTATATTAGGATTAGCTTGGGGAGGGAGAAAAAGGTAGCACGACACGTGCGCTCATCCTAGTTTAGTCTAGGGTCCCATGTTGAGGTCCGTTAGCATGTGCACCTATAGAATGGCGTGAGCACCATAGGTTTGGTGCAAGCACCAAGTAAATTAGCACGTGCGCTCGGGAAGAAAGGGATGGAAAAATAGTCTTAGAATTTTTGGCTTGAGGTAAGGTATAGGTGCATCAGGGGGTAGGATAGGGCCTGAGGAAATAAGATGATGAATTGAATTTTTGGATGCAAGAGGATTTCGGACGATTGGCATTGAGGGAGCACTAGCCAGCAACTATGAGATTATATCGACGGTTGTGATCGGATGAGTTAAAGATCTTAGCAGTTGTGGGGTTACATTTTGATGGTAGTTGGCTAAGGATTCAGGCCCATGTGGTCATGATGATAGCTTTAGTGGAGAGGTGGGATAGTAGGTATAACACCTTCCACCTACCTACCGACGAGACGATAGTGGTTCTAGTAGATCTATGGAGGATCTTGAAGATCCCCATTTGCAGTGTCATATCAAAGTACTGATTAGATGTGATAGGTTTTTACCTATTGGAGGTTTGCAAGTATGAGGCCTTGCCAATGCTAGATAGGAGCAGGATGCATTTGGGTAGGGCGATGGGTATCTGACATATTCCTCATCTAGTACTTGTGATTTTCAGATTTTTGAATAGACAGATTATACCTGATCTTGGAGGACATGGGTTTCCTATTGGGTGGAGAAGGTGTGTTTATTACATGGTTCATGATTGTGTGGAGTATGCCTGGGGAGCCACAATGTTGGCTCAGTTGCACCATGATATGCATTTCATGGTGTATAGGGAGTATGCCATCTATCTACGGGAATTACACTTCTTCATATCTAGGCTTGGGAGCATATAGTAGTTACACAGCCAGTAGGTGTATAGGATAGGCGGGCTTGATGCATTAGACACAATGCACCACTGAGAGGGGGGTGAATCAGTGGTTCTCAAACTTTTCCTTTTAACTATCCTATGTGAGTGTACCAGTTAAAAGATATAACTGAATATATAGTTACCGGTTAAATGGGAGACTAACACAAAAGCACTCACACATAAAGGGGACATATCATAACACCAACATATACAAGGAAAGCCCAAGATGGGAAAAACCTCAGTGAGAAATACTGCTGGAGACTACTACTCCAAAACAACCTCACAATGAATCTCTAATAATAATGTTTAGGGCACAAACACAAGGAGCACCAACCCTTGATTTAGGGCTCCAACCCAAGGAGCTATAACCCCTGCACCAAGCTCCAACTCAATTGTCGACAACAAGTATATTCAAATACAAAAGTAATAGTCTTGTTACAAATGGATTTTGTAACTCTTCTTTGAATCTCTCTGTTGGATCTTCTATCCAGTTCATTGTCAGTTCTATGTTAACCCTCACATTGTTGCAACCTTATTCTCTATTGCACTCTTGTTGGTTCAACCTCTTCTCCTTCTGTGTCGGTTCTAAACTCTATCGATTTGGCACTTTAATGGTTCTCTTCTCTCTCTGGTACATTGCTACTCTCCACTAGTACTACACTTTGTTGTTCTATGCCTACCTTCTTTGCAATCTTCTTCACTTCTTCTCTACCGATATGGTCACTGTCAGTTCTGCACTTTTGTTGCTGCTTGAATGCTTCAACCTCATTCTTTCTCACACTTCACCTCTTCTTCTTCTTATTTGTGATAACTTAACTGATTTATTCTTCCATACAGTAACACTCCCTCATTCAGTAGCCACTTTCAACAATTTTGGCTCTCATATTTATAACCTGGCTTTCCTGCCAAAAGCCAATTCAAATTTTAGGCTGTTAGGGTTTCCTCATCAACCTCAAGACAAACCAAATCCAATCAGATCTCATTCGATATGATTGCCTAGATCAATAAACTATAACTCCTCAATCAACCCTGCCATTATTGTGCCTTCTAGAACACACCTTCTATTTTTAGGATCCTGCTCTTAACCTGTCAGTGGATTTCTCAGTTGGTTACCAAGAATGGTTTTACAATTTCCTTCACCTTCCTTGATCTACTCAAAAATTATGTGTTGGATCTCTTATGTCCATTGACCTCAAGCCACAAACCTTTGCCTTGCATCCTATGAATCTCGCAGTCGACATAAATGTCAACCTGTCACCATCTACCTCATTGCCTGACACTTCACCAACTCAATACACTGACCTGTGCATGCATACCACTTCATATCCACGTGGCAACTATGTCAGCATCCTCCTTTACTTGTGATGGACTTGTAAAGCACTGAGATGGGGGGTGAATCAGTGACACCAAAAACAATACTACTTTAAACATTGACCGGAAGATATACTTAACAAGTTTGTTAAACAAGTTTGTTAAACAATATGTATGTTTTCCAAAATGATATAACAGCATCCATAATAAGTAAAACATCAACCATAACACAAATGTTTATACGTGGAAAACCCAAATAGGTAAAAACCATGGTGAGATGGGACTCGCAAGTTAACTATCTGCAATAATAGATAACTAATCGGTTAAGGTCTACAAAAGGTTGCTCTGCTAGGAGTGAATCCTGTTAAAGATCCCAAAGCTTAGTTAAAAGCTATACCTTGTAAAAGGTAGTACCCTATAAGGAGTAACCTCGATAGAGGATTTCTGAATCCAAACTAATGCATCACCTAGTTATAGTATTTGTACAATAAATCTTTTTAGATCTTACCCGGTTAGGGGATTTGACTACTCCAGCAATTAGAAAACAATAGGTGGTGTGATCTAGTAGTAGCACAACTTGCTTGTATAGATCCTCTTCTGCATACTCAACACTTCATTACCAACATACTCTGCAACTTAGCACTTCTACCTTCGCATCAAATCATCACATAACATATCTCCTTCACTCATTCAAAATAATTCATTGTGATGTCAATATATAGACATTTAGATTTCATGTCAGCCTATAAAAATCATATCACAATTTCCTAGGTGTAGTGTATCTGGTCAAACAATCATAACTCATCACAGAAATATCGCCAAAAATTATCGGTAAGGATAACTCATCATGACTAGTGATAACTCATCACATAATCAATGAATACCAATTGGAATTAAGCATATAAATTGTTTATCCTTTGATTCTCCTATGATAATCTCCATTGGGTCTTCAAGTTGATGTCGAGTTATGTATATCCACCGGTTGTCTCCATGTATATACCAATTGTCACCATGTACTGGTTATATATAAACCTCTAGTATACCGGTTGCAATATAAATAACTTTGAAGTCACACTGGTAGACAATATGAACATATGTGTGTATATGTTTTATCAATGAAAACATATGATGAAGTTATTCATTACAGTCATCATCAAGCCAACAATCTCCCCCTTTGGCATTGATAGCAACACTTAGAAAATTTTACAGTAATACCACTAAGTGTGCTTACAAAAAAAATTTATACACATATACATATACTCCCCATTAATACATACAACATACAAAATTTTCACAACACACATACATATTTCTACTCCCCCTTTGACAACAATGCCAAATGAAAAGCAAAATACATATATATAGAAAAGTTTGTGTCAAAATGTTTTACAAAAAGTTGAAAAAATGAATCAAGATTCATGCATTGCAAGCCTCAGAAAAATGTCACTAAGTTTTCTCTTCAATTGAAAAAAAGCATATTCCCATGTCTCTAGCAAGTTCTCAGTGAACTCAAGTGTAGACATAATCTGAGTATGGAACTCTTCTATTGAATCAAGTGTACATGTTTCTGGAGTAGCCAAAATAGCTTATGCATTCTTGTAGGATCTTTGCAGTATGTCCACTTGGGTTCTGAGTAGATTCTTCAATTCCTTGAGGGATCGTAGTATTTTTCCCTTTTCAAGATCATAGGTATCTAACCTGTTTTGCAAATCATCCATAGATTTGCCAAAAGCAAAAATAGAACCTTGAAGTGGTACATATGCATTGCATATCTTCTCTAGCTCTTGCTCCATTTCAATTCACCTGTTATTGATATCAGAATAAAAGAATGAAACATTAGAATTAGATGCAAGGAATTTCCCTCTTGTTTCAATAGCTTTTCTTAATAAATCTTTATTAAGAGATAGAGCAATTTTTCCTGTATCAATCTCTTTCATAAGTTCCTCTCCATGCTTCTTCATATAACTCTTCTCAGGATAATTTTGTACTTCTTCTAGGGAATTAAGTTGGTCAAATGCATCAACAACCAATTGACCAAGTTTACTAATAGGAGTTGTCAAATTCCCTATAGCAGTTTTCGAAAGTAGACTTGTCAGAATATCCATAGCATTCTGAATGGTTTCTGCTTCCATTCTTTGATCTTTAAGTCTCTTCTTATGTTCCCTAGATTGCATGACAATTGCAATATTCATCATTCAGATGCACTCATATTATCAACAATTATAGGCCTTGAGATGCCTAATGAGTCATCATCATCTTCATCAGTCTATTGTATGACTAATGATTTTACCGATTTAGAAGATGTTACCTTCATAATCTTTTCTTTCTCTTGTTCTTTCTTTGTTTCCTATTTATAAATCTATGTATCAACTTTTTCATCAGATTCCTTCCAAGTGGATTGTGAAACCAATGGGAGTTGAGGTTTCACTGGTTGTTCCTTGGCTGGTGGAATATCCACTCCTAGTTGAGTTATCTCAATTGAAGTAGCCTGTGAGTCTGAAATTTCCAATGGCAGCATATCTGGTGCAGTAACATTTCCAGATAGATCTATTGTATCCTACATATCATCAACCAGTATGACTCATTGGAAAATAGTGCCATCCTTCATCTTGATAGGATAGACAATATCGGCTTGCACAATTTCTTCCTCATCCATTTCAAGTTGATCAATAGTATCATTCTCATCCTTAGAAGAATGTATAATCTCTAGCATCCGTTGAATATTACGAGCAATCTGATGAGTCTCATTTTCAACAAGTTGCACCTTTCCACTAAGTAGATTCAATCTTCTTGTCTTGAAATAAAATTGGGCTTTGTACTTATCAAGCAATTAATTCAACTCATCTTTTGACAAATCAAATAAATATTGTACAAACACATCATCTATTATTTCTTTTTCTTTCTTCACAACTTCCTCCCATTTATTCAAAAGAATAGTATATAAGGAGTTAGAGGTATCTTTTACAAAATCATGAGGTAATCTATTATAATGTCACAAATAATTGATTACTAGTTGAATAATTTGTTCCTTTTCATCTTCATTAAATGAATCAAAATGATCTTTGACATTATCAAATATGTTTCTTCCTAATGTCTTCACTGTTCTCTCAAAGTTAGTCTTGGGCTTGTAAGTTAAGACATCAAAAGGCACAATTGCCTTTCGCACTTCCTTCACTTGTTTGGTTGTTTTACCAGTTGCTTTCATTTTCTTGTGTTCCTCCTCTGTATCAATACCTTTAGATTCTACTTGGAGAATCAGTTTCCGACCTCTTTTCTTTGATGCAGTCTCCTTCTTTGCATATACTTTAGGTTTTGGTTCCTTTTTGGTTTGGTCACTTCATGTCACTCTTGTACTTTTTATCACTGGAGGTGCTTGCTCAGCCTTCTTCTTCTTACCTTTACCACTTATGGTTGGAACACTACTAGTTTTAGCTTTTGCAGTTTGAACTTCAACTGTATCCAATTTTGCCTTCTTTTTGTCCACTGGAGATGCCAACAGGTTATTGGCATAACCGATCAATAATTCATAGTTGACTTCATAGCTCATGTCTTCCATTTCTTCTTCTGTAGGCTCAATAGCCTCAATCAAATAGAAATCAGTGGTAACTATGAAAATAATGTCCTTAGCGAAGTGTTTCACCATATCCTCAGGCAATCTTACCCTCATACTCATTTTCTTTTGAAATTCATTGAAATATTTATTCATGGCAGCAAAGAAGGTGTTCCTCATAGCCTTGATACTATCCTTAATCTGGGCAGATACCAGTAGATCCTTAGACCATTCAAGATCACCATTTCCCAGTAGGAAATTCTAGAAATAAAAAAATAGACCGATCAACAACTGGCCAAATTTAAACTTTTGACTGCTATCATTCTTGATAGACTGAAGATTAAACAATAATTGGCTCCTTATGGCCTCACATAGGTCATAATTAGCATTTTAGATATCATTTTATAAGCAATATGCACTATTGTAGATGGAACACTATTCAATCTACTAGAATAGAATATCTGGTAGCCTATAACCATAGTTGTCAACTTAACCGTTGGGTCCTTGATGTTATTGACAGAAAAAGAACTCCCATCAAAGGTTGATCTGGTTAGAGTATTTACTATCTCTTTTGAAATTTGCCTCAGCTTAGGTACTTCACAGGTTGAGTAAAAATGTTATATCTTGAATAGATTCCTTGGTCATAGTATGAGTCCTTTCTAAATACATGTTTTCCCCATGAAGACGACTCAAAATAATTCAGATATGTTCCTCTTCAAAATCTTCGAGAAAATAAGCTGCATTATGAAAACCTTTCTCATAAACCCTAAGATATTCTGGTTGAATCTTTCTATTTTCATTGCAAAGGGATTTCAACTGAGAATATATCAACAATGATCCTATATCCTCAATCTTGCAATCAATATAGCTGGACAAATCTCCTTTCACTACGACACCACTAGGAACTTGTGATAAATCATTATAAGACACAATTTGTTCCACCTTTACAACTTCCATAGGTTCATATGTGATCATCAATTTCTCTACTGGGTTAGAAGATGATGCCATTTCAGATAGACTATATTCGAAAGTAGGATTTTTCAAAGAAATACCTTATTTTACGTGCACGCCTCATTTACCGATTGAATACTCAAGTGATACAATTTTGACTAAAATCAACTAACAATCCTTTCTTATCTCTACAAGCGCTCAAAAATTATTTCTCAAATGCATTAGGGTAAAAATAACAAAGTGAAACTCGCTTTTATCCTTTTTATCTACTACATTAAATTCTCACTCGTTAGGGTTACAAACCCTAATTACACCTCTTAATGATACATACAATATTAACATATGTAAAACCGGTTGATAACCGATTGACAAAAAGTTATCAAGATTTCATGCATTCAAATTCTCTTACCACACATTCATTTCAAGGGGTCCAGAAGTAGATTTTTCGTTATGCTCCCCTTAGCCATATTAGAAAAGGCTTAATTCATTGGTGTAGGATTCTCCACACTAGGTGAAGGATTAGTTTCTTCTCTAGGTAAATCATCACTCTTCTTCTTCCATATTTGATTCATTTCTTCTCTGGTTTCTTCAATATTGACCTTCTGCTTACCTTTCTGATCTTAGAATACCTTTCTGATCTTAGAAGAATTAACCAGTTTTCTCTTTCTGGATCTACAAAACTTTTCCATGTGTCCTGATTTATGATAATGATAGTAGGCCATTCTGGATGATCTCCAAGGTCCTGCATTACCTCTCCCAGTTCTTCTTCTGCAATTCATAGCCACATGACCAAAGTTGTTATAGATGGTGCAACTGACATTTGTTACCTTTTCCATCTCAAATGGACTAAACTGGTTTCCGTAGGGTCTCTGCCAACTCATGTTACCCTGGTTATCATAATTTCTCATCCAGTTGCCATTTGTTCTTAGATGCATATGCAGTACTGGATTATTTGCTCCATATTTGCATTCAACTAATCTATGTCCATGCATTTTGCATGTGAAACAATGACCTTCAAATATCTTGGACACATACCTAGCATTTGTATTGTACCTTGCATTTCCATTAGGTTTGTTTCTACAAAAATTTACAGTGTGACCAGTTTTATGGCAAACAAAACGAACAAGTTTAAAGACCTTCATACCGATAGGCATATTAGTCTTAGGAGCAGATTTGTTCTTATGACTGTTGCTCTTGGTACCGAAGGATTCTCCTTTTTCAGATGTGTGAAAACCAAGTCTAGAGGTATCACCATTCATCCTTTGTGATTGAATTTTTTCTTCTAGCAAGGTAGAACTTTTGTTGAACTTTTCCAATTTCCCATTTACTTCAGTGAGCTGTCTAGTGAGATCTTCATTATATTTTGATAGGTTCTCTCTCAAAGATGATGCTAATTCAAGATCTAGCTGTAAGTTATCTTTTTCTTCTTTCTCTGCATTCAAATTCTCATGCAAATTAGCATTCTCTCACTTGATCTTGGCAATCTCATGATCTCTTTCCTTGATGAGATCTTCAGCAATTCTCCTGGCTTCTAGTTCCTGACTCATGCGGATAGTACGACCTTCTAGCTCTCTCCTCAAATTTAGCTTTTCACTATTTATTTTTTCAACTTCCTCAGCTAAAACATCAATATTGGCCTCATTTCAAGAACTATTATCAAATATTTCTAACAGTTGTTTAGTTAGCTCTCTCATTTTGACTTGAGAAGCTTTTAGTTTGACCCTTAGGGTTTCAAGCTCATTTCTACTAGCCTCGAGTTCTCTATCCATCTCAAAGTAGCTCATATC
The DNA here is from genome assembly GCF_030272615.1 of Cryptomeria japonica. NCBI lineage: Eukaryota > Viridiplantae > Streptophyta > Pinopsida > Cupressales > Cupressaceae > Cryptomeria > Cryptomeria japonica. The sequence continues at coordinate 410,030,849 of NC_081405.1, read as the reverse complement.
CCCCATGGTAGCTTTAGGGTTTCCTTCCAAGTGATTAGGATTTAAAGAAGTTAGGCTTTGATACCAATTCATGGACTTGTAAAGCACTGAGAGGGGGGGTGAATCAGTGACACCAAAAACAATACTAATTTAAACACTGACTGGTAGATATACTTAACAGGTTTCTTAAATAATATGCATGTAATCCAAAATGATATAACAGCATCCACAATAAGTAAAACATCCACCATAACACAAGTCTTTATATGTGGAAAACCCAATTAGGTAAAAACCATGGTGAGATGGGACTCACAAGTTAACTATCTGCAATAATAGATAACTGACTCGTTAAGGTCTACAAAAGGTTTCTCTGCTAGGAGCGAATCCTGTTAAAGATCCCAAAGCTTAGTTAAAAGCTATACCCTATAAAAGGTAGTACCTTGTAAGGAGTAACCTCGATAGAGGATTTATGAATCCAAACTAAAGGATCATCTGGTTAGAGTATTTGTACAATGAAGCTTGTTAGAGCTTACCCGGTTAGGGGATTTGACTATTGCAGTGATTAGAAAACAATAGGTTGTGTTCTAGTAGTAGCACAACTTGCTTGTATAGATCCTCTTCTACACACTCAACACTTCATTACCAACATACTCTGCAACTTAACACTTCTACCTTCGCATCAAATCATCACATAACATATCTCCTTCACTCATTCAAAATAATTCATTGTGATGTCAGTATATAGACATTTAGATTTCATGTCAATTTCTAGAAATCATATCACAATTTCCTAGGTGCAATGTATCTGGTCAAACAATCATAACTCATCACAAAAATACCGCCAAAAATTGTCGGTAAAGATGACATCATCACTAGTGATATTTCATCACATAATCAATGAATACTAGTTGGAACAACAATACCGGTTGGAATTAAGCATATAAATCGTTTATCCTTTGATGCTCCTGTGATAATCTTCATTGGATCTTTAGGTTGTGTAGACACCCAAAAATGGTCAAACGCTTGCGAGGTCATACTTTAACATTTGCGCATTGCCTCATTTTAGGTTTTTGCGTCGCATTAACATTTCTCCTATGTCACGCACTTGATTTTTATCATTTGCGAGCATCGAGTCATTCTTCTACATTCTTCAATCATCTCGTCTTCAAATTTGGTCTTGTCGACAACATTATCCAGTCATGATTTTGATCAATTTTATCCTGTCGCATCAATGTGCGTATTCATTTGTCATCATTTTGGACATCGTCAAACCTAATTAGGGTTTTGTCCTCTTATCAATCTTGTCAATCTTGCGATCGATTTGTCATCGATCGTTGTCCTCTTATCAATCTTGTCGATTTATCATCAATCCTTCAATCTTGTCATCAATCGCTGTCATGTGCAATCTTGTCATTTTGCGATCGATTTGTCATCGATCGTGGTCATTTTCAATCTTGTCGTCTTGCAATCTATTTTGTCATTGATTCTTGTCCTTTTGTCAATTTTGTCATTTCGCGATCATTTCGCTATCGATCATTGTCCGTCTTAATTATGTCAATTTGGATCAATTTGTCATTGTTCCTTGTCAATTGGCGCATTTTCTCAATCGAATCAAATTGTTTATCGCTTTGGTCATTTATCAAATCAAATCATGATCAAGTCAATTATAGACCTAATTGTCATTCTCGCATTGCTAATTCACCTTCTAGGGTTTTATGATTTAATCATTTAACCTAATGTGTCATTTCTTCCTTTAGGATTAATAAATTATTTATTTATCCTAAGTTTTCTCATTACAATTAAATATTCATTTAATTGGCTAATTATTCCTCTTTGTGAGTGAATTAATTAATAAATGAAAAATTATTGATTAATTCACTAATTCTCTAATTTCCTAATTTCTTAATTCTTAAATTCAATTTTCTCCTATTTCTTTCCTAAATTTATGGCAATGACATAGAAATTTGTCATAAAATGTCATAAATTGTCATAAAATTCTTGACATAGAAATGTGTCATATAATTTGTCATAAAATGTCATAAAATGTCATAAATTCTTGACATAGAAATTTGTCATGAATTGTCATAAGCCTTGCATAGCAATTTGTCATAGGTATGTCATAATTTTGCTATTATTGATTTGAATTTCTATTCAAATCTCTTTCATGCTAATTTGCTCATTTATCCAATTCTTCTATAAATTGGATGATTTTCAATCAAACCTAATCCAAATTTTCTATCAAACTACCGAACTTACGCTTCTAGTACTCTTGAACTTTTCATCAAATCTTGCTTTCAATTGTGTGTGCACTTGTAGGTGAGATCCACAAACCCATTGAAGAGGAAAGAACAACAATGGAGCCGCATGGAAGGAGTGTTCAATTCTACATCTGGTTTGCGTAATATTTCATCTTTGAATGCTTTGTTTCCATACCTCTATTGAGTGTGCTTAGAATTAGGTTCATTTCAATGAGTGTTCTTTTGATTGAGTTATAATGTCTTGTGTTTTGATTGATATACTTATCTTGTGATGATTCCTAATTCCTATGCTACAGGTTGATGTCGAGTTATGTATATCCACTGGTTGTCTCCATGTATATACCGGTTATCACCATGTACCGGTTAGATATAAATCTCTAGTATACCTATTGTAATATAAACAACTTTGAAGTCACATTGGTAGACAATATGAACATATGTGTGTATGTGCTTTATCAATAAAATATAATAAAGTTATTCATTACAATGATCATCAAGCCAATAGATTGAAGTCTGTGTCAGTATGGATTGAATCACTGATCAACTCCATTACCAGGTTCCTCTACTGAGTTACTATCCTTGTCGGGTAAACCCTTAACTGATCTGTCATTATCCTTGCACCTTTCTTCTCTTTCAGTGCAACACTCAACCGGTCAGCACTCTTCCTAACCTACTTTATGCACATCTTCATGAGATGGGAGTCTTCTGCATTTCCACTTTTTCCATATTACCTATGTTCATACATACCGGTAAAAACACTTGATGACACCATGTCATCATCCTTCAACTGACTCCATCTTCAATTCGGCCATTGTCCTTTGTCTATAGTTGCTCAGTCTTGCCTTCTTCTTCATTAGCTCGGACCATATCTCAACTGGTTTGTCAAAGTGACCAACCCATCACTCTTCATCTGTCCTTGCAACTCAGCATTCCTTTTCTGTCGGTCCAGTGCATACCTTGATTTCATGCACTTGAGGCATCTTTTTTATTCACCAGTAGATACGGTGTGAGCCTTCAAACACCTGCCTTTAACTCTTTTATCTTATCTCACAGAACTATGATGCATACTTTGCATAATAGGAGATAAGTTCCACTTACCAATGGCAGTGGATCCATGCCATCTGCATCCTGCAATGCACTCATGTGGCTCCCCTATTTGTGCAGCATATCTTCAAACATGCACATGTGATCTAGCGTGGGTGCAATCACTATCAGTCATCTTTTAACATGGTGACTGCATCTTTATCTAGTGGGAGTCATGTTGTTTTGCATCCACACAGCATACCAGTGACCTGTACATCCTTCTCCTCCAGTGTTGATGTGATTTAGATAAGATTCTACCTCTTCATCACAAACAACCACCAACATCTTCCTTATCCTGCTTGTACACTGGTCATATGCTTTCCTTGTGGAAACTACTCACTGTCAACACAACTATTACCAATTGACAACATTTCCTTATCGATGATAGACTGTACTAGTAGCTTGTCCATTTCATCCACACAAGTCAAACACTAACTTGTGTACTGGTGACTCCACTGGTCATTCTTCTAAATGACATTCTCTTCCTTACTAGTGACCTGCAACACTAGTTGACATCAATGACTGGATATCAACAATATTCCCATACCGGTTGTCCTTCTATACTGGTTGACATCAATGAAAATAGAATGCCAACAATCTCCCCATTTGGCATTGATGTCAACACATGTAGTATTTGGCATACTACATAGTCTCTTTCCCCCCTTATATAATCCATGAATTCTCACATGTGTAGTATGCGGTATACTATAGAATCTTTCTCCCCCTTTCACAACAATGGAAAATGGTACTATTAGGATATCACTCCTTGTATCTACCAGGTACTGATAGAAATTTTTCTCCTCTTTTTCTTTACTAGATGCATCTCCTCTTTTGATACCAATTGGTACAATTTCTCAAGTTACAACTCTTGAGATGGAGGACTCAATCAACAACTGACACCAATTGAGCATGTAAATCTAATACAAATTGTTAAAGCACTCAATTTGAAGAAGGATGTGTTAGTTAATACTACTCACCTACCAATCAGACTGCATCACTTCCTGTTTGATCCCAAAAAAAATTAGAATCAAGTGTGATTGTACTATAAGTACAACCAACCTAATCAAACGTAGATGCCCTTAACTATGAAATTCTCCAAGGTATTCCTACAGCCATTTCCATAAAATATGGTTTAGGCAGTCAGTACCTCATAAGTTCAAGCATGTCGACTCTACTTCATAAGCACTTGAACTCCCCCTAAGTCATACATTTTAGATCCACAATGTCAATCAAATCAAATATCGGGGCTCCAATCAACTCTGTATATCAGTTGAGCTATGTATATGTGATGATCTGATGATATTTCAGTTCCATTATATCCACCATAGCCTATGACATGATCCTGGATGTACACAATGCCATACAATGTCATCATCATGCCATGAAACAAACCAGTAAGCCCAAAAACATGTATGCCTACATGATCAACAACCAGGCCAACATATGTCATTCAGGTCTTCATCAACACCACCTAAGACATAACTTCCCATTTCATGTTATGGAATCTACTACAATGATCTCCAACCTGATTGTCTTACATAACCTACAAGTACCTATTAGAATTCATGTCGGTAACATCCTGCACAAATTAGTTTCCTGTACCGGTCCATTATCACTAGCGGAGCACCTTCCTGTGATTCCACACATTTTATGTCACAATGTATCTTATTTTAATTATTAATCTCGATCCATTGACACATGATGTAGTGATCAAACCCTAATCTTTTGGTGTGTAGCCAAGACAGCCACTACACACACTTACCTTCTCATTTCCATCCTTCATAACGATAGCATCTTTCTCTTCCAAGTGCCCTTCTTCATTGAGGGGGTGAATGATCTATTCAATATGTTACTCCCCATGAGGTCCTGCATCTCCTTTAGGCCTTAGGAGATATCACCTATGCATTGAATACACAGTGTCGGTCCATGGTTTCAGCATCTTGCTTCTTCCTCCATACCTACTTGGTCGCATTCTTCTTCCCATTTTCAGTTATGGGAGCAGGTCTTACCTTCTTCTACAAATGGGTCCTTTCATTTCCGGACTCTGCTACACAACCAGAAGTAGTGCTATAGAAGCACACAGCATCCATCCCTACTTCATGATAGGGGAATCTCTTAACATACCAATTGTCATATGACTGCAAGTTCTTCTTCCTGCATTCATAACTTCTATGGCCTGATCTATTGTAGTGATAATAAAAATTATTTGTACAAGCGAGAGAGGGGATATACATGTGTCTACTCCTGGATACATTTTGTTCATATGCATGATATCTATGAGATACTAGATTATTCCTTCTAGATCTCTTTCTACATTCTTCTGCCCTATGGCCATAACCATTATATGCAAAGCAATAACCGAAGAAGGATGGCATTTGACTTAAAAATTTATTCCGCCATGCATGGGGAGATCTTATCGATCTAGAATCTCCATTTCTACTTCTCTGAGGATGGATCCTAGGTTGTCCATTCTTTGCATTTCCTTGTCCTCTACCAGTAGGATGTCATCTCTACCATCTTCTCATGTCCCTTCTTCCGGTGAAGTTGTCTTCTCCCATCTTCCCTTTTCCTTTGGGATCTACAATGTTCCTCTTTCTTGCAGTACCGTTCCTCATCCTTGTTTGCATGTCTTCACCGGTTGTGGTTAGATCAACCTTCTTCTAAGGAGCATTTCTAATTGTGAAGGTCAAACCCTTGTTCTCTACATTTGAGGAGACAAATAGCATATCATTGTGGGGGACATTCTTGCTGGTGGAGCATTCACTAGCACCACTTCCTAATCCTTTAGTGTCCTTGACATTCTTTTGCTTTTTCAACATTTTATCCAAAGCATCACTACTACCATAAACCCGGATTCTTACCTTGAGCTCATCCTGACATTTCTCAAGGTCATTTCAGAGAATCTCCATTTCTCCAAGCAGTTGTTGATATTCTTTATGTTTTACTTCTATCTTAGATGCTAGATCTTTACACTGACACTCCTTGGTGTCTTCTTCTTGAGTCTTCACTTTGAGATACATTTCTCATATTCTTCAAGGCATTTTATCAACTGGTTCTTCTCCACTATAGAAGCATTCTTGAATAGCTTGTATTCATTTCTTACTCTTTTGAGTTCTTCAAGCGCATTTAGAAGCTCACCTTCAAGATAAAAAAAATTCTTCCTCTTCTTCTTCACCTTCACTATCACTACAAAATACATCTTGTTGGTAGTGGTGATATGCATGATCATTCTCAGTTGTGTTTCTCTCATCTTCTTATTCTTGAGCCATGAAGAGGTGGGTTCCTTCTTTATCAATGTTGTCATTGCTAGCAGATATGCCTTCATCATCTTTAGATATATGAGATGTGTTTCTCATCCTATCATCACAATCTGGTTCTACAGTAGTGGGATCATTTCTATACAACTTCTTCAATCTCTCCCTAAGCTTTTTGTCAATCTACATATGTCCACCTGTGAGGAGATCACTAGATAGCCATTGAGTATAGCCTTCATAGCTACTTCATTGCACTGGTTTCTTCTTTTTGCATCTAAATCGGTGGGAGGGCAGACTCTACTAGGACAGCCATTAACAATAGACATCTAGACATCATACCCTAGAGAGGATAAGTGAACTTTCATTCTACAACTCCAAATAGAATAGTTAGACCCATTAAACACCGGAGCTCGGGTTGACACTAAACATATCATTGTGCCCTTAAGCCAGAATCTACCCAAGCTAGAGAAAGCTCTTCTGATAGGGAACCTGGGCTCTCGTACTAATTGTTAGACAAAATGCACCACTAAGAGCGGGGTGAATCAGTGGTTCTCAAACTTTTCCTTTTAACTATCCTATGGAAGTGTACCAGTTAACAGATCTAACTGAATACAGACTTACCGGTTAAATGGGAGACTAACACAAAAGCACTCACACATAAAGGGGACATCTCATAACACCAGCATATGCGAGGAAAACCCAAGATGGGAAAAACCTCAATAAGAAATGTTGCTAGAGACTACTGCTCCAATCCAGCCTCACAGTGAATCTCTAATTACAATGTTTAGGGCACAAACCCAAGGAGCACCAACCCCTTATTTAGGGCTCCAACCCAAGGAGCTATAACCCCTGCACTGAGCTCCAATTCAGTGGTCAACAACAAGTACATTCAAATACAAAAGTAATAGTCTTGTTACAAATGGATTTTGTAACTCTTCTTTGAATCTCTCTACTGGATCTTCTGTCTAGTTCATTGTCAGTTCTATGTTAACCCTCACACTGCTGCAACCTTATTCTCTACTACACTCTTGCTGGTTCAACCTCTTCTCCTTCTCTTTCAGCTCTAAACTCTGTCGATTTTGCACTTTACCGGTTCTCTTCTCTCTTTGCTACACTGCTACTCTCCATTGGTACTACACTATGTTGGTTCTATGTCTTCCTTCTCTGCAATCTTCTTCACCTCTTCTCTACCGGTATGGTCACTGTCAGTTTTGCACTTCTGTTGCCACTTGAACACTTCAACCCCATTCTTTCTCACACTCAGTCTCTTCTTCTTCTTCTTTGTGAGTACTTGACTGATTTATTCTTCCATGCAGCAACACTCCCTCATTCAATGGCCATCTTCAATTATTTTGGCATGCATATTTATAGCCAATTCAAATTTTAGGTGGTTAGGGTTTCCTCATCAACCTCAAAACAAACCAAATCCAATCAGATCTCATTCGATATGATTGCCTAGATTGATGAACAGTAACTCCTCAATCAACCTCGCCATTGTCGTTCCTTCTAGAACACGCCTTATATTTTGAGCATCTTGCTCTTAACCTGTTAGTGGGTTTCTTGGTCAATCACCAAGAATGGTTTTGCGATTTCCTTCACCTTCCTCAATCTGCTCAAATATTTTGTACTAGATCTCTATTGTCCATTGACCTCAAGCCACAAACATTTTCCTTGCATCTCGTGAATCTTGCAATTGACATAAATGTCAACCTGTCACCATCTATCTCGTTGCCTAACACTTTACCGACTCAACACATCGACCTATGCATTCATGTCATTTCATTTCCATGTGGCAACTGTGTTGGCATCCACCTTTGCTTGAACATCTATGTTGGTATGGATTGGATCACCGACCAACTCCATTATCTGGTTACTATCCCTACCATTAAACCCTTAACCAATCTGTCATTATACTTGCACCTTTCTTCTCTTCTGGTGGAACACTCAATTGGTCCACACTCTTGCTAACCTACTTTATGGACATCTTCATCAAAAGGGAGTCTTTTGCATCTACACTTTGTCCATATTACCCGTAGTCATACATATTGGTAAACACTTTTGATTACACCATGTCATCATCCTTCAACTGACTCCATCTTTAATCTAGCCATTGTTCTTTGTCTCCAGCTTCTTAGCCTTACCTTCATCTTCATCTGCTCACACCATATCTCAACCGGTTTGTCATAGTGACAAACCCATCACTCTTCATTAGTCCCGACAACTCAACATGCCTGATTTGTCGGTCGAGTGCCTACCCTGATTTCATGCCCTTGAAGCATCTTTGTGATTCACTGGTAGATCTGGTGTGAGCCTTCAAACACCTACCTTTAACTCTTCTATCTTATCTTACAGAAATATGATGCATACTTTGCATAATAGGAGATAAGTTCCACTTATCGATTGCAGTGGATCCATGCTATCTGCATCCTATAATTTAATCATGTGGTTCCCCTGTTTGTGCATCATATCTGTAAACAGACACATGTGATCCAGTGTGGGCACATTCACTGTCAGTCATCTTTTCATATGGTGACTACATCTTTATCTAGTGGGAATCCTATTGTTTTGCATCCACATAGCATACCGGTGACCTGTACATCCTTCTCCTCCAATGGTGATATGATTTAGATAACATTCTACCTCTTCATCACAAACAACCACCAACATCTTTCTCATCCTGCTTGTACACTGGTCATAAGCTTGTCGGGTGGCAACTACTCACTATCAACACAATTCTTACCAATTTACAACCTTTCCTTACCGATGATAGACTATATCGGTAGCCTACCCATCTCATTCACACAATTCAAACACTAACTTGTGTACCGATGACTCTAGTGGTCATTCTTCTGAATGACAATCTCTTCCTTACCAGTGACCTGCAACACTAGTTGACATCAATGACTGCATATCAACAATATTCCCATACTGGTTGTCCTTATATACCAGTTGACATCAATGACAAGACAATTCCAACACGACGACTATATATAGATAGGTACAAGGGCCTGCTACATTATACTCAGATAAGATCGATATGGTTTTGATGCCGCATTTTTTACGAGCTCTTCCAGTTCACATGGTGTTCATTTTTGGATAGTGAGATATGGAGGGCAAACTGGCGCCTGCACTAGGTCGGAGTGGAGATCTGGTTGTTTGGTAGGTCTTTATATATTATGGAGTATTACGCCCCTTATAGAATAGTGAGATAGTTTGGCCTATTCCAGGACATAGTGGGAGACATGTCGTTGTATCCTTGGATGACACAAGAGGAGAGGTTTTGGGGCCCGACAGTGAGTCCATTGGAAGGCAGGAGCAGTTTCTAGATGGCATCATATTTGGTCTGGGATGAGTGGCTCAGAGAAAGAGAGGATCCAAGGACCACTGGAGGATACAGGAGCTGGTGGGAGGGACATTTTCTAGTGCACCTTACCATTCTTAGTGTTTTGGAGGATGATGAGATGCAGTCGAAAGTAGATGAGGTAGTCGGCGGAGAGGATGATGGACCTAATGAGAGGGTTGTGGTTGCAGTAGGGAGGGGTGTTGGTAGATAGCAGAAGAGGGTTAGGGTGGTATGGAGGAGAGCCTTAGGTGGGACAGGGACAGGAATGAGCACTACCAGTAGGGGAGGCAGTTGAGGGAGGGGATGGTGGGGGTGAGGAGGTCATACCGATGGACATTCCAGAGGCACAGGTACAGGGTGCAAGGTCAGAGGCTAGGGGAGGAGTGTCATAGGTTGATTTTGGCAAACTCCAACAATAGAGAGATGCCACCCGGGTGAGACTACACTCACTCGAGGCCAAGCTATAGATAAAGAGAGCTACGAGGTAGAGGAGGAGCGGTTGCAGCGAGAGATATCAGACTTGATAAAGAGTGCCCATACAGTGACGATTAAGGTAGATGCTTTGAGGAGGGAAAGGGAGTATTATGAGTGGATATTAGAGGAGTCACGGTCAGGGACCACTATTGGCCCCTTACAAGATGTTATCCTTCGGCAAGATGATGAGCTAGAGGAGTTGTAGGGCTGAGTACAGAGGGCAAAGGCAAATGACACATGGCTACAGGGGGAGAGGGATGTGGCACTTCATATGTTGGTCCTTGTAGGGTTTGGGTAGTTGTATTCTAATATGACACAGCAGAGAGAGAGGGTGGAGAGGGCAGGTCGAGAGGCAGCCTACTATAGGGGGCTATACTAGGGAGTGGTACCTGCAAATCAGCAAGCAGTGTCATACATTGAGAGTGTGCGATCTCACTGGACACATAGCCAGCGGCCCACATAGGGTCAGCAAACAAGTGAATCAGTGGGTTTTAGGCCACCTAGAGTAGGGGGAGCAGGAGGATCTGTGGGAAGAGGTCCTGAGGAGGGGGTTGGGGAGACAGGTGGAGAGAGCTAGCTCCATTTTGGCTTGATCCTTCGGGGTGATCATTGTATTATGACAGATATATTCATTTTTTTTTTGGAGCTTATATATATGATTTTGGAGGTGGTGATACATGTATCTTATTATGATGGACTCTATTTATTTTATGATGTGATACATGGATGATGGTTATGGATGTATTGTGCTGACCTATTTTTGATGTAGGCTAGATGCTTATATATCTATGCTTATGATGTGTTACTGACATGTTTATGGATGCAGGATGGATGCATGTGCATGTGTGTATGATATGTTGTGGATGCAGGAAGAATGATTATGCGGGTGCACATGTTTTTGAGATGTTTTGATGTGTATATATGTTGTATATGAGGATGTATAATGGATATGATGATGTGAAAAAATTAATATGCAATGTAATATTAGATGTGGATGCAAATGATTTATGATAAATGATAAATTAGTCTAAATGAGTAATTAATGCAATCTAAAATGAGGAATGAATGATAAATTTAATGCCTCCTACATAGATAATACAATGTAAATGATTAATGCTATGCAAATCATGTGATCTAAATGAATGATGAAATGAATGAATAATGTAATGTAAATGCAAGATGGACAATGAATGTAATATAAGCGAATGAATTAATGCCATCTAATATGAATGGATAATTTAACCTAAATGACATATGCAAGATGGGTGTAGGATGCAATGTAAGTGGTTAAAAATAATAATCTAAGTGAATAATGTAATGAAATGAATAGATAATGTAACCTAAATGAATAGATAATGCAATCTAGATGAATAATGAAATGAATGATGCCACCTAAGTGGATAATGAAATGAATGGATAATGGAGAATATTTTTGTGAATATGTTGACAATAGTACAATGATATTAGGTAGAAATATAAGAATAGGGGAGGGGGGGAAATTGAAGACTCCATGGGATTATTAGATGGATAGAATTAGGAATTTATGAAATGATGGGGAGAGTTGTGCACAAAATATGTGGAGATCCAACCTAGTTTAATATTGCCCTAAGTAACCCACACCACTGATTATAGGAAATAGGATGCCATGGAAACCCAAGGCCTGGACTGACTCACGGTCAATCAAGAATTCCTTACACACAGCTATTCAAGTGTTGAGGAACACTGATATAAATTTGTGGGTACGTGCAAGGAAACCCTCAAACACATTGATGCCTCTTGTACACAAGAAGGTAAGTGTTGATAAACACTAGTGCCAGGGTGTTGGTTCATGCAAGAGAGATCCAAAACACGTCATGCCATGAAAATATGCCCCATTATGTACCTATTGTAAACATATCCAGATATGGAAGATTTTGGCAGTCGTAGATAGATGCAGTCATGGGACAAAAGATGCAAGTCAAAATGAAAATCCAAGAATTCAAACAAGTCACCCATACATGACCAACTGATGTCTCTTTCCAAGAGTAGGATTAGGATGAAGGATTAAACTGTCAGGTGAGGGAAGGATTCATCCCTAGGGAAAAGGATATCGTGGGTGGATTTGAACTTGGCAATTGACCAGATAACCTTGAAGACTAACTTGCAGACTCAGGACTAACCTCAAGACTTGATGAAGCTCACACAGAGGCACAAGCTCAAGAAATGGGAGACAAAATCTCAGCTTGATGGAACAATATTTATTCATGATTTAGGAGAAGACTCATCATCATACGAGTGATAATTTCGACAGGAGTGGAGGAATGTCATGGTGGGAGAATTGGATAGTGAGGATGATGGATATGAGGTGATGGAGTGCTAACCTAATAGACAATGGATCTAGATTATTTACCTCAATGCCTGCATGTAGACTTTCACCAAGGTACTTGCCCATAGCGCCACAAAGTGGTTTTCACTAATGGACAAACTGATTTTTTTTCTTTACTTTTTTGGTTTTTTTATATTAATTTTTTGTGTGTGTCACATGGCGCTTGTTTACCAGGATTTCACTAGAGTGACAATCTTTTTTCAAGATATTTTACTCTCTTTTTTTTGTATTTTTCTTGATTTTTTTTATTTTTTGACAATTGATGACCTTCTAAGGACTAGGCATAGAATTTTGTTAGGTGCATGATGTTCATTGGATCATCCAAAGGATCTCCTTTAGGAGTAGCCAACTAATATGCCCCTGATCCATTTTTTTTTTATGATCACATATGGTCCAATCCAATTAGGCTCAAACTTTCCTTTCTTCTCTCTTTCTTGAAGGTTTTTCTAATTTTCCATGAGAACAAGATCACCAATTTCAAATTCTTGGGTTCTGACCTTCTTGTGGTAACTCATGCCTAGGCAATTTTGATATCCCGGAGATGGTTTAAGGCCTTGAGGCACCTTTCATCCAGTATTTCTAGCTCTTGCAGTCTGGCAACTTTGTATTACTCGTCTAGGAGGATATCCTGCAGTGACACCCGTAGAGAGGGGATCTCAATCTCAAGAGGGAGGACGGCTTCAGAGCCAAAGACAAGGGAATATGGGGTGGCACCTGTGGGTGTGTGGATGGAGGTGCAGTAAGCCCACAGAGAAGGGTGGAGTTGGAGATGCCAATCATGTCTAGCTTCATTGACTGTCTTTTTGAGGATTTTGATTAGGGTTTTATTAGAAGCCTCAGCTTGACCATCACCTTGTGGGTAATATGGGGTGGAGAAGCGATGTTGGATGTCGAATTTCTAATAGAGTTGTTTAACATCCTGATTTTTGAATTGTCTTTCATTATCTGTAATGATAACCTTGGTGATTTTATATCGATAGATCAAGTAGTTCAGAATGAATTTGGAGATCTTCTTACCAGTGGTGAAGGTAAGAGGGATGGCCTCCACCCACTTTGTGAAATATTTGGTGGCGGTGATAATGAATTTATGACCGTTGGAGGATGTAGGGTGGATTTTCCCAATGAGATCGAGCTCCCACTATGAGAAGGGCCAAGGTGTAATGAACGGTTGTAATTCTTGTGATGGTGCATGGATCTTGTCACCATGTTTATGGCAAGGGATACATTTCTTCACATAATTATATGCATATACTTCCATTTTAGGCTAGTAATATCCTATTTGCGAAATCTTTTTAGCCAAGGTGAGCCCACTTGAGTGTGCCCCACAGATGCCTTCGTGCACTTCATGTAGTGCCCATTCAACCTCTTATTTGTCTAAACACCTTAGGAGGGAACCATCAAAATGCCTTCTGAAAAAGGTGTCTCCAAGGATAGTGTAACAAGCACATCGATGGATGAAGGTTTGTTGTTGCGTTTTGGTGAGGTGTGGGGGAGTGGTGTTGTCTCTTAAGTAAGCGAAGGTCTCTTGATACCAAGGGGATTCGGGACCAATGAGTATGCACACCATTTCAAATTCTGGTAAATCGTATGTTGATATGAATAATTGCTCGACCAAGAACTCGCACTTCTGACTTTGTGTCGGCATCTAAAAGAGGGAGCCAATGGTGGCCATTGCATCTGCGGCTCTATTGTTTGTTCATGGAATTTGATCAAACTTAACTGTTATGAAATGTTGCTTAAGATCTTCAACCATACTACGATAGGGAAGAATCTTGTCATCTTTTATTTGATATTTTTCATTGACTTCTTTTATGACAAGTTGGGAATCACCATAGACTTGTAATTCCAATATCTTCCATTGGATAGCCAAGCGTAGTCCAGTAATCAGTGCCTCATATTATGCGATATTGTTGGTACATGCAAAGGCTATCTTGTATGATTTTGGGATGCAATCTCCTTGAGGTGTGATCAATAGTATTCCTGCCCCCAATCCATTTTGGGTGCAAGAGCCATCAAAGTACAACTTCCATGTGGAGGATGTGGTGATAGTCATCATGAATTCATCTGGCAATTCTATAAGGATCAGATGGTCACCTAGAAGTGGATCGTCAGTCATTTGGTTTGTGATTACCTGTCCTTTGATTGATTTTCTATCTACATATTCGATGTCAAACTCACTTAACAACATGACCCACTTAGTCATCATGTCAATGAGGGCAGGTTTTGACAAGAGATATTTGAGAGGGTCAATCTTAGCAATCAGTTTTATTTTGTTGTTTAGCATGTAGTGTCAAAGTTTTTGTGTACTAAATACCAGTGCTAAGCATGCTCTCTCAATGGGGGTATATAAGAACTAGAGGCAATTCCAGATATTCTTTGAGTTTTTTAAAATCCTTTTGACATAGGCAATCCCATTTGAATTTTGTGTCTTTGCGCAATAGGTGTGCAAATGGATGGCATTTATCTGAAAGTTGTGAGATGAAGCGCCTAATAGATTGGAGTTTCCCTTGGAGGCTATGCAGATGTCTAAGGGTCTTTGGGGGAGGCATTTCCATTATGGCTTTCACCTTTGTGGGATCAACCTCAATGCCTCTACGGGAAACAATCAAACCTATTAGTTTTCCCAATGTGACACCAAAGACACACTTGTTAGGATTGAGCCGTGCTTTGTATTTTTCCAATCTTTCAAAGATTTGTCTTAAGATAGGGATCTTCTCATGTCTTGTCTTTGATTTTCCTAGAAGATCATCCACATAGTCCTCCATTATTTTGTGCAAGAGGTCATGAAAAATTGTTGTCATTGCACATTGATATGTAGCTCCGGTATTTTTTAGACCAAAAGGCATGACCCAGTAACAAAAAGTCCCCCATGGTGTTGTGAATGTATTTTTGTGTTGATCTTCCTCTATGATCTTGATCTGATTATATCTGGAAAATTCATCCATAAGTGATAGCATATCATGTCTCATTGTAAGATCTGCAATCATGTCTATGTTGGGGAGCGGGAAATTATCTTTAGGGCAAGCCTTGTTCAGATCTCGAAAATCAGTACAGATGTGGATGCCCCCAATAGGTTTTCCAACAGGTATAATGTTGGATACCCATTCAAGTTAGTCTATCGGTTTGATGAATTTTGCATCCAACATCTTTTGAAGTTCTGCTTTGACCAAG
The DNA here is from genome assembly GCF_030272615.1 of Cryptomeria japonica. Taxonomy (NCBI): domain Eukaryota; kingdom Viridiplantae; phylum Streptophyta; class Pinopsida; order Cupressales; family Cupressaceae; genus Cryptomeria; species Cryptomeria japonica. Next base: position 410,014,922 of record NC_081405.1, on the reverse strand, counting down.
AGTGCAATATGTGGATGCATCTTGCGTAACTTCTGCTTGACGGTTTTTGCATCTGGACAGACAACAAGATTGTGAACTACCAAGTCCGGATCTAGGCTTGGCATGTCAACATAGGACCAAGCGAAGTTGATTTTTAATTCTATGAGGAAATTGATGAATTCCTATTTCTCTTTATCTGTGAGGGACTTGGCAATGAGCACATTCTTTGGAATGTCTTCGGTGCCCATATTGATACTATTTGTTTCCTCTATTAGCAAGTTTGACCTATCTTATGGAAGATGACCAATGGTAGGGAGGTCAATTCCATCATCCTCAAGTGCCTTTTCCAAGTTTTCACTTTCGGATACGCCCTTTGTTTTGACTTTTTCTCATCCAAAGGTGCCTCGGAGAGGTTTTCACCTAGGGAATCATGTTTTTTATTTTTCATATCTTTTTTTGTGACTAAGGGCATTGACTTGACTACCAAAGTATCCTTTTTTATGCAGTTGAATCTCATGCACTCTGTTGCAGTCTTCCAAATTACGCATAGTCAAGAGAGTTGTGAGAGCGTTATCATCGACGTAGACGTCTAAAGCGGGTTTGTCTCATTGGCCCCGGTCTAAAAGTTCGGGATGTTCAAGTTGTAGCTTTTGCGGAATGGAAGGGGTTATGGGAGTGATGGTGTTGATGTGGGTGTCAAAAAAGATGTCATCTTTGTATTCAAAAGGCATTTCATGGAACTCCTCTTCATTAGAGTCTTTGACATCCAAAGAAGGACTTGAAGGGGAACCAGTGATAGTGATCTTAGGCACTGGAGTATACCCCAAGCCCTTGTTATACTTGTATGAGATAGGATTTATTGGTGCTTTTCTTCCTTTCTCCTCGGGTCCCAAGTCGTGTCCTTTGTAACCCATCTTTTCTACTATAGTTGATGCTTTTGGATACATTTTTTAGGTATTTTTGTTAGGTCTTCATCTTCTTCCCGGTACAACCATGAAGAGACATCTGTCTCAAGGCTCTCCTCATCAAGTCGACCCCATTACTGAAAGGTGGTATCTTTGCATTGTATAACAGGTTTTTAATATTTTTTTATTTCTTTAGGTTTGCCAAGTGACTTGGGAGACACGGGGAGATTTCCTATTAATAAGTCATCCTCAAGTTTTGTATTCTCTGCAGCCATTATCTAGGATCTTGATTTTGGGCTCTACTTGGGATGAGGTGGAGGTAGCATTTGATGTGTCAGATGGAGGATTTGGAGAGGGTATATTTAGTGGGAAATGATATGGATGCTTCCCCTCTAAGAGCTTGCAATATTGAAAGGGTTGTGGATCACCTTTGATAGTGATCTCTCTTCCATTGAAGGGGAATTTGATGCATTGATGATAAGTGGAAGGGGCGGCCTACAAGGAATGGATCCATGGGCGACCAAGGAGAATATTGTAAGCGAGATCAAGATATAGGACTTGGCAAGGGGTCTCAATTGTAATAGGGCCCACTTGAAGAGGCAAGGTGATCATGCCTTTAGAAACTCTTTATGCATCATCATATACTTTTATTATGATTCTTCCTGATGTATCAACCACGTCCTTAGAAAGCCCCAATTGTTTTATTAACTTGTATGTACACAAATTGAGTTTGGATCCACCATCTATCAAGATACGTTTAACCTTGTACTTTTGGATAAGGGATTCGATGTGCAAAGGTTTATTATGGTCTTCATCTACAGGAGCTTCATTGGAAGTGAACACAAGGTGTTGTTGGGTGGCAAGGTTTCTAGTGAGAGCTTGAAATTGGGTAGCGTTGTTATTATCAGGAACGCAAGACTCAAGAAGGGATTGTTCCAAAATTTCCTTGTGGACAGGGGAAGTCTTGATAATTTCTAGGATGGAGATCTGCGCAGGGGTCTTCCCAAGCTAGTCAATGAGGTCATATCGGTGGGTGGAAGGCATGGGGGGAGGGTTTGGTGGGGAGGATCTCCTTGGATAGTGACTCTACCCCGATGGGTGGTTATGTTACAGTCATTATGAGAGTGGGAAGCAGAAGGTGTAGCACCTTTAATGACTATCTTAGCAGGGTTAGGTCTTCTTTGGGAAGGGGGGGGTTAGCTCCTTAGATAGTTATGACATTGACATGGTTGTCTGCAAGCTCAATGCAACCCACTAAAAATTCAAAGCTCCTTTATGATTGGTGTAATCATAGTTCACAGCGTTAGATGATGAGCCTTTACCTTTATCATGTTTTGGGAAGGGTTCCTAGAACAATTTGAGTTTGTCATTGTTGTTACCAGATTTTGAAGTTGCCTACCTCAATCTCACCTCTATGAATGAGATCTTGTATGTATATTTTAAGCTTCATACACTTTTGTGTATCATGCCCATTGATAAGATGATACTCACAATACTCATTCCCATTATACCACCTAGGTTTCGGTTGATTGGCATCAAACGAGCGAGTTATCGAGAAGACCATTGTGCTTGCTTGGACAAGCTTTTGAAACACCACTTCAATGGGCTCGACAAGAGGAGTAAAGTCTCTTGGAGTCTTGTTATTGGATCGGGGTGGTCACCCCTGGACTGAGACATTGTTAGGGGGGGTTTGGGATTAATTTTGATTATTTTAATTGTTGAATTGGTGATTGGTGGTGGTGGGATTTGGAGGAGCGGCCACGGTCTGGACCCATTTTGCATCAGTCACACCATCATTGACTACGTTCTTGTTTTTGGACCAAAATTTTGGTTTATCATTATGGTAAGAGGAAGAATTTTGACTTAATTTTTGGTAGTGTTTTAAGGTTCCTTCCTCTAATAAGACACATTCAAGAGCTAGGCCCTTGTCATTCAATTGTTTGAAAGATTTGATACATCGAGATGTCAAAGGTCTTGATAGTTTGGGCACCAGATTCTTTTGAAATAATTCAATTTGGTGTTGTTATGGCATGTCCCACTGGAATTTCTTGATAAGATATCGCCATCTTTGGAAGAAGTTAGCGAAAGTCTCTCCAGGCCTTTGTTTTGTGTTACAAAGGTCCATCATGGAAACATCATTGGCAATATTGTAGGCATAGTGGGCCATGAACATTCTACTAAGTCCGGGAAGGAGGTGATAGAACCTCGAGATAAGGATGAGAACCATGCAAGAGCATCTCCTATGAGAGTCTTAGGGAAGAGCCTTTGAAGGTATAAATCACTATAGGAGACTTCTTGACATAAGATGTGAAACTCACGAACATGGTCTCAAGGGTCCCCTTTGCCCTCATACTTCATGAACTTAGGCATTTCAAATCCTGGTGGGTATGGTGCAACTGATATAGACGGGTTATAAGGACAAGGATAGAATTCCTCAAACAAGTAAGTTTTTGTCTTGTTAGTCCCTTCCTTCATGTCTTTGATAATGTTTTTCATGTCCTGGATTTCTTTAATGAGGTCTTGTTGTGGATTTTGGACATGATGAATTGTATTTGCCTCTAGAATCGGATGAGCCATGGAAGGTGGACCACCAACACTAATGTATTGATATGATGAGGAAGCAGGGATGTGAGATGTGATGACCAATGTCACGGGGACTTGAGTGATTGTTGGTTGCAACCCACAAATTATTGTGGCAGGAGGAAGTGAAGCTTGAATGAAGTTAGCGACATTGTTGAGAGGAATGGAGGATTTTGGAATAGAAATGTATGGTCGGGTAGAAGAAGATGGAATAGAAGCATGTTGGAGAATAGATGACATTGGATTTGATATTGGCATAGATGCTAAGAAGGAAGTAGGCGGAATGGAGATCACGGGGACAGATGTCGCAGGAACTATTGATTGGGGTTGAGTGATGGGTGGGGCGCAATTGATTGGGTTTGAATGATGGGTGTGATGACATGAGTAGGAGCAAGGTCTCCTTGTGGTTGTTGACCAACAATGGATCTATCAAAATCAAGGGAAGTTGAGCTCCATTTTCAAGGAGAGTCTTTAGAAGAGCACTAGGATTATGTAGTATACATTTGTCCAACATTTCTTGATTATAAGAGTTCTAAAAATGTTCACTTCCGAGGAGAGTTCATCTTGATCAACCATATTAGGGTCCTCTTGTGGTTGATTTTGGGTGTTGGGTTGCACACTTTGTGTAGGATCTTGGGTAGGGTCTTGATATAGGACACTAATGTTCGGCATGCCATATTATTGTTCGGCCATCTTTTTCTTTTGACATTGAGTTGTGACCATACAAGAATAGATTTAGAAAGATTAATTTGATGGAAGGACTTAGCAAGGATCTTGGATTTTGTATTTAATTTGGATTTGATGAAATTGGATTTGATTGATTGGTAGAGTCCTTAGATTAGGACATGGGTTTGATTAAGATCGCACCTTATTCCTTGGATGAGGATTTTAGGTAGGAGATGTTGATGAAACCAAAAGCAAGGTAATGACTAAGTTGGGTAAAATTTAGACCTTAGTATGATTATCAAAGTCTTTCTTCTACTAAGGATTGACTAGTGATCCTAAGAAAAGTAAAGACGTGAGATAAGAGTCTTGATCGACTCAAAGGATAGGGCGAAGGTACTTGGAGAGGATTCTTCTTCAAGCGCAAAGCCAAATGATTGATTGATTAGAGATTGGGTCTAAATAAAACTTCACAAGGCACAAACCTTAATGTGAGGTTAAATTGGATTAAAGGATGATTTGATTGAGAATGTTTGATTTGAGGATTGATTGGATGATTGATTTGTAATCAATTGATGTGCTAAGTCCTTAGGAAAGATTAAGGATGGTTGATCAAAGAGAGGTGATAGTGATGATTAGAAGAAATTTGATGACTAGGATATTCCTGGCATGAACATGACTCAATAGATGATTGGTTTGGATGGCAAGTTGTATGAAGGGATGTGACCACCCTGATTTTGATGATAGTTGGTGTTAAAAGATAAACCTGAACCTTGATGGAGGGCATGGACTCTTAATTCATCACTAGCATTGATCTCATTGCTATGACTATGGATGTAATCATGGTAATGGTGCAAAAAGGTCTTATGTTTAAGCAAGAGTTTGTGATTTGTGTACCAAAATTTTCAACGTCTAATAAGTTGTGCTTGTGTGAGCTTCTTCTTCTTGATTGGTCGGTGGATTGACTTCTTGGGATGCTTATACAACTTGGGCTTATGAAACATGAGATGGACAGAGTTTCAACGTAGTTTGGGACTTGTTTGGAAGACTTGAGTTTGTTATGACTTGGACTTGGTTGATGTTGGTTCAAAAAATTTGTGTGACTAGGACATGACCTTGAATATGATGTGGACTAGATTTGAATTTGGTGATAATGACTAGGATGTTGACTAATTCTACTCTTGGAAAGAAGACAAAGCAAACACATTGGACATTAATTTAAATAAGCACATCAAGCATATCAAGCTACCCTAAGGAATTGGCTGAGGAGGAAAACCTTTGCTTGCTGACTCAGGTACACACCCAATAGCTAATCAGAATACAGTCGTCGGGTCTCACGCAATGGATTCCCAATGTCGTATTAGCCGAATCCAAATGCTAATGGGGGCATGATATGGAAAGTCTATTGGGGGAGTTACTACCTCCCTTGCACAAAGATTATCCCCCTTTCGGAGGTGAATAGGGTGGCCTCTAATCCTAGAGTTCTTAATATGGATTTTTTGTTCAAAGGCTACTCCTTGTAGTCACGCAAGTGTGATTGAGGCATATAGCCCTACAAAGTACCAAGCAAGATGTATTCACGTGGTTGAGACCTAAAGGCCCTACAAAATGCCCAATATGAGAGTGAACTCCCAAATAGCTCTGTCCTCTTAAACTTTCATCTCAAGAGGCCTATTTATTATAGTGAGTCGGAATGCCTAGGTCTGGTCATACTCACTTGGGTCATTCCCCTCTCATCAATGCCTAAGCAAATTGGGAGGGCAAGTCCGCTAAAGGAAAGCACACAACAAACTAGAAAAGTGCCAAAGGTCAGGATTTCTAATTGTCAAGATAGACAAGAGCATACTCTCCTACTTTCACACTTTTCCCAAAAAAAATCAAGCACTTTAGTTCTTTTACTCTCCTAATTAAATCTAGGTGCCTAAGATAAAAAATAAAGACACGAGATTTGTTTGTAGCTCTTGGGTAACCTACAAAACAAAATGATTAGTAGTTTAATCAATGCATTCTTTGGTAAGCGAGTTGCAAAGCAACTATTAGTAGTCTAGGATGATGTCTTGGACTGATCGAAAAACCTGCAAAAACTTCAATTTTGATTAATAGACAAAGGTCTGCAGAAACAACGCTCACGTTATTCTATAGACACCTACGCTAAAGCGCTTGCATACGCACTAAACGAGCAAAAAATTAAAAACAACAGGAACTGTACGAAAAATTAAAAATAACAAAATATACCTACGGTTGCGCTGATGTAAAGTCGGACACACTAAAATGCGAGCGTATGTGCTAAAATAGGTTAGCAACAAAAAAAATAATAGAAAGAAAGCCAAAAATTTGAAATTTTGAAAATGAGCGCGAAATCACTAAAGCATCTGCGCTATTTGTTGGGCGCTCGCGCTGAACCAAAAATTTGGAATAAAAGATTTGCAAAATTATACTAACTAACAGATTATTTTCTCTTTGTCTGAATTTTTTCCTTTTTTTAGTATTTTTTGCTAGTAATTAGGTAATAAAAATAGAAGATAGACCAAAATATTAAACTGAAAGGAAACGTGAAAATGCAACTGTCAGACGCGTTGTTTCAATGTTGGTCGCGTTGTTCTGGGATCTTGCAGAAAAAATGGTTTAAAAATTAAAATCATGAACGCTCGCGCTATAGCGTGTGCACAAGCACTAAAACTCCTATCACTCGCACTGAACCCATGGCGATCGTGTTGATTTGCAGTCGCTCGAACTATTCCAATGCCTGCGAAAAAAAAAGCTAACAAAAACTCAAAAAAAGTTAAATTTTAGGGACGTGGGTCCCACCGGGCATGCCAGAATGAAGAGAGGAAAAACCTACAAGGTGAGATTAGATGGTTAGTGTGCAAACAAAGCATTCAAACACACAAAAAACATTAAAAACATCAAACAAACCATATAAAAAAATTATAAAAAAAACTATTTATACCTTGCAAATTTATACCTTCTCCTTCGGATTGAGCCTTTGATGAAACCAAAGATGTGCCCTTCCTTGACTTGATTGGATTGGCTCCTTTGTTGAATGTGGATGGCTCTCCAAGATTGTGCACAAGATGATTAGATGGAATGGATGAAGGATTTTGACTAAGTGATGGATAAATGGAAGATAAAGTAGAGTTTGGGTGCAATTGGACAGCATAAAATTAGCTAACTTGGAGATCTCAAATAAGGGAGTGGAGTCCTCAATTTATAGGATACGAGAAGAAAAGAAATGGAGGGCTAAGATTGATCCAAGATGGAGGGTCAGAATTCCATGTGAGCCCACACATGGCCTAAGAGAAGGTGACAAGACAAGTGTGGAGACCAAGAGATATGCCTTAAAGGCATTTCTTGTCTCCACACTCCTCAAGGCTCATTGGGAAGACTTCCCAATGTACCTAGGGAAGAGAGAGGAATAAAATATTCCTTGAGAGATGGGGATGAGGAATTAAAAATTCTTCAAAAAGGACGATCATAGGGATTGGAGGAATAAGGATGAATTAAAAAATCCTTGGAGGAAGGGATGTCTAGAGGAATGTGAGATTTTGAAAATCTCATATTCACCTAGGAAAAGGGTATTTAAGGAAGGTGGTTGGATGGAAGAGACAAGGAGTTGACTTTGTGGCTAATCATGAGGATTAACCACTAGCAACTCATTAGGAGAGGGATTAGAAGAATGATTAGGTGGGATTAGAGAAAATGGGATTTGTAGAAGGATTTAACTAGGAGAGAGAAAGAGTGGAGGGAATTAAAAATTAGAAGAATAATGATAAGTGAGATTAGGGGGCTTCTAGAAGAATTCATTAGGTTAATGATGGATTAGAAAAAAGGTGATTTGTAGGAATCACCTAGATTAATTAATTAATTATGAGGAATTTGGAGTGAATTAATTTTTGGGCTTTTTAGAAGAATAAAGGTAGATTGATTTATCAAATAAATAAATCAATAGACTATAGTGACAACATTAATTATATTTAATTAATATTGAGAAGAATAGGAATTGGCATAATTAAATTAATTATGTGAGGAATATAAATTAATTAATTAAAATAATTAATTTAAGTGTCTACACATAGATCTAAGTTGTAAGAGTTGTTTTGTAATCCTGGGTTGTGGTCTAGCATGTGGCATATGTAATTCTTTAGACTATAATATTGTTTACCGGTTATGTATTATATGTTGTTACCGGTTGTTCTTTCTGCTATTTCTGGCATTGTATTACCAGTTACTAGTATATTTTGCATGGCGTTTGTTAGGTTGCAAGGATGAGTTGTCCTTCATTGGGTCTCCCTACCTTGACTACATCATATGTATATGCATATGGATATGTATATGCATATGCATATATGGATATGTGTATGTGTATGTGTATGTGTATGTGTATGTGTAGTATAAAAGAAGAAGACAATATTCAGAAAGCCAATCATAATATGTGCATTGTAATCAAACTAAGTGTATGTGTGTGTAATTCCCATCACACTAACTCTTACCAAAAAGCTAAGCAACCTAGGCCACATTTTCACCTTCATACTTGTCATTCACTCATAAACTCAAATGGACATTAATACATCAGCACATGTAATAACATTCATCATCAAAAATTTCAAACTTTTAAATAAAACATAATGTTTAATACATTTCATAATGCTTACTTAAAAATAGGTAACACATTAATTTTTATTTTAGCATGCTAATTATGTCCCAATATTAACAATAATTAAATCTAGTACAATTTGAGTTGTGGCAGACAAATAAGGCTATGAAATGTATCTTCATCAGATACAGTTACAGTGTGAAAGGATACAAGCTTTGGGACCATAGACAACCACCTAAAAGGTATTCACTTAATGATTAAAGATATATTTTTCCTTTGAATACATTCATCTGATATTAAAGATGTATTCATCTGATGAAAACTATTGATTCAAATGGAGGTATTGAGAAGTATAAAGCAAGGTTAGTTGTGAAAGTCTACTCTCAGCTTGAGGATGTTGATTATGGTGAGATATTTTCTCATATTGAAAAATTGACATCCATTAGATTTTTTCTTTCTCTTGTTGGTGCTTATGATTTAGAGGTTGAGCAAATGGATGTGAAAACTGATTTCCTTCATGGTGATTTGGAGGAGGATATTTATATGAAATAACAAGAGCACTACGTGGTAAAGGGTAAAAGTAATTTGATTTGTAAATTGAAGAAACATGTGTATGGCCTCAAATAGAGTCCTAAGATGTGGTGCCTAAAATTTGATACATATGTGTTGAGTTTGGAATTTAAGCATTCTAAATCAGATTATGGTATTTATTATAAATTTGATGGTGATCATTTCTTGTAAATTGCATTATATGTTGATGACACATTATTCATTAGTAAAGGGAACCCTATGATTTCATAAATGAAGTATTAGTTTGCTGCTAAATTCAAAATGAAAGATCTTGGTGTAGCTAAAAAAATTCTTGCGATGGAAATTAGAATAGATGTAGTGAACTAAAGCTATGGCTAAGTCAAAATAATTATATGACTTCAATTTTGTTCAAGTTTAACATGTAGGATTGAAGAGCATTATGTGTGCCTTTTATAATTGGAACAAAGTTATTTGTTTCAAATTGTCCTACATCTCCATCAAAGATGGAAGACTTGAACATAGTACCTTACCAAAGTGCAGTTGGAAGTTTGATGTCTGTTATGATTTGTATTAGACAAGACATTGCCCAAGAAGTGAGAGTTCTTTCTAGATATATGTCAAATCCTAGTAGAGCTCATTGGGATGTAGTTAAAAGAGTCTTTAGATACTTGAAGGGAACCTCAAAGTATTATTTGTGTTATCATGGTAATTTGATAGGAGACGAAATTTCCCTTGATATTCATAGTTATGTGGATTTAGACTGGGTAAGTGATGTTGATACCAGAAGATCCACAAGTGCTTATGTGTCTGCTTTATTTGGTGGTGCAATTAGTTGGATGAGTAAGCAACGACTTTGTCCACTACCGGAGTAGAGTATATGGCAGCTATTCATGCTTGTAAAGATTTCATTTGGCTCAACAAACTATGTTCAAATATTGGAATAAAACAAAATGCAATGATAGTTTATTGTGATAGTCAAAGTGCAAACTGCCTAGCTAAGAACTCGAGTTTTCATGCCAAGACCAAGCACTTTGATGTTTAGTATCATTATGTCAAAGATATGGTTGAGAATGGTAGGGTGAAGTTGGTTAAGGTAGGGTCTTTGATGAATGCTACAAATTATTTAACTAAGGTTGTGAGCACAAAGAAGTTTAGATGGTGTTCAGAGTCTATGGGCTTCTCGACCCCTAGAAATTAAAATATGATATTGGTACCCCTCTTGTTGCTCTTGCAAGGTGTTCGACAAGTGGAAGATTTGTTAGGAAAATGCGTTGCAGTTATAAGGCAGTATTTTGTCATTGATGTCAACCCATGATACATCCATATGCTAACCTATGATACACTGATATGACTAAGCAAGAGTTTAGTGCATATATGGTATCTACATGTTAAATTTATGGTGTCGTTCAACCTTGTGATGATGTGGAAGACAAAGATTCAATATTGTAGTACTATGGAAGACAAGGAGTAAATATTAACTACACCTAGTTTTACCTTATATTTTGAATTTCATATCCTTACTATTCATATGTACATCCTTAACGAGTTAATGCTCCATTGAGTATTGTTTCAATATTGTCTTGTAGTTCAGAACTTAAGATTGTTGAGATCTAAAGGTGGTATATTCAAAGTTTCATGTTATCGCCTCTTATGCAAACAAATTTAGAGGTGACAGTGTACTAGATTACGCCAAGGCAAAGGATCTCTGAAGACAAGTTGGAATGATTTGTATTCCACCAACTAATCATCAAGGTCATGTGATTTTAAGTATGTGATACAATATGCCTAAATTATGTTCCATTCAAGTTCTAGAAGATTTGGTCAGCTACAAGTTCAACTTTCATAATGCCAAAGTGATACAATTGAACCGATATGCTTCATCTTCACTTGTACAAGTGGTTATGTACTTGCGCCAACATGTATCAATCATATATTGAAAAAGGATGTATAAAGAGTTGTTTGAAAGGGTAAAATTATATGTATCTTCATTTGCATAGTGATATTCATCTCCTTCTTGTATTACAAACAATTCATTATTGTCTCTCTGGGTGACTAATGGGTGATTGGCCGATGGGACATTGCTTTTATGCCTGCCGCATGTTTCTTTGTGGTTGTGCCACTTTAATAGTTTGCATTGAGATGTGGTTGGGCCTAGTTGAATCTTGTTTTGAACTGCAGCACATTATCTCTCATGATTTATGAGTTTTGTGGTCAACTAGTGTAATGCTCTGCATGTTTCATTTACGATTGACCTATTTGATGTTTTGAGTACTTGCAAAGGACATTTCGTGTGGTTGACTAATAAACACAATTTATGTCTCATCTACATGTCATCTTGGAGTCAACCTAATTGAGGTTTTGAAGATTGTGGATGATATATATATATATAAAATTGTCGAGGGGAGGGAGTGCGTGTGTTGATAATGTGCAAAAGGTAGTGAGCCGAAAGAAGTTAGTGGTGTCGAACAAAAATAATTGTTGATTTCTCGGTGGAGTAAAGTCATTCCTTTTGTTCCAAAATTGTACTTTAGGGAGTTGTTTCTTCCTTAGTTTGATGCCCTAAAACAAGGTTATTGCATTTTAGGGAGTTTTTGCTTCCTTGGGTTGAAGCCCGAAAATAAATTTGTAATCATGGTTATACGTTTATGAGGCTAGAATTGGATAGTAGCTCCAAGCAACTTTCTCACTAGTTTTTCTCTTGTTAGGTTTTCCATGTAAATCTAGTGTTATGGTTGTGTGCTTCTTTGTTTTTCTTCTCACATTTAGATAGTTACTTTTGAAAAATGGTTGTTGATCAAATTAAGAAATTGATTAAGTAATGATTCATCCCCCCTGCTCTTGTGTATTCAACAATTAGTATTAGAGAAAGGTTCCTTTATACAAGCGTAATAGCTAAGGTAGGTCTTGGAGACGAACATATGAGATCTTATGCACTGCCTAATCCTCTTGAAGATGATAAAGACATGTTTGACTTCAATGAAGATGATTATGAAGGAGAACTCATAACTGCACTAGAAGATCTAGATGTAGCAAGAAAAGAACTTGGAAAGCTTATAATCAAACTCAAAGAATCAAAAGAAATAATCAACAGACTAAAAGTTCAAGTTGAGGAAGGACAAAGAATTGAAGATTGTCTTAATACCAAGCCTAATGACAAATCACTTGAATGCTCAAAGCTTGAGGAAGAGATTGTACTTTTAAAGAAAGAATTGGAGAAAGAAAAGGATCAAATTGACAAAGAACTGAAATTCAAGAAAAGTACCAACATCCTTGATGAGATGATCAATAGCCAAAAATTCCAAAAGGATAAGGGTGGTCTTGGATTTGAAAAGGGTCAAAATTCAAAGTCATGTGGTCAAAATTCAAAGTCATGTGCATCTAAAAACACTTGTGAGATTAAGAAGAATGAAACTTGTGTAGAAGACTTGAAGGAGTCTAAAGATGAATAAAGCTAGCAATCAGATGAAGGGCTTTAAGAAATCTTTCCCTAGGCAAGTTGCTACTTCTAGGACTCCCAATCATTTCATGGTTATTGTTACTCTTGCAATTAGTTTGGTTATTGTAGACACCCAAAATTGTCCAGTCTAATTAAATAAATATTTTATTTATTTAATTATCTAAGCCTAATTCTTCTATTAATTAAATAAATTTTTATTTATTTAATTAATTCATTTATCCTCTTCTAGCCTTATTTCTCATTTAAATAAATACATTTATTTATTTAAATTATCCCTTTCCTAAATTAAATAAATATTTTATTTATTTAATTATCCTATTTCCTCTATTAATTAAATAAATCTTTATTTATTTAATTAATTCATTATCTTTTTCTACACATGACACATGTCATTCATCTCTTAATTCATACACTACCTACCTCTTTCATTATTTTATTATTTCCTCTACCTACCCTCTAATCCTAGCCGACCTCTCTTTTTACACCTCTCAATCTTAACCCTCCATTTCTTATTGTGTCTTCTATTTAAGGAGATGCTTTCTTCATTGTCAAACCCTAATCACTCATGCTAATGATCTTTCATGCAACTTGCTACACTACGATCCTACTTGCAACCACATTTCGTTCTTTATTGAGCTCTTGTGCATACAAAAATCTGAGAGCAAGCATATCAAACAAGATCAATAGAGATAGAAAGAATGGAGATCAAAACCCTATTGGACATGTGATGGTATAATCTTTGTTATTTTGAGTTATTTGCATTGTCTTAGGTTATCTTCATATGTTATGGTGGATCTTTGTTCATTGTTAGGCTAGGGTTTTGTGGTTGAATTCATTTAGCCTTTCAATATTGTTATCATTGTTATCCATTTTCACCATATACAGTTATAAGGCTATTGAATCTATAATTAAAGAAAGAAGAAATGAGTACATAAGAAAGAAATCATTTGTGCCTCAAAGATATAATTCTATGACTTCATATTCCTTTCATGGTTACTACTATGCATGCAATAAGTTTTTACACAATGTAGTAGATTGTAGAACTAAAGAGAAGAAATAACTTTGGTCTGAACTACAATACTATTTGCTACAAGTGCAATTACTTTGGGCATATAGCAAAGTTTTGCAAGAGTGGTTATGTGAAACCACCTACTCAAGACAAAAAGGATACCTTGAATAAGCAAAAGGAGGAAACTAGAAAAGCCTGGAGAAAGAAACAAGGGCACGATAATGAGAAGAAGAGACACTGTTTTGTTCATGGAGCACAAGACCTCATAACAAACTAAATTAGAGTATTGAGTTAGGGGGGGCTACCATCTACAAGATCATTAAACCCTCAAACTATTATAAAAGTACTAAATTTTGTAACATACATCATGATTCATGACAACTTATTTGATGTATATGATTGTGGAGGAAAATCTGGTTAGCTCAAAGTCGCAGACCAAAAGCACTTGTATGGAGAGTTGTGGTGGGTATTTGGATCTTTGGGATGAGATAAAAAAAAATTGAGACTCTTAACTAAGTAGAAATATTGGTAAATATTGGTAGTTTTTTTAAGAATCACTTAGAATGGCCTTAACACTTACCCTTACTTGGACTTGGTTTTAGTTTTTTCAACTATAATTTACTAATTTTATGTTATGATTTTATTTATCTTTAACTATTTATTTCCTTGTGGCTGATTTGTTTCCTTGGTATTTTATTTTGAATCTCCTTTTAATTGCTTTGTTTCCTTGTCTTTTATTTTGAACCTCCTTGATGTTTCAATTATATTTTAAAATCTATATTATTTGATTAAATTTTTGCATAGTTCATTTCTTCATATTTATTTTAATAATAAAAAATATTTAGGTTTTATGTCCATAAAAATCATCCATGAAAAAATTTAATACAAAAAATAGTCATTTTAACGATCCATTTCAACTAATTCATACTAACGATCCATAAGAATGAAATATCTACAATAATAATATAATATGTTGAAATAGAATTGATTAGAATAAAGTTTATCCTATGACTCATACATTAACAAAAGAGCTGATTCTATAGAGAGAGAAAAAATAATTACATGTTATATAATAATATTAGTATTATAATAATTAAATTTATACATTATTAATATCTTTAGTTATCCTTATGGCTTGTAGATTATCCATATATTAACATTTTAGGATTTTTTTATTTTAATTTTAATACATAATGAATCAACTAAGCGTACAATTAGTCAACCATAAACATAAATGAATCAACAAAAGTTGACGAAAATTTAAGTTTGAATTTTTAAAATCTTGGGTATTAGATTTGTGTGGGGATCAATCACGTGCCTACGCAAATGACCCAAATGGAAATGGTAAATATAAGCATGGGTTAAACATAGTCTAGGTGAATATATTAAAATATATGTATACATGCATAACATGTAGGAATGTGCGTAAATGGATTGGTAATGGCATGAGAGGAGATTGTGCCATTTATTGATTATATAATCGTATCCAGGCATTTTCTCAAATGAGCACAAATCTGAATGTACATCGTATCTAGCACCGAAGTCCAAGAGTTGAAACCTACAACAGTAAGCGCACATTTTAGAAAATAAAGCCAAAAAGAGGGCACGGATCATGGAATTTCAATGGTGTTAATAAAGGAATGGTGGGATACAAGTACTAGAATATAAAAACACTCATAGAGAATAACACAAATATCAGCATATTTACATCTTATATTGCACCCAAGAAGTTCAAAATGTATAAGCAGCATGGTCTTGACCATAATGTGCCTAAGGAGGTATATTTTAGCTTAAAACTAAGTTTGGTTAGGTTCTATAATAGGGAACATTAATGTAAGGGCAACAAATAAACAAGTCAATATACTAGGAAATGATGAAGATAGTGAAATGGTAGAAGAAGAAAACCAGCAAGGAATTAGAACCTTGGAAGATGAACATGTAGAAGAATTGCTAGGTTTATGCAGCATACACAGCTTGATCATATGTAATGGTGTGAGTAAATTAGAAAAATCAGGAAAATACAAATGCAAAACTGTAAATAGAGTGTAACTGAGCATATAATATATGCTCACTAGTAAGCTAAAACTCGCCTATCAACCTATAAAATATTTGGTTTACTCCTCTTTATAACCTTCGTATCATCCTTAGTAACATTCAGTTTCTCCTTTATCAGACAAATATATTAGGGTAATGCATTAGTTTTGTCAGCATAAAATTGTCTATACTTCGATCATTGATGTTTTCTTCACTCTTAGTTCAACCTGCAAAAATACTAGGATTTTGTATACTGAACTGGTTTAAAGAAATTATGTTCGGCCACCTTAGAATCCTTGTAAGGAAATTCCAGAGTCAATAGCCTGTGTCTACTGACCAGCATATTTGTATTGCGACTTGAATTCTCAGATAAGTCTTCCAGCTTGCAATCCCATGCAAAGATGAGATGATTCAATATCATCAAGGCATTTTGAAGAGTGACCAGATGTAGCATTATATCATCCTTACTAATGATTGGAAGTTGTTTTGTACAAAGCAGACTACAGATGTGAAACACATAGTTCTTCTAATTTTCATCTCCGAATCCTGGACTATTACTATTAGAGTCAAATCAGAAATCATTTCAAGTAATTAATTAGACTAAACAGTTAGAATTCACGCATTTGATTCCCTAAAATTAATTGCATTTGCTGACATAGATAGTCGAGTGTTTCATAATAAATAAGAAAGCAAATAGGATCCATAATTGCTACAAATGTAAAATAGAGGCAATGTCCTGCAGTTCTGTAGTCGTGGCAATTGTACTCAATCATAGATGTCCACATAAACTAATTACTCGGCACTGTTCACTGAGTCAGGAAGACACTAGCAAAACACTCACTCCAAACCCATAAGTTGAAGCAAAGTTTCTTTACAATGGAGTAGATCATCTGTTCAAAGAAAAAAACTAAGAATGTGTCACTGCAATTTTCTCACAAAGAATTGATAAATTTCAAGAATGCACACCTTAAAGTGTGAAGCTATGGACGCTAGTCATGTCCATCCAGGCAGCAAATATATTCTCCAACATCACTGGATTATCAGTTTCAACAGGTTTTATGCGACAAGCCCTGGTGACATCTTATGGAAACTGAAAACTTCCACCAATTCCTTGACTACCTTGTGGAGGATTTATAGCAACCCACAAAAGTGAAATGGTAATGGCCAAAAGACCAGACCAGACAAAGACAATAGTGGGCGTCCTTCCCCTTCTGCCCATCAGGCCCTTGGCAAATGGGTACAGATGAGCCAACACCCAGAAGCTGAAAAAAACTCCACCAATTAGCTTGCTCCATTGAGGTATCTCACTGTAAATTGTCCTAGAAAATCCAACAGCTATGGCTATAAGGTTGACCATCATAATTGTAATTGGTGGAATCATGAGTGAAGTCCATTTCACTATGTAAAGGTCCGCAAATATATCATCAATATCCTCCCCTCCGGATTTAGAGGTTAGTGTGAATGAGATTTCTATGCCAGCAATAACCTTCAGCAATCCTTGTAAGACAGCAGCCAGATGAGAACTTGTACCTCCTATCAACCAAAACTGCTCATTTCTCCACCATTCTTCTAACTCAATGCCTGACCACTTGATCTCTAGAATTGCTAGGAGAGAGAGAGTGATGGTGATGATAAGAAGATATATCAAGAAAGACACATTGAGTGTCTGAACAATAAATTGCCCTGAGAAAAGAGAGAGTGCTGGAAGAAAGCAATACACTATAAGGAATATGGACGTAAAAGGATAAATGCCAACATTTAGATATGCTATTTTCTGGAGAAATTTTATTCGTGAGCTACCAAGAAGGGCATTGTTGCGCGAGAAAAATATTTCCACAGATCCTGTTGCCCATCTTAGTACTTGATGCAATCTGTCTGTAAGATTGATTGGTGCTGTGCCCCTGAAAGCATCTCTTTTGGTTACACAATAAACAGACCTCCATCCCCTATTATGCATGCGATAACCAGTAACAACATCTTCAGTTACAGAACCATAAATCCAACCTACACTCTCTCCCCATTGTGTCTTGTCCTCGTACCAGCATGAAATCACACTTACAGCTTCAGCAACAGTGGAAGCATCAAGTGGGTCGCGAGGAACTGCCAAAGCAAATGGTGGGCGACCATTCTTCACACCAGGGTGATCTGCCAATGGTCGACCCTGAAATTCTGCAACAGGAATAGAATCTACCAGAAGAGTGGAGTTCCCAAATTTCTTTGGAAGAAGAGATATATTCATCTCCTCCTCATTACCATCACCCATGTTGAGGGCATGTGTCTCTCCCTCACTTGGAGTTTGGCTGATTTTCTTTCTTCTACCACAACAACCACTATGTTCCTTTGACCTCGGAGGATCAAATCCATACAAAGCTATTCGTCGAAACACACATCCTGTTCCAACATACATAGGACCCTGCAAGCCATCAAGAGCTCTCATATTCACATCAAAAAATACTGTATTATGATTTGCATACCTATCATTTGGATCTATTCCCTCAAATCTCTGTGGAAACTGAACATAACATATCCTGTCTCCACCACGGTCAAGCATAAAACACATACCCTCTCTAATTGCCTGTGAATTGTAAATATAATGATCACAGTCAAGATTGAGGATAAATGGCCCATTAGACATGATTGCTGAAGACCGGACAAGAGCATTCATAGCACCTGCCTTCTTGTTATGATCATATCCTGGCCGTTTTTCACGAGATACATATACCAGCATAGGCAATCGAATATCCACATCAGTGAAGTCAAGGATTTTATCTTCTGCACAACCTATTAGAGGCTTGCTACTAGGAGGTTTGAGCATCACCTGCACATTCCATTAAGAGTAGAGAAGATATCATTGGCAATCACTACTAGGGACCTACCTAGTTTGCTTAAGGATTATGCTTTTAACTTAGGCATGACTAAATGTATTCAAACAAAATGTGAAAACATGGTTATATAGAAAGCCCAAGTAGTACCTGTATAATTCCAGCATGATCACCTCGTGAATGTTCAGAAGTTGATACAG
Organism: Cryptomeria japonica; assembly: GCF_030272615.1. NCBI lineage: Eukaryota > Viridiplantae > Streptophyta > Pinopsida > Cupressales > Cupressaceae > Cryptomeria > Cryptomeria japonica. The sequence continues at coordinate 409,996,148 of NC_081405.1, read as the reverse complement.
TCCACGTCCCAGGCCAGTGAGTGCCATCAGCCATCCATGTGGCTTTTGGAACCTTTACAACTTCAGATGGGTCGGTACCGTTTTCCCTTACAAGTTTCATGGCCTTCATTTCTTCTCGAGCATTATAAGCATCTGATCTGCGCCGAATTGAATCAGGGAGTCCGTTGATTCGCACCTTGAACTCATCATATTCCCTTTTAAGCCTTCTTCGATCCTTTACAAAGTCTGCACGCAGTTTATTTTTAGTAGGGTCACCCTTGGTGTTGAAATAACTATCAGGATTCCGGGGTTCAATGTTATGCTTGCGACAGAAAGGGACCCAAACATCTGCAAAGCTTGCAGCTTCTGCCATAGCTTCAAAAGTTAGAAGAGCTCCTCCATCATCTGACACATAGCAGGAAAGTTTGTCCACCGGATAGTCAGCAGCAAGGATAGACAAAATAGTATTAGCAGTAACTAGAGGCGGCTCCTTCTCTGGGTCAGCAGTAGAAACAAAGACATCAACACCAGGCAAGTCTGATGGTGCTGATGGATCCTCAGGATTGGGCTGCTCAAACTTCTCCTTGAGAACATTCAGATCAGTGGATCGATTGATGGGGCACAACTTGGGTAACACGTCCAGCAGCCATGAGAAAGCAAACCATATTTCGCATACTATAGACATGCCCCATAACCACATTGCATCATTGTTAGGATGCCTGACTCGCCAAGTCAGAAATAATGCTAAGAAAAACATTCTCAAAAATATAAGCAGCCTGCAGGACAAGCAGTCATTTAAAATTAGCTAAAAAGCATTAAGCCGACCTATTAAATGCAACTCATGAAAATACATCATTGAATAAATCCTTTAAGACAGGAAAAATACATGAAAGAAAGTGCATGAATAAGAACAAAATTTAATGCACAGAGAAGCAATTGATATTTAATGTTAGTTGGAACTTAGTGTAGCTGGCGGCTCAAATGCCAATCCATGTCGATTAGGACTATCAGAACTCAAAGCTGGACTACAGAGATATTCTCTAGTGTGGGATAAGACCAGGCAAACCTGGTAACTAGAAGGGTTACACCAAAAGAAATCACTCCAGCCCTGTAAACGGTAAAAGCTTGGAAAGAGAGCATGCCTAACCCAATTGAAACTAGAGAAAAATTCACATGCAATATCCTAATTGAGTGAAACGCTTATGGAAAAAGTTGCGTGACTTTAGTTTATATCAACGTTTCAGATACTCCTGCGGTCAGAATGAAGGAAAAAGATTACGGATGGTCGCTTTTTCCTCATGCTGGTGGATGAGAGAAAAAGATGACCAACCTCTATTTTGCTGATGATGGATGACAGAGTGTTACTGTAAACGTTGATACAAACTTCATGGTCCCCGAATACCTCATATCTACCCAGAACGCTGAAAAGCTCATATCTAGCAAGTAATTACAGTATGAGTGAACAAGTAAGAAATGAAACCTGTAAGGACTAAGAATGCCAGCAGGAATTTTAATCTTCCGTGTGAGAGGTCTCCAAGGCTTGTCAGATAAGTCGGTGAGGTTTCCAGACATCCCATCGCCAGTGCCATCATTAATAACCCCTTCTTGGGGCCAAAAGGCATTCCCGTAGCCGTAGGTCCCTTTCGTTTCGAAAAGCCATCGATTGTGATCGAAGTCTCCGGTTTGGCTCCTCATCAGGAGCGACTTCCCTGACCTCATGACAGACATCCTGCGATCCAACTTACCGGTGGGCGCCAGAGGCAGGGCAGCATTGCGAAACGCCTCGTTCTGCTCCTCCAAATCCCCTACTTTGTAAGGCTCCTTACAGCCCGGACAAACCCCTCCATCCTTCTGGTAATCAAAGTAGCACTCGCGGCAAATCTTGAAATTGCATTCACAGGGAAGGATGTCCTCCCCTCTCTCGTCGCGCATCACCTTCCCATCGCAACCCTCAACTGAGCAAGCAGATCCCCTCGCCCCTGCCATCTGAGGGTGGCTCGCTTCCGAATCGATCACCTTGTCCATCAGATGAGCCCTCGTTACACTGTTGAAACCCCCTGTGAAGAGAGAATTCGAAACATATTGCTCCTCCGCCTTCACCGCCACTGAAGGATCCACCATCGGCTGGTTGTCTGGTGTCGGAGGAATCTGCACCGTGTACTGCAGGTATTCACCACTCAGATCGTCTGTCATTCCATCCATATCATCTCGAGACAGGCTCACATACCGCCCACTCGATGTACGTCGAGCAAATGTCACATTGCTCGCTCTGTTACTCTGCCCCTTAAATGATGTTCTAGTTGCGCTCCGAGACAGGTTTGGATTCAAATTAGACATTCCTAATTACTGCTACTCCAATCCCAGATCTACCTCACACCCAGTATTGAGAAGAATCACACAATCTCACTCAGGAAAACTAATGAAAGCCAGCCCTCTGCAGAAAATCACAGATCCAGCTCGGGATGTTATGGACTTGAACAAGCCATCATCCAGATGTAAACATTGCTTCTCAGCAACTTCGACCCAACGCGGAATAACACTACTACTTACGAAATGCCATGCGCATTGCTTGCCAGGATTTCACTGGCATGCCAAGTCAATGCACCAGATAATCCAGCTAATCTTAAAACAATAAAAAAATTTGTCAAAAACAAAATAAACGGTTCAAACTTACGGGCAATCTCAACAACCTCCCACCGAATCAGCTCCTACTTTCCTCCTCTCCCCCACGTAAATCTATTTCACATTAACAGCGAAAATGTTTTTAGCCTCAGAGCCTACCCCAATCCACATTTTGCTGTGCGGACCAGCGATCTTGTGTTCCTGTACAACACCTTAACCGTGGTTTGAATACAGATTGAACCACGGATTTCCAAATTACGGAACACAGTAAACTAGCTATTTTCAGAAGCTCAAAACTCACAAATCAAAATGTCCGACCGGCACGCGTCAAAAAATAACAGAATATTTTGCGTATGCTGGACCGGCACGCGTCAAAAATCAGAATATTTAGGCCAAGCGGGACCGGCACGCGTAGAAAGAAAATCGAAATGTTTTTTTGGCAGCCTGGATCCCGCGTGATGGTGATGGTGATGGTGATGGTGATGGCTATGATTTTGTCCCTATCCCACTTAAAACACAACATTCAATCTTCCCCCGAAATTAAATTTGACGTTCATTTGACGTCTATCCGTTCAACATTCTTCTCCAATTGCGGCGGCAGTTCAGGGTTATTTTCACATTGATAATTATTTTATTTTCACAGTTTTGCGTAGTAGCTTTTTTCTCCTTTTATTACAATTTTTCTTGTTTCCTTATATTTTACTTTTGACTTCTCCTTTTATTTTAATGAGTAAGTTGGTAATATATTTTATATTTTTGACTTCTATGTGTGGGTGATTTGGGAGAGTTGATGTGAAATATATGAGTAATTATTAGAAATATTTATAATTATTTATATAGATTGTAAAATCTTGTTTTAAATAGTTAAATTGTAAGGGTGATTTACAATTTAATATGTTTCTTATTTAATTTTGAATTTATTTTAAGATAATGTCTTAATATAATTCCACATCAATAAATAGTCTTACTTTGTATAAAGTAAGGCTCATTCCCCTATTCATTAATATTACTTGCCTACACATATTTCCACATATTTGTTCATATCTTTTCCATTTTCACACACTTTCTCATGTATTTTGCTTTTATTGCACTTGTCATATCTTAACATTTCTTATTTGAGAACATTTGTACCCCAAGGTCAACCATGTGGATATAAGATCAATTTCATTATTGCAAAATTAATTCTTAATTTTACAAACTTCCACCCATTTCTTTCACACCATGAACCAACTTATACAAATTTTGCATGGTTTATTGTTACTTTCTTGTACTAAAGGGCATTAAATTGCATTGATTTTCTTATCATAGGATATCTAATCATCCACTTCAAGGAAAATTTTAATTTGAGAGCACTAAAAAAATCTAGATCTACATCATCATCCTAGATCTAGCATATGCATGCCTAAAGGCATGACTTTGATCATTTTTACAACCATAAAACTAATCTATCTAGGAGATGATCTCAAAGAATTTGATCTTGGTGATTTAATAACCTTCCCAAGGTATTTTTCAATGTTGCAATGAATCAAAAAAACAATAGGGTGCATTATATCAAATTAGATCGATGATCCATAAATCATATCTATGCATGGAAATTAACTGATTTGAAATTAGTCCACAATAGAGTTGTTGGATTATCAATATGGCATTATAGTTATTTCTTTGCGTTCTCCATTATTATAGAGCCAAGTACATTTTTCATCACAATCTTTTCTTAATCAACATTTAATATTTATGATTTATCTATTTCTAAAATTGAGAATAATTAATCTAACTTGATTTGTGCTTTGATGCTTGCATTTGTTTAATTAGCATAGATTAAGCATAGGGATTCATTCATACACATACTAAATGCATTTATAATTACTTGGAATGAAAATAATTGCAAACAGTATATTAACTAGTCTAATTTGTTGATTTTATAATGTTTATATAAACTAGGAGTAACTTAGAATAATGAAATCTTATTTATCTAAAACTAATGATAACTTAATGAAATTTAGAATAAGATAAATACGAAGATAGATGATAGAAAGAAGAGCTCATAACACAATGTGTGGGTAAGTCCTTTCGAGTAAAAATCACAAACCAAAAGTAACTCTACTATATTACTTCAAACACAAAGCTTACAATACAATGAGAACCCCACAAAAGATGTAGCCCTTATGTCAACACTTCTATAGCATGCTAATACTCAACCTCAAACTCATAAATTGCAAAACCTTATACATTCTATAGTTGACTCACCATTAATGTACATAAATCACAAATGGGAATGCATATATATGCTTGCACTAACAAATCACTCATGCTCACATGACAGAAAAACAAGTGAAGCAGTTATATCTTCACATGGAAGAAGAGCTTTGTGGGTGGCACAATACTAATTTGTGTTATGACCATTGGTGTTGGATCACTCTCTTCGTGGAGAAAGGCTTCCTACAAATAGTGGTGTTGTTAAGTAGAGGTTTGGTATTGGCATTCTAGGTGTAGTAACTATATGGTGTTATCTTCTGCAATTCCCACCTATAAGTTGTACTCACTTTAGTGTTTACACATAAACATGTCTTAGGTCACACTTAACCCCTTTCATTGATGCTTACTTGATCGATCCAAAATAGTGTCAAATTATGCTCAACCTAATAGTTTTTCAAATCTTAAATTCTTCTAAGCTCTCTTTTTGTTTTCTTGCATATTAGTTATAGTTTTCAAAAACCCAACTTTCAAACTCTTATGCACTCACACTAATGTCAACGCGATTGTGTTGTTGTCTATGGAAGAGAGAAAAATAAATAAAGACAAAAAGGAGTCATGGTAGCTTCTTTGATGACTTCCAAATGGAATGTTGGATGTAAATTAATGTTGTAACTTCTCCAAAGGTCAAAAAATTAAAATGCTTCGAGTATCCAAGTTTGACAAACATAAAAATAGGGAAAACTTTAAGAAACCCCCCCCTTGGACAAGGTGTAAAAACCTGGCGAAAGTTGTATAATTCCGAGGAAAATTTTAATTTTACTGGCGAATTTTTGCGGTTTATGGAGAAAAATAATAATATCCATTGGCGAATTAGTCGTGATCGTTCAAAGTTTGTGAAAAAACCTGGCGAATTGTACTATTTTTAAAACCCAAAAAATAATTGCATAGGCGAATGGTAATGTTTTTAAAACCAGAAAAATATTTGCATTGGTGATTTCAACCTATTTTCAAACCATAAAAATAGAATATTGGCAATTTCATGCTATTTTCAAACCATAAAAAAAAAAATATTGGTGATTTCAAGCTATTTTCAAACCATAAAAAATAAAATGTTGGCGATTTTAAGATATTAACTTTAAGTAATTAAAACACGTGGCACACAGTCATCAACTCTCTGCCTTTCACAGGCGTCAACTCTCTCTATCTCCAACTCGCAAGCTGAAAATGCTAAGCCTTCTTAACCTCGAGATCTAGCGACTAAGGGAAACTGAACTGGCACTCGCCAATTCTCGACCACAAATGTTAAGTCCTCGTCACCACAGTGACTTGGAGATAGTGGTAACTTAAAAACTTTAACCCTTGTCGCGTACTCGCCAACATAAAACTGTTTATCTCAAACCATCTCGAGACCTCGCGACCAAAGCAATTTCACTAACAATCTCCAGCTCGATAACATAAAACACTAACACCCAAAAAGCTAGAGACCTCGCGATGTAAACCCAAACCAACTTGTCGCCAACTCGCGGCTTGATCACGTCTTCAGACATTTTACCTCGCGAGCTGGCGATAACCATAAAACTTAACCACAAACTATTTGGTCACTAGCTCGCAACCTAAAATTTTTAAGGCTTGGATGTTGACTCATTCCTGAGGGACTAGTTTGAAGGTTTCTCTTGAGTCGAGGTTGATTAGAAAAGCGAGGACGATGGTTTCAGAGGCATAAAAGGATTTGATAGCTTTTGAGTTAGAGATGGGAGATCACAAATTTCTCTGAGAAATAAGAGCTCAGGTTGCTTGTTGTCAGAGATTTTGAAGCAGAATTTGTCCAATCAAGGAGGAATAAAATCAGAACAAAATAGTTCACAATAGATGAGCCTTAGCAGGATGCAGTGGATTTGATAGGCATGATGATGACTTCTAGGAATCTAGAGTCTACAGTCATGTTGAAAACCACCAAAATGATAATTTTTCACGTGAATGCAAAATGAGCATCACCAAATGAAGTGTGAAAATGTTATAAATACAATGGAGTGGTGACTTAATTGGTAGAAGAGAAAATAAACCTTTTTCATTTTTTGAGAGTGGTTTTTTTCCTCAGAAAGGAAGACGATGTTTGAGCAGGATCGTGCATGGAGTTCTACTTGTTGTGTGCTTTGTGATACCATATGGGTGTTTTTTTGTTCTCTTCTATCTGAGTTTGTTTATTATCAGAGGGATTGTGAAAGTGAGAAGGATTTCCAGAGGGGGTGTGAAAGCCTTTTTTGTCAAGAAGGGCCAAGCATGGCACATCCTCTGCTTCTACTCTGCCATAGGATGGCAAGGGGTTTGAAGAAGGAGCCCGCAGAGGAATGAAAGAAGGATTTGTTTGGGTGGGGAGTGGCAGCCAGTCATCTTTGTGACGACATGGAAGCTGCAACCCCCCCCCCCAAAAAAAAAGATTACATTTACCCTAAAGCTCCTATTTCCACTTTCCTTGATCGTGGGCATGAAGGCTCAAGTTCCTCTTTCCATTTTCTTTTTTCCTAGGCATGAAGGCTTCCTCCTCAATTTGGAAACGATCTGTTGGACTTGGACAGAACATAACATCTCACATTCTATCTGAAATGAAGGCATCAGGGTGATAATGGCATGACTCAAGCAGTTTTGCAAGTTGTATAGTCATTAGGGTTCCTTTTTCTGGTTCCAGTAGTGATTCTAGACTCTAGGTGAAGCGAGCAAGTTGTATACTGTATAGTCATTTACAGAGAAAATGAAAAGCATTTAGTGTCAAGCTTTGTCTATATATAAATTTATTTTGTGTATAATTCTATCTCTTTCAAATGATCAGAATCATGAGATTTAATTTTTTTCATTTGTTGCATTGTTATGGTGTATGTAATTTTTCATTTAATGCTTCCTAATCCTATTATGCCCAGGAATGCAAAATTTTGGTTAGTCTGGAATCATATTAAATAATTAAGGATTCACCTCATTGTAATGGGTGGGCGAATTATAGACAGTCATAGAACACCTCCATATATATTACATAAACATCAATAGCATATAAAATCATAAGAGTATTAAGAATGAAAGTATTAAACACCACAATAGATTATTAGATACAATTATACAACATAATTAGTAAAACATCAAGACAATAGACAAGTGCCTTATCCTAGGGCATAGAGTCACTTACAATTCAAGACAACCTGATAATAAACTTCAATAAGATTCATTTGCAGATAAATAGGAATGAAATTATGAATAATGCCATTACATACAGTTACACAACCCAGATTCATATGTAAACTGAAAAACCCTTGACCATTCAATTCATAGTGAAAACATAAATTCAACACAAAGACAATTATGTGAAGATCGCATTGCTCAAACTGCAAATGATATTGATATTATATTCATAATGATATCAAAAAGTAAATTCACAATGCGATTCAACTATGCACTTATCAAATTCTTGAACAGTTGAGCTATTATAACTATATTAATATAAGAGTTTTCAAGTTCAACATCATTGATCAATAAAAGTGGCAACCTCAACCTGAGGATTCAACAAGCTTAGGATTACTGTGAGGAATCTTGGGTAGCAACCTCAACCTAAGATTTCTTCTTTGGCTTTAGCATGGCTTGCCACCTGTCCACCTCTTTGTCTGTTGGCCAACTGAATGCCTTTACCTCTTCCAACTTTGCAACTAAATCTATCCATCTGGCATCTGTAACTGCCCTGGACTCAACAACAAACTTTGCATGGTCAACTTAACCTTGAACAGTGAATCAAGCAGACCGTTAAGGAAATCGGCATCAACCTGTTCATTTACATGCTTGATTATTTCTTCTTGCTCCAGAATCAAATCAAATTTGCTGGTCCAATCAGAAATTGATTTCAAATCTCCATTACTACCATAAATTGAAGGCACCAATTTATTATAACCTTCCCCAAATGTTTGCAATTTTTCATTTATAAACACATCCTTCCCTATGAAAAATCCATAAGTTGCATTCATTACCTCCACCATGTCTTTAGTGTCACTGATCCTGGGAGGGAACTCATCACTATACATCATTGCAGTATCTAGCTTATCCATTAATCTGCTTCTTCCTGACCAAACATTGAACAAAGGTCCAAGAAAAGCAACATCCTCAGAGGATGTTTTGCTTGCCTCTTTCAAATAAATGTGCATATCATGCACAACCATCAATTTGTCTTTCAATACACTAATCCTGTGTTTCAGAATTCCTGACACAACAAAGAGAGCCTTGACATTTTGTTCCTTTTCAAGCTTTTCAATTTTCCCTGTGTATTCCTCCATTTTTGTTGTCACATCAGCTGGTATTTCTTGTACTTGTTCTGTAATCTGTATTGGAGGGGGCTCATTTGCAATTTTTTCTTTCAACTCCACTAACTCTTCCTTCAGAGCGCCCTTCTTCATCAGTGTCTCTTCATATTTTTTAAACAATGCAATCAATTGGGTATATGTTTCTGTGTATCTTCTTGACAAATCCTCTGTTTTTGATAAATTCATGAAAGAAACTTGAGTAAAAAATGAGGCAATCTCCGTGTCAGTTGTGTTCTACAAGTTCCAAATCATTCTATTAGCTTTCTTTTCTACTTGGACATTTAGAAGGTGGGGCTTTTGAGTGGAAGGGGCCAAAGACCAAGCAACAAGTGTCTTTGACTTAGGATTAAATCCTAATCCTCTTATTACATCTCCGATTTCAAATTGAGTTCTAAACATTGGGTCCTCTTGCTTCCTAATCTGATCAATAATAAAAATAGACTGGATATCCCAATCAAGCATCATAATCATTCTGGTACTCTTTATCAATTGTCTTGCCCATTCCATAGATATTTCCTCCCTGTCAGGATCATATTCCTGCAGTGCCTTGATGATCTCCTCTTTCTTTTCTTCATTTGCTTCCTCTATGATTAGATTTTGTTTTAATTGATTTTGTTTCAACCTTGTCAAAGAATTTTTAAATTCATTTGACTTAATAAAGTCATCATCTTTCATGAACTCATTTGACAACATCATACGCTCATCAAAGCCTTGAGAAAGGGCTTTGTTTGTTTCTCCCTATTCTTCATTCTGCCCTGCTTCTCTAAGATGTGTCCTTATTTGATGAAAGTAGTGTCCTTGTTCTGTAACAATTGCTCTAGCAAGGTCTCTCCTCACAATTGTACCAACCTCAGTGGTTTTTTGTTTCTTTGTAGCTCACACTCAAGTAGATAGAACTTCATCCCCACTCTCTACATCATCAGCAGACACACTAAGTGGCCTCTTTCCATGTGAAGAATGTCCATCTTGGGGGTCTTGCTGCTGAGCAGTCACTTCTGAAATTTGAGGCATTTGTTCCATCAAAGTTTCATATAAGCTCAACATTTTGTTAATCCTCTCTAGGTACGGGCTATTAGGGCAAAAACCTGAGAAACTAGGGTCAGTAGCCAACAATTCTGCTTCAACTCTCATCAATTTTTTCCATTTTCTTCTCCTTTCTTGTACTTCATCTTTTCTCAGCAAATTTCTAACCACATCTTCATCATCCAATGGTTCATGGTCCTTTATTGTGGCCCAAGGTGTCATTTTTGGCATTGCAACTTTAATAAATTGTTCTGGATCACAGAATCTAGACACAACATTAACCAACCTATATTGTTTAAGGAAATTGTTTACTTCATCAAAGGAACTCCTACCAATGGTAAAATCAGATGCAACCCAAAGCCTAGGAAGAAAAGAACCCTTCCTGTGTTTATCAAGGTATTCTTTTTCAACTAGGGTCAATTGCCAGATAAACTCCATAAAAGCAATCCTAATTGGAACAAATTTTGGTAAAATATGGGGAGGCTGAGGACACCCATAGACTCTCATCACAGTAAAGTTATCCAAAAAATAAAAGTCCCCCCAGTTATGTGAAATAGGCTAGTTTGGAACATACTGGTAAGGTCTCAAAACTCTCCTAACATTAATTGACAATCATTCCCTATTTATTCCTAGCATTTCCATAATTGGCGAAACAATCCAATTTTCAAAGAAAAGGAAACAAGAATGGGGAGAACTCAACATTATAGAACAAGATTAAATGCATCAGCAATGAATAATGCTTGAATGTAGGGCTGAGTGCACCACTCTGAATTTCAACTAGAGCATTATGATTATGTTCAACCACATAGCCCACATAATCATAATCTTTGTTAACATCTGCGTGTTGAATGTCCATAGCCATCATCAGTAATTCAGCTGACACTGTTAAATCTCCATCAAAAGCCAACACTCTGCATAATCCATAGATTGTACAATGCATATAATGGTGGAAAGGTGTGATGTCAAATGGTGGTTTGATACTCTCTAGAATTATAACCGGCATCTTATTCACCCTAGGCATCTATTTGGGCATTGCATGCTTCTTGATAACACCTTTGTATTTGTCATAATCCTCTGCAATCCGCTCCAAATCTATATCTGTACATGCAGCATCAGTAATCTGGAAAGCTTCAACAAAGCTAGCTCTGTTAATTGAAACTAGGGCAGACTGGTTCTTTCTTCTGATTACCCTAGATACTGGGCAATAGTGTTTGCCCAACTCTTTGATCAAATCCACATCAACATACACATCTAGCACAATTAACTTTGCCATATTTAAATCCCAAGGGTTTGACATCGGGACACCCTTAACCCTATTTTTCCAGAAATAATGAAACAAAGCAAAACCAGTCATATTAAGCATGGTAAGGTTTCTGCATTGGCTCCATAAATCTCTCCATGCCAAATGATTTGTATTCAAAGCAACGGAAGTCCCTGGCATCAAATCTACAAATTCATCTTTGTATTTCTTAACCATCATTTCCTTAGTGGCACTGGCCTTGGAACCTCTAGGTCCACCTGCTCCACTTGTTGTGGCCTTGGGCTTGGGCTTGGAACCTCCAGTACCACTTGTCACCTGGCTCATTTTAGCTGCAGGAGAAAAACTTAACCAATTTTTTGAAATTTTCTCACACCCAACACTCTGAATTCTCCAACATTGTAACAGAGCTCAATTCACTGGATTACCTTGAAGATAGAATGCATTAATGCAATTATACAAAACCTCGGCTCGATCATGCAATTTATGGTATTTACTATTTGAATGTTGGGCGTCGTCACTTCTCTCAAGTCTCAAGTCTCATTAATTGCCACACTTGCATGAACTAGCTAGTAGCTACTGTGGCATAATGACATTAATTCAAACTTCAAACTGAAGTACTCGAGCGAAATTTGAATTCATGCCCTTCTATTTGATTGACGATTGGCATTCAAAACTTTTACAAAACCCGACAAACAAGTCCACGTGTTAGCAAGTTAGCGACAATGCTACCAAATCTTCTTAATCGCAAGCTTGCAACCCCTTTTACAAATCCTCAAAGAATCTTGTGAGTGAGCGACAGTCGTTGATCGAACAAAACAACTTATTTCATCGCATGCTCGCAACTAGAAACTTAACTTGACTTAAACCCTTGCTATCCCATGACAACAAGACACTTAACCGCCTTCGCATGCTCGCAACACTTTTTGACTTAAGACTTACAAACCCGCGAGCATGCGATGACCACAAAATCAGACCAAAACTTACCTATCGCCAGATCACAACTTAAAATGCTAAACAACTTTAAAACCTGCAAGCAAGCGACTTAACCGCATCGCATGATCGCAAATTAAAATGACTTAACCGTGAACACCTCGCGACCTTGCGATAACATAAAATCACACCCAGTCGCAACCTCGCAACATAAAATGGTATTTGGGCACTGTCACTTCTCTCAAGTGACCAAGTCTCATTAACTGCCACACTTGCATGAACTAGCTAGTGTGGCATTAATTCAATTAAACTGATAGAATGCATTAATGCAATTGTACAAATGTCAAAATCTCGGCTCAATCGTGTCAAAACTTTTACAGAACTTGACAAACAAGTCCACGTGTCAATCCCCATCTTTAATCGCACACTCTCAACCGGTTATAACAATCAGGAAAGGAACCGACGAGTTAGCGACAATGCTACCAAATCCTCTTAATCGCAAGCTCGCAACCCTTTTTATGAATCCTCATAGAATCTCGCGAGTGAGCAACATCCGTTGATCTAACAAAATAACTTATTTCATTGCAAGCTCGCAACTCGAAACTTAACTTGACTTAAACCCTTGCGATCCTGTGATAACAAGGCACTTAACCGCCATCGCATGCTCGCAACACTTTTTGACTTAAGACTTACAAACCCGCGAGCATGCGATGACCACAAAATCAGACCAAAACTTACATGTCGCCAGATCGCAACTTAAAATGCTAAACAACTTCAAAACTTGTGAGCAAGCGACGAAACCAACTAAGTTGCGATACCAACTACATCGCAACGCAACATAAAATGGTCAAGTACAAAACATCTTGCAAGCTAGCGACAACTAAAATCTCCCAGTACTCGCAAGCTCGCGACTTAAACTGACTTGATGATAAAGGACCTGTGAGCTAGCGATAACCATTAAACATGTCTAACCAACCATTTGACCACACTTGACGTTGACATGGACAAATAAATAGAGGACAACTTATATTTTCAACGCACGACAACTTCGGTTTACTAGCCAACTAAGGCAAAAAAAAAAAAAACACAAAACCCTAATCGCCATGAACATCATTTTAAGCATTTAATGTAGAACAGTAGAAAGGTTCTAGCAGTAACAGTTATGCAATATGAATAATTTTATGGATCTTGTGACACAAATTTGTTGCATTTCATGTTCAACATGTTACATAATGTGGAACCAAATACCAATTTACTAATAATTCAATTGTTTAGTAATAATTCAAATTCACAACTAAAAATATGAAATAAGTATCCGTTCTACTTCTAATTGACAAATTCAAGGAATACAATATCAAAAATCATCAATGACAACTATAGTATTGCAATTTTGCAAATTGAAATTGTAATATGACTCAGGAATTGTAGTATAATTATAAACACCTATAAACTAACTACTAATTCACTTCAGTGATTCAGTCCGACTGTCTGAGGCTTCTATATCCCAAATGGACTCAAGATCCGAAAACTAACTAGTACTAACAAGTTCATCTTCATTCTGAGTCGGGTATTCAAAAATGTCTTCGTCTTCATGCTGACTCTGAGTCTGCGATCCATCATATTCATTTGTCTCAGCACTAGCACTAGCACTAGCACCACTAGCTTTTAAAGTGTTGCACACCCCTTGTCTATCATGCATGGAATTCCTGATTGCCAATGCCCTATCATATGGAAAATCTCTAACATTATATTGGGTTACAAACAACCTCAAGCAAGTTTCCAAATTCTTGTCTAATTTGTTTCTGATCTTTGATTTCAAAAGCCCTAATGCACTGAAAACTCTCTCATCTTCCACCGACCCCAATATCATTGTTTGACATAAATCAATAAGTTTCAAATATTCTGGTATTGCAATACGCAATGCTTCACTTTGATCTATCCTTTTCCAAAGCCTTGTGATTGATCCAGGTTCAAATGGATTCTCCAAGTTAACCAACTGTTGTTTCATAACCAATGCAGACTGTTTACATTGTTTTCTAAGATGATCTGAATTTAAAATTTCTTCTATTGGTTGTCCATTGCAATATGCATCTTTTGAAAATGTCAATATCAATTCCTCTAGTTTTTTATGATACATCTTTGCGTCATTTGGATTATCTCCAATTGAATACCAAAATTGAGGATACACACAACCCATGGCTTCAAGTATTTCTTCTTGAGGGAATCTTTCTCGAATCTCAATTGAAAGTTCATATGCAATAGACTTCAAATTATCACCAACAGATTTAACAATCCTGTCAAAATCTTCCTTTTTAACTGGTAGTGCTCTGCCTCGCTTGCCCGTCTTAGATTGGTGCATTGGTATCTGAAATCCTTTTACAAAGACACATAACTCATTTTTTGTATTGAAATGTAAAAAAAATTCAGCATGATTCAAATCTGTAATTATCTGCCACCTAAAAAATTTGGGCTTCGCCTTGTTAGATCTGAATATAGACCATCCAGGCTCAAGCATGTCATTTTACGTAGAGTGCTATACTCATTGATATACATAGTTCTGTCTTGGGCTTTCTTAACAAGTTTGTTCATTGAATCCAATATGGGGAGAAGACTAGCTAAAGTTAACAGAGTCTCTATATCACTTAACTTATGTAAGAGATCAGGAGCTTTGTCTACTATGAGGTGTTGCTCATACATTAGTCCGATCAAGGATTGATATTCTATTAGAACTTGTTCTACTAGTCCATGCAAGGAGATCCATCTGGTCTCAACATCCCTGAGAAGCTTGTTTCCTCCTGTTACTCCCTCAACAAAAATCTGAAATTCTGCAAAACGTTTAGGACTTCGGCAGAAGTATGAGTGGAGCTCGTGGACCAGATCTTCAACTTTTGACACTATAGGGAAATTGCTTACAATTCTATATGTTAAATTCATTCGATGGGCCATGCAGTGAATGCCAACCATGTATGGTGCAATACTAGTTTGTAATCTTGCACAAAGACCGATCCTTTGACCTTGCATTACTGCAGCTCCATCAGCTCCAACACACACCAACTTCTTGGCAATTGTCAAGTCATCCATACCAGCAATTTCATTCAAAGCTTTCTTAACTTCCAAAAATAAATTTTCTGCTGTTGAATTGCCTCTCATTTTATGAACACAGAGTAGATGAGCTCAACAGACGTGTTCTTTTATAGTATACACATGCATACAAACCCAAGCAGTGTTATCTACTGTAGCAACTTCATCTATGGATAATGAAATGAAATTTGACTCTTTTACACTTTCTTGTAAATTTTCCTTTTCCACCTCAGCGAGACAGTTTGCCATTTCCCATCCAGCATTTATTGACCAATGTGACATAAGATAGTGAGGAACATTCAAAAAAGAAAATAAATTACTAAATTCTGGGAAATCTTTCATAGGACACCCTCTCGATATAAATGAAAAACAATACTCATCTGAACAGTCTTTGCTAGGTTTGCATCTTTCGCTGCATGTTCAAGCCCAGCCTTGATTGTATTTCCAAATCCACTATTACGAATCAGTGTCGTTTTGTGGTTATGCTCTTCATATTCCACGACATACTTAACATGAAGACATTCTTCCTTTGATTTCCATCTTACCACTCGTGTTTCCTTTCCGTCTATGATCTGTTTTTCATAAACCTTACCAATATGCTTTTCTATGGTGTCAAGCTTTAGCTGCATCTTCTTCTCTCTTTTAGTTTTCCAACTACAAATCTTACACCTGCATTCTATTGGTTGTTCATCATTGTTTGGGACCGGTTCAATGAATGGGTACTTTGCTACCCAATCAATCTTAAAACTCCTTGTCATCTCCCACTCTCGCCCCATTTTTACTTTCCTTTTTCTTTTCTTCCTACCAACATCATCTTCAGTACTAGCATTTGCATTCGCCAATGGTATCTCATTGTGTGTATCCCTTAGGACATCTTCTACCGTGTCGGTATTGTCATCCTCATTTGATGCATTTAACTCAATGACAATCCCACCTTGTGGTACTGGTGGTGGTGAGCTACTGTGAATGGGCTCTGCAACTGCAAAGGTTGATGGACCAGAAACTTTGCCAATTCCAAAAAAAGACTTTACGGTACTATCTTTAAGTTTAAGTTTTGGGCATTTTGATGGCCTCCCAATCCCTTCAGTTTCACTACCCTGAGGAGTCTTACCCTTGTCTGACATCCCAATCCCTTCACCACCCTGAGGAGTCTCACCCATGTGTGACTAGGACATCTTGAGTCTTGACCTCTCACTACGAATTAAAAGTTAAAACTAATACTATCAAGTATGAAGAAATGATTACTCACCTTTATGCCTTCTCGATTCTCTGAATCAGGAATCAGGAATGAATGCTTGGGCCTGTGTTGCAGGATTGTAACTTTGGCCCTCCGCCCTACAATGAACTTCGACTTTCCAACTCAATTTGTGGAATGTGAATCGAGACTCGAGACTCTGAGAGCTCCCAATTTACTAATCAGACACGAACAAATTGTAAGAAAGAGTGTAAGAAATAGTGTATTTATAGCAATCCATGATTGCATTTTTGGTGAATTGCACGAGGTTCGGGGTGTCGCAATTGCCAATAAACATTTAATTTAATTGCATTTTTGGTGAATTGCGTAGCGTGCTATGAACATTTAATTTAAGTGGGGCGAAATGGGTCTTCGAATGCTTATAATGTTTTATTTTATATTGGCGAATTTGGGCGACGCATGCAATGAACATGTAATTTACCATTGGCGAATTAGGTCCTGGGTACGTGGTTGTTTAACTATTGCTGGCGAATAGCGGAGTGTTCTAATACCCATGTCCGAGTGATTCTAGGCAAATATTACGAGCATGCACGTCAATGGTGTGTGGTCATTGGCGAAGCCAGTTTCTACAGTGTGTCCTTAACCCCGAAATTCCAGGCGATTTGACCACGATGGTGCCCAAGACTATTCGTGCGGAATTCGCCAATTGGCGAAGATTCGCCACTAAAAAACTCTCTGCTTATAAAAAGATCAAAATATTCTTAGGTAGCCTAGACCATGGATTGATGATGAATATGATTATTTTAAACATCAACTCTCACACTTGTTGTAAATATTTGGTTTTGAGTTTCCTATACATATGCACATGTGTACGCACATATGTATGTATAACAAGATGTTTTTAACTAGTGATAGGTTGAAAGTGATCAATATAAATGACCCATCAAGATGTGCTCTTTGTAAATATAAGAAAGAAAGTGTGGACCATCTACCTCTTAACTATTTGTTTGCAATCAATGTTGGAGGTGGTTTGCCAATTTTTTCAAATGGATGGGTGCATTCCCAAACATTCTACTTACACATTTTTTAGCTTGCCCAAGAATAACAAGCACATTGTGGGAAGGTGTTCGGATCCTACAAATGATCTACTTACAAATTTTTTAGCTTGCCCAAGAATAACAAACACATTGTGGGAAGGTGTTCGGATCGAAGGGCCATCCATGGTATTATGGCATGTTTGGAGAGAGAGGAATAATCACATATGTAAAGAAAAATAATCTATGTTCAAAGAGGTTTTAAAACAAATTGAAGTGGGAATATGCAAAATTTTAGTGGAAAAACAAAAATCAGGCCATAAAAGCCCTAGACCATTTACCAAGTGGGATGGCAAGATCATGAAGAAATGAGACTTGCTCAAAGCCATTCTAGCTTACTGTGCGAGTCACCCTTTTCTGTTAAAATGAAAACAATGAAAAAGTAACATTAAAATGAAATCTACCCCCAAAGTAGCAAATTAAAACTTAACCTTGATGGCATTGATTGTGGCAACCCTAAGATTTTTAGCACAGAGTGCATCATTAGAAATGATAAAGGGTGGTATTATAGGCTTGGTGGTATTATAGGCTATCTTACTGTGCAAGTAGCCCTTAACTATAAAAAATGAAAAAGCATCAATAAAATGGAATTTACCTCTAAAGTAGCAAATTAAAACTTGACTTTAATGGCATTGATTGTGGCAACCCCAAGATTTTTGGCGTGGGGTGCATCATTAGAAACATTAAAGGGGGTATTATGGCTTATCTTACTATGCGAGTTGCCCTTATCTATTTAAAAAAAATGAAAAAGCAACAATTAAATGAAATGTACCCCAAAAGTAGCAAATTAAAGCTTAACTTTGACGGCAATGATGGTAGCACCCGTAAGATTTTTGGTGTGGGGTGCATCATTAGAAATGATAAAGGGGTATCATGGGCTATCTTAGTGTGTAAGTGTCCCTTATCTATAAAAAAAATATAAAAAAGAAACAATGAAATGGAATCTACCCCCACAATAGCAAATTAAAACTTAACTTTGATGGTATTGATTGTGGCAACCCCAAGATTTTTGGTTGTGAGGT
Organism: Cryptomeria japonica; assembly: GCF_030272615.1. Classification (NCBI taxonomy): domain Eukaryota; kingdom Viridiplantae; phylum Streptophyta; class Pinopsida; order Cupressales; family Cupressaceae; genus Cryptomeria; species Cryptomeria japonica. The sequence continues at coordinate 409,977,411 of NC_081405.1, read as the reverse complement.
GCATCATTGGAAATTATAAGAGGGAATATTATGGGCTATCTTATTGAGTGACCCTTATCTATTAAAAACATAAAAAAGTAACTATAAAATAGAATCTACGTCAAAGTAACAAATTTAAACTTAACTTTGATGACATTGATTGTTGCAACTCAAAATATTTAACATGGAATGCATCATTAAAAACGATAAAATAAGATATTATGAATTATAATGTAGAGAACAAAATTTAAGATTATTGATAGTTTTAAATCTATAAAAAGAGAAAAATATTTCAAACAATGACATTGAGAGCGACTCTAGATTTGGATAAACGAAATTAGCAACAGTAGAGGTTCAAAAACAAAAAACAAAATACAAGACATTACAAATCTAACCTGGGCAGTTAATGACAGCATACAAGGCATTGCAAATTCAGGAGACAAGAGAAGGACAAAACGAGTCTTGTCTTAAATAGGATTTGAAAATCAATTGGAAACTGAATAATGATTATTGTGTGGGTTCCTTTCATGCTCATGTCTGCGAAACGCAACTCAAAGGATTTTGTTTTGGATAGAATTAAACGAGGAAATGAAAGCCCCAATATACATTCAGCTATTTAATAAGGGTCACATCACAAGCATAGGAAACTTTCAATTTATACTTGATTACTTTCTCCACCTTAGCTTGAACGTGCTATACACTACGAGTGTCTGAAGGTCTATCTATGCATTTCTTGCATTTTTCGTTCTTCCTAGTTCATATATTGCAAATAAGCTGATATGGAGTTTGATTTCAAAAAATTAATCATTTTTTATTTATAAAGTCGTATTAGCTATGTTGAGGTTGAAATATTTTCGCTAAGAGTCAAAGATTGAAGGGTATCCATCACACCAAATCACTCGGGACATGATCTAGGACTCATTTCTTACGATGTCAAAGCCTTGCATTCAACAAGATTTGATCCCTTGCAGGCTCATTAAGAACCATTCTACTTTCACAAACAAAAGACTCATTGACAAAAAATTTCAAGGACTGAATATTATTTTCTAAGAATTATCCATTCAACGTTATCTTCAAAATGCACAATTCATATTTTGTAAATCTATTTTCTTATCGCTGATTATTTTATTTTATATTTTAATTCTTTTGTATAGATTTTTAATGCTTTTTAATATTTTGTAGGATTCATTTTTTTCTGTTATTTCATCTTTTTTTAATTTCTTGCTCCCTTTACTTTAATTATACTTTTTTGTTTATTCAACGAGAAACATTTCATTTATTTTATAAATGTTGCATCACAAATATTGTTTTGAAATGTTCATGTAAAAATATCTACATAGTTTTTACTGGAAGCACTGACAATCATTTACATAGTAGGTTATGAAAATGTTATTATCACATTATATATTTATGTATGCATGCATGCTAGTTTCTATTTAACTTTGAACTTATTTTGAGTGAATGGCTTATCACATTATATATTTATTTTGAGTGAACTTCTAAAGGTTTAAATTTTAAATTTCAAAATTTACCAACTCTTGTCCATTTTTTTCCACTATTAGCCAATTTGACACACGTTGTGCATGATTTATTGGTATGGCCTTGTAATTAAAGGTGTTCAATTGTATTCATTTCACATCCGAGGGTATCCATTGAGGACTATAAGATTTTTTTGATTTGGAAGCTTTTAAATGACTATAAAACTATATCATCGTCCTAGAGCATCTACATGTCTAAAGATTCACATCTTTGACCATTTCTCGACTATACAAGTCTTTCTAGGGGGTGACTTAGGAGAATTCGAACCTAGTGATCTAATAGCCTTTCTAAGAAATTTTGAATACTACATACCCTTGGCAACTAGAGAAAAGCAAATAATTTAGTGAATCAATAAGATTGGAATGCACATTGTAGCAAATCAAATTTTTGTATGCAAATATTACCTAAACTTACAAATCAACGCACAACATAGTTAATAGATTGTTTAAAGTTTAAGGCCAAGTATAGACAAAGAGAAATTATTTTTTATCCTAAGATAGGTGGAATTCTATGTGGTACCATACTTACTTTATTGAATTAATATTAACTATTCCTAGTTTATCTATTATTACGACTAAAAATAATGAATCTAGGTTGATCAATGCTTTAATGATTACATTTATTTGATTTGTTGGCAACAATGCAACAAAATGGGAGGGGGGGAGGGGGGTGAATCAGTTTGCTCAAAAAGTTACTGCAACTTAAACCACAAATCAGATCTCATAATTAACAGTTTAAAGCATGAAACAACACCACATCAATAACACACATAAAACCAAGATTTTTTGACGTGGAAAACCTGGTTAAGGGAAAAACCATGGTGGGAACCTACCCACAATGAGATAATACCCTGTTAGGAGTAAATGAAATATTACAATGGGGAATGCACATGCATTCAGGCACATTGCCTAGATCTCATTGCTCAAACAAGAAGCTCAGAAGGGCTACAACCCTTAGGGATCATCACCTTACAGGAAGTCTCACTGGCTTACAAAAGCATTCGGACAACAATCTGGATTACATGAACTATGAAAATAGCATCTCCATATGCCTGGATACAGTTCTAGTTAAGCTCACTATCAAATCTTCTTTGCAACACACTTCTTTGCACAACCTCACACAACTTCCCTGCTACTTATTAATTGATACAAAATTCACACATAGCATGATCTCTCTCAATGATTATTACATTCATTTATAAATGTCATCAACCCAAGAAATATAGGTCGGCTCAACACACACTACATATTATAAAAATATAATCACACACGCTACAACACTGCATGCGGACCAAAACAATGTCGGCTAAGACATAGTTTGGACCTAAACAACCGCCGCAAATATGAAACACCTCTAAGAATTATGCCTCGATCATCCGCAACACACTACCACGCCAAGAATGTCGCATAACATGAAGAACATCACTAGACAATGAAAATCTTCAATAACACGCACAATAATCAATGCAGACCACCAATATGCATAGAACATGATCTAGAGATATTCACAAGCAATGTGAATTACACTATAACAACTGCAACAACTCGAATTACTAGAATCATCATCATCTCTCTATCGGAGCTCAAGAACACCAACATAACTAACTGTCAACCTAAAAGATTCGCTTGTGGATTTACAAATCACTAACCAATCGAACTAAGGACACACATCAACATCTAGAATACATCCCACACATCCGCAACTAAAGATATATCAACTTCAAATCAATATGAAGCACAAACCAGAACACCGAATAACACGAACAATTGAACAACATCCTCAATACCAAACCTCATAACTTGATCAAAACATCATGCAGAGCTCTACAAATGGGAATGAACCATCTATAGACAACATACCAGAAACCCTTTAATCCACATCAACTCATCTGCAATACACAGGCTAAACCAACTCATTCAATTTGACTGCAACACTAGAATACATAGAAGAATATGTTGACATCAATGAAAACACATCATTCTAGAAAGCTTCTCAGCAACATCCAATAATCTTCCCCTTTGGCATTGATGGCAACATATGAATGTGAAAAACAATCAATGCAAAGAAAGAAATAAACTCACAACAATCTCCCTCAAAATCACAAGGATCAACTCCCCCTTAGACAAACAACTCAAATTATAAATCTCAAAATGCTCTTCTCTCCCATAGAGTTTTTCACATACTTCTCTCCCCCTTTGACATCAATGACAAAGGTTTAGGAATCAGGATTCTCTCCCCCTTTTTAATTAGCTTCACTAATCTGTACATTTGAACCACTGAATGACCAACATTGATTACTCCCCCTAAGTAGCAGCCTCTCTCATCAATCTGGATCACAAAATATCTCTATGAACTTCATCGGACTAATGCAAATCCATGCATCTTAGTTCTCATCAGGAGGGGAAATCACCCCTAACTTCTCTTTGAAATACTCAAAAGTATCTTTAGGTGAAGGCTTTGTAAAGATATCTGCAATATGTTCCTTTGTAGATACATACTCCAATCTGACTTCTTTCTCATTCACCTTCTGTCTCAATAAATGAAACTTGATTGATATATGTTTTATTTGGAATGCAACACTGGATTCTTTGAAATATTGATAGCACTTGAATTATCACAGCATATAGAAATAGGCTCATCATAAATAACTCCTATATTCTTCAACATCTGCTTCATCCAAAATACCTGAGTACAATTGCTAGATGCAACAATGCATTTAGCCTTTGCAATAGATAAGGAAATAACATTCCGCCTCTTACTTTCCTAAGAGACTAACTTCTTACCCAAAAAGAATGTACCACCAGTAGTACTCTTTCGGTCATCAACATCACCTACCCAATCAACATCTATAAAGGCACTCAAGGTAAAGTCATCATTCTTAGGATACCACAAACCAAAATCAACTGTCCCTTTCAAATATCTAAATATCCTTTTTATAGTAGTAACATGAGATTCCTTAGGATCAAATTGAAATCTAGCAACATGACACACAACATTCATTATATCAGGTCTAGTCTAAGTCAAATACACCAAACCACCAATCATAGATCTATATCTAGTCTAATTAGCTTTCAGAGAATCATCATCTTTTGTCAACTTACATTTGGTCACCATAGGTGTACCAACTAATTTAGAGTCCTCAAAACCAAATTTATTCAACAATTCCTTCACATACTTGGACTGAGATATGAAAATACCTTTATCTGGAACTAAGTAATTTGCAATCCCAAAAATAATTTTATTTCACCAATAATAGACATCTCAAATTCATTCCGCATCTCTTCAACAAATTTCTTACATAGGCAATCATTTCTTCCAAAGATAATGTCATCAACAAAAACTTCAACAATCAAAATGTTATTCTAATCAATCTTGAAATAAAAATTACTGTCAGAAGTACCTTTATTGAATCCATGCTTCATCAAATACTTATCCAATTTGGCATACCAAGCTCTAGGGGCTTGCTTCAATCCATACAATGCTTTCTTCAACCAGTAAACCATGTTCTTTTCATCTATCAACTGAAATCCATCCACATAACTAATACAGATGGAGGTGATACAGTTGAAGACTGATGACTGCATCGGTAAAGGACAGAAGTCTATTTGTGATGAAGAGATTGAGATTCTATGATTAGATGACATGATCAGTTATTTGTGTTGTCATCAATGGCAACTGATTGCAATTGATGTTCCTGATGTTTTGTTTTGTCATATAAGTGATTTGGTTTACCGGAAGACAGGGTTTACCAGCAGAGAACTAAAGTCTGTGAAATAGGACTTTAACCGGTAAAATGGAGATGTTTTGATTGAATCGGTCGATCGGTGATGATTGGTGATTTGCAGTTTGGATGGTGAACTTGTATCATGGAAAGGTGTATCTGACAAGAACTGGAACTTGTGGAGATTACCAGAAGACGTGTTTCAAATTTTTGATGAAGTTTTGCTAAGGTTTTAGTAGGGTTTAAGACCGGTGAAGAAATCATCAAACTGGTAATGATTTATGTTATGACAGTGATTGACGATGAGTCTACATGAAGTTGGTAACATGGCACAACCCACGTGAAAAGATTTAATTACTATTTTGGCATGATTCAAGGAATAATTTCTTGGGAATTAGTATAACGCTTAGTAGAGTGTTTTAAGGTTTTGACTTTGGTACAAATCAGATTTTCGTGATGGGTTACAATCAACCAACGGTTGATATTGCATTGTAATTTATTGTAATGATCTGTATATCGATATGTGATTATCTCTTATGATTTGTATTGTAAATTCATGATGGAATTAGGGTCTTGTGGCTGACCTAGTTGAGATGGCTATTTAGGATGACATAATTGATGTTTTTTCGTGTCGGTGGTCTAAGAGAATGTGTTAAGCCATCCAAGTGAAGTGTGAGATTTTCCTGAGAGTTGCAGAGTGTTGTGCATAACTGGATATGATCAAGCAAGCAAAGAAGTGCAAGTAATAGATCATTATTTCACTATTGTTCCCTAACAGTTGGAGTAGGCTAAATCCCTTAACCGGGTAGGTCCTAATAGGATTTAAACATTTAAGTCCCCTAACAGGGAAGCTCTCAAAAGAGTGTTAAATCCTCTCACGAGGTTGATCCTAATAGATCATCAAGCTCCTAACTGGGCTACTAGGCAAATCCCTTAACCGAGTGACTTCTAACAAGGTCTGCTCCTAACAGGGTGTATTGTAAGCTCCTAACATGGTGTACTTCAAAAGAGCACAAATATTTGTGGGTGCCAACTCCCACCGTGGTTTTTCCCTATTTGGGTTTCCATGTCAAAAATTTATGGTGTTTGTGTCGACTTGAATTTCATCCTCAAAATACTACCTACAACATGTAAGTTTCAAAAACTTATGGTGTTTGTGTCCCTTTTTGCCGCTGTTGTATTTTGTTTCTTTCCTGAATATCTTTCATATGTAACTGGGTTTTGGGTCCCTTAAAACCTGTTTTTAATTAATCAAAAACATGTTAGTTTCACAAAATACAAAGGAAATGCTACAGGAAATCCAAACTCAACCAATGAAACTACATGAAATACATATGAAATAAAAATGCTATTATTACCTTCATGGTTTATGTCTCATTGTGTTCTAACTCCACTGTTCCTGGTTGTAGATGGCGTGCTCTCAGACAAGCACTGATAGCTTCCAAGATGGCATGTGAAGAATCGACAGATAACTGATAGTTAACTGATGCTATGATATGCAATGCTAAATGACTATGCTAAATGATTATGCTATTTGCTTCAAGATTAAAACTCACGGATGCATAAGTTTTACAAATGATTAGCTTGCAAATTCACTTGAAGTCTCACTCTTTCTCAACTCAAACTCTTGATTTTATAGACCTTGAAAGGATAAGATGATGTGGCTCAGATCAACGGTCATGATCAGATCTACAGATTTGGATGGTTGTGAGCAAAGGTGAAGGTTGAGAAAAAGGGGAAAGGAGAAGACAAGTGTCACTCATCTCACCTTGACTGGGTTGTTGACTGAGGGAATCTAGGGATGGTTGGAGAAAATTTAGGCATGAGAGGACATGTGGACTCAAGTCCTTCCTAAGATGTAGGGATGTTGGAGAGAATATAGAAGAAGATTATGAAATATGTGTATGTACACAATATTTCATTAAATTTTGGAAGTTGAAGATAAATGATGAATTAATATTTAAGAAATATTAATTTTCCTTAGCCACATGTTTGATGAGTTGGCAAAGGGAAGATGAAGTGGAGATGGAAGGTGAGTTGGAAAAGAGATTAAATAATTTAGAAATTATTTAATATTTGAGACTATAGGATAGAAGAATAATCATTAGATATTAGATATTCAAATGATTGAAGGAAATAATTAAATATTAGATATTTAATTAATTGATCAGAAGAATAATTAAATATTAGATATTTAATTAATTAGAGGAATAGGATAGATGAATTAATTAATAAAAGATTTCAATTAAATTAATTAATAGAAAGACACGAAATGAATTATATAAATTAATATTTTCAAATTAACTATTTAATAGAAGAATAAATATTAAATAAATATAAAATATTTATTTAATCTCTCATAGCCATTTTTATGTGTATACGTTTTGCCCCTCTTTGAAATGATGTCAAGACAACATTGTTTCAAAGATTAAGTCAAGTCTCAATAGCGCACCTGATAGAGATAAAATCCTGATTGTGTGCCCTAGATATTGATTTTTGGATATTGATTTGATGATGATGCCCCCTCGAGAGATTGTTTGTGAATTAAAGGCATGGATGATCTCTCGATAGAAGAAGAATGTTATACGAAAGATAGATGAGTGAATAGATTGCAGATTAATCAGATGAATTGGATTGAGATCAAGTCTGGTTTCAGGAAGGACACATCCTGTATAAGACAAAAGATGATCAAAATGTCTGGTTTTAGGAAAGATACATCCTATATAAGACATGATAGATGATCAAAACGTCTAGTTTCAGGAAAGATATATCCTTTATAAGACATGATAGATGATAATTGAATGAATGATGAAGATATTAAATTGAAGAATGATTCCATTGGATGATGATGCAGGTGCAGGTGTGGCAGGTGATCCGGGTGTTAGACCCACAGGCTCGAGAGGTAGTCATGATTCTTGATTTGATTTGTATTGATGTGACTTTGTAAATTATTGATTATTTTTGTGATATCATTGTATATTTGGACAATTTTTATTTTATGATGATCTATATGCAGACATGGACCCTATATGATGATCTTTTATTATGCATGTTACTCTATTTTATGATGATGATCTATATGCATTGATTATATGGATGATGTTATGATCTTTTCTTTTCATTATGATGATGTTTTATATGATGATGCAATGATAAATGCTTTTTATTTTTTATTTTGATGACCTTGGATGCAAAAGAAAATGGTTACTAACTTAAATGATATGAATGAGATGATCTAAATGCAATGATCTATATGGGAATACAAATGAATGATTGATTTCTTTTTTTTTTAAACGGAAAAAATGATGTAAATGCAAATGATCTACATGATATGCTTTTGATTTTTATATGTAATGCTTACAATGATTATGAATCTAAGTGCAAAGATGCAACTAAATGATCTTAATGAACTTTAATGATAATGCAAATAATAATGATGATATACTATATGATTAAATGAAATGCACTTAATGGAATGCAAACTAATGCAATGATTGAAATGCAACTAAATGAAATGGATGATGATTAAAATGATTCTAAAAATTAATGCACCTACAATGATCAAATGCAAATTATTTTTGTTTGTCCAAGTATACTCAATCTTTATTTATGACTACTGATTTATGAATGAAATGAAATGCTTATAATGCAACTGAAAATTAATGCTTATAATGCAAACGAATAATGAGCTAATCTAAAATGATCTAATTAAAAAAATGATATTGTCATTCTTCATATGCTTGTCTTGTAACAGTGCTTGATTTCATCATTGAGCTTTTAAATGTTGTAAGAAAATACAAGCAACTTGACATAATGATCCAAGATGACCTGAGTATTTCTTACATGGATTTTGATATAGCAAGTTAATACAAGCAACTTGATATAATGAATCAAGTTGACCTGAGTATTGCTTGCAGAACAGACAAGGATTATCTCCTTTCATGCATGACTTGGAATGTCCTCCTTGATCTTTTGCTGATCATATCCTCAGACAAGTACATACTTTAGTAAGAGATAAACCACATACAACAATCAAAGAAAAATAATCATGCCCCATCATAGCTTCTCTAGTCATGGACATCCTTGAGTCGCATAGAGTACATGATTAGTAATAAAAACAAGATATAAACATTGAATCTTGTATGTCATTCACATGTTCTTATGGTCATTAATTGATATAATCATCTTGATGAATGTTCTTTGATAATCCTTTATTACTTGTTGGTTGATTCTTTGTTTTCTGCATTTCATGATTTAGTTATCATAAAATGCCTTGATCTTCGTTTCTTTGTTGCTCGTTATCTGTTTCATAACCCTAGGTGTTTTTGATTTTTCTAAGTTTTTCGAATGTTTTAGATTTTCAAATATTTAAAAGATCACCTTAGCAAAAGGAAGTAAGATTTTTCCCCCAGCGGAAATAAAAATTTATTATGGATATATGAATTGATCAAGATCCAAACCATGGCAGGATACAAATGCAGGTTGATTGATTCTGATAAGATCTAAGATAGTGACTATGACCAGAGTGTCAAAGATTGATAATTGTTGGTAAGATGCATATTTCGTACGAAATGGTTCAAATTAATAGATGTGAAAGATGGAATGGATAAGCTAAGATAGATGGAAGCGATAGATGCGATAGGATGGAATGGATAGGTGCGCAAAGCGATCTCATAGATGGAGGAACTCACTTTTTAGATAGCGTCTGTTTACCAGGTTTTCACCATCTAAATTTATTGCATTTTTTTCTCTCTCTCTCTCTGTTTTTTTTAATGCTTTTTAGGGATTTTCTGCTTTTCTGATTTTTACTAATTTCTTCAGGACTTTATATGCTTTTTACTTTTGTATTAAGTATCATAGAATCACAAAGCTCATTTTTTCTCATTCGAGCATCCATGTTACAAACTTATAAAAATACCAGCTCCTTTCGAGCAAACTTATTACAAATACTAGCTCCTTTCGAGCACCAAACTAGAAACAACAATTGGAAGACCAAGGGCCACAACTTAGAAATCCACTTTAAACAACAATGGAAGACCAAGAGTCACAACTTAGAATTCTACAGAAAGGTGTCCCTCATGGGAGTTGAAAATGGGTCTCCACATTGAGAACTCAATGCTTTAACCAACTAAGCTCAACCCCTTGGACATTATATGCTTTTTATTGATTTTTTTCCAGGACTTTATATCTCAAGAATAGAATTTCTTGAGATGAATAGAATTGATAGGCTCATGAAAGTAATCAACTTCAAGGGTAGATAAACTGTATGCTCCTGATCCATATGCTGCTACTATGACAAAAGGTCCTAGCCAATTTGGTTCAAATTTTCCCTTCTTTTCTTAGTCTTGCTAATTTCTTGGATTCTCCCTTAGAACTATATCTCCAATCTGAAAAATGTGTGGCTTGACTCTGTGGTTATAACTTCTTGCCATTCTTTGTTGATATACTTTCAAACGATCTGTTGCATTTTGGTGACATTCCTGAATCAGTTCAAGTTCTTGGAGTCGAGAGACTCGTTGTTATTCTTCTGGTATGAGACCTTTCAAGGATACTCGTAGAGAAGGTATCTCTACTTCTATAGGTAATATGGCTTCTGATCCATAGAACAAACAATATGGAGTTGCCCCCGTTGGAGTGTGGATGCTGGTTTGGTATGCCCACAGAGTAGGATTTAGCAGAATGTGCCAATCGTTTCTAGCTTTATTGACTGTTTTCTTTAAAATTTTCAAGATAGTTTTGTTTGATGCCTCAACTTGACCATTTCCCTATAGATAATATGGACTATAAAACCTATGTTGGATATGAAATTGTTTACATAGCTCCTTCACATCATGATTTTTGAATGATCTTCCATTATCAGTGATAATGGTCTGAGGAACTTTATAGTGATAGATTATATAATTCAAAATGAATGATGATATTTGTTTTCCTGTCACTATTGTTAGAGGCACTGATTCAATCCATTTAGTGAAATATTCAGTAGCAGTCAGAATAAACTTATGTCCATTAGAAGATGAGGGATTTATCTTTCCTATCAAATCAAGGCCCCATTGAGAAAATGGCTATGATCCTATCATAGGATATAATTCTTGTGCTGGTGCATGAATGAGATTCTCATGGATCTAACATTGTTTGCATTTCATATCATATGTGAATGAATCTCTCAAGTGGCTAGTGTTAAGCCACTTGAGTGTGTGCCACAAATACCTGCATGAACTTCATTAAGAACTTTCTCAGATTCTTCTTGTTCAAGACATCTCAATAAAGTACCATCTAGACCACGCCTATACAAAATATTTGCAATAATAGTATAGCGAGGGGACTGATGGATAAAAATCCTTTTATGATTGTGGGATAGGTCAAGAGGAAGGATATTCTCTTTTAAGTACTGATAAGTTTGACCGTATAAGGATTGACTGGTTCTTGATATATGGAAAATTTGGTAGATATGTTGGGATTGAATGGTAGGGGTTAAGATATCTTCCATGAGAAATTCGTAATGATGTTGATTCTCCTTATTTTTCAAGAGAGATGCTATTATCGCCATTGCATCTGCTTCTTTATTCTCATTTCTTGGAATTTGGGTGAATGATATTTCTTTAAAGTGTTCTTTAAACTCCTCTACCAACTGTTTGTATGTCATGAGTTTATCATCCTTAGTTTGATAATCATAATTTATTTGGTTGATGATAAGTTGTGAATCACCATAGACATGTAATTCTTTGACATTCCATTCAATGGCCATTTTGATCCCAATAGCCAATGCTTCATATTATGTAGTATTGTTTGTGCATGGAAATTGCAGTTTATATGATTTCAGAATTGTGTGTCCCTGAGGTGTGATGAAAAATATTCCTACGCTTGATCCATATTATGTATAAGAACCATCAAATTACAATTCCCAAAAGTTTGTACTTACTATCAGAATGTCTGCATCAGGAAATTCAATGTGCAATGGTATGTCATTTTGTAAAGGAGCTTCAACCAATTGATCAGCAATGACCTGTCCCTTGATAGCTTTTTGATCAACATAATCTATATCAAATTCACTCAGTATCATAACCCATTTGGCTAGTCTTCCTGTCAATGTTGGCTTGCTCAACAAATACTTTAGTGGATCTATCTTTGCTATTAGTTTCACAGAATGAATCAACATATAATGTCGCAGCTTCTGAGTTGCAAACACAACTGCTAGACATGTCTTCTCTATTGAGGAATAATTTAATTCATAGCCAACAAGCGTTCTACTGATATAATACACTGCTCTTTCTTTTCCTTATTCATCATGTTGAGCTAGGATAGCTCCTAATGATACATTTGTCGCTGAGATATAGAGCAACAATGGTTTCCCTTTGGTTGGTGATACCAGTATGGAGGATTCATAAGATATTCTTTGGTTTGCATAAAAGCTTCTTCACATATTTGATCCTATTTGAATGGAATATTCTTATGTAGAAGATGGGTGAATGGATGCCATCTATCTGCTAACTGAGAGACAAATCTCCTGATTGATTGCAATCTTCCTTGTAAAGATCACAATTGACTTATGTTCCTAGGTGACTCCATCTCCATGATGGCTTTGACCTTTTCAGGATCTACTTCAATTCCACGAGCTGATATAATGTACCCAAGAAGTTTTCCAGAGGTTACTCCAAATGCACATTTGTTTGGATTTAATCTCAACTGATATCTTTCTAGCCTGTCAAAAATCTTGCTTAAGATATTTAAATGTTCTTGTCTTGTATGAGATTTTGCAAGTATATCATCTACATAATCTTCCATAAATGTATGCATCATGTCATGGAAAATTGTCGTCATAGCCCTTTGATAAGTCGCTCCTGCATTCTTAAGCCCAAATGGCATAACATTCCAGCAATACGTTCCCCATGCACAAGTGAAACTATCTTTTCTTGACCTTTAGGTGCAATTCTTATTTGATTATATCCTGAAAAGCCATCCATTAATGAAAACATCTCATGTCATGTTGATAAGTCCATAATTATATCAATGTTTAGTAGTGGGAAATCATCTTTGGGACATGCTTTATTTAGATCTCTGAAACTTGTACAGACTCTTATGCTTTTATCTGGTTTTGACACTGGTACAATACTTGAAACCCATTCTAGATAAGCAACAGATCTTATAAAACCCACATCTAATAGTTTCTTCAGCTCGGTTTTTACAAGAAGAGCAATGTGTGGATGCATCTTTCTTAGCTTTTTCTTAATTGGTTTTTCTTTTAAATCCACATTAAGATGATGCATGATAAGATCTGGATTAAGTCCTAGCATGTCTGCATAGGACCAAGTAAAATTTATTTGTCTTTTCTTAAAGAATTCCATGTATTCTTTCCTCTCTTGATCTGATAATGAGGCAGCATAATGAAGTATTTTAGGGTCCTTTAATGTACCAATGTTTACTTCTTCTGTTGGTTCTATTAGGATAGCAGATCTCTCCTGAAAATATGCAGGAAGAATGTCAAACTTTCCATCTTCTGGCGCCTTAAAGAGGTTTTCACCATCAGATACGTCCTTTATTTTCCCTTTTGATTGATCTAGTGTTGCCATGAAATGGTTTTTAATAGTAGGTCTCTTTCCTTGTTTTATTTCAATTTTGCGACTGGAAAGTTTGGCATTCTCCTGACTACGAGAAACATTACTTAATTCTGCAATGGAAGATATCTTAGGTGTTATGGGTTCGATAACATTAAGATACATGACTAAGTCATGATCATTGGAAAAGACATCTAATTCAGGGTTTTCTAAATTATCCCAATCAATTAGTTCAGGATGAAGAAGGGGTAGGTCCTAATCATTGTCATCATTAGGTGTTTCAAAGTTCATGACATAATGATCATAATTTGGCATAGAGCAAGTAATGTCATAGATCAAATGATTTTGAAAATTGTCTCTCCCAAGTTTCTTCCAATTAGTTCTAACAAAGTCAGTATTAATATTTCATATCTCACACTCAAGTGTTTCTTCAGCCGATGTTTGTCCCTTAAACGAATGGATTATATCAACACACACATCTTTAATACTGCAAATTCCTTCTTGATTATTTTCAATGACTTCGTTTGTATTTTGGAGTTGGCATACTTGTGTACATGATAAAGAGATTTCTTTTGCTAGATTTTGTCTTCTTTCAAACTCAAATTCTTCTGGACTAATAGTCAATCCTACTTGACTATTTCTTAATTCTTCTATGGTTCTGCCACATCTAGATACGTCCCGTTCCTTATTTGATTGAAATTTGATATTTCCAGATACTTGACCTATCTCTGTTTGTACTTCTTGTGGTGTTACTTCTTTGTCTTTGTCATTCCCTTTCCTTTATTTTTTTGTATATGCCTCTTTTCTCTGAATTCCGAGTTCTTCTCGTTTTCTTTCTAACTCCATTTTTTGTTTTTTAATAGATAAGTCTTCCTCTGTAATAGTTGTTTGTTCTTCATTGTTTTCTTTACTTGATGTACTAGATATGAAATCTGGACCCCATGCATACTAATTTGAATCCGTCTCTAAACCGTGGTCTAGAACTACCCCACTATACCATACAGGGATGTTACATGGTGCAGAAAGTTCCTTGATTTCTGTCATCTCTATTTTTACGGCTTCAAGAATATCTTGTTCAGATTCTGCATTTGCTTGTATTTCTTGAACTTGTTGACAAGATTCTTCTTTTCCTTTGATGATAATCTCTTCTTCTTGCTTCTCATGTTCTTCTTGTTTCTTTTGTTCATTGGATACTATTTCCGCTGCTTGATGTAGTTTTTCTTTCCAATTTTCTTCTTTAGAGACTGATTTCTTTCTCCACTTTGATTGTTGATAATTATGGTGCTTTTGATTTGACTTTAGATATCCAAGTCCTGACTTATCTTCTTTAGATTGTGAGTGGGGACAAATTGGTTATGAAATACCTTGATGTCATTTACCAATTGGTCCTTTTCCTTCATATCCCATTTTTTGCATGATTTCATAACCTTTGCCATATTGTTTTATGGGAGTATTAACTTTTGTAGTTGTTGCTATAGTTTCATTTCCATCCTTGTACAACCAACCAAGAATGTCTTTGTCTTTGGTTTCTTCATCAAGAGTTCCAGCTCTAACAAATGTTCCATTAAACATATCATTTGATTTCTCTGAGGTCTTTGATTGGATATTTTTAGGCTTTCTATATGACTTAGGGGAAAGTGGAAAATTATGCAAATAATATTTTCCCATTCCTTCATCATTTAATTTGAGCTTTTTCTCAAAGGTTTCCCATAACTTTTCTTGAATTTATTTGGTAGGATATACTGATTCTTTGTTATGTGGAACTCTTGTGTCTTGTGTTGGCTTCAAATTATTGCAATATTGACCAGAATCTGCAATTATAGTGATCTCTTGTCCTTCATGAGGAAATTTTACACATTGATGATACGTAGAAGGAACTACTTTCATATTGTGAATCCATGGCCTTCCCAAAAGAATGTTGTAAGAGAGGTTCAAATCTAAAACCTAACACAATGTATTCCTTTCCACAGGTCCTATTTTGATTGGTAACACCACAATTCCTTTAGAAGAACGTTTTGCTTCATCATAAGCCTTAATGGTTATTTTCTTCTTTGGATTCATTGCATTTTCTGAATATCCCAAAGCTTTTATCAAACTTAATGCACAAATGTTTAAGCCAACTCCACCATCTATGAGTACGAGTTTGACACGTGTTTTATTAATAGTGACTTCAACATGTAAGGGAGCATTATGAGGATGTTGTAAGGATGCATCATCATTTTCAAAAAATGATAAGCAATGAGGGGCTATAAGGTGTCCCACAATATTGTGGAACTGGTCTATATCCAAGTCTTTTGAAACTGTTGTTTCCACTAAAGCCTTTTCAAAAATTTCCTTATGCATAGGTGAAACCTTGAGAAGTTCCAGAATTAATATTTGAGCGGGTATTCTTTGTAATTACTCTACTAAATTGTATTGTTGTGAAGTGGATGTTGGGTCTTTTGTTATACCTGGAAAGGTAACCTTTGCTTTGCTTCTCGTAATAACATTTATTGGCTCTGAAGATGGATTATCTTTAACAATGATAACATTTACCACATCATCATAGTATAAGTGTAATTCATTTTGACTTTTCCTTTGTCATCTTTTAATTGGGATGGTTCACCTTTTTCATAATTTGGAAGTGGAGTTTTGAAAGCTAGGTGTGATTCATTTGTCTTGTGGCTATCCACTGTGATAGTTCCATTATCAATTAGATCTTGGATAAGTTGTTTCAATCTTGACAATCATTTGTTTGGTGTCCTTTATTTCGATGGTAATTGCAAAAATTATTGTCATTCCACCAATTTGGCTTGACTTGTGATTCATAGCTTCTTGCTTCGGGTAAAACAATCAATTTGTTAGCAAGCAGAGTTTTTAAAGATGATTCCAATCGTTCTCCAATGTTTGTGAATTTCCTCCGAGGATTGGAGAAGAAGGACTTGGTCTTATTGTTTTCTTGATTGTTATTGCTTGGGATTTGACTTGATAGATTAAAAATTGGTTGTTGTTGTTGTTGTTTTGTAGCACTATTATTGTCATTTCCTCCATTGCTGACATTCCTATTCTTTGACCAGAACTTGGGTTTTTCATTGTTTTTATTGTTGTTGTTGTTGTAAGAATTAGTGTAAAGTTTTAGCTCTCCTTTCTTTACCATCACGATCTCTATTTTCAGACCATTCTCAATCATCTTGGCAAAGGAGGGAGGACATTGCATTCTTAGTCGATAACTCATTTCACTGATAAGATTATTAATGAATATGTCCATTTTTTCTTGATCAGGCACGTCTCTTGGATACCTATTAAACATGTGTTTCCATCATTGTAAGAAGATCATAAAAGATTCACCATTCTTTTGTTTAACATTGCATAAATCCAACATTGTTATCTGATTCCTTATATTGTAGGAGTATTTTCAAATAAATCTATTCACGAGTTCTTCAAAAGATTTGATTCCGGATGGTAATCTTGAAAACCACTCCATTTATTGTCCATTTAAACTCCTAGGAAAAAGACGCATAAGGTAAGTTTCATCATGGGAAAATTCCATACTCATAGTACAAAACTCCCAAATGTGATCCCGAGGATCAGATTTTCCATTGTATTTGTCATATTTAGGGATCTCGCAATGTTGTGGAAATGGTATATATTTATTTTTTTATCGAAAGGATATGGGCATATATCTTCCAATGAATACTTCTTGGAGCTTGTTCCATTTTGCATATCTTGCATCTGTTGTTGTAGAGTTTGCATTTGTTGAGTAAGGTTTAACAACGGATTATCCATATAGTTTCTCTTTGTTTCTTCATAAGTTTTTTTATCACTACGCTCTTTTCTTGTGCCATCCCTTTCTTTTCTTGTCTCTTCATGAATTTCTTTGTTTACATCTTCGTTATTTGGATCATCTGTGTTTTGGGTGTTACTTGCCTCCACGTCTTGTTTCAAGCTTTCTATGTTAAAGTCTTGTGGTAATTTAGCTTCATATTTTGCCAACATCAAGAGATATTTCTTTTTTTGTTTTGCCAATAATTTTTCCATTAGCCTATCAAATTTGAAATCTTGCTCAAGGTCTCTAATGGTATTATTGACTACTTCTTCATCAACAATGGTATAACCAAACATTTGGAATATAGGATTATCTTCTTCCTCCATTTGTTTTTGTTATTTTCTAAGTTGTTTGTATTGAGCTCTAGTCCAAATTGGCATGTGATTATTTCAATTTTTTTGAAATTTCCAAAGGACAAAGTCAATTGGTGGTTATTGGTTTAGGAAGATATGCTTTGTTGATTTTACCGCTATTGTTTGTTCATTGCGATAAAGTGTCTCTTTGTTGAAAAGCACATCCTTGCAAAATTTCTTCATCAAACTCTATACCGCAACCATGTAAGTAGTGAGGAAAACGGTGTAGGAATGTCCTATGTTTTAATAAGATCTTGCGATTGATATACAAAAATCTTATTCTTTTTTGAGTAGCTTTATAACTGGGTTTTCTTTTCTTAAGGCAATACTTAAAAGTCATATAAGCATCTATCAGTTTACAAGTTTGTTTGATTCCAATGTTGGTGCAATTCTAATTTTGATTTACCCTAGGTTCAAAATAGGAAAGATATATCCAAGATTTTGAACATAGGATAAATTGATCAAGCTTCGTGATAGAGGATTTGATTATCCTGATGAGAGACTTGAGAATGATGTTGTTTTTTTGCTCTTAAGATGTTTGAATCAATAGCTTGTTGAATTTTTATGCTTATAGAAAATTTTCGAGAATAGTCTGTTGGATTAGTGACCCAGTTGTTGAGCTAGTTTGAAAATACGTGATGGTTTAGAGACAAATCTAATCAAGAAGTATTTTGATACTAATGTTTTGACACTTTAGTTTGATCTGGTGTTCAAATGTTGGAAATCCTTTGTACTACCCTTTTGATCAATTTTTTTGGCAATTGGTTGGATTTTTGCTCACTCGTAGATAATGATTTTCTTTAATTTTTGACCATTTGGAACATGTAACAGACATAGAAAACACAATGCTTAATAAAAAAAAAAGCACAAACAAGTACAAATCTTATGGTGAACTGAGGCAATAATTGTTGAATCTCACATGGGGTTTCCCCCGAGGCTACGCTATTCAAAGTGGATATTTAGATGCTTGACCCCACTGGCTCCACCCTTGACACTCACTTCTCTGAGGCAACCAAGCACCAGTTTCCATGAAAACTCCCCATGGCAAACTTTATATCTCTACTAAGAATCGTATGTGTGTGAGCCGCTTCAGAGGTCCGACCTCCTGCGCCAATAACTAGAAGGATTTTGGCAACTAGTACAAGTGGTTTTTAGTAAAGGCTTCTGATCATGTGGCCATACATGCAGCACTTTCATCTCTTTAAATACAGAAGGTTCCCAACCTATAGAGGTTACGCTCCATAGGGTTTATGGGGAAACATAGTGTCGGTATGAACTTATCAGCACATGTTGTTTGGGACTTTCGTCACAAACACGGTTTATTTAGAGTGGATTGGAAGGACTCGGTATTATCCCATTTCCACTTTAGGTCGTTCCCCTCTCACTAGCCCCCTCAAGGCAACTCGGGAAGGCAAGCCCTCTACAGGTTATACATAAAAGAAAGTAGGTCTGGTTTTTTGATCACCGTATGATGGTGAGACCATACTTACCTACTACTTCATCAAGCACAGAAAACATGTAATGCCCCGCCAGGAAACCCCTAAAGGGTTTAAGTTAAAAACACTCGAATAGAGTGTAAATAATTTTTTTTTCTCTAATATTAATAATTATGAGCGTTAAAGATAAGTTACAATGTTAAGATAATTTGGAGTTATCTGAAACTTAGATAACATAGCGGAAGGCTAAACGAACCTAAGGAGTTTCCCAACGCGATTACATAACCTTACACCTAGCTCAACTTGCGTCAATTGACCCAATAAACTGGATGACTTAATTACGAGATAATGCATACGACATGGTCATATGTATGTTCAATGAATTGATGTCTTAGAATAGTTAGGAAGCATTCATTTACTTTGGTTGGTTAGGAGGCCGTCATGAGGTTATTTACTCAATGCACATTAACACCTAATTAATTTAAGAGGCCTCCCTTAAGGTTCAATGCAATTAATATACGAAGTTCAATCATTTGGTTTTAAGATAATCACCCCCATTTGATATCTTTCTTAAATGTTATAGTATGGTTAATAAGATGAGATTCGTTCATTAAGGATTAACTTCCATTAATAGAGTGCGGTTCCCTCATTAAAGTTTAAGCATAACCAAACTAAAGAGTCGTAATTCTTTTATGGAGGATAAAATGTGAGTAGCCATGGAGTTCATTCATTGAAGTTTTAATAATGCTAATAGAAGGAGCTCAATTCATTAAGGTGAAAATGTATTAGGAACACATGAGTTCATCCTTTAAATTAAGATATATTTAGCAAGATGATATTCATCATTACAGGATTAAAATATAAGTTCATAGTGACGTTCTCCCTCTAGGATTAGAATATAACTATCTTATTGCATGTTACTCCTTTTAGTTAAATGAAGTTAATATGAAAAGATACATTTACTAAGATTAAGATATATACATTTATAGGATTAAAATATAAGTTCATAGTGACGTTCTCCCTTTAGGATTAGAATATAACTATCTTATTGCATGTTACTCCTTTTAGTTAAATGAAGTTAATATGAAAAGATACATTTACTAAGATTAAGATATAACAACTATACGAATACTTCCCATTTTAGTTCAATTTTAGCAATCATAAGGGATTCTTTTAATAGGGTTATAATGATGGATATATAGTTGAGTCCACCCAATTATCAAGATAATTTGGTAAGGGTTATTTGTTAAGATTAAAACATGAAGTAACTAAACAAATTCATCCAATATAGAGAAACATAATTAGCATGGCGTTACTCCTTTACTAAGATAAAAAGGTAGATATCTATATGGTGTTCATCCTTTAGATTTCACTTAGAAATTACAACATTAATTCTAACTTTGTTTTCCATTCTCATTCATTCCATTTACATGCTTAATAACAAGTTAACCCAATGATGGTAACCTAGCAAGATTCTTTCCACTATTACTACTTCTAATTAACATAGACGGAATATTTTTCCATAATCATAACTACAATGTTTTATGAATCTGATTACTACTTTCCTCAAGATGCCCAATTTTATGCACTTTGATTTAGCTTCATTAAACTCCCATCATGCACTTATGAAAAGCAACCATACATGATAACTTATAATATGAAATAAAGAAACAAGACATCGCATAACATGGATATGATCTCGGAGTTCACCCCTAAAGGGCTACATCTCCGAGTCTTCTCAACTGCAAGACCCCTCTAGCATTTAATATAGTTAGGATTACACAAGTTTTCATGTCAATTACATCTCTGCCCTTTAGGCGAACACATCCACTATACAACATCTACCTCGGTTGATTATTACATAGTGATCCCTTCTAGAAGTGGATCAAATTGAACCATAAAAAAAAACATGAACACAGATTCTCTTGTCTAATGGTACCCTAACTAGGGGCTTGATCGACTTATGACCAAACACTAGCATATCTAGTCTTACCATTAATGTCGATCAAGTTTACCATATCGTTTTAACCATTAATATCGATCAAGTTTATGGATTTGTTAAATTAACTTTTATTTAAAAAAAAATTCACATCAATCCACCATTAATACTTAGTCCATGTTAATAATATGTATTAACCTGAGCATGACAAAATCAAGATGATATTAATAACTTGTATTAAAGTATGGGTTTACTAAGAGTCGATTATTCCAAATCCAAATATTATTTAATAATTTGGAATTAAATAGTATAAGAGAAATTGAATTTAAATCTCTTAAACTAAATTTAAATTCAATTATTAATTTGATTTTTTTTTTTTTTAAATTTTCTTTTCTTTTTATATATTATATATATATATTCTTTTTTAAAAAACAAAACAATTTATATATAATAATAATAATAAAAAATATATAAATAAAAAAAACTTTTTTAAAATTTCAAAAAAAAGAGAGGGAAGGTACCCACGTGGACACTCACATGCCCCCCCCCTTTTTGGCAGCCCATGCTACCATTGGTAGCACTGCAGCCATTGGTAGCGCTGCTACCAAATGGTAGCAAGCCGCTACCTCTGGTAGCACTACAGCCATTGGTAGCGCTGCTACCAAATGGTAGCAAGCCGCTACCTCTGGTAGCACTGCTACCATTTGGTAGCAGTTCGCTACCATTGGTAGCACTGCTACCAACTGTTAGCAGTAGCTACCTACTGCCTCCCAGTGATGGGATAAAATCTCATAAATTTTTTTTTTTAACTTATTTAATAGTATTTTGTTTAAAAAAAACATAGTATCTGCAAAATTTCAATAAAAAGATAAATAAAAACACCAAAACAACTCACATAGTCTGAAACACAAACTTAGAACATTTTCCAGCAACCCCCTTTTTTTTTTTAAAACAATCACAGTTGCATAAAATTTCCAGATTGCTCAAAATAACAACAAACTGGAGAACAATATTTTTTTTGTTGACATATACATGAACGAAATAACCAAACACAATACGTAAAAACCCCCATTCTCCATTTATTGTAGTCACAACCATTTTTTTTTTCTTTTTCCAGAATGTTATGGATTTAAAAAAAAATAGAAGAGTTTGATGAATAACCACCAAATCCAAAACAATGTTTGCAGTCCATTTTCCTCACAAAGATCCAACAAAAGTTAAGCTTTACCAATTTTCTACAATGAAACTTACTCACAGACATCAATGGAAAATCTAAAAACCCATATTGCAAGAAAGAAAAATACAAAACCCCCCTTTTTTTTTATAAACATTTTAATCAAGCTGATGATCAGATTCCTACCTCAAAACGCATTCCGGGAAGAATATTTTTGAAGAAGAGCTCCACCTGCAACTCAAAGCAAAACTCTATTTTCTCCAAAATCCCCAATCTCCATTTTTTTTTCCAAAAAGATGACCCAAGGAAAGAACCCCCCAAAAATATTTCAAAAACTAGGTTAAATGAAAAACCCCTTTTTTTTGACCTAATTTTCAATTTCGAATTTAGGCATTTAAAAAAAAAAAAAAAAAATAAAAGAAAATGAAAATGGAAATCATTCCTTTCCACTATTCAATATATTTTATTCGCTTTTCTAATTAAAATTAAAATGCCTCTATTTCTTATTTAATTCTAATTTTAATTTCTCCATATTACTTTAGCCAACATTTATATTTTGAACTATTTAACCAGGGTAAGGTATTTAAATTAATTTAAATTTCCAAAAATCAATCCTTTATACTATATCAACTTTACAAGTAAAAATAATAATTTCCTTTAAATAATAAAATTTATCCTTTCTTTTCCAAAATGCGAAAATGATAAATTTATTTCTATTTCCCAATGACTTCAAATCTTTCCTTTCTAAAAATGCATAACTCATTGAATTTCGTTATTATTAAAATTAACTATTAAACTAACTCGCTATAACATAATAAAGCGACCTTTTTTAATAAATGACTAATCTCATGAAGGAGATCTATTTATTCTAATTTTCTCAACTACAAATACGTAAATGAGCACATTAATCCAAGTTAAATACTTTAAGCTTGCTACAATAATAATTAAAGCGATCTCTTTAAATTAACGATTATTCATATAAAAGAAACTACCTATTTTAAATTTCTAAATTACTAATGCGTACATCCTCACATTAAATTGGATTAAATAATTAGGTTAGCAAACTCCACTTACCCTGCACAAGGCACACAAATCAAGGAAGTCCACCAAATCACATGACACGGAACCCAATGAAAAGAAAGCCCCACGAACCACACACACGATGCTCACCTGACCATGGCTAAGGCAAGACGAGAGTTTTATGACCCCCAAATCCGAATTCTGAGGATGGAGGAGGTTTACTCAAACCTGCGAATCTCGAAGGAGATGAACATCGCCCTAGGCGGTGTTGTACCTGCAATCTCCTGCACCCATGAATCGCACAAGCATACATATACATATACATATTTAATGAAGGCGTTAGCTCAAGATTTATCACAAGAGTTAGGAAACAATTACATTTACACAAGAGTCGATGCAAAAGCACAATAATAAGTATGCACAATTATTTATATTATCTAAACTACACATTGCATCACGGTTAACCTACCATTCAAGAATGCCACATAGGAAGTCAACTAAGGTCAAACGGGTTTAACAAGTCCGACTAGGGTAGGGGCATTACATTCTCTCCCCCTAGGCTTCGACTTACTCCTAGAAGTCGCAAAGCTAAACGGAAGTCATCCAACACGTATTACCCCTTAAACTCAATTAATAATTATCAATTTGCACAAATAACTATTTTGTCAACTTTTTAGGACATTATTCATAAATCCTCTACAAGTGTCATTAGCCATTAACAAAATGCATCTAACATCATTCACATCTTAGATTATTCTAGAATTTACACACAATCATAGTAAAGACACGAGACTTTTTCACTTTTTATTACACCAAATTTAAGCAATTTAAAATATATAGACATAGTTATCATAACCATTTATCAAACATGGTAAGAAAATATGCCCTCAAGATCACTTTCTTTCACCAATTCATCTCTTTTCACAAAACTTTATCGCATAGAACTAGCTTCAAATATCAACTTCTACAACCAATTTAACTTTCGGCAAATAAGAGCAACATAAGAACTCAATTGTTTACACTTTTCAGACATACAAGAACCTTTCCAATGACTATGCCCCATAACATAGTGACAAGTTAATACCATTTAATCCATGATTACACATAATATCCACATCACAACACAAAAGGCCACATGTGAGTATGTCTAATGCTCGGTCAAAGGTAACATATACGATCCACATCTTTATGCCTGCTCTCAGAACAAATACATGATCAAAAAATATCCAACATCTCACTCAAGGGCTTGATGGTGCTAGGGTACACCATAGTGGTGCTACCTTCCATACAAGTCCCTCGTGAATATCCCTTGTTGTGTAAGGTGTTTAGCCTCCAAGAGATAGTCACCACTCATAGGTAGGTAGTGGATCCTAGCTGTCTCACAGCCTCACATACCTCCATCCTCAAGGTTCCCTACGTCTACTTCCTCGTATACACTCATCCAAGACCGTCTCCTACATTCTTGGAGAGGAATTCACATTGCAACACAAGACCAGCATACGAAAACAATAAGGATAAACCGGTTTAGCCACCAAAGTACAAAAGAATAAAGATAATAATTGTCAATTCCAACAATAAAACAAGAAAATAATTTCTGGATTTGCAACATCAAATCAAGTAAGATCAAGATTGCAAGATCGTGGCTAAACTGTCAAGGTCAAAGTAAAATAAATTGCTGGCCCACAAGGAAATAAATAAATAAATAAAAGAAATTCATAAGTGCACATTACATCACTACGTGACTAGTAGCTAGCCACCAATGAGGAAGGAAGGGACAATCGTCTAGCTATCATAGTAGCTCATCATGTGGTGTGGCCAAGTCACACATCCACATGGCATGGTAATGTGTAATGTCCCCACTCTAGCAGATTGACCAAGTATATGTGCGTTAGCCTAGCTCTACATGGTCCCGAGGGCTAACGAAGGGTTTAAAGGGATCCTAGAGTGTTTTGGCCTAGTCATTTCCAATTTGGGCCAAAACGAAGTTGATTTACTTAGTTTCAGGCATACTTACTATTTTTAGTAAGTCAGCAGGACACAACGGGGGCTAGTTTTGGTGATTGGATTTGATACTCCTTGGCGAGAGCTTTCCGACGAGCTATCACTCACGCTATTCGG
This sequence comes from Cryptomeria japonica, assembly GCF_030272615.1. Taxonomy (NCBI): domain Eukaryota; kingdom Viridiplantae; phylum Streptophyta; class Pinopsida; order Cupressales; family Cupressaceae; genus Cryptomeria; species Cryptomeria japonica. The sequence continues at coordinate 409,951,775 of NC_081405.1, read as the reverse complement.
AGTCCGATTGCTAATATATTTTAATGCCTGAAGTTTTATTAAAGTAACATTTAATTTAATTGTAAAATATTAAAGTGTTACTTTAATATTTATTTTATGGAGATATGTGTAAATCAAAGGGGCAACCAAGGGAGACATAAGTGAATATTTTAATATGTTTTATATTGAACATGTTTTATCCCACATTGCTTGAGTGAGTTGGGTCACCCTTTGGAGAAAGAATAAAAGGGAGCTTTTGTGGCTTCATTGGGCATGTGGAATATGAGAAGAATTTGGTGTGTGAGTTGCAGATCCGTTCTTGGCATTAGAGGACGTCTATCCTTTCTTGTGACATTCTAGACGTCATTCCCTTGGGGTTTGGCCTTTGGAATCCTTTGCTATCAGCTTCATTTACAGGCAGATTGGGTGCTTTTCTAGTTACAAGCAGCAGCATTATTTGGTTGCATTTCCAGCTACAGGCCGCGACACTATTCATGTAGGTACTATTCATGCGACACTATTCACGTGGGTACTATTCACGTGACACTATTCACGTGGCACTATTCACGTGGGTACTATTCACCTGGCACTATTCACGTGGCACTATTCATCTGGCACTATTCATGCAGCACTATTCATGTTACTGTAGCAGCAAAATTAGAAACTTTTGTTGGAACATTATGTCAAAATGCTGGAGTATTTAGTGAGTTGAAAATAACCTGCTTTGTATTTGAGTTTGTTAATTCTGGAAATAATATTATAACAACAGTAGTTCAATTTCCAGCTTGCCTATTATTGTAAATTCTTTTTAGTTCATGTTATGTGGTTTCATACCTGTGCAAAGACTTAAAACAAAAAAAAAACATTGAAACATTAAACGGAGGAATAAGGAATTGGCTGCAAACTGTTTGACTAAATTCCTATCAGCAGTGGGGTTAGTTTTTGGGCATTCTAGGGTGCCCATCACAGTGGTATCAGAGCAGAAGATTCTGCCATCTTGTGGGAAACTTTCACCAAAACATATTGCAGAAATAAAACAGGTCCAGAATGTATGATTGAGCATGCGACAGGGGCATTATAATTTTCGCGATACCAGGGCCAGACAAAATAGAAATCCGGATAGTCAGAGTGAGCAGTCTAGTTCATCCGTGCAGGTGGACGTAGAATCCAGTCATACAGACATAGAGGAAATATTCTTCGATCAGGACAGCAGTATGGGTGACCGAGATGAGAGGAATATCGTTCCAGATTAGGGGGAGGTAATGTTCAGACATTTGTTGGGTACGTTAGAGCAAGGGCAGCGTATGCAGCAGGAGCAGAATAGGCGAATGGACATGATGTTGCAGCTTATGGCTAGACAGATGGGCGTTAATATTAATCCAGGTGAGGCCAACAATGGAAACAATAACAATGGGGGAAACGATAACAATATGGGCAATGATAATAATGGAGGTCGAGGCAACAACAATGGCCCTGAGAATAACATTAATGGTAATAATGGACATGGCAACAATGAAATTGAGGCGGATAACTTTAGACACATTGCACACCCAACTCGAACAGCGAGCTCGAGACCTCTTCTACCCACCTTTCCACCTAGGGATCTGGTTCAACCAGTGAACGAACCGCAGATTACTGAGTTATAGGGTCAGTTCAGGAGGGACTGAGAGGCCAGTGGACCCGAGTTTCAGGCAGATATTTCCCTTAGAGATTATATGGACTTGAGGATGAGACATATGCCTAGAGCAGGAGGGAGGAATCAAAATTTTGAGCTGAGGAAAAAAGTTGGAAAACTTTCCTTGCCTTATTATGATGCTTCAGGGAAGATGACTGCACGAGCTTGGGTGCAGAAGGTAGATACATACTTGCAGCTAAATCCTATGCCTGAGGATGAGGCTATCAAGTATGCAGCTATGCATTTGGACGGCGTTGCGCATGAATGGTGGCATCATGGCATGGTGACTCTGGGGCATAATCAGATTACATCCTATGAGGAATTCACAGAAAGATTGATTGAGAGATTTGACACTAGGGATCCCGAGTTACATTTCAAGGAGCTAGCACAGTTAAAACAATCAGGTTCAGTGGATGCTTACATCGTCGAGTTTCAGCGTTTGTCTGTACTTGTTACTGATATCTCTCCTAGGAGATTGGTGGTGTTATTTTGTGATGGGCTTGCTGATCCATTACGTGGTTGGGTGAAGGGACATGATCCACTCACCTTAGCAGAAGCAACTAAAAAGGCACGAGATTTAGCCCCTTCGGTATACAAAGGAAAATACCATTCAACAGATTCTTCCTACCGCAAGGACAAAGACAAAAAACCATTTCAGAAAGAGTATAACAAACCCAAAGAAGGATCAAAAGGACTAGACAGTGAAACCTTGAATGAACTTCGAAAGAAGAAACTGTGCTTCCAGTGTAGAGAGCCTTGGGACTTATCTCATAAATGCCCTCTCAAGGCTAAGGCAAATCAAATGGAGTATTTTTCAGCAGAGGAGTCAGAGTCAGAGGGGGAGGATCAGCACTCCGATTCAGATGAGGGTAACATGATAGAGGAGAGCAGCATTCCTAAGGATGATAGATTGTTGGCACGCTTGACAGGGGCCCAAAAGGCAATCACATTTAAGGTCAGGGGTACTATCCAGGGGCAGAAAGTGATATCTCTCATTGACACTGGGGCTACACATAACTTTATAGATACACAGTTGGTAGCCAAGAGAGGTTTACAGACAGAGGAGCATGATGGTTTTAGGGTCATGGTGGCTAATGGCCAAAAGCTATTATGTACTCAGAAGGTTTCAAATCTTCACATTAGATTTGGAGATGGCTATGAGTTGGAGGATGATTTCTACATTGTGGACATGGGAGATTACGACGGCATCCTCGGTATGACATGGATGGCATCGCTGGTTGAGTTCACTTTCAACCTAGCGAAGTTGGAAATGAGGTTTCAGCATGAGGGTAGGACTGTTGTTCTCAGGGGACTTTCAGATGGGAGTTGCAGGGTAGTCTCTTTGAAGAGAATGGAGAGACTTTTTCGACATAATGACATAGAGTGGGCAACAGAGTGCTTAGTTATGCCAACTTCACCGGAGCCTCGGGTGAAGAGTCATCCACCAGATATACAGGAGATTCTTGACAGGCATGCCAAGGTATTTAGTGATATTCCTCACGGGGTTCCTCCTGACAGGGGTGCAGAGCATGTTATTGAGCTCGAGGAGGGAGCCAAACCAGTGATGATCACTCCCTATCGTCATCCTAAGAAACATAAAGATGAGATAGAGAAGGCAATTAAGGAGTTGTTGGAAATGGGGCACATCAGGCCTAGCAAAAGCCCCTTTGCTTCAGCTGTAGTTTTGGTAAAGAAGAAGGATGGGACAATGCGCATGTGCATCGATTACAGGGCACTGAATAAGAAAACAATTAAAAACAGGTATCCCATTCCTAGGATTGATGAGTTGATTGATGAGTTGCATGGGGCATGCTTCTTCACCAAAATTGATTTGCGATCCGGATACCATCAGATCAGGATGAGAGCAGAGGACATTGAGAAAACAGCCTTCCGATGTCACTATGGCCACTTTGAGTTTATGGTTATGCCATTTGGACTAACCAATGCACCCGCTACATTTCAGAGTTGTATGAACCAGGTATTCAGGGAGCAGTTGAGGAGATTTGTCTTGATCTTCTTTGATGACATCTTGGTCTTCAGTAAGACCTGGGAGGAACATTCACAGCATTTGGAGGAGGTATTATCTATCCTAGAGAGAGAGTCTTTATATGCCAAGGAGTCTAAGTGTGAGTTTGGTATGACATAATTACTATACCTTGGGCATATTATTAGTGTAGATGGAGTTCGAGTAGACCCTGAAAAGATTAGAGCTATAGTAGATTGGCCTACTCCCACAAACCTCACACAACTTAAGGGGTTCTTTGGTTTATGCGGGTTTTACAGGAGGTTTGTTAAGGGGTTTTCACAGACTGCAACACTTTTGACAGACCTCACTAAAAAGGGAGCCTTCGTATGGACAGAAGCAGCGCAGCGATGTTTTGACCACTTCAAACAAGTGATGTCATCTTGTCCGGTTTTAGCTCTACCAGATTTCACGAAGCCATTTGAACTTCAGTGTGATGCTTCAGGTGATGGGATAGGGGTAGTATTGATGCAGGAGAAACATCCCATTGCATTCGAGAGTAGGAAGCTCTGAGGTGTTGAGAGGAGCTATTCTATCTATGACAGGGAGATGTTGGCCATAATGCATGCATTGGCCAAATTCTGATCATACTTAGTAGGTTGACGGTTTGTGATCAAAACTGATCACAATAGCATAAAATATTTCATGAGCCAGCGTGATCTTAATGACCGGCAACAGAAATGGGTTACTAAATTGCAGGCTTATGACTTTGACATAGAGTTTGTCAAAGGTAAGAAAAACGTGGTGGCTGATGCCTTATCTCGAAGACCTCACTTATGTGCTCTGGCAGAGATTTCAGGAGATTGGAGAGATCAGATTATAGCAGAGTATGTCGGAGATGCTTGGGCTTCTGGATTGATTTCAGGTACTATACAGGATGATCGCTATGAGGTGATAGATGGATTGATCAGAATTCAGGACAGGGTTTATTTGATTCTGTCATCACATTTGAGAGAGGTGATACTAAAGGCATTTCATGATGCACCCACAGCTGGGCATCCGGGGATCTTCAAGACCTACAGGCAGATTTGAGAGCGGTTCTCATGGAGAGGGCTCAAGGATGATGTTCAGAGGTATGTCAGGGAGTGTGCGGTTTGTCAACAGAATAAGGGAGAGCACACATTTCCTGCAGGTTTATTACAGCCCTTGCCCATTCCTGATAGGAAATGGGAAAATATTTTGATGGACTTCATCACTGGGTTACCACGAGTGCAGGGAAGGGATTGCATCTATGTGGTGGTGGACCGCTTGACAAAGTTCGCTCACTTCTTTGCTATTCCGTCCATTTACACAGCAGCACAGGTGGCAGATCTTTTCTTTAGAGAGATATTCAGGTTACATGGGTTGCCCAGATTCATTGTCAGTGATCGGGATAGTAAGTTTATGAGTGTTTTTTGGCAGGAGTTGTTTAGGTTGTGTGGTACAGATCTTACACCTAGCGCTAGTTATCATCCGCAGACAGATGGGCAAACAGAGATTGTGAATAAATGGGTGGAGGGATATTTGAGGTACTATGTAACTGCACAACAAAAAGCTTGGGTCAGATGGTTGCATATGGGAGAGTATTGTTATAACACCACTTATCACATGTCCATCAGGATGATTCCTTTCATGGCACTCTATGGTTATGATGCACCTAGCTTCATGGATTTAGTTTTGGGGGACAACAGAGTGCCCAAAGCCAAAAACTTATTGCAGGATAGTCAGGACATCTTGAAAGTGCTCAAGGAGAACATACAGCAGGCCCAGAATCAACAGAAATTGTACGCTGATCAGCACCGAATAGAGCGCAGTTTCGAGGTAGGGGATATGGTTTACTTGAGACTACAACCATATAGACAATCATCACTCAAGAAGAGCGGAGCTGAAAAGTTGAAGCCTAGATTTTATGGTCCCTACAGGGTGATTCGTAGAGTGGGCGAAGTCGCCTATGAGCTTGAGCTTCCAGAGGGCAATCGGGTGCACAATGTATTTCATGTGTCTAGGCTTAAGAAAGCTATTGGTCAGAGTGTAGTACCTTCTGCAGATTTACCTCCTTTGGATGAGGAGGGGAAGCTCGTGTTAGTACCTGAGGCTATTCTGGACACCAGAGAGAGGAAACTTAGAAACAGGATAGTGAAGGAGTATTTGGTCAGATGGAGAGACCTGTCGGAGGAAGATGCTACATGGGAGAATGAGCAGGTGATACAGCAGGCTGGACTGAGATTGCTTGAGGACAAGCAATTTCAAGGGGGGCGGACTGTAATGTCCCCACTCTAGCAGATTGACCAAGTATATGTGCGTTAGCCTAGCTCTACATGGTCCCGAGGGCTAACGAAGGGTTTAAAAGGATCCTGGAGTGTTTTGGCCTAGTCATTTCCAATTTGGGCCAAAACGAAGTTGATTTACTTAGTTTCAGGCATACTTACTATTTTTAGTAAGTCAGCAGGACACAACGGGGGCTAGTTTTGGTGATTGGATTTGATACTCCTTGGCGAGAGCTTTTCGACGAGCTATCACTCACGCTATTCGGAGTCCGATTGCTAATATATTTTAATGCTTGAAGTTTTATTAAAGTAACATTTAATTTAATTGTAAAATATTAAAGTGTTACTTTAATATTTATTTTATGGAGATATGTGTAAATCAAAGGGGCAACCAAGGGAGACATAAGTGAATATTTTAATATGTTTTATATTGAACATGTTTTATCCCACATTGCTTGAGTGAGTTGGGTCGCCCCTTGGAGAAAGAATAAAAGGGAGATTTTGTGGCTTCATTGGGCATGTGGAATATGAGAAGAATTTGGTGTGTGAGTTGCAGATCCGTTCTTGGCATTAGAGGACGTCTATCCTTTCTTGTGACATTCTAGACGTCATTCCCTTGGGGTTTGGCCTTTGGAATCCTTTGCTATCAGCTTCATTTATAGGCAGATTGGGTGCTTTTCCAGCTACAAGCAGCAGCATTATTTGGTTGCATTTCCAGCTACAGGCCGCGACACTATTCACACGACACTATTCATGCGACACTATTCACGTGGCACTATTCACGTGGCACTATTCATCTGGCACTATTCATGCAACACTATTCATGTTACTGTAGCAGCAAAATTAGAAACTTTTGTTGGAACATTATGTCAAAATGCTGGAGTATTTAGTGAGTTGAAAATAACCTGCTTTGTATTTGAGTTTGTTAATTCTGGAAATAATATTATAACAGCAGTAGTTCAATTTCCAGCTTGCCTATTATTGTAAATTCTTTTTAGTTCATGTTATGTGGTTTCATACCTGTGCAAAGACTTAAAACAAAAAAAAACATTGAAACATTAAACGGAGGAATAAGGAATTGGCTGCAAACTGTTTGACTAAATTCCTATCAGCAGTGGGGTTAGTTTTTGGGCATTCTAGGGTGCCCATCACATAATGTGCACCTCGGCATCACCCCGCATCACGTCGTCACGCAGCATGGCTCTACCCTATACCTAGTGGTAGGCCGCATGGAAATGTCTACTACATCTCGCATCGTGTCTCAACACGGCATGGCAATACTCTAAGCGGACAAGGCACGCAATGGACATATCCCGCATGACAGTGTACCCCGCGGATAAGGCACACGCCGGTCACACCCCGCATAGTGATGTTCCTCTCAGGATACTTGCCATAAGCCAGAGGTATACATGGCTAAGGTCTACCCACAAGTCTACCAACACTAGTCCATTGGCAACTCATGTAAGAAAATAACACGCCTCTCATGAAGACAAGGCAAAAGATGCTCCAATAAAATCCATCCATATGCTCAAGAACTGTCATCTATATGCTCAAAATAAAGGATAGGAATTAGGCTGGCACACATGAACCTCGTAAATCAGTTCATCACAAGGGGAAGTATTGAGTACACCTATGTTACAGTTTCATTACAAAACTATATTTTTCCTCAAAATAGGGAAGCTAAAGTCGCTTCGCGTCGACATTACTCGTACGTTGTTCATACTATTCAAGGAATGGTGACTTCTATTACTACCCCTTCACATACTGACTTATCAACAACCCATGGGTTGGCACTCAGTAAGGAAACAAATAAGCAACATCACATAGATAGGTATGGTTTCCCATACTCATAAGCAAACATATTCCACATGGTTGATTACTTCACCATCCCTTGGGCACACATAGCAAGTATAGGTTTTCTTACAACACACACAAAATAGCACCATTACTGGTTTAGTCACATTTACAGGGAGTACTTTACATTATACTAACATATACTTAAGGGAAGTTTTAATTATGCTTTACACATGAATCACTAAATAAAGTTTACTCTAGATCCACGTACTTAAATCTTCAACAAATCAAATTTACACAAAGAATTAACATCATTCTGATATCTTTCTCAATTTCTCCTAAGCATTTTCATTCACATTACTAACTATGCAATTTCTCTTTCCAAGACGAAAAACTTTCCCCTTTCAATTAGAAGCCCAAAGCAACATACAATTTCATGTGTGTTATACGAATTCTTTTTCTTAAATCACTGAATTCTAAATAGTATTTCAAAAATGACAATTCCTATAATTTAGGCAAGAGGAGGAAAAGAGTTGGAAAATCATCTATTTCCTACGAATACACAAGAACTTCAAGATCACACCATATGCCCGGATATAAGTTTATCATTTTAGTTGCACGGTTTTCATTTTTCTATCTTTTAGGAAGGTGCCAAAGCATCCTAACATGACATTTCTAATCATTATTGTTGCACTATAATGTTCTAGTTTTCCGAACAAGAATTCAAGACAACCAATTTTCTTTTGTAATACAAGTCTTCTTGAGAACAATCACTATTCGTAATACAATGCAATACAATAACACATCAAATTTAACATTGAAATTTCATAATACGACAAGGAGGTAAATGAAGAGCTATCTACTAGATATTACACATTTAATGCATACAAATTAACAAGTCTTTCATTTACTCTTTTCGAAACATAATAAGACAATTACCCATATCCAAAGCAAGTTAAATGGTGCATCACTTAATAGGTCCTAAATCACACTAGTTGAATAAGCACATAAAACCATCTTTTGAGGAACACATTAGTACACTCCTGAAGCTACTATAACATGTCCTCTTTTGGTATTCCTTTCACAACAAGCAATTTTCACAAAATCAATTATGCGCTTTTTAATGCACCTTACTTAAGATGGAATTTAATTATATTACTCCTACGAAGCACATGGAGAACCCTTTAATGCAAACATACCATTTTCTATCATTAACCAAAAATTAACTCCCAAACCAAATCCCTTTCACAATCTAAAACACAAAAAACGTTATAAGGCTCCCACAAGGGCTCAAGATGTATCATCCTTTTTCTTGCAATAAGAAATCTTAAATAAGAGATAATTACACATATCAATTCCTTTTAATTTTACTAGAGAGAAATAAGAAGGAGGGTCATAATCACTCAATGTACTACATAATAAGCATTAACATTTTCCATACTAGTCTTTCAAGTGGCCAATCATAAGATAGATCAAAACCACAAACAAGCACATACCACACTTTTAGATTCAAGATATTAACAACCAACCCAGATGGATTAGTCAAAGAGTAAAACAAGTCAAGATCGAAGGTACATACGACTCCCTTTCAAAGTAAGAGAAATTGTAGACCAAGACCTCAATAAGAAGACAAAATACCTATAATTATTTCCAAAACACCCACATCAATAAGGTGAAAAAAAGGCGTGAACACACACGTTACACACAAGTAGGGTTTGTTAAATCACACCCTCACATCAAGGTGGACAAGCATACAACATAAGGTAGACACACACACACCAACTAAGGGCACAAGTGAAACCAGAGATCCCAATGTTGCAACATGGGCTCTGATACCAAGTGTAATGCCCCGCCAGGAAACCCCTAAAGGGTTTAAGTTAAAAACACTCGAATAGAGTGTAAATAATTTTTTTTTCTCTAATATTAATAATTATGAGCGTTAAAGATAAGTTACAACGTTAAGATAATTTGGAGTTATCTGAAACTTAGATAACACAACGGAAGGCTAAATGAACCTAAGGAGTTTCCCAACGCGATTACATAACCTTACACCTAGCTCAACTTGCGTCAATTGACCCAATAAACTGGATGACTTAATTATGAGATAATGCATACAACATGGTCATATGTATGTTCAATGAATTGATGTCTTAGAATAGTTAGGAAGCATTCATTTACTTTGGGTGGTTAGGAGGCCGTCGTGAGGTTATTTACTCAATGCACATTAACACCTAATTAATTTAAGAGGCCTCCCTTAAGGTTCAATGCAATTAATATACGAAGTTCAATCATTTGGTTTTAAGATAATCACCCCCATTTGATATCTTTCTTAAATGTTATAGTATGGTTAATAAGATGAGATTCGTTCATTAAGGATTAACTTCCATTAATAGAGTGCGGTTCCCTCATTAAAGTTTAAGCATAACCAAACTAAAGAGTCGTAATTCTTTTATGGAGGATAAAATGTGAGTAGCCATGGAGTTCATTCATTGAAGTTTTAATAATGCTAATAGAAGGAGCTCAATTCATTAAGGTGAAAATGTATTAGGAACACATGAGTTCATCCTTTAAATTAAGATATATTTAGCAAGATGATATTCATCATTACAGGATTAAAATATAAGTTCATAGTGACGTTCTCCCTCTAGGATTAGAATATAACTATCTTATTGCATGTTACTCCTTTTAGTTAAATGAAGTTAATATGAAAAGATACATTTACTAAGATTAAGAGATATATATTTATAGGATTAAAATATAAGTTCATAGTGACGTTCTCCCTTTAGGATTAGAATATAACTATCTTATTGCATGTTACTCCTTTTAGTTAAATGAAGTTAATATGAAAAGATACATTTACTAAGATTAAGATATAACAACTATACGAATACTTCCCATTTTAGTTCAATTTTAGCAATCATAAGGGATTCTTTTAATAGGGTTATAATGATGGATATATAGTTAAGTCCACCCAATTATCAAGATAATTTGGTAAGGGTTATTTGTTAAGATTAAAACATGAAGTAACTAAACAAATTCATCCAATATAGAGAAACATAATTAACATGGCGTTACTCCTTTACTAAGATAAAAAGGTAGATATCTATATGGTGTTCATCATTTAGATTTCACTTAGAAATTACAACATTAATTCTAACTTTGTTTTCCATTCTCATTCATTCCATTTACATGCTTAATAACAAGTTAACCCAATGATGGTAACCTAGCAAGATTCTTTCCACTATTACTACTTCTAATTAACATAGACGGAATATTTTTCCATAATCATAACTACAGTGTTTTATGAATCTGATTACTACTTTCCTCAAGATGCCCAATTTTATGCACTTTGATTTAGCTTCATTAAACTCCCATCATGCACTTATGAAAAGCAACCATACATGATAACTTATAATATAAAATAAAGAAACAAGACATCGCATAACACGGATATGATCCCGGAGTTCACCCCTAAAGGGCTACATCTCCGGGTCTGCTCAACTGCAAGACCCCTCTAGCATTTAATATAGTTAGGATTACATAAGTTTTCATGTCAATTACATCTCTGCCCTTTAGGCGAACACATCCACTATACAACATCTACCTCGGTTGGTTATTACATAGTGATCCCTTCTAGAAGCGGATCAAATTGAACCATAAAAAAAAACATGAACATAGATTCTCTTGTCTAACGGTACCCTAACTAGGGGCTTGACCGACTTATGACCAAATACTAGCATATCTAGTCTTGCCATTAATGTCGATCAAGTTTACCATATCGTTTTAACCATTAATGTCGATCAAGTTTATGGATTTGCTAAATTAACTTTTATTTAAAAAAAATTTCACATCAATCCACCATTAATACTTAGTCCATGTTAATAATATGTATTAACCCGAGCATGACAAAATCAATATGATATTAATAACTTGTATTAAAGTATGGGTTTACTAAGAGTCGATTATTCCAAATCCAAATATTATTTAATAATTTGGAATTAAATAGTATAAGAGATACTGAATTTAAATCTCTTAAACTAAATTTAAATTCAATTATTAATTTGATTTTTTTTTTTTAAATTTTCTTTTCTTTTTATATATTATATATATATATATTCTTTAAAAAAAAACAAAACAATTTATATATAATAATAATAATAAAAATATATAAATAAAAAAAACTTTTTTAAAATTTCAAAAAAAAGAAGAGGGAAGGTACCCACGTGCCCCCCACCACCCCCTTTTTGGCAGCCCATGCTACCATTGGTAGTGCTGCTACCAAATGGTAGCAGGCCGCTACCTCTGGTAGCACTGCTACCATTTGGTAGCAGTTCGCTACCATTGGTAGCGCTGCTACCAACTGGTAGCAGTAGGTACCTGCTGCCTCCCAGCGATGGGATAAAATCTCATAATTTTTTTTTAAAACTTATTTAATAGTATTTTGTTAAAAAAAAAACATAGTATATGCAAAATTTCAATAAAAAGATAAATAAAAACACCAAAACAACTCACACAGTCTGAAACACAGACTTAGAACATTTTCCAGCAACCCCCCTTTTTTTTTAAAAACAATTACAGTCGCATAAAATTTCCAGATTGCTCAAAATAACAACAAACTGGAGAACAATATTTTTTTTGTTGACATATACATGAACGAAATAACCAAACACAATACGTAAAAACCCCCATTCTCCATTTATTGTAGTCACAACCATTTCTTTTTCTTTTTCCAGAATGTTATGGATTTCAAAAAAAATAGAAGAGTTTGATGAATAACCACCAAATCCAAAACAATGTTTGCAGTCCATTTTCCTCATAAAGATCCAACAAAAGTTAAGCTTTACCAATTTTCTACAATGAAACTTACTCACAGACATCAATGGAAAATCTGAAAACCCATATTGCAAGAAAGAAAAATACAAAACCCCCTTTTTTTTTTATAAACATTTTAATCAAGCTGATGATCAGATTCCTACCTCAAAACGCATTCCGAGAAGAATATTTTTGAAGAAGAGCTCCACCTGCAACTCAAAGCAAAACTCCATTTTCTCCAAAATCCCCAATCTCCATTTTTTTTCCCCAAAAAGATGACCCAAGGAAAGAACCCCCCAAAAATATTTCAAAAACTAGGTTAAATGAAAAACCCCTTTTTTTGACCTAATTTTCAATTTCGAATTTAGGCATTTAAAAAAAAAATAAATAAATAAAAGAAAATGAAAATGGAAATCATTCCTTTCCACTATTCAATATATTTTATTCGCGTTTCTAATTAAAATTAAAATGCCTCTATTTCTTATTTAATTCTAATTTTAATTTCTCGATATTACTTTAGCCAACATTTATATTTTGAACTATTTAACCAGGGTAAGGTATTTAAATTAATTTAAATTTCCAAAAATCAATCCTTTATACTATATCAACTTTACAAGTAAAAAGAATAATTTCCTTTAAATAATAAAATTTATCCTTTTTTTTCCAAAATGCGAAAATGATAAATTTATTTCTATTTCCCAATGACTTCAAATCTTTCCTTTCTAAAAACGCATAACTAATTGAATTTCGTTATTATTAAAATTAACTATTACACTAACTCGCTATAACATAATAAAGCGGCCTTTTTTAATAAATGACTAATCTCATGAAGGAGATTTATTTATTCTAATTTTCTCAACTACAAATGCGTAAATGAGCACATTAATCCAAGTTAAATACTTTAAGCTTGCTACAATAATAATTAAAGCGATCTCTTTAAATTAACGATTATTCATATAAAAGAAACTACCTATTTTAAATTTCTAAATTACTAATGCGTACATCCTCACATTAAATTGGATTAAATACTTAGGTTAGCAAACTCCACTTACCCTGCACAAGGCATGCAAATCAAGGAAGTCCACCAAATCACATGACACGCAACCCAATGAAAAGAAAGCCCCACGAACCACACACACGATGCTCACCTGACCATGGCTAAGGCAAGACGAGAGTTTTATGACCCCCAAATCCAAATTCTGAGGATGGAGGAGGTTTACTCAAACCTGCAAATCCCGAAGGAGATGAACCTCGCCCTAGGCGGTGTTGTACCTGCAATCTCCTGCACCCATGAATCACACAAGCATACATATACATATTTAATGAAGGCGTTAGCTCAAGATTTATCACAAGAGTTAGGAATCAATTACATTTACACAAGAGTCGATGCAAAAGCACAATAATAAGTATGCACAATTATTTATATTATCTAAACTACACATTGCATCACGGTTAACCTACCATTCAAGAATGCCACATAAGAAGTCAACCAAGGTCAAACGGGTTTAACAAGTCCGACTAGGGTAGGGGCATTATAAAACACAAGTTTATTTTAACCTTTTAAAGTCTATGTGCAACTATTTTAAAGAAGTCACTCAAAATGCAAGTTGCATGCTGTCAATTTATCCCCTTAGTTAAACTAAATGAACAAGACATGATGTGTTACTTTCCAAAATAGAGCTCTTAATTAACTAGGTGAGGAAATGCATAAAATTTGCTTTAAACACAATCCTGCACATGCATGTCAGTAGTTTGAAAAATTTAAGCTCCGGGACATTCAGAATTGCAAAGAAATTCTGTCAGTTGCAAACAAAAGCGTTGTCTTAACAAATGCGCTATCTTTCACCTTGAAAGCACTAACCTACAAAGCAAAAGTGTTAACTTGAACTACAAAAGCGCTGCTCTGTGGACTAAGAAGCGAGAATTCTCTAACATAAGCGTTAACCCAATTGACAAATGCGCTAACATATAGGACATAAATGCTAACTTGAAGAACATATGCGCTAACCTATAGATCAAATGTGTGGATTCTTGGATAAAAATGCTAACCTACATGACAGATGCGCTGTCCTGAAGGACATATGCTCTAACCTATCAAACAAAAGCGCTATCAGAATTCACACATGAGTGAATTTGCATTACAAATTCGTTAAATTTGCTTTTTTTTAGAATATTAAAAGTAATATGCGAGGTCTTGTAGCCCCACGGTGGGCACCAAAAATGTGTCGACTTGAATTTCATCCTCAGAATACTACTTGCAACATGTTAGTTTCACAAATAACAAAGGAAATGCTACAGGAAATGCAAACTCAACCAATGAAACTACATGAAATACATATGAAATAAAAATACTATTATTACCTTCATGGTTTATGTCTCATTGTGTCCTAACTTCATTGTTCCTAGTTGCAAATGGTGTGCTCTTAGACAAGCACTGATAGCTTCCAAAATGGCATATGAAGAATGGACCGATAACTGAAAGTTAACCAATGCTATGATATGCAATGCTAAATGACTATGCTAAATGATTATGCTATTTGCTTCAAGATTAAAACTCAAAGATGCATAAGTTTTACAAATGATTAGCTTGCAAATTCACTTGAAGTCTCACTCTTTCTCAACTCAAACTCTTGATTTTATAGACCTTGTGAGGATAAGATGATGTGGCTCAAATCAACGGTCATGATCAGATCTGCAGATTTGGATGGTTGCGAGCAAAGGTGAAGGTTGAGAGAAAGGGGGAAGGAGAAGACAAGTGTCACTCATCTCACCTTGATTGGGTTGCTAACTGAGGGAATCTAGGGATGGTTGGAGAAAATTTAGGCATGAGAGGACAAGTGGACTCAAGATGTAGGGATGTTGGAGAGAATACAGAAGAAAGTTATGAAATATGTGTACGTACACAATATTTCATTAAATTTTGGAAGTTGAAGATAAATGATGAATTAATACTTAAGAAATATTAATTTCCTTAGCCACATGTTTGATGAGTTGGCAAAGAGAAGATGAAGTGGAGATGGAAGGTGAGTTGGAAAAGAGATTAAATAATTTAGAAATTATTTAATATTTGAGACTATAGGATAGAAGAATAATCATTAGATATTAGATATTTAAATGATTGAAGGAAATAATTAAATATTAGATATTTAATTAATTGATCAGAAGAATAATTAAATATTAGATATTTAATTAATTAGAGGAATAGGATAGACGAATTAATTAATAAAATATTTTAATTAAATTAATTAATAGAAAGACACGAAATGAATTAAATAAATTAATATTTTCAAATTAACTATTTAATAGAAGAATACATATTCAATAAATGTAATATTTATTTAATCTCTCATAGCCATTTTTATGTGTATACAGTGTTCATGTGTGGAATGTTTTTCATGTGATGTTCTTGTTTATGTTTCATTTCATGCATTATTTCTGAGACATCGGTTATGATGTTTTATTAGAAGTTTATCAGAGGTTATTGATATTGATAAGAATTGGAAGAGGATGTATTTAATTTGATAGATATGATAAATGATTTGATGAATGTGTTAAGCAAATATGATAAAGCGGTTGTTAGATCTGATTAAAGAATTGAGATATTTGTTAAATGGTTTCAGATCTGAGATAAGTTTGATTTTGGATTTGAAGTTTCAATTGGTCTTAATACTGATTCACCCCCTGTCAGTATTAACCAGATCCTCATAGAATTAACAATTGGTATCATATCTTTGGTCCTTTGTGTGCAGAAAGCGTAACTGCTTGAGGAAAATATTATGAGGAAGTCAAGATGATGAAGAAAGAGGGTCCTAAGTTCAACAAGGATAACTACAAGATCTAGAAAGACAAAATGAAGATCTACATCAAAGATCTTGGTGCACAATATTGGAAGCAAGTTGAAACAACATATGTTGCTCCTACTACTACTCCCTTGACACCAGATGAACTCAGAGAGCAACAAGATAACATGCAAGCCCTAGAAGCTATTGAAATTAATTTATCTGATTCAGAATATATTGATGTTCAAGGATTGGAAACTACAGGCGAGGTTTGGGAAAAGTTAGAGACAATCTATGGAGGAGAAGAGAATGTTCAAAGAGCCAAATAGGAAAGTTTGAGAGGAAAGTCTGATGACATGAGAATGCTTGAAGGAGAAAATATTGCATAGTATGGTCAGAGAATCAAGGAAGTTGTTGGTAGCATAAAGAGTGTTGGAGGTAAAATAGAAGATAATGCTATAGTAAGTAAAATGCTCAGAACTCTTCAACCTCAGTATGCTATAAAAGTATTGACAATCCAAGAACTTAGATCTATTTCAAAGGATAAGGTAAATCTGGATTCATTGATTGGTAAGTTTACAACTTTTGAGTTAAATAATTTTGACAATAGTGTGACAAAATCTACAAAATCTGCCTTTAAAGCTTCTGTTATCGGTTCATCTGCCAGAAAAGGAAAAGATATATGTCAAAATCATGAGTGTAGGTCAAGTCATGGAAGTAACCGAGGAAATGAAGACAATGAAGATCAAGTGATGGAACTTGAGGCACTGTCAGCAAAGAGATTTCCAAGAGGCACTGGTAAGTATAAAGGAAAGCTACCTTTGAAGTGTTTCTCTTGTAGTAAAATTGGTCATCTTGTTGCTAACTGCCCTAACACCGATAAGAAAGAGAACTTTAGAAGATTCAAAGGAAAGGGAAAGAAACATTGTTATGTTGTAGTAGATGAAGGTATGACCGATGAGGAGTCTGAAAATGAAGATGACAATGAAGAAATTGTGTTTGTAGCTATGAAGGAGGAACTATCATATGAAAAGGCACTAGTATCTCATATGGAGAATAGTGATGAATGGATTATAGACAGTGGCTTCTCACATCACATGAACAAAGATAAAAGTAAGTTCATAACCCTTAATGAATTTGATGGAGGTGTTTCTAGATTTGGAAATAACTCTCCTTGCATGGTGAAAGGTAAAAGTTCAATCTCTCTAAATGGGAAGAGTAATGTTGATGATGTGTTTTGGGTTGATGGTCTTAAGCATAATCTTTTAAGTGTTGGTCAACTCAATTATAAAGGTTATTTGTTTGAGTTTAAAAGTGGAGTCTGTATTTCTTGGAGGTAATGGCGAACTAATTGCTGTCAGAAAGAAAACTAGACGTAACTTATTTCATTTGAATAGTAATATTAATAAATGTCTAGTTGCAAGAATGGAAGTTGGTTATGACATAAAATATGTTGTCATGTTAATTTTGATAATTTGGTTAAGATAAGCAAGTCAAGTGTTGTAATAGGATTACCCCAACTTGTCAAACTAGATAGTGTGATATGCAAAGATTGTCAAATCGGTAAGATGACCTCTATTTCTTTCAAGAGCAAGAATTGTATTTGTTAGAATATTTTAGATTTGGTACATATTGATCTTTGTGGCCCTATGAGAACAAAGAGTTATTACGGTGATAGGTATTTCATGATTTTCACCGATGACTATTCTAAAATGATGTGGGTGACATTTTTGAGAGAAATATCAAAAGCAATTAATAAATTTAAATCATTTAAAGCTCTGGTTGAGAAGGAAACCAGTAATAACTTGAAGTTTTTAAGATCAGACAGTGGAGGTGAATTCATATCTGATGAATTTGTTAAGTATTGTGATGAACAAGGTATAAAGAGACATATGTCTACTCTGAGGACACCACAACAAAATGACTTAGCAAAAAGGATGAACAAAACAATAGTTGAAGGCGAAAGAACCATGTTAGTACAAGGTGATGTATCCAAAATATTTTGGAGAGAAGCGGTCAGTACTGTTGTATACACTTTAAACTAGGTACTGGTAAAGAGATGTAATGATAGGACACCCTATGAGCTATGGTATGGAAAAACCCCTTGTGTTAGTTATTTTAAAATTTTTGGAAGTCAATGTTTTATTAAGAGAGGTAACTACACTGAGAAATTTGATGCAAAATATGATGAGGGAATTTTTCTTGGTTACTCTTCTAAGAGTAAGGCATATAAATGTTACAATAATAGAACTAAGAAAATTGTTGAAAGTGCTAATGTAAAAGTTGATGATCTATCTGATAAGTTTGAAGGTACAAGCAAATCAGAACTTGAAAAGGATGATAATGAAGAAAATTTTGTGATCATTGAACTGAAGACAGAATAATGAAGAACTGACAAATGCAGAATTAGATGCTCAACTGGTAAGCGATGAAAGTGAGGAAGAAGATGAAGAACTTGATGCAGAACTGACACATGCAATACCTAGATATGTTAGATTGAATCATTCACAAGAGCAGATAATTGGTGATAAGAATGCAGGTGTGCAAACCAGGAGAAAGATCCGAGAGAACTCATGTTTGATATCTACAATAGAACCCAAGATAGTTAAGGAAGCACTAAAGGATGATGATTGGGTGAATAAAATGAATGAAGAATTAGATCAAATTGAGAAGAATCAGACATGGTCACTTGTTCCTAGACCAAAGGATAAGAATGTAATTGGAACAAAATGGGTCTTTAGGAATAAATTGGATGAAGAAGGAAGAATTGTGAGAAACAAGGCAAGGTTAGTCTGCAAAGGGTGTGCTCAAGAAGAAGGTGAGGATTATGGTGAAACTTTTGCACCTATTGCTACATTAGAAGGTGTAAGGATGTTGTTGGCATTTGCTGCACATAAGGGATTCAAAGTTTACCAAATGGATGTCAAGTCAACCTTTCTAAATGGGATTCTAGAAGAAGAAGTATACATTGAACAACCAGATGGATTTTCTTTGACCAATGATACATGGTGTGTAAATTGCGTAAAGCACTATATGGTCTAATGAAGGCACTGAGAGAATGGTATGAGAGATTACATGCACATTTGATCAAAATTGGATTCCAATATACGAGTGAGGACAACAACATTTATTTGAAGATTGATGGAGACAAGATGCTGATAGCAGGAGTGTTTGTAGATGACATAAATTTTGGTGGAAATGATGATATGTGTATGGACTTTGCTGATATAATGAAAAAGGAATTTGAAATGTCTCTAATCAGTGAAATAAAGTTCTTTATTGTCTTACAGGTCCAACAACTAGATGGTGGTATCTTTATTTGTCAGACCAAGTATATCAAGGAGGTGTTGAAGACTTTCGGCATGGAATACTGCAAACTGGTAGGAACACTGATGGTGACAGGCTGCAAGTTGTCAAAGGAAGATGATTTCCCCGTTGTTAGTGAAAAAGAGTATAGATTTATGATTGGCAAGCTACACTATGTTGTCCATAGTAGACCAGACATTTCTCATGTTGTTGGATTAGTGGCTCGAATTCAAAAATATCTTAAAGAGAGTCACATGGTGGCTGTGAAGAGAATTTTTTGGTATCTCAAAGGCATAGTAGACTATGGCTTATGGTATCCCTATAAAGGATATTTTATTTTGGATGTCTTTACTGATGTTAATTGGGAAGGTAATGTGGATGATTAGAAAAGCACAACCAGTGGAGTTTTTCTACTTATGTTTTGATTGAATCAGTCGATTTGTGATGATTGGTGATTTGCAGTTTGGATGGTGAACTTGTATCATGGAAAGGTGTATCTGACTAGAACTAGAACTTGTGGAGATTACCAGAAGACGTGTTTCAAATTTTTGATGAAGTTTTGCTAAGGTTTTAGTAGGGTTTAAGACCAGTGAAGAAATCATCAAACTGGTAATGATTTCTATTATGATGGTTATCGATGACGAGTCTACATGAAGTTGGTAACATGACAAAACCTATGTGAAAAGATTTAATTACTATTTTGGTGCGATTCAAGGAAGAATTTATTGGGAATAAGCGAAACACTTAGTAGAGTGTTTTAAGGTTTTGACTTTGGTACAGATCAGATTTTTCGTGCTAGGTTACGATCAACCAACAGTTGATATTGTATTTAAATTTTTTGTAATGATCTATATATCAATCTATGATGATCTCGTATGATTTGTATTGTAAATTCATGATGTAAGTAGGGTCTTGTGGCCAACCTAGTTGAGAGGGCTAGTTAGGATGACATAGTTGATGTTTTTCTTGTCACTGGTCTAAGAGAATGTGTTAAGTCATCCAAGTGAAGTGTGAGATCTACCTAAGAGTTGTAGATAGTTGTGCATAACTAGATCTGATCAAGCAAGCATATAAGTGTGAGTAACAAATCATTCTTTCACTATTGTTCCCTAATAGTTGCAGCAGGTTAAATCCCTTAACTGGGTAGGTCATAATAGACCTTAAACATTTAAGTCCCCTAATAGGTAAGCTCTCAAAAGAGTGTTAAATCCTCTCATGAGGTTGATCCTAATAGATCATCATCCCTTAATCAGGTGACTTCTAACAGGGTCTACTCCTAACAGGGCATATTGTAAGCTCCTAATAGGGCTAAGCTCCTAACAAGGTGTACTTCAAAAGAGTATAAATACTTGTGGGTGCCAACTCCCATCGTATTTTTTCCCTATTTATAGGTTCCCATGTCAAAAACTTATGGTGTTCATGTGTCGAATGTTTTTCATGTGATGTTCTTGTTTATGTTTCATTTCATGCATTATTTCTGAGACACCGATTATGATGTTTTATCAGAAGTTTATCAGAGGTTACTAGTACTGATAATAATTGGAAGAGAGAGTATTTAATTTGATAGATATGGTAAATGATTTGATTAATGTGTTAAGAAAATCTAATAAAGAGGTTGTTAGATCTGATTAAAAAAGTTGAGATAGTTGTTAAATGGTTTCATATTTGAGATAAGTTTGATTTTGGGTTTGAAGTTTCAATTGGTCTTAATACTGATTCACTCCTCTCAATATTAACGGGATCATCATAGGATTAACACTTCTTACCCAAAAAGAATGCACCACCAGTAGTACTCTTTCGGTCATCAACATCACCTGCCCAATCACCATCTATAAAATCACTCAAAGTAAATTCATCATTCTTAGGATACCACAAACCAAAATCAATTGTCCCTTTCAAATATTTGAATATCCTTTTTATAGCAGTAACATGAGATTCCTTAGGATCAACTTGAAATCTAGCAACATGACACACAACATTCATTATATCAAGTCTAGTCTAAGTCAAATACAACAAACCACCAATCATAGATCTATATCTGGTCTAATTAGCTTTCAGAGAATCATCATCTTTTGTCAACTTACATCTAGTCACCATAGGTGTACCAACTGATTTAGAGTCCTCAAAACCAAATTTCTTCAACAATTCCTTCACATACTTGGACTGAGATATGAAAATACTTTATCTGGAACTAAGTAATTTGCAATCCCATAAATAATTTCATTTCACCAATCATAGACATCAAAAATTCATTCCACGTCTCTTTAGCAAATTTCTTACATAGACAATCATTTCCTCCAAAGATAATGTCATCAACAAAAAATTCAACAATCAAAATGTTATTCTAATCAATCTTAAAATAAAAATTACTGTCAACGCTACCTTTATTGAATCCATGCTTCATCAAATACTTATCCAATTTGGCATACCAAGTTCTAGGGGCTTGCTTCAATCCATACAATGCTTTCTTAAACTGATAAACCATGTCCTTTTCATCTGTCAGCTGAAATCCATCTAGTTGCTCAATTTAGACTTCTTCCAACTCACCATTAAGAAAGGCTGATTTGACATCCATCTGATAAACCTTGAAATATTTGTGAGCAACATAGGCAAGAAATAATCTAATAGCTTCAATTCTAGCTACCGAAGCAAAAGTCTCCTCATAATCAATTCCTTCCACCTGTGAATAACTCTTACATACAAGTCTAGCTTTATTTTGAACAACTTCACCCTGTTCATTCAACTTATTTCGGAATACTCATTTAGTTCCAATTACATTTTTATCCTTAGGTCTAGGAACATGAATCCATGTATCATTTTTCTCAATCTGATTCAATTATTCTTCCATATCTTTAATATAATTTTCATCTTTACATGCTTCATCAACATTTTTAGGTTCAATATTAGAAATCAAACAAATTTCTTCTGCAAGTCCTCTCCTAGTCATCACACCTTTATTCTTATCACCAATAATCTATTTTTTTGAATGATTCAACCTCACATACATGGGAGTTTTAGGATTTTCTTGAATTTCAGGCTTTTGAACTCTTTCTTCTACATTAGCATCTGGACCTTCATTCTCAGGCTTTTTTAGAGCAATCTTAACTTGACTTTGGGTCTACACTTGCTTTCCTTTATCTAAACTAGCATCCTAATCATCGGAATCATATCCGCAAATTTAATCTATCTCACATTACCTTCATCAACCTTTACATTAGCACTTTCAAATACCTTTCTCAATCTATTATTATAACACCGATAGGCCTTACTCTTAGTAGAATAACCAAGAAAGCTTCCTTCATCACATTTAGAATCAAAGTTTTTAAGATCTTCATCTATTTTGATATAGCATTAATTACCATTTTTTTTGAAATATCTAACACTAGGGGCATGACCATACCATAACTCATAAGGAGTCTTACGAATATCACCTTTGATATTTACCCAATTAAGAGTGTCTACTGCAATGCTCACAACTTCTCTCCAATACACATGTAGAACATTTCCTTCAATCATCATGGTTCTAGCAGCTTCTTGAACTGTTCTATTTTTTCTTTCTACAACACCATTTTGTTGTGGTGTCCTAGGAGAAGATAATTATCTCTTAACTCCATGCTCTTCACAATATTTATTAAACTCACTGAAAGTGAATTATCCACCTCTGTCAGATCTCAGACACTCCAACTTCAATTTAGTCTCAGTTTCAACCCTAGCTTTGAAAATCTTGAACTTCTCCAATGCTTCAGACTTCTTCCTTAAGAAGGTAACCCACATTATTCTTGAATAATCATCAATCAACAACATGAAATACCTATCACCCGACAGGCTTCTCACTCTAGAAGGACCACACTAATTAGTATGTACAAGATCCAAATATCCATTAGAATTATACTATTTGCTCTTATAAGTAACTCTTGTTTGCTTCCCTAATTGACATTCCTTACATACCAGATTAGAAGCATTTATTAACTTTGGTAGATCTCTCATTATTTGAGTAGAACTTATCTTAACCATGTAATCAAAATTTACATGAAACATCCTTCTCTGCCATAACCAACTTTCATCAACCTGAGAAATCAAACAACTTTTACCACCAAAATTCAAGTGAAAGATATTACCTTTAGTCTTTGTACCTGATGCAATCACAATTTTGGAGCTACTCAAATCTCACATTTGCCATTATTAAATTGCAATTATATCCCTTATCAACCATCTAACCAACACTCAAAATATTATGCTTTAAACCTATAACATACAACACATCATCAATATTGTGCTTACCATCAAGAGAAATTGAACCTCTACCACAGATTACACAAGCTTTGCTATCACCAAATCTTACTATACCACCATCATACTTTTACAAATTTACAAATTTACTCTTACCACCTATCATATGATGAGAGCAACCACTATCAATTACCCATTCATCTTTCTCCTCAACTTTAGCAGCCACAACTTTCTCCTCATTAATGTAGCTTGTAGAATCTGTAGTTACATGGTCATCTTCCTTGATAGCAATGAACACAAATTCATCTCCTAAATTTCCCTTATCCAAATAATCATTTTTCACACCTTCATCAACAACATAATAACACTTCTGATATTTAAACTTATATGGCTTAAATGGATCCTTAGAATTTTTATCTCTTTTCGAACACCTTGATGCAAAATATCCTATGTAAACATTTAAGAGGTAACTTTCCTTCATACTTATCGACACCTATAGGCAATCTTCTAGCAATAAGTGCTTCAAGCTCCTCAAACTCTCTTTCTTCATCTTCCATCTCTTTCTCATATTTGGATACTCTTGTAGAACTTTCTCCAAGATCATATTTTTGCTTACCGGAAATAGTAGCTTTGAATGCAGATTCAGTCTTAGGAAGAGAGTCTCCAAAATCACTCATCTCAAAAGCAACAAGTTTACCAATTAGCATGTCTCTTGTCACAATTATCATAGTCTGGATCTCATCAATAGCAACAGTTTTATTTTTGTAAGTATGAGCCAAATATTTCAACACTTTAGCAACAATCTCAGATTCTTCTAATACTCCATCGATGCATCTGATTCCACACACAAGATCATTCACTTTTTGCATAAAAGAAGTAATGTTCTCATCTTCAAGTTCTCATATTTACCCTTCAATCTCTACAACTTAGCAATCTTCACATGACTATCACCTTCATGCAAGGTCTCCAATTTTATCCAAATCTCATGATCAATCTCGAAGTCCATCACATTAGTCATCTCAGAATTTGACAAGGCACTCAACAATGCTTCCTTAGCTCTAATATTGAATTATGCTTCCTTTATCTCATTGGGGGTAGTAGGACCATTCTAGGAAACATTATATACATTCTTAGTAATCTTTTAGTACTCTTCTCCAATGCATATCAACTGACATTGCTTCTAGCTTTTCTAGAGAGTGTAGTTTATTCCATCAAATCTTGGACTATCCTTCTTGAAAGCAAAAGTTGTCATCCCGAATCTCCTCAAGTGGTCAAGCTTCTTCTGGAGGATTTATCTTTGATACCAATTGTTGGCAATAATGTAGCAAAATGGGAGGGGGGTGAATCATTTTTCTCAAAAAGTTACTGTAACTTAAACCACAAATCAAATATGATAATTAATAGTTTAAAGCATGAAACAACACCGCATCAATAACACACATAACACCAATATTTTTGACATGGAAAACTCAATTAAGAGAAAAACCACGGTGGGAACCTACCCACAATGAGATAAAACTCTATTAGGAGTAAATGAAATATTACAATGGGGAATGCACATGCATTTAGGCACACTTCTTAGAGATCACTGCTCAAATAAGAAATCCAAAAGGGCTACAACCCTTAGGGAAGGCTCACTACCTTACAAGAAGTCTCGCTGACTTACAAAAGCATTCAGACAACAATCTGGATTACATGAACTATGAAAATAACATCTCCATATGTCTGGATACA